>NC_079525.1:1787500-2500000 GCF_003711565.1 Takifugu flavidus
ATCTCTTTCCCCACTGGAGTTATCACACTGCCAAACTGGGTAGCTGTGTCGCCAACATTCCCCAGTTAGGTGGTTGCCTGTCAGCTTTCGTACAGGCTTTTATTTTTTGTTTACATCTAAAGTCATTTATCCATTTTTACCTCCGCCAAAAGGAGGTTATGCGACAGCCGGCGTTTGTTTGACCGTTAGCAAAATAACTCAAAAAGTGGTGAAGGAATTTTGATGAAATTTCCAGGAAGTGTTGCTAATGGGCTGAGGAAAAGATGATTATTTTGGTGGTGGTCAATATTCCAGAGGGACTTTGACCTTTGACCAAGAGGCCTTGATCATTTGTTTTTGTGTTTGCTAGACAAAATGGCTGCTTGGTCGACTGACATGATTGGATAAAAATTAATGAAAAGGAAAGTAGACAAAATCACGCTTCTGTTTGAGATTAGGAAAACTTACATTTGTTATTGGCAGTAATATAGTAGTAAAAGCAATAAAGCAACAGTACTTGATTAATCTTTGGCAAGAAAAAAATATCTGCTTTTCTACATTAATGAAACAAGAAATGTAAGATAGAAAATATCTATATAAAACAGGCATGTTTCAGTCTATAATGTTTATCATAATTGGACTTGATAAGTTCAACTATGATAGCTTTTATGTTATCATGGTTGTTATCATAGTTATGTTAAATGTTATGTTATAACTGAGAGTGGAGATGCTGTGTGCTTAAGTGGGCACTAAACTTTTGGATCTTTCATCTGACACGTTATTTGTAAGGTTAGATAAGTAGATCAACACAATGATTTATCTTCACATTTACTATGTCTAACGAAAGGGTGGAACGTGTGGAGATTCCCACATATTTCTGACCCAAAACATCTGACACCCATCAGTGAGTGAAGGAAAGAAATAAAAACGTCTGTCTTTTAGTGTAACAATAACTTTTTAAAAGTTCCTGCTGACTATAAACGTTCTCAACACAGATCCTTAACTTACAAGACTGTTTTAGTTGCCCTCTGCCAACCTGACTGAAAGTAAACACCCTCTTGCGTCATTTCAGCACCAGCGCGAGCGGAGAGCGCCACTCCAGCATCTGCGCGCGCACGTCATCCCAGCAGCGAGCCAGCCAACTGTTTCCACTGGGTGTGCTGGGAATCAATGACAGACTTTATCCATGACCACTGTGGCTGGAAATGGAAAAAAAAAGGACCAGTCTGTCTGCTGCTTTGCGGCTCTGACCCATAGGCGGAGGGATTTGGGGGGAAAAAGCACTCTCTCTTCTCTCGCCTTCATCCCGTTTTATTTAAATATATTCCAGAGATATTGTTACAGGGAATACCATTATTATAAAACACATTTTTATGTCGTTTCCTACCTTCTCTTTGGCTTCAACTGCAGGGATGGACTGTAGAAGACCGTTGATGCTCTGCCTCCTCCTCTCTCTTCCGCTCGTCATACCGTTGTACAAGTAGAGCGCCGCGACGCCTCCCGCAGCCACGAACATCCCAGCAGCCACACACCTCCGCGCCTTTTCTCCACCGAGGAACTGGCTCTTCGCAGGGGACCTGAGGTTTATCTTGACGGCCAGCGCTGCCACTCTTCGGAAGGCCGCCATACTTGCTGCTGCGCCGCTGTGCAGCTGCGACGACGCTCGAACTTTGCGTTGGGCGCAGAACTATCGCGTTTCTTGGGATTCATCGCGAGACTCGACACGATCGCTCAGTGGCTCCGCTCCGCGCTGGGAACCAGTCAATTATAGACTGGAGTTAATAGTTTGACGGTTTTAGCCATTCACTTTGAAGAATAATCTACCTCTGCCGCTTGATAGTACGTAAATTTCAAACCACATTCCCAGATTTAGCCCTAACGTCAAGAAATGTGCTACTATTTTGCAGGATTGTTGTCACTTTCTATAGTCAAAAAGTGACGGCCTGGGTTTCAATCAATCGTTGATTTAAAACGTAAGGCAACAGGTTAAATAAAACATTAAATACAAGATGAACAAATAACACTGGTAAAATGCTCAGGGTGAACCTCTGGGGTGATTGTGGGATAGACGGGACTGCTGTACTCAGTGTGGTATTATTTATTCATGATGATAGTAAATCAAGTGAAATGCGACACATTTAGAGTGCCATTTTACAAGAGATGATATTAATTACGCCCGTGATTGGGGCAAAAAAAGGGATAGTAAACTGACTGCATGCAGCCTGCGGCATATGCAAAAGCTGGCAAATCGCATTCAAAACACGGTTAAAAAACACGTTCACCACATACATCGCTTCATCTCCCACAACAGCTGGACACACTGGTTTTCACAAGTGGAATGGATGGAGGTCATTTACGTTTCTCTGGATTTTCCAGGAGGGTCAGAATCAGATTTCCACATGTGAAGGGTGGGGTGAAGGGAGTCAGTGGAGAACAGATATCAAACGAATATCAAAGATCAACCCCCCATTTATGTCTTTATATGTGAGACTAATGCTCACCTGATGGGGCTTTCTGATGACTTTGATGATTGTAGAATAAAGGAGAGAAGAGTAATAGATGGGCCTGTCACCTGTTCACACATCAAGGATGGTGAATAAGCTCTAAGCCATATATAACACAAAGGCTGAACACAGATCAAACAGTTGCTATCGCAAATCTCATTGTTGACACGGAGCCATCGAAATATTCATTACTGTATATTAAGCCCTTAATTAGTCGCTTTGATTTTTGTGTGTGTGTGTGGGGGGGATAACTATTATGATGACGAGTCATAACAGAAGCGCGCCTAATTGGCTAACAAGTGGAGGCTGAAAATGGTTTTAAACTGCACAGCAATAGCAAGTAACCACATTCATTTGAATTTAAATCAAATCAAATAATTTGAATTTTATTTTGTCTATCTCTTGAATTCTTTGAACTGTAATGGATTTTCAAGAGCAGTTTTAGAATGATTAAACTAAAAATATATGTAATTTTATGCTTTGCAAGCTGTGCTTTGATATTTGCATGTCAAGGACCCCTGGAGTTTCACACACCCCGCTCCATAAAAGCCTAGATTAATAACCTCCGGGCTACTTTTTCAGTTATTCCATTAACCGAGCTTTCGATTAGGTTGTAATTTCTTTTTCTCTCTCTCTTCCCGTGTGTAGGTGGCTTGGCTGAGGGGTGGGGGATAACCCTGGGGGCCTCTTCCTTCCTCTGTGCTATGGTTGGCTTCACACCCTCCCTCTCACTCCCAGCAAACCTATATGGAAGATATGTTTTAAAGCGAGCCATGTGACCCTGGGAACCGATTACTGGCACCTTGTAAACACGAGTCGAATCGTGGCATTGTAATTGACATCTTCATTTTAGCCAAATCGATATTCCAATGTATCTGGGTCTGAACGGGCTGCGGGGGAGTTTGATCGATTCAGTCTCCTTAAAAAGTTCCTTTTGCACGTCATAAATCCTGAAGCTATGGGGGGAAGCTGGAGAGCGTAGATATGAGGCAGGCACACCAGGCTGCACACCTGAGCACAGAGCTCAGTGGCAAAAACCAAACGGTTCACAAACGTTTCTCTCGGCGTTTCTGTCCTCTGCTGCAAGAAACCGGGAGGGAAATGACCTTCATAAAGCGTCCGCACGCAAAACACCTCTGCACCTTTAACTCATTTATCAGCGCAACCCCCCTGGGAGGGGGCAGCTGTGTGCGCGCTCACGAGTCCGTGTGCCTTTTTGAATAGCTGCCAAAATCAATATGGGCCCGAACGGACCCCCTGCATGGCTGGACAGATAAATGCACACTTTCAAACGGTCCTTGAATTATCGTGCTGGATGCGGACCGATGCCAAAAGGGATCAGGCTGTGATGAATTCAACAGAGAATTAAGAAAAGAGCCTTCCAACTGATCATGGACGTTATCGGTTAACGTCCCATTGGGTGCCACCCTTCTCTGGTTGTTATAACTCAATTTCCCCGCAAGAGCTTTGAAGCATCTGCGTCTTTGATTCGTTTTTAAAGGCCACAATTAAGGCTATGTGGGCTCATGCACTGTTCAAAGCGTCGCGAAAAGATCAGTGAGGGGATTGACAGTCAAGTGATGTCGTTTGCACAGGTGTGTGTGTGTGTGGTGTGTGTGTGTGTGTGTGCTTGTGTGTGTGTGCGCGCGCGTTACATAAAACGGAGACAATAAATCAACAGTGGGGTGGGAAAATTACGCAAATGGGGGTTTCCTATCTCTCCGCACCTGAGTCATTTTTGAAATGGGGGCAAGGGTTTCGAGCAGCGGCAGTTTCACACTCGTGATGTTGGACAGTAGCAGCACTCACTCTCTTAACCACCCTGGTTTGCTGAGTTGCGCCTATAATTCTAACAGTAGATAATTTCAGCTGCGCTCCCAGTGCAACTGTGAGGCGTTCTGGGGCAAAACTGGACACTGTATTGGTCTTTATTTCCACTCCAAACCCCCAGCGTAGAGTTCTAGACCCTCAAACCACACGTGGAGTATTAAAATGATGCGCGGAAGAAGCATTGCTTCAATTTCGACGAAAATGAGCAGCAAATGGGGGAAATGTGGCTGGTTTACATAAAGAGCAGCTCGGCACGCGTCTTCATAAGATTACATATCTACGGTACTGCGAGTGGAGAGCAATTGCGCATATGCTTCGTGCTGCTGCTGGAGCCAAGCACAGTAGGATCTAAAGTAAATTGGAGAGAGAGAGAGAGAGAGAGAGAGAGAGAGAGAGAGAGAGAGAGAGAGAGAGAGCTGTGATGTATTGTAGGGGAGAGAGAGGGGGGATCGCGGGACTCCAGAGAAAAGGGGTGTATCCCGAGGAGAAGAGGAGAGAGGGAGCGGGTGAAGGAAAGGAGAAAGGGATAAATAGCAGGAGAGACGAGGTAGGAGGAACACTGACTGACGCGGGGGATTCTAGCAAACGTCACCATCAGAGATCAGCTCCAATTAAAAGGCTGCGTAATTACCGGCGCTGCTGGCGACTGCGCAAAAACGCTCATCTGCTCGGGATTTTCTCCCCTCGCTCGCGCTCAACTTTTCCTGTGCTCCGCTCCACGGATAGAGCCGCGCTCACCGGCCCGCACCGAACCTCCTGCTCATCATCTGGACCGCGACTAGTATCTGTAGTATAAACGGGATCGAGTTGTAATGGGGGCAGCGGCGGAGGTTGGGAGCTTCGCCAACGGACTTCTGGACAGCTTTGGCCCCGCGCACATTGGCTCTCATTTCGTTCTCACGCCAGTGGGGGCTGTGGACTACAACTCGATGGGACTGATGATGGGGGGCCACGGTCAGCAGCAGGAGCACCTAGTATCGTCGGAAAGGCTTTCCCGGAGCCTGGCAAACCTCAGCCATCTGAAGGGGATTCTGAGGCGACGGCAGCTCTACTGCAGGACCGGATTCCACCTGGAGATCCGTCCCGACGGCACTGTGCAGGGAACAAGGAAAGACCACAGCAGATTCGGTACATTATTAGAATTATTATTGGTATTTCCTATGCTTAGAGCAGGTCTAATGAAATGGACCTGCTGATGCTGGAGGTACAGTAGGGAAAAAAATGGAAAGTTCAGATGTCAGATCCTGAATAAAAGCAGCTCCACTAGTGCAGCATATATCTTGTGCATATACCATCAAAAGTATTGCTATTGGGATACATACAGCTATACTGCTGCTGTTATCAAATTCCCAAGTGCCATATGCTCATGTGTGCAGCTGCTACTCCTCCAGGGTACTGGTGGAGAGGGCTGACTGTAGATGTGTAAATATCAGCATATTGGACCCATCAAAAACCCCATATTTGTATGTTTTGCCATGGAGATTAGGTCGTAATCTTTGCTTTTCCAGGCTTATTCATCTGTCTCTCGGATCAGAAATAGATTTGTCAGACATTTCCTTCAGCGCGGCGAGCCTCGCACCAATGCTGCTCCTGAATTCACACCGTTTGAGACTTTTACAAGCTGCGCTGTGTTTTATTGCCGAGTTCAGGCTCCGTTAATCTGCTCAATGAAAGTATTATGAATAGCTGCTCGATGTTCCTCAAGCTTCACGTGTTTGTTAAGTGAATGTGTTGTATGTATTTGTGTGCAGGTATTCTGGAGTTCATTAGTCTGGCTGTGGGGCTGGTGAGCATCCGAGGGGTAGACAGTGGTCTATACCTCGCCATGAACAACAAGGGAGAACTGTATGGCTCGGTGAGTGTAATTGTTTCTTATTAAATGTATATGATTTTTTGAATGCCACAACCAGCATTTGGCATCTTTTGGCCTCCTGAATTTTACAAATTTCTCTGCTTTTCTCGCTCCCTATAGGAAAAGCTCTCTGCGGAATGTGTTTTTAGGGAGCAGTTTGAGGAAAACTGGTACAACACCTACTCGTCCAACATCTATCGGCATGGAGAAAAAGGCGCGTTTTACTTTGTTGCTCTCAACAAAGATGGGACATCTCGAGATGGCACAAGATCAAGGCGACACCAGAGGTTTACTCACTTCCTGCCAAGGCCTGTCGACCCGGATCGAGTACCGGAACTGTACAGGGACATACTGAGCCAGAGTTGAGATCGAGGGGGGTTACGCTGAAGCTCTGAAGCAACAGTCCCAATGTTGCCCTGGGAGAATTCATGTCCTGTAAAAAAAGAAAAAAAAGGGGGTGGGTGGGGGGGGAAACAGGACCAGAAGGAATGCATCCAAGAGTCTGTCCTTACTGCGTGCATGGTGGAAGTAAACAGACCCTCTCTGGAGCAGAAAAGTGGACTATGCAGCACCAAGAACCTGCAGGAGATGAGGCATCTTCCATGTGGACACAGGTTCAAATATTCTTGCCTGTCAAACGACCACTTTCTTGGACTATGCAGAGACTCTGGTGGCCAGGCATTATTATGCATTTCATTTGGATTCTTAGTGATTATATTCAGCTATCTGCTCGTCCAAACTGCATGTAAAATGGGACAGATGTCAATCATTAGGACTAGCAACAGCTGTTTTCTGTATATTCCAACCTCCGTACAATGGCTGCTACTTTAACAGGTGATGAAAAAAGAAAAAAAAAGTCATATTTCATTACTCAGCGTGGCTGGTTTACACAAACGATAGTTTTATGCACCAGAAGGCAGTCGTGTATGGTCTGCCTGACCATGGAAATGACAAGGATGGATTCACTTTGATCCAAAGATGCTGCTCAGAAAACTGACTTTTCTTTCCTTTTCTTTTAAAAAAAAAATGGATCCTGTGGCGTTTTATGCTGGCTTCTACTGTGGTGTCCTGTGATGGAGTACTGTGTGTGAAGGAAGTGGGAGCATCTGTCCAATGGGGACGCCTTGACAAACCTTTGGCAGAATTTATTCTTATTTATGAGTTTTTATTTCCTATGACATACAGTATATTTATTTCATATATTTATTTATTTTGAGAATATATTTTTGCAGGTATGAGATTAAATAAAAAAAGAAAAAGCCAGAAAAGACACACCGAGGGTTTTCTTCATTTCCTCTCCTTATTTGCAAATGCTAAATTTGTATGCATCACTCAAGCCTGTCAAAGGTTTTGCAGATCCTGTTTATTTTTAGAAGGATAAGTCCTAATGACGCGAATCTGAGGTTGACTGCACAAGACAAGGTTTTAAATTCAAATGGATCCGCTTTGAAAACAACACATTTTCGAACCCTGCTGATATAACACATATAACAAAATATATATCACAAAATCTTTTGTTTTGAGACGTTTTCTTGCTGTTTTCCAATATTTATTGTAAAGCCGTTTTTGAACACCCATCCAAATCCCACGTGACAAAATAGCAACACACTAGATGTTTCTAAGTGATGCTTCAGTCTTTTTTTAGGTTGTAAACCTTAATAGGAAGGTAGATCAGCCCTGTGTTACTCACCAGACTAACAAAACAAAGCCTGAAATAGTGCATGCAAAGAGACAATATACTCTTCCCTTGATGGACAACTGCAATTAGAGGAGTGATTGACAAGGCAGCAGCACTGCTACAGACTTTTACCCCCCTTTATTCTGGCGTTATTCTGCTTCTCGTGATTCTTCCCTTCTCACGACGCCTGACACCGACTTGACATCACTCGCTGAGGAATCAAAGAGGAACGAAAAAGACAACGAAATAAATCTCAGGTCAAGCAAAAATGAAGTAAGGGATCATTTCTGGCAAACAATTGCAAAAACAAAAATATTTCAAATTCAAAAGCCAGTTTTGATGCTACGTTTTGAATGTAATCAAGTGTACGCCTCTATGAACCCATGCCCGATGAAAGGATTAACATCCTCAGCAGAATCCGGCTAATCTCTCACAGTACTGAAGCTCTCTTCAACATCTGGTCTGACATAATAGTTTTGTTCCGAGCTGTTTTATGTCTGCAGCTGCGTCGCACTTCAAGCAGCCGTTCCCATGTTCAGCGCCTGCATGCAGGCTCATCAGCTCGGCAACATGTTACAGATAAGATTACAGGATGCTGCGGCTTTACATCTGCCTAACTGGACAGGCAGGAGGGCGGCTTCATTGTGTCGATACTTAAAACAAGGGTTCCGCGTGTATCTAATCCTCTGATAAATGCACACGACGTAGAATGAGATTAATAGAACATCAGACAGCACCTGAGTACCAGCATGGGTGTTCTGTCTAGTGTTGAGAGGGAGAGAAAGACCCCAACATGAAAGTTTATACGAAACAGGTGGGAAGATATAGAAGAAGAAATGGATGTAGGCTATGTGGGTTCTCAGTGTTGTCAACCTGTTGGGTTACAATCTTCCTTTGATGTGTGTGTTTGCAGGGAGGCGGAGGCATGTTTATGAGTCAAAAACGACGGCGTAGATTCATGTCAGTACAAAATCTCCTTCTCTCTTCTGCCCTCTGTGTGTGTGATCTCTAAATCTGTGTGAAGGTGAGCCAGGGGTTCTCCTGACTAGAGGGCTGTTTGATTATTGTGGATGAAGGTGTGAGTGTGTGTGTGCATGCTTGTGTGTGTTTTGTGGGGTTTTCCATGGATAGATTGGATCTCCTTTGCGCTGCTCCATGCAGAGACGGTCACAGAAAGAAAACTCACTTCACGGATGATCTCATTCCGCTGAACCTGGTCTCAATTTGTGGCCCGAAAAGCAAAAAAAATGGAGCAATAAAATCTGTCTCTGCTTGTTTCCATTGTCAACAATGCTTTTATTGCCTTTTAATGCTTTTCTTTGTTGACAAATGAATTCTCAAAAAGACCCACCAAGTGCTGAAAAGCAATATTTGAGAAAAAAAAGGCTTTGGAAGACCCAAAAAAGAATGGATAAAACAAAGAAAGAAGCGTTTGAGGTTCTGACAGATAGGAATTGTCTTCAAAATGAACCCTGCATTGAAGACATTTCCAACTCTTCCAACCGCCGCCGCCTTTAAAGTGTGTGACTTCCACAGCGCAGGTGGAGAAGTCACTGATCTTTGCCGGTACACATCCACACAGGTGTTCTTCCTGCAGTCGTCAACACGCATGCATGCGCGTGCACGCTTAACAGAAGCATGCACTGTCTGTCATCACTTCTGTGCTTGAGATTAATGTTGCAGTGACTCAGCTGTGGTGAATTCAGACTAAAAATCTCCGTCCCAAATTCTTAGACATAGCAGGCAGCTATGAACTCATCTGAATTTTGGCAAACAGATGACTTAACCTAGATAAACCCATGTTAGACACACACACACACACACACACACACACACACACACACACACACACACACACAAGCACACACACAAGCACTTGGAATTTCCAAAGATTGTAATAATTCAGGTGTATTGGCGTCCAGCATTAGAAATCTATGGACTAAAAGGAGTAAATCTGCACAATCCCGGTTGAAACCCTCCTGATCATGTGGACTGACTCTCAGCTTCCTATTTCCCACAGCTATTATTCCCTTTTTAATAGCTAAATATGGCCTTAATTCACTCTGTGGGAAGAACTTTGATGAGGTGGCTGCTCATGCTAAATGATTATGCTTGTATATCATTTTAACCTCCACCAGGGAGGATAGGGTTAGGGTTAACTACCTATATTTGCTATACTACTGTCATATGAGAGAAAGAAACCTTGCTTGGCAGAGGTCTGCGCTCTCTGAGGGCTCATTTTTCTAAATAATAATGGCAAGATGGTAATACTGGGTAAAGAAGAATGCTATAACAAGAAAGGTTAGCATTTTTTTTGGTAGACATTTCATTCTTTCCAATGTTGAAAGCCCTAAGATGCAAGGTCAGAGTGCGGTTTGACCTCCAAAACCCAAAGCGTGTTTGACCTCAACTGGAATCAGTACATCCTTGTTGATGTTTTTACCTTATTTGGAAAACCCAAATCCCTCAAGGCATTCCAAACCTGCTCTGTTTGGATATTTAAACGTGGAATGATCATCCACACAATGACTGAATTCTTAACATTGACATCCAAAATTTAACCTTGTCAGATTTATTCCACAAGACTTGCTTGACCTATTGTTTTCCTGATTAAGCTTGTGACCCTTTCACCTCCAAAACTGTATCAAGTTATTAAACTGAGTGATTTAAAGGGGAGAAATAAAGCCATCGCGTACAAAAGGACTTGATTTTAACAAAACAGCAGCCTCAGATCAATCTCACACAAAAATGTTCCTTATCCATTTAAAATAGGACATCATCACCATCACACTGTTATTTCCATAGATTATATAAAACAGGAACAAGTATTTTAAAAAACAAATCTATATAAATACCTCCATAGTAGTGAACTGACGCCATCACGCATGATTACCTTCACCGACATCTTAAGCTGTAATTTGTGAGGTTGCTACAATCTGCAGAGTGAGTGTGAGCTGTGAGAACATTGCCTACTGCTGCATGTCTGTGAACTCTAATCCAACAAACTGGACTTCCTGAGCCTCAAACGTGCCCGGGCTCGGAATGGAGTGTTTAATGCGAGAGCACCTCGCGTCCCTAGCTCAGGTTTTTGCACTTAAATGTCAACAAGACGTTACAAACCCGATTACCTTCCTGCCCTGTTAATGCAGACATCCGTCTCTTAACCAGCATTAACTGCGACTCTTGTACGGTGCAGAAGGAAGTGTTAAAAGGTCAGAAAGAGCCGAGAAGAAGAGTCCAGTCACATCAAATGCCAGGCGAGCTTGTCTGAATCTCCCTGCTGTTTTCTCCTGGTCTCTGTCAATGGAAAACTGGTACCTGACATTGCTGATGAAAGATCCGCAGCGGCGCGCATATTTTCAACCCTGTTATCATCGACAGTTCCAAAGCAGCCATGGCAGACGTGTCGAGCAGAAGGCACGGCGCAGATTTCATGTCAAATACCCGTCTAACCACTGTCTTCAGCTCACATCCACAAACCACAAATTACACACAACATGGAATAAAACTGGGCAGGGAAGTAATTTTCTAGTAAATCTCTTCCTTTGATCATTAGAATCACCACATATTTGTCTTTCCAAGTTTACAAAGGTCGATTCTATCAAAACCCATTTACTTTAGTGTCTTTTATTAAGACTTCGACACAGAATCAGACAATAAAAGACAATCTGACAACTGAAATTAACTAATTCGTTCAGTAAGCTTATGATTAGAAAAATGTGGGCATTGCGGTGTTTTTTCCCCTCACTGTACGTTTATAAAAAGAGATGCAAACAACGCCAGTTTGGTTTCATTCACTGAAATGTATAATTACAGTTTTTAGCTCGTAGCATTAATAGATTTTGTTGACAAAATGATTTTCCTGAGGGCCACATAATGCGTGTTTTGGCTTCACCTGCAAGTGCGAACGCACAACAAACTCTTTTAATCTGCCGGTGCAGGTTGTTCTCCTCCCTGCAGCTTTACAGGATGAAATCTCTGATCTCTGATCTGATTAATCTGCACACAGCGTAAATCCATTAACAAGTAATTACTGTGGCTCCTGTGAGCCGGCCTTCCTTTTATACACCTTTGACAACATTATACAGTGCACACTGTTTCTACACTATTCCTCCGAAACATCTGGTCAAATACATCTGGGTCGGGCATATTAATGACAACGGCAAAGAGGTTTGTTGCGTGTGTGAGTGGACTCACTGCTATAAATCATGAAAACACAACAAGTCATTCATCGATCGCCATCTTTGAATATAATCTGCTCTGTGTGGTCACCATGTTCACCCAAAGCTGTGTTTTTATCCACAGGTTGTCTAACAGCATCACTCTCTGGGAGTAACACACACACACACCACACACACACACACACACACACACACACACACACACACACACACACACATAGTGGAAGTAATTAAAGCAAGTGGAGCTAAATTGAAGTATATTGAACTCATCGTTCACACGCTCCTGCTCTGTCGATAGATCACTCTCCAAGTGCTATCGACCAATGCGCAAACTCTCCCCATCTGCAGAACGTTCTTATATGCAGTGTGTGTGTGTGTGTGTGTGTGTGCGCATGTGTGCAAGTGTATAAGATGGAGAGGCGGCCCAAGGCAAAGAGGACACGACAACAGAAAGGCAGAGAAAATCAAACCGATGCGCAACGAAAGCCATTATTTGTTGTCTGGTCCTGTAATCTGTAATCTTCATCTTCCCACCCTTCAGTTTAGCCAGTTAATCCACAAAACATCTTCTATTCTCACCAAATCCCCCCCCCCCCCCCCCCCCCATTTATCCTGTTGCAGCACTAATGATTTTTAACTAACTGAGGGTCTTGAATTTCCCCCACATCACTAGATTAGTGGATCAATAGAACAGTGTTTGCATGTTGATGGTGTGTGTGTGTGTGTGTGTGTGTGTGTGCATTCATTTGACATACTAATTAAATATACATAGTGTGTGTACTCACAAGAACTACCCAACATCACAGAGGGTCCTGGCCGCTCATAGGACAAAAATAAAAAAGGAACATTAGAGATTTTTCAGGGGTGGTGGTGGTGTGTGTGTGTGTGTGTGTGTGTGTGTGTGTGGTGTGTGTGTGTGTGGGGGGGGGGGGGGGTAAAGGTTATAGATTTTTACTGAATAATCAGTAGGAGGTCCTGACATGACAAATGTGTGTCAAGCGCACCATCGATGAAGCAGACGAGTGCCGCTGCTGCTCTGTTGACAAGCCTCTCCTCCGCACTTGATGCGAATTCAATTGGAGCGAAATTGATTATCTCCTATTTGTGATCGATCGTGGGTTCAATCCTTCCGGGGTGTAACTGGACATCTGTCCTCCCCCAAACATGTTCTCGCCTGCTCTTTCTCCTCCTGAAATGTGGATGCGGTTTAGCTTAACACTCCTCCTGCAGCTACTTTTAAACATAATAAACATCTGGAGCATTTTTTTGGTGTTTTTTACTCTTTCCTCAAGCACGTCGACCACGACCCCTTTGACACCCCCCCGTTCCGTCCATGAATATCGGCTGACACTACCGTTGCGTAAAAGAAAAAAAAATACTGTATCTTCTCCTCTTGATGAAACCCGAGAGGAGAAACAAAGGCACATACATGCACAGACAGCGGCGCACGTCCGTGCATGCTGCCTCGAGGTTCTGTGCGGACGGCCAATGAAAGCAGGGTGGTTTCCCCCCGTGGTTGTGTGACAGCTCTTAAGCCTCGTACATGAAAGACTGACAGCGAAGTTTTATTACACCTTTCCTAAAAGCAAGCTCCCTGCATGTGTTAATGCATTCTCACCTCACGCGCGTGCACGCGGACACACGTGCACAGTTGCAGCCAGGGAAGGAAACTCCCTGGCTGGGAAGATAGAGATCGCTCAATCACTGATCTCCTGATAAGAGCACATGTTTACACGCAGGTGTGAGTATACCTGCTTTGGTCGGACAGCCAGTCATATTTGTGTGTTGTTTTCATAGTTGCTGTCTGTACCGTTTCGGCTAGAGTGTCCCTCTGTTGCCCTGCTGCCCTTAATCCCCCCCGCGTGCACACACACACACACACACACAGAACGCACCGAACACCTCCACATGTGGTCATGTCCCTGGTATGGATACTGTCATCACAGGCCCAGACCTCTCTCTACCTCACTAGCTCTCGTTGCTAACAGAGTTAGCTTTAATTGTCGCTCTGCGTGCTGCCTCTGCCCCGTCAGTGTGGAATAAACCAGCGTGAAACTGGATCTCAGTGGATTTTGCATGCTAATTTATATGCATTAAACCTGGAGCTGAAACCTGGAGCATTTTGGGACCGCCGTGGTGTTTTTGGAGCATCCACATGGGCAGAAACCAGCCATGAATGATCGCGCGGCAGTGGAGACGTTTTCCTCAGGGCCTTGCTCTGTATGCGCGGCACCCTGGGGGGTAAAGAAGAGTCTGTATGTTGGCTTGCATGAAACCAGAAAATGAAGCGCTGATTTTACGAGCAGTCGGCGGTGTTACAGTAAAACTACTGAAGGTTTGACGTTATGAAAGCTGATCCACAGGTGGTAAACGTTTGACGTGTCTTGCTTTGTTAAGTCACTCAGTTCCTGAAACAAGGGTTAGCAGCCCCGTCACGCAGGTTTGGAACGGGTTGCCATTGACTTCATGATGGTTGGATAACCTCCCCTCTTTTCACTGACAACTGGACCAATTTCACCACCAAAGCGCAGACAGCTGAGATTTGAATCATGATTTGTGCAACGTTGTGTAGTATAATGAAGCTGTTATTGTGTGTGTTTTGCTGTTGGTCTTTATTTTGTATGATTGTCATTTAAATGAGGATTTCTCAAACCCTCTAGTCTCGGTCGGCATGATTAAGTGAGCTTCTGCACAGATGAAATGAACTTTTTGTTGACAAATTATTATGTAATTCTTCACTCTATTTAACCAGAAAGGTGATTTCCATCGTGAGTCACTATTTCGTGTAATTTGAGTGCAGCTGACACTTTTGTAGGTTAAATGCGGCAGTGTTGAGGCGCGATAGTGCTTGGAGAGAGGACTTGAAAAAGTTGTAGCCTTAGGGCACAATGTGGTCTCCATGTGTGTGTGTGTGTGTGTGTGTGTGTGTGTGTGTGTGTGTGTGTGTGTGCACTTTTAACTGTTTCAAAGTGCCTTGACCTGTCAGATAAACAACATCATTCCCTCTGGTTGTTTATACTTAGAGAATGGCAGGTAAGCACCTGTGCAGGCATTGGAGCGTGCACGCACGCACACACACACACACACACACACACACCACACACACACACACGCACACACACAGCTGAGGATTTTCAAACTGTTGGAAGCAGGAAAGCATCAAAAGCGTTCTATAATTGACAGATTACGCATCAGTTGACAAACAAAAACAACTTGGCTCGTTCATAAACTTGAAAAAAAAATGTTTGAGAATTATTTCAACTGAATTGTCCACGAGACACTAAGTTTTGTCTTTGTCAGGCAGGTTAACGTTAACTTCTCATTTAATCACAGACGTGACTAAAGTGGAAAGATGATCAAAGTTCTTCATGGTTCAAATTCCTCTGTGACAGACGAGGAGCAGAAAACTGTGAAATACGTAGTTTGACCTTTGCGTAAAGTCCTAATACACTGAAAAGAATGTGAATAAGACGGACCGGTAGTTTCTCCGCTCTGTAGTTTCAGCTGATTTGCAAACCAAATGTATAAAACCACATCGTGATTTTTCAAAACACAGTAAAGGAAAGGATGAGAAGGAGATATCGACCGTGTGTGAGAGCTAAAGCATAATTCAACGGGACCCTTTTCACTGAATTTGACCCCTACCTCAGGTATTGTCCAAGGTCAAAGGTCTTTCCGACTGTCTGTTTCGAACTCTGATCTCAAAATTGGTCGGCACGTGAAAAATGATGTTTACCAAATGAGTCAAGTTGTTTCCAACAATGTGAGACAGAGATGTTCGTGTTGACTGTCTGGAAAAACGCCCCTTTTCTTTGATTTACAGGGGTACCAGAGGTCTCCACGGCAACGGGCCCTCCGTGGCCTCAGCGTAACAGAAGCTCACAGCCCAAACTAAAGTCTAATCATTTTGGTCGTCCTCTGCAGCGTGTTCTCCAGGGAATCCAGGCTGATCCTGCCCAGCTGTGGCGAACAAAGTCTGGACGTGTCAGCGCACGTAAAAAAGAAGAAGAAGAAGAAGAAGAAGAAGAAAAAAAAGAACTAGCGAACATCCTCACACAGCTGGTGATTTATCTCTGTGCGACTTCTCTGCGCTTTAATCGACGGCGAGAAATACACACTCACGCACATGCATGCGGGTACATGCACAGACACCGTGACAGGTGGAGTTTGCATATTACAGTACGTCTGTACTGACGGTGTTTACTTCAGTGTGTGTGTATTTATGAGTTTACAAGAGCGTCTGCATGAGGATGTTTGTGTCCCTACGCCAATGTTTGATGTCAGGTGGGTTAGCACATTTAGGACCCTTTGATGGTGTAGTCACACACACCGCACACACACACCACACACACACACACCACACACACACACACGCACACACACAGCTGAGGATTTTCAAACTGTTGGAAGCAGGAAAGCATCAAAAGCGTTCTATAATTGACAGATTACGCATCAGTTGACAAACAAAAACAACTTGGCTCGTTCATAAACTTGAAAAAAAAATGTTTGAGAATTATTTCAACTGAATTGTCCACGAGACACTAAGTTTTGTCTTTGTCAGGCAGGTTAATGTTAACTTCTCATTTAATCACAGACGTGACTAAAGTGGAAAGATGATCAAAGTTCTTCATGGTTCAAATTCCTCTGTGACAGACGAGGAGCAGAAAACTGTGAAATACGTAGTTTGACCTTTGCGTAAAGTCCTAATACACTGAAAAGAATGTGAATAAGACGGACCGGTAGTTTCTCCGCTCTGTAGTTTCAGCTGATTTGCAAACCAAATGTATAAAACCACATCGTGATTTTTCAAAACACAGTAAAGGAAAGGATGAGAAGGAGATATCGACCGTGTGTGAGAGCTAAAGCATAATTCAACGGGACCCTTTTCACTGAATTTGACCCCTACCTCAGGTATTGTCCAAGGTCAAAGGTCTTTCCGACTGTCTGTTTCGAACTCTGATCTCAAAATTGGTCGGCACGTGAAAAATGATGTTTACCAAATGAGTCAAGTTGTTTCCAACAATGTGAGACAGAGATGTTCGTGTTGACTGTCTGGAAAAACGCCCCTTTTCTTTGATTTACAGGGGTACCAGAGGTCTCCACGGCAACGGGCCCTCCGTGGCCTCAGCGTAACAGAAGCTCACAGCCCAAACTAAAGTCTAATCATTTTGGTCGTCCTCTGCAGCGTGTTCTCCAGGGAATCCAGGCTGATCCTGCCCAGCTGTGGCGAACAAAGTCTGGACGTGTCAGCGCACGTAAAAAAGAAGAAGAAGAAGAAGAAAAAAAAGAACTAGCGAACATCCTCACACAGCTGGTGATTTATCTCTGTGCGACTTCTCTGCGCTTTAATCGACGGCGAGAAATACACACTCACGCACATGCATGCGGGTACATGCACAGACACCGTGACAGGTGGAGTTTGCATATTACAGTACGTCTGTACTGACGGTGTTTACTTCAGTGTGTGTGTATTTATGAGTTTACAAGAGCGTCTGCATGAGGATGTTTGTGTCCCTACGCCAATGTTTGATGTCAGGTGGGTTAGCACATTTAGGACCCTTTGATGGTGTAGTCACACACACCGCACACACACCAGCTGTTTCTCTCTTCTGCTGCTCTTTGATGTGTCTACGTTTCTCCTTTTCCAACCTGCGTTAGCGTCTCTCTCTGCTGATGTTGCGATGTGACTTTGCCCACGCTTACTCAACCTATGGCGTTTGATTTGATTTCTAAGCGTGCTGCCCTGCAGGAGAGAGTCGCCTGTCCAGGTGAACGTTGTGAGTGGAATCCTGTAAACGAGTTAGCAGAAGGGGTTCAGCAACCTGGCCATCTGCACAAAAGTGCATCCACACAGCTTCAAATAAACACATCAATAAATCTAGACACACACACATGCAAACACACAAACCAATTTATGATCGCATGATTCAGAAAAGTTTCATGGGAAAGGAAGCCTCTGTTTTTCCACCCCCCCACTAGCATTTTCCCATGTTGTAATCTTCTTACAATCTTTCGTTCACCTTAGACCCATTAAGACCTTCTAGTGTTACCTAGACTGTCTGTGGCCCAGCAGAACCTCAGACCTCCAGCCTTTGTCCAGGCCTGGGCAGTCGGTGAATAGAATGCCCATGGAAGGGGCCTCCCAGCCTAGATACACCTGATACCTGGCTCACACCCCCACAGCAACACCCACCAAGGTTCCCATCGGACCCCTAAAGCCCCCATCTCCTCCTCCTCTTGTCTGGCAGCCAGCTGGCTCTTTCGGTCACAGACTCACAAGAATGAAGGATGTTATTGTTGACGGCGTTAGCTCGGCCCCCCCGCTGAGTGAATGTTATGTGTATGTTCTCAGTTCTGCCCTCTCTCTTTTTTTCAGAGTCGATGTGGGCCGTGCCCTCTTGTCTGAGCCTCATATCTGTGTGAACTCGGTGTGCACCTTTGAAGTCCCGAGCCCCCGGCGCCCCCTCCTCATCCCCGCGCAGCTTTGATTCCCTATATTGTTAGAAGAAACTGGCTACTCCACAAAAAAAAAGCACTTGTCCTCATCCAGGCCCCATGATGGAAGGAGATGCTCTTCTCCATTTCTAATCATAAAAAATATAAAAACATTCAACTGGGAATGTGCAAAAGCTGCAGCTCGACTCGGGATAAGCGATTGCATCTCAATAGGTGGATGTTTAAAAAAAGGGGGGGGGTGCAATAATGTTTGTTAGCTTTTGCGCTTTCTTTACAAACTGTCTCTTGCTGTCCTTTTTTACAGCGTATCGCCAATGTGCTGAAATAGCGCGGCAGCTTTGAAGGTTCGCAGGTGGAATAAAACAACCTTCGCATGCCGATGACAGTTTGACTGGACGGCCTCGAGAACAATACGGAAAAAACTTTTTACTGCGCTGGCAAACAGTCGTCAGCCTCGCGGGATCGAACCAGCGAGCGCCGGCGCCGCCCCGCCTCAGTCCCAACTCCCATTTCAGGGTGAAACATTCTTCTGCTGCAATATTTCGCACGTTTTGGATTCATTTCATCCACATTGGCCCAGTGCAAATCTTACATTTGGGTTTTGAAGGCACCAATAAAACCAATGTTGAGTTAGTTTCATAGCACCCCTGATGTCCTCTAAAGTTCCTTTTTTTACTGGTGACCTGAGAAGATGTGTATTGGTTTCTTTCCTCTATGTACAAATGTGTCCATGTATAAACATATAGGTTTATATTTGATGTCCTCATTTGGTAAATGATGGCTTATTTTGACCTCAGCTGTAGTTTGAACTGTGTTTCTGGCAACGCACGCACACATTTGTTCAGTTGTGAGGATGATGGATTGGACCTGATACATGTCTGTTATTGATAGGCAGTGATGGGAATGACAGCGGGAAATATTAATGAGTGGCGCTCAATGTCAGCCAGGCAAAGAGGAGAAGAGGAAACATGGAACATGGGCGAGAAGATGTTTGGAATGAACGGGGGGGGGGGGGGGGGCGATGACAGCAGCCGTGCCAGAAGTATGACAACATGTAGCCCTGACAAGAACAAAAAAAGAAAAACAACCTTCCCATGGAGCTGTCTTCAAATCTAAAATATGTCCGATATCAGGAACGTACTTTTCATGGAGAAATTCCCTCCACCTTCAAAACTCCAGTGCAGGAGACACATGCACTCAAATCACTCACTTTCTGTCACTCTAGCCCACATCCACGGTTCTTTTCTCTGTCTTTGATATGTGAGAACTGCCGATTTACACCGACACACAAAGCCCGTCCTTGTCTGTTTTTTTTTTACTTTGTCAAAATGGACTGGAGATTTTGAAGTGTGTATTTATATTTTTGGAATTTATTTTTCTACCATTTTCTTTCACAAATCTCCAAGATCTTTGTCCTGCTACTGTGAGTCGACATGTGCGTGTGCACGTGTGGGCTGATGTGCCACTGCAGAGCAATCTATAATAATGATTTTCCATAGACACCTCAAGTTGATCTGGGAAGCAGGGAGGATATGGAAATGAAAGGGGATAAATGAAGAGTAAGAATGGAAAGCAAGGAATGAAAGACTGCACAGCAATGGGGGGAGAAGAAGTCCTAATAGTGACCATCTCAGTGGCTGCCTTTATTAATATGTGGCTTTAAAGCTTAAAATAAGCTGAGAATCTGCTTTGTAATAAATTACAAGGTTTTAAAAATGGAACCGTGACTACAGCAACATCATGAATCTATAACTACATTAAATCATATTGAATGTTGGTCAGTTCTCCTTTCACCTCACATTGCTCAAACTGAGGAGTCCAAGACAACAAAACCCCTCCACACCTTCAGAGTGTCTCTGAGCAACCATCAACACTTCCAGGTGAAAAGTCCAGGCCCCCTAACACACACACACACACACACACACAAACAGAGAGAGAGAGAGAGAGAGAGAGAGAGGAGAGAGAGAGAGAGGAGAGAGAGAGAGAGAAGAGAGAGAGAGAGAGAGAGAGAGAGAGAGGAGAGAGAGAGAGAGAGCTGTGCAGATTAGGGAGTACAATCATTTTTGTCAGGTTTTCTCCCCACAGTCAAAAGGCCTAAAGGATTCAGGTATAACCTGTGGCACATAGTGATTGTGGTATACAGTGAAACTTTAGTAATTTATGATATGAGAACTATTGAAGTCAAACCACCCAGAACTGTAAAACACCCCTCAATATTTTAATGAATGATATATTATATAGCAAAGGTAAATAAACTTTAATTTAGTTTTCCAGCTCTTGTCTTATTCCTATCACATTATCGGTTCTATCCTCTTAGATATGATAACTTGGAGAACATTCTGATGACTCCATGTATAAAACATTTGTGTGTGCTGTCTGTTATGACTGGGACATTGCGATTATGACATGGCTGATGGAGGAAAGCCTGCACTCCGGCTCCTATTGTCAGGCTCTTCCCGGTTGCTCCAGAGGAAGATGAGAGTCCATCACTGTCTTCCTCACTTTCACACTCATCCTCTGCTTTTCACATCCCAGTTTGACAGCTCATAAACCAGCAGCTCAGGCTACGGCACATACACATGGAAGTCCATTTATGGCTCATCATACAATTCCACAAGAATAAGGATATGGATAAAATATAACTCTCAGAGATTCCGTAAAAAGACTCCCTTCTTTGGAAAACAGGCATTTAAGTCCCGCCTGGGAATATCAAGTACGGGTGGATAATTGAACTTTGACCTGATCCTGAAGGTTATGTTATGCTGCCCCCTACAGTCCGAAATAAAATCAGCCTCAGATACTATTTCCCGTGTTGCGTCACGCGCATTAATCTTATTTATTTAGTCAATTATTTATTAATTGTCTGAATCTTTTGCGACGCTTATAAAGATACTGTAGAGAAATTAACTTACTAACCAACAGCCCTGCGTCATTTCTACCCGCAGACGCGCGAAAGTGGCGCTCCATCATCAGGGTTAATGGACTTCACCTGTGGCGACACGCTGTCCGTGTATAAAGTTAGGTGGGAAAAAAAAAAAAAAAAAGACAGCCCACCGGGGGAACTGGGAAAGGAGGACGCGTCCGCAGTGCGTTAACGCCACCATGCCCACAAAAAACGTCACTGACGAGCGCATCTCCAAATTCAAGAACAAGGGCAAAGACCCAGCAGTAAGTTGACGTTTCAGAGCTTCCGCTCACGCGTGACGGTCGTCTGGTTGATTCGGAATGCCCAATGTCCTGCAGAAACTTCGGGAGAAAAGGATCACGGAGTGTGTGGAGCTGCGCAAAGCGCACAAGAATGAGAACTTCCTAAAGCGGAGGAACATCACGCTGTCCTCCCTCCCGGACGAGGACGCGCTCTCTCCTGACTTCAAGTCCAAACAGCCGGTCAGTCCAAAGATATCCGCCGAGTTCTCCAAAACTACATCAGCTTTCAACCGCGCGGTGACTTGTTCTGCAGGTGGCGTCTCTAACTATTGAAGACATAATTAAAGATGTGACCTCCGACCGCAGAGAGTCCCAGACCCGCGGCTGTCAGGCGGCCAGGTGAGCGACGGTCCAGTAACGGGGGTTCTGACACGTCATCATGTGCGCTGAAGTGGAGACGTGGCTGATGCTGTAACGTGGTTCGTTTCAGGAAGCTGCTCTCTCAGGAACGCAACCCTCCTCTGCAGGAGATCATAGACGCTGGTCTGCTGTCCCGCTTTGTGGCCTTCCTGTCTATGGATGATGAGCCCGCGCTACAGTTTGAAGCAGCTTGGGCCCTGACTAACATCGCTTCTGGAACGTCCTGGCACACGCAGCAGGTGCGGCATCGACCGACTCCTGAAACGTGCTTGAGCTGAAGGCTCAACGTGACTTTCCGTCTCAGGTGGTGGAACACGGCGCCGTCCCGGCTTTCATCGCCTTGCTGTCTTCGCCCATGTTGCACATCAGTGAGCAGGCGGTCTGGGCTCTGGGAAACATTGCAGGTTGAACATTCAACTGTCTGTATTTGGATTGTTAAACCAACACGATTTCATTTTACATTTTAAATGGAAACTTTACCATCCTAATGAAGCCGTGCGGGACATCTGGTCAGCTTGAACATGAAAGTTTGGAAGGCGAGTGTTTTTTGTCAAGGTTGTTCTCAGGTCTACCTCGACGTTGCTTGATAGGTGACGGGCCCGTTTATAGAGACGTCCTGATTGACTGCAATGTCGTCCCAGCGCTGCTTGCTCGCATCTCTCCAGACACTCCTGTAAGGAAAAGCTTTCAGAACGCCACAAATGTCAAGATCCCCTCTTCATTTTGGCTTTGTTTGATTTTTCTAGGTCGGCTACCTCCGTAACCTCACGTGGACGTTGTCCAACTTATGTCGAAACAAGAACCCTTGTCCACCCCTGTCTGCAGTCCAGCAGGTGCGTCTTTAGCTTGGAAAGTTTGCTGGCCAGGATTGATGCCTTTCTTTGTTCTCCAGGTGCTTCCCTCTCTGATCCAGCTGCTCCATCTCACCGACAATGACGTCTTGTCCGACGCGTGCTGGGCCATCTCGTATCTTACGGACGGCGATAATGACCGTATCGAAGTGGTTGTGAAAACTGGCATCGTCCCTCGACTGGTGGAGCTCATGAGCCACAAGGAGCTCAGCATTATGGTAGTGGAGGTGTACCTAACATCAGCAGACCTGATGCTTCCTGCCTTTGCTGACGCAACGTTGCTCCACAGACCCCAGCTCTCCGCTCTATCGGGAACATAGTGAGTGGCTCGGATGTTCAGACCCAGATGGCCATCGACGCTGGAGTTCTGAGCATTCTCCCTCAACTGATGAGGCACCCGAAGGCTAGCATGCAAAAGGAGGCTGCATGGGCCTTGTCCAATATTGCTGCAGGACCCTGCAAACAAATACAGCAGCTCATCACCTGCGGCTTGCTCCCCCCACTGGTAGAACAGCTCAGGAATGTGAGTAGACCTGTGGCAGAGGATGGTTAAATACTGGGATCCCTGGATGTAGTTTAGGTTATGTGGGTTCAGCACAGAAATGTTCAATATTGATGGTTTAGGGGAGTTCTGGTAATCTAACTGAATTGTTTAATGGAATATTTTCAAATGACCTTGGATGTTTCAGGGTGACTTCAAGACTCAAAGGGAAGCAGTGTGGGCTGTGACCAACTTCACCAGCGGGGGCACTGTTGAGCAGGTGGTCGCTCTGGTGCAGAGTGGTGCCTTGGAGGCAATTATCGGCCTGCTGCAGGTCAAGGACCCCAAAGTCATTCTGGTCATACTAGATGCCATCAATAACATCTTCATGGTGAGGAAAATGTTTGCACCCCGCTTAGTTGCTGCAGCTGCTGACGGAGCTTGAACACAACGTTCCAGGCTGCACAGAAGTTGGGGGAGACTGAGAGACTGGCCCTGCTGGTGGAAGAGCTGGGAGGACTGGACCGCATTGAGACGCTGCAGAACCACACCAATGACCTGGTGTACCAGACTGCTCATAGCATTATAGAAAAATACTTTTGTGACGTAAGTGAAATGATGCAAACTGGCCACATAATTGTGGCACTGATTTTTGTCCATGTTTGGACAGTCCCAGTTGACTCGCGTCTTCTTGCTTTCAGGGCGACATGGAGGGGGTCAAAGTCGATGCCACAGATGATGCCTTTGTGTTCAATGCTCCTGTTCAGAGAACCTTTGAATTTTAAATATTTACTTGCTGTCTTTGATTAAAATAAATTGCCACTGTTTCATCCCAACTGGAAGTTGTGTCTTTAAAAGCAAAATTCTATCCATCCACAATTTTGGGTAATGTACCATGTTTACCAATTACAGATGTGCACGTGTCAGCCTTGTTGACTTGTAATATTCAAGAGGTTCTAGCAAGTTCACCTGGGTTCCTCCGCTCTGCCTCTTCAGTACATCCAGATTCCTTCACCTTCATTGCATATTTGATTGGTCACAAAAGTAGTTCAGGTGTCTTAAATGACGGCAGCTGGGGAGGAGGAATGTTGCCCCACAACTGATGTGGGGAGGGGGGATAAACTGACCTGCTGTACTGGAATTGCTTTAGGAAACCAACTCAGTAGCATGGTCATTGAGTAAGGTGTTTGTTGGCTTCTGGTTTTGTAGCTTTTAAAATGTCTCCACAAATTAAAATACTGAGTAAAGAATTCCAATATTATGTATAAAATCATTGGAAAAGTGATTAGTTTGTCAAAGGCTTTTTCCACTTTGTGAAATATTTCATGATTCACTATAAAATGCAGAAAAACCTTCACTATTCACACTTTCAAGTTTGATTGCAACTTTAGAACCAATAACTTTCCACACATCTGTAATAGGCTCTTCTGTTAATATGGACACTTGGTGGCTGGGCTGAACAATAAATGTGGGTTTGTCTCCAACTCCCCAGATCTTTCTGTTGGTATTCAGCATGTAATGTTTTGTTCCCTGCAAACACAAGTGTAGAATAGTGAGATTTAAGTAACACACTGATGATTTGCCCTCTGAAAAATGTTAGGTAGTTTTATTACTGCCATAGAAAAACAAATATCGTCTAAAGCTGGAGTGACTCTACATGTGCACCAACAGTGGTGGTGTTGGTCCATGTCTACATCTTCTCGTAAGTGAGTTCATGTCCGCAGGTTGAGCAGGTTTTCTTGTAGAGATCCTCATCTGGATCCACCACCTCCTCAGGGCCGTACTGATGCTGGTGAATGCTGGTGTCTTTAGTCCACACGCTGCTCCTCACCGCCCTCCGCAATTCTGCCACACAAACACGCCAACGACAAGCATCCAGGTCACGCTCGTATAACATCCTGAAGCTTGTGCACGTTGCCTGAAAAGCGAGACCAACCTTTGACCTTCTTGTTGAATCGTTTTTGTCTCTGCAGCTCCTTGTTCTCTTCCCTCGACTCCTTGGCCTCATCGAGTGCCTCTTTTGACCCCCACACCTCCATGCATCTCTTTTCCACCTGGATACCAAAATATACAACAAAATCAAGGAAACCACATGACTAGATGTGTCTTTATGGATGTGCTGGAAGCACAGCAGACCTCAGAATATTGCAAAGTATGAATAAAACATGTCTCCTAGTCAGTACCTGCAGTCTGAGGTAGAGTTTCATGTCTCCCCAGCGCGGATTATGAGGGTTTTTCTTAAGTGTAAACCTTAGTGGAGGCTCTCTCTTGTCCAGGTCACAGTCCTTCAGCAGGTAATTCTGCTTGGCCTCGGTTCTTGAGATTAGCTTATGTTTCTCCTCATTGTCTCTGAAGGGGAGAATGATGATTCTATTTTTAAACCCATTAAATATATATATTAAAATATTTAAAACAAGCAGTCTCACACACAGTGTGTGTGGGGACAGACGCAATACATCTGTATATGCAGTGAAATATACCTGCAACTGTCACAGACACACAGGTCAAAACTGTTGCTCAGGTACGAGTCCATAAAGGGTTTCTGACAGTCATCGCACACCAGGTAGTCTGGTTCTATCACGGGAGCTGAAACCACAATCAAGTCGATAACATCGGAAACATTCATGTTCTATTAGGTCCAGTCTGAATCGAACTACTGGCAGTGAGAAACAGACCTGGTTGCTGCACTATCCTCTTGGTTCTCAGTTCTTCCTCGCCGTCATCCTCTTCCTCAATGAAGAAGCCGGCTCCGGAGTCGATCGTCTTGGAGACTTTAGCCGATGTTGCCCCCTCCACAGCGGACAAAGGGCGATTGGCCAGTCTAGCTTGCCGTAGCATCAACGCTCGTTGTCGGTTCCGTTCGATTTTAGCCCGCATCGCCGCAGAAAGCTCGGTTTTGGTCTGCGACGAATCGCATCCAGCAGGATCCGAGTGCGATGGATCCATCTGTCCTCTCATAGATCGAACATCACAAAACAACTTTGCAACGCATATTACAAGAGGGATGTTATTCAACTACCTTCGTTGGGTAACATGAAAATATACATATTTCCGGTTTTCTTTTCTTCGACCGCTATTCAAGGTCTGTTTGAAGCTGACAGGTGACACTACCGCCACCTTCTGACGATAATACATATTACAACAACTGGATTCCACGCCTCTATAAAGAAATCAAACATGGTTTTAATTGTAGTTTCATTGTGAGATAACCTGTTATTTCTCCCAAATAGGTGCAGTTGCAGAGTTGCAGTAGCAAAGGACACCGTTCCAAGGTAAAGTGCATGCAAAAATAAGAGCACTCAAAGAAAGAGCAAAGGTAGATGTTCAGCCTTAAAATGATACACAGAGTAGTAAATGCAGCTGTAAACAGAAGAGCTATACTTCTTACAAAAGAGCTATGTCTGTGGTAGCATAGACTGGAGTAATAATCTGTAATACACCTGTTTACCATTGTGTCTGTACAATGCTTTGAAACTCCAGTGGGGTTTTATTAGCCAAGAATTTTAATTTCCATTTCTGAACCAATGTGAATCCTCTCATCCTTTTGGTATTGTGTATATTTGCATGGGTATAAAGTGCTTCTCAAAATAATAGGAATATTTTTTCCCTTTGGGGCTTAATACTGCAACACACATCAGAGCTATAAAATGTAGTGATATTCATGGCTGTTTCTCAGAACCAAATAATGAGAGTCCAAATTCTGAACAGTGTGGGTCTTTTACATGGAAAATCTAAGGAGCTCCTTGAGATCACATGTGCACGAAAGGTCTAATGGGAGGGGCCTCATTTAAGGTGAGCTTCTGCATCCCTGCCGGCAAAGCTGTTTGTGAATTAATATGTGCAGTTCAACAGAAGCAGACAGGTGAGTGTGTCCTTTATTGTCCTCAAGTGTCCAGAGAATCCCTGTTGCATCACGCTGAATGTGGCCCAGGCCCTGCAAGCTGCTGTAATAGGCTTGTGTCACCATAAAGCAGATCACATCTTGAGAGATGACACTGCAGGTCTGATCAGTACTGTCAGAACTTGATTGCGAAACAATGTATAAACAGGTTTTACTGGGAGGTTTTCGAAGTTTTCTTTCAAAACAGTTGTGACTTAAAACGACTGAAACCCTTATGGACTATGACAATGAAATGTAAAAATATCCCCCTTGTGACTTTGGCACTGAAATCAACTTATACTGGGATCTCAATTATAAATAAATCCCTCCATTTAAAATCTTAATTGAATTTAAACATTGTATTGGATTGTTCATTATAAGTGTTTAATACCAAAGAAAGAAGGGGACAAAATATAAATAAGACAGGAGAGGTTTTAAAATCTAAAACATCAACAAGATCAGATGTAAAATCAAGCGTTTAAGTGGATAGTTGGTGTATTGTTATTTCTTTTTTTAAAGTGGAATTTGCAGCAGCTTCCTAATCCCTTTGGGTTCCGGGACAACTTGACCTAGGTGCACCAGCTTTACTCACACGTGCCAACAGAGAAAAGTTGAATTTAAATTTATTTCTTTCATTGAACACATTATACAGTTTGAATGGTATATGTTTTTACAGTATATTAAACAGTTCAAGTAGTACATAAATATATAACCATTCCTTCAGAAAATACAAGGGGAATATAAAAGCAAATCTTTCAACCTGGTAATTGGTGGTTTCATAAATCTTACAGTCCTACAGGCGTTCATTTATACAGATACTTCTTGCGTTCATCACAGCGGGATATGCAATCGATGCCGCAACACCCAGCTAACATCTGGAGTATGAGAGTAAATGATTTAAAGGTCTATGATCAAGAGCATATATACACTTTACAAATCTTATATACACATAAACTCAAACACCATTGTTTCGACGTTGAAGAGATAAAGAATGCGTGGTATCAGTTTTATCGGTTAAGATTATTGAATACATTGTTCCCAAAACTTTTTAATGTTATTAAAAGCAGATTAGTGGTGAGATCAAACCTTTATGGAGCCGAATACCGACTGTTGAGAAAAAGGATAACAGGATCTACTCAGTGAAAGAAAAGGAAAAGTATCTGATGTCTGAAAAGTTCCCAAAACAACTGGTGGAAGTGCGTCATCTTCTTGCAGTTCATGATGTTTTTAATAAGTCAAAGATTGAAGCATCGTCCTTGCACATCAGCCAACAGATGAACTCATCAAAATATGCGTAGCGCTTTCAACAGAGCAGGATAAACGAGCCAAACAGTCGATGGCTGCGGTGGATCACTTTTACCCTCACAAACAATCTGGATGGAAGTTTCCTGTTATTTCATTGGTTGTGGAAGAAATGGGGCAAATGATCCTCTGTCTTTTTGTTCCCCGGACTGCATCATCAACTGAGACCCTGATCGGTTTGTTACATTCGCATAAATTGTCCAGGATACGGAAATAATCTCTCTAAAAGGTTGCATGCAAAGACAAACAAACAAAACGGAAAAACCCCACAAAACCTGCCGTCCTTTTGAACATAATACTGGGATCTCGCAATATAAAAATAAGTAGCCAAATCAACGCTAAGTTCACCACATTAGAGATGAACAGAACTGGGGAAAATGCGCACATTGAGGTGTGCTGGTCTTTCTTTACCCCATAATTGGAGGGTATATCCTGAAGGGACGTCCATTTCAGTTCATATGGTGCCAGAGGATCACGTTGTATCGTCTTGTGTGTGGCGAAAAACAAACCTCAGTCACCAGCTATCATCCCCCTTCTTGTTTCTGTCCATTTCTTGTCCTTGTCCACCGGGTGGTTTCAGCAGCAGCTACATGTAGTCATGAGGTAATAAAAAAGAATCCTCCTATTGTGGTGGTGAAATGAAGCGCGGGCTCGACCAGTGGTCTCAGAGTGATTCATGTCTGCGCTTCTGCCCGCCAGGCTTGGATGTGTGTGTCTGTGCGTGTGTGTGTGTGCGTGTGTGCTGATGAGGACATCAACCCTGCTGTCTGACACGCTGGGTGTCCTTCATTTCCTTTCAGACGGTGACAGGACAGCTGATGATTTTGTCCTCCAGCATGACGCTGACCACAAGGAAGACAAAATAGAGCAGGAACATCGTGAAGCCCAGAATTTTGCTCATCTTCCATTTGCAAGCCGCGATGGACATGATGACAAACAGGAGCATGAGGAAGAGGAGGACAATGGCACAGAACAGGCCGTTGCTGCTCACGCCTACTGGCTGGAAGTCATTGATGATGTTGAAGAGGAGCCAGGGGAAGGGCAGCCTGGTGGGGAGCAAGAGAGGAGCCACATCAGACAGGAGTCATGATAATGAGACAGCATGATGGACAAGACTAACCTCAGATCACTGAGAAGACAGTAATATTACTTATTGGTAATCATTAACCTAAAGGGGAACCCAGTATGCAGCTTAGTGGGGTTATAACCTAAATAACCTCCTACTGGCCAATGGTCTATGTCACTCTGGATCCATGCTTCTGTTGGACTCACCCCACAGTGATGTCAAATATGTTGGAGCCCACAGAGCTGGACACGGCCATGTCACCGAGGCCTTTTCGTGCCACGATCACGCTGGTGATCAGGTCTGGGATTGAAGTGCCAGCTGCTAAAATGGTCAGACCCATTATCTCTTCTGTCACCCAGAATGTTTCACCAACCTGCAATGATAAACAAAACGCGTCACAGTCAAGGTTGCTAATGTCTTTCAGGGTGTTAAAGACCCTCAAAATGGGCTTCTGAGCGACCCAGCTATATTATCGGGCGTCTGCGTTTGCTGCAAGAGCTGGCACATATGACCTCCTGAGTGGCGACTGTCATTGCAGCATTTGTGCTGTTAAGATAGAGCATTACAGGTTGATCTAGCTGTGGCTCAAGGCAGATTATATGGGATTACCTGCTCTGGTCACACGTTCAACACCCTGACTGTAGTTTTCTAATAGGAAAGACCTCAGAAGTAGAGATGAGACAAAGAGAACCTGAGAGTGGAGCCTGTATGAGACTCCTGATAGCTCCTGTGTAAACTAATGTCACAGTGTGTGTGTGTGTGTGTGTGTGTGTGTGTGTGTGTGTGTGTGTGTGTGTGTGTGTGTACCTGATGAGCCCACCACACCATCAGGTAGGAGAAGAAAGCAATCCAAGAAATGGACCCAATGAAAGTGATGGGGAAGAACTTTTCTGAGGACTGAGAGCAGTGAGAAAGATGAGAGGCCCCTCGTTAGATAAAACACTGAGAACAACCTTCCTTTCAGACATCAGACAGAGGAAAAGGAAAAGCTGAGTGAACAGAGTCAGCATTCTAACACCGTCTCTAACCCCTTAAAGGGGGCGCAGGACAAATTTAAAAAACCCAACACTGAAAAATCAAGTCTCATTGTCCTTTACCCGTCCTTACAGGTTAGACAATCCACATTTCCTTCACATTTACAGGCTGTTTTATTCTCCCTGTATCTAATTTCAGTAAGGCTGGTTTGGTCCTGAATGTGGCCACAGCGTGCGGCGTGCGTTCCTCACCTCTCTCCTCACGTCAGGCAGCGTGAGCCACAGTGGGAAGACGATGGGCAGGATGACAAGATAGGTGATCTGTTTCCTGAGGGTGTCTGGCCAAGCAAGGCTTAAAGGCTGGTCCTCGTCTTCCTCTTCCTCCTCCAGAATCTGAGGAACATTTTAGGTTGTTACATGAGAACAACGTGCACCCGATTGCACAGACTGTAGAGGAAAAAGCTGTACCTCGGCTACGTCTGCCACACCATTCATGGGCGGCGTGACCTCCACAGAGACCTTTGTGCTGTTGGGGATGTTTTTATCAGCTTTAGAAAAGACAGAAAGGAGGGAAGTGAGTTTAAGGCATTCGGGGTTTTTTTTGTTTTTAACTGAAATGAATAACTGTAAAAGAAGTGCTGAAACTTAGTACAGTTATCTTTTCTTGGAGGTTGTGTCTGCGAGATGGCTCCTATGTCGAGAAACAAAACACGCTTGTTATATTCTTTACCCGCTTTTCTCCCCCTCAGTATCAATGCAAGACCGACTTCAACAGATCGAAACAAGTGTTGCGTCAACTCACAAGTGCCAACGTTTGATTTCGATGAAGAAATAAAAGATTTATCTATCAGAGCTGTCAATCATCACAATAGAAAGTAACACATCAGCCAGGTTGATAACCAATGAAAAATGAGGAGTGAATAATAAATAGAAGGAGGCATTTTGTACCTTTACCATAAATATATATATATGGAATAAATCTAAATGACATCACATCAATATAACTTTATTTTAAAGGAATTGCTTGAGTCCCTTCTTTGATTTTACTTACGCTTACTGGCCAAATGTGATTTATCACTTGATGGTAGACAATGAGAGCAGCCAACAAATCACCGTAACTCACCCAATCCGTTGGCATTGGCAGCCTCTTCTTTACACATGTGCTTGGCCATTTTGTGGAGGATTGAAGCCTTTTCTCTGAACTGTCCTGGAAAAAAAAGAACAATGTGCAGTTGTTTAGTCTGTTTATCATTGGACATCTAATTATAATTAGCAATGGTTATGCTGTTAACACTTACATTTATAAAAATACACAGTCATCACTTCTGTCATATTATTTTGGAGTCTATCGCAAAAACAAATGTGTTTTACTTTCGTCACTGAGGGGGTCCAGGGTGTGGATCATGAGCTGGAAGATGCTGTTCCTCATCAGTGAGTTGTGCAGAGAGGCACAGCTGCCTTCCCTTTGCAACCTGGGTTTGGCCTACAAAAAGACCAAAACAAAGGATCACAAACGACTCGCAAAGAGAGTGAGAGGTGGAGAAAAGGTGGAGGAGAAAGAACGTGTTCCTTATCCTCAACTTCCTCCATTATCATGAATCTCTCAGCACAAAATCACACTCACCATGAGCTTCGTCTCATCATTTCCAGGCGGAGGTACCTTTAGGCAAAAATAAATGTAAAAAAATGATTAAAATATTTACAGAGATCTAATATATATATATATATATGTGTGTGTGTGTGTGTGTGTATGTGTGTGTGTGTGTGTGTGTGTGTGTGTGTGTGTGTATACTATAACTCACTGCACATAAATCACTTGGAGTGTATGTGACTGAGAGCACGGCCGAGGCTGCGAGAGCATGCTAGTTTACGGGCTTCACAAATGTCATGCTTGGTGTAATAATCATTCAATTAAAAGCAGATCTAATACTGTAGTGGTGGGAGGACTCTTAGGTCATACATCGATACAATGAAGGAGTGTTGCTGGAGTATGAACCGAAGCTCGCTAACACTTTTCCTGTCCTCGGTAATTCATGTAACAGTGTGAACATCCCACCCAGTGAGCTTTTCTGCGTTAAAACTATTTCGTGGCTTCAAGAGGAGGAAGGATATAGAAAATCTTTTCATCTGACAGTAGACAATCGTTCACTTAATAAAATTATCCACTGCTGCTCGAATGTTACTCAGAAGCATCAAGCTAAATTATAAAAGTTCATACTAAACAACAGCCAAACCTTCCCTCTACTGCTGAGAGCTAATCAGAGGAGAACAGACAACACCTTTCACTTTTTACCTCCTCGCAGTCATTAAAATTCTGTTGTAAACATCAAAATATGTCCTGGTATGCTACAAAGACCCAAAAAAGGAACATTGTAATTTGACTATATAGGATGTCAAATAAACAGCAACTATCCTCTTACTGTAACTCAGCTTTTTTGAGTGTTCAGGCCCAAAGATGTTTTTATCACCAGTGCTGCTAACAAGGTTGTGCAATTAGATGCTGTGCCCCACTTTCACCTCCTCTCTGTCTCTCTGTGTCGAGTGTCCACCTGACTGTCCAAGCTGTGGGATTTAGCCAGGATTAATCAGTAGAGATCACCACTTTTAGACCGGTGATTTTCAAGTCTGCGTGTGAAGTACCACAGCAACCTTCACAGGTCACCGCTCTATCCAATATCTGCCCTCGCCTCGCGCCCTTCTTTAGGGATGTGCACCACCTTTTTAAAATGTATTCATTTCACTGCCGTCTGGTTTGAGGAACATGTGCTGTGGAACTGAAGCACAGAGTTTAAAGTTTATTCAGCTTCACAGCAACTTGACAGAAGTGATTCCACTACTATTGTGCACGGTTGCAGAACCCCATCACTGTCTTTATTAGTGACAAAAGAGGTGTCTGATTTTTTTTCTCTTAAAGTTGTGCAGGGACAGGGTGACACTGCGCTGGGCTGTCGTCACTGCTGGTAAGCAGTTGATAAGCAGATCAAGGAGGATTGTGATCTTTAGTGCCATCGGCAAGAAAACATTGGGTCTTATTCCCGAATTACTGCAAAACACTGAAGGCAACACATGCATGGTTGCAAGACATGAACCATGTACGAAACTCTCCAAAACCTAGGTACGATTTCGTGTGGACAACGGCCAGCACATCGGTTGACTTTTGCTCCCCCAGGGAGCATCGGCTATTATTAGAGACTTTAACAGGATTTCAGGGCATTAACCCTGGTGGGATTATTTAGCAGCAAGCGACACACAAGGGCATAACAGTTGGCCATCAAGTGTCGGGGAGACGAAAAGAGAAAAGCTGTTCTTGGTTTGAGGTGAGATGGTCGGAAGAACAGCTGATTCCCAAAAGGGCACAGATGTCAAACGGCAGTTTGACTCGGTGGAAAACACAAATACGGTAAATGCTGTGCTCTCGTGCATGGGAACGGAAATAACATAGGTATAAAAATATAAAATACATAGAACACGCACCCTGCATGTGTCCTCTGTGATACCGTCCCCTCGGGACAAACACAAGGTTGCAGATATGTGCTGAATATGTGAGTGAAGGTGTGGTGGTGGAGCAAAGCCAAAACTGACCAGACCCCAAAAAGACAGGGAAAAAAGAGAGACAGCTACATGTGAGACATGTGTGCATGTAACTGTAGCACCTAAAAACAGGCGCAGCAGAACAAACACTCCACACTAATGCCAAAATGACACGGCCCCATCACCGTCTCTCTGCTGATGTGAAGTGATTAGCTCAGCGGCTGTTGAGTGATTGCTGGTGACCGATGTCTTGAGGTCTTATCAGTTTAAGCCACAGTGCAAGAGCACTTCTTAAGAAAAAGACCAATCTGACAGGTAAAAAAACACACAGACGTGCACACAAATAAATACTTAGTCCTATGTCGAGTCATGGCCATGTCACCAGTCACCAGACATACTGGTCCCCCCCCCCAGGACTGAGCACAGTGCATGTCAGAATACACAACCACAGACATACTTAAAAACTGCACATATGTCAGTGTCCACTCAAAGATGGCTACAGGCTAAATCTAGCGGCATTTTTTGTCAATTGATATTCCTTCAAAATAAAATCTTGTGTTTTGTAACAGCAATATGGAACAATACTCAAACCAAAAGCTAAACTGTAGCTGTACGCTAATGTTGCAGTATTATTCAGCATGAATTACAAAGGGATTGGAGAAGATGTTACAAATGATGAGCACATCAATAGCAGTAAACTTATTTTTTTATAATGTCAGTGTTGCTGCTGTCACTCATGATGTGACAATAATGATCTTAGAGAACAGAATAGAGAAACTATTCACCTGTAAAATAAAGGAATCCATATAATTTTCTTTTCCCTTAGAAAACGTATTAGTGTCTAACACAACCGAAGTTGGCAGCCAACTAACTCTCTTATATCAGTCCTGTTCTAAGAACTATTTCAAGATTACTGACAGTGGTAGGAGGCCTGTTCCTAGTCAGCACAAGTAACCCTAACAGGTAACCCTAACCTGTATTTATGTATGGATAGGTTCACATGTGGATGGATGGATGGATGGATGGATGGATGGATGGATGGATGGATGGATGGATGGATGGATGGATGGAGCGAGCTCACCTGTGGAGCAGTCTCCACCTTGTCTACTTGGTTGCTGGTGAATGCTGATTTGATGAAACGTTCAAACTTGGAGTTGAACTTCATGAATGTCACATAGCAGCCGTAGAAGGACAAGAGGCTGACACTTTCTAAAACCGTGATTTGATTATCCAGAAAGAAATAGATGAGCATGAGCAGGCCAACTATGTAGAATGAGACGTCTCGGAACAGAGGCCACCAGGTGAGGTGTAGCACCTCTTTGGAGAACAGAGCACACATCCCGATTACAAACAGGATGTTGAAGACGGCAGAGCCCACAATGGTTCCAATGCCCACGTTGCTGTGTGAGACGAAGACTCCAATGACAGAAGTGAAGAGCTCTGGAGCAGAGCCCCCTGCTGCCATGAAGGTGGCCCCAGCTACATCATCTGAGATCTCCAGCTTCTCTGTGATGACAGTGAGTGCAGGAACAAAGAACTCATCGCAAACAATAGCTAAGGCTATGAACATGTACAACATTCCAAACATATGAAGCACCACATAACCCTGGCGTCTCTCCTCAATGGTGAATAAGTCTGTGGGATAGTCCCCGTGATTAAGCTCTATGTCTGATGATTTCATGGCTATAGGTGTATCCTCTTGTGCAGCTGAGATATTACGATGGTGTAGAAGAGTTCTTTGGGGAGCTACAGCCTCTGCTGAGCCCTCGAAGACCAGCTCCAGCTCCTTAGCCACCGATGTGGCCAGTGACAAGGCACAGAGTGAGCAGACTGCGCAGACTGCCACCAAGCTAATGATGAATCCTAGAATTCGTCCACGACGAAGCTTTCTTTTGATGCCCTGGTAGTGATTCCTGGAGCGGCTGTGAGGACCCAGGAGAGGTGCAGAGCTAGATGATGTCATCGTGTCCCGACTTCTAATAGGTAGTGTGAAATCCATGGTGTTTGGCCAAGATTGTCAGGCAAAATCAACGCGAGTCCCCCGTCTGTTGGCAGTGCCGATGTTGATACAAGGGTGGGGGTTTAACAGGCCACAGTGGTTCACCGATTTGTTGGCATGCTGCTCCCTGGTCTAAACACAGGATCCAGCCCATTGAAAGGCGACCTCATATTACTCGCTGCAAGACAGAAAATTAGCCGTTACACAAGAGGCCAGCAATGCTAAAGCAGCTTCTTATTCCAAACACAAACCAATTCTATGGTCACAACTTGTATATTTGTAATTTGCAACCATTTTTAAGGTAGTATTAACAGTGCTCAAGAGCTTAGGTAGTTGTCATGCATCTTCGTAGAATGCTGTTACTGTGTTCTTTGCACTGATCTTTCACAAAACTAAAACATTACATTTTATACCCCTGCACAGTAATTACTGACAGCTCTCTAATACTGAAGTCAGACCAATATTTAATACCAAATATGTATTTAATAGATAGATAGATAGATAAAATTAGTTTGAATTAGTTGTGCCTAAAACTTAATCAATCTTCTCCATTGTTATGTGAGCAGACAATGAATTAATTACCATCTGTAGTTGCAGAAAAGTATTAGCATCAATTTCTGTGGCATTCTTGACTTTGTCCTGAGAACAGTGAGATCTCTGCTTTAAGTGAAGCTTGGACATTAGTGAAATCTCATTAGGAAGCTATTTAATCCCTGAGAGCCCTGCACACGTGTGCTACAGAAAGAAGTTACAAAACCAAATTGCAATAATTAACAGAAAATTTAGATTTGAAAAAAAAAAAGAATCTAAAAATATCATTACATTTTTTCCTTATCCACAACTGTGAAATCTGAAAAACTAACATGCATACAGGTAATATTAACAATAAAATAAATAACAAAACATTTATTTGTCATACCACATTTGGCAATCTCCTCTGCATAAAAAAGACCTGCGGCAAGTGGTCACGTCCAGTCTGTGTGAATATTCCACAGAATTGAACCATCAAGGACGATGACTCTGAAGGCTGAAGATCTCGGTGGTGAGATTTCCCCTCAGATGAAATCCAAGATACCAGCTGAAAACCTCAGGACTGGCAGCTCCTCCTTCGCTCTCAATGCTCCTCCCATTCCTGACACTGCCTCCCTCCTCGTCTGCTTCATCAACTCCTCTTCCCCACCCTCACCTTCTCTCCAGGAATAAAGATCACCCCTCCCAATCATTGTCCTTCCTCCAGCAACAGTCTGCACACCTTATTTAAAGTGTTATTTCTCACCATCCCTTGCACAAGGAGCTTATAGCTTGGACAATCTAGAGCCTATCGCATTATTAGATCATAGTGCGGCTTTGAAAACTATCTTGATGACTCCTTGATGTAACACTGTGGAGGCTGTCATGAGGTTTCAAATACTTTGGATTAAACTTTTAATTCAGTATCTATGTCTGATGAGACTAAAATACCCTTTGTAAATGTAGCAAAATATTTGATTAAATACCCATTGATACCTTGTGCGTGTCTTTACAGTATCATCAGCCAGCATCATCACTATAAGTGGCACTGAAGGGGTGATTCTCCTGGGTTCTGTAAATGACCCTTCATTTCTATTTTTAGGACAATGTAAAGTCCTGAAAGGGCTAAACTTGTTACACAACTAACCTAACCTCAGCCTGTCTCTAGGTAAGCCTAGTACATCACTTACTGAACTTAAAAAAATAAAAAAGTCACTTGGCATGCGAGGGAATCATCCTAGTTCTTCCAAAAGAAAAAGAAAAAAAAGCCATCTCTTTGATTATGAAATATTAGTAGATATTAGTTGGTGAGGGAGAGGCAGCTTTAATGATAGAGGCGTGTATCCAAACCCAACAAAATCAGTTCACCTTGCCTCAGATATGTAATAGAAACATATGCATTACATAAAGAAAGTGCAAAGTACTTTAAAAACAAGAATATTTTTGATGGCAAAATATGTTGAAATTGTTCACATAGAAGCCAAAGTGTAAAAGAACAGATATGCAGGCTTCCGTGGTCTGCGAGGCTAGGATCAGCAAATAGCTTATCGGATAACGCTAATGCCTAAAATAGGTGCACGGTTATATATGAGGAGGTCAGAGACCTCTGCCCCATTAGAAAGAGACCAAAAGAAATGTACCTCCATTTTGGATCTTCTGCTTTACTGTTATTAACCAAACTTGTCTAAAGCCTAAAATACAGACTTTAAATCACCAAATCACTTTTTACACTTCTGATGTAGCAAATTCTCAACAAAAGGAGAAACAGGAGCTATGAGTGAAAAAGAAAATAATAGATAAGGTGGAGGTAATCTGATCACTTCTGTATTTATTAATTATATCCATAATTACTCATGAGGTTATTGAGATATTTTAAAAGCTAAATTTTGTTCAGTATTTGTACAGGTGAAAAACAAAAACACAGATGTAATGGTTTTCTTGCTAAATTCCAATTATACTAACGATTAGGTCAGCTGGAGAAATACATTAGATTCCTCAACGCTGTGGCGACAGACTACATGTAGAAGAGAAACAGCTCCACCTATCGGTCATACAAATATATATTTCATAGACACAAAGGTAAACGTGAATAGTCTTTTTCTAGTTCTGCTGAATGGTGAAGATCCTTTAAATACCACGTTACGGTTATTTGCTCCCTTCATATCGTTCTTTATTTTTCGTGATTGTTGTTTTCGGGTCTCTTTTGGTTATTAAGATCCCCTATTCACAGTTCTTTTGTAGATTATTTTGGGCCATTCTTACCCTGGTGTTATTTTATTTTAAACTATACGAGGATATTAAAATGGGGAACTATTTTAGTTTGACTGCTGGACTCATTCATATTCACAGATGTAAAAATATTGGTTTAAACTAAAGTCAAACGTTAGTTTAATATTTGAAGGGGCCCATTGTATTGCTGGAGTCCAACCGTTAAATTTTGCAGAGCCGGGAGGACGGTTACTCGTCACTTGGCGCGCACGTTCCACAACAAACCAATCAGAAGCGAGGACCTTTTTGCGCTTTTATGTCGTCGTTTGTTTCAAACACATGGTTCTCCAATGGGGAGCAAAGATTACCGCGACGAAGATCGTGTGACCAATCACAAGCTCGGGGAAAAAACAGCGTCATCGTGCTCCAGTTTAAGAGGAGCGATTTCGCACAGTTGTCTTACTTTTCCTCAGAGTTAACAATGGCAAGAACTAAGCAGACCGCCCGTAAGTCCACCGGAGGTAAAGCTCCGAGAAAGCAGCTGGCCACCAAGGCCGCGCGTAAAAGCGCCCCGGCCACCGGCGGAGTGAAGAAGCCTCACCGTTACAGGCCCGGCACCGTCGCTCTGAGAGAGATCCGTCGTTACCAGAAATCCACCGAGCTGCTGATCCGCAAGCTGCCCTTCCAGCGCCTGGTGAGAGAGATCGCCCAGGACTTCAAGACCGACCTGCGCTTCCAGAGTTCGGCCGTCATGGCTCTGCAGGAGGCCAGCGAGGCTTATCTGGTGGGTCTGTTCGAAGACACCAACCTGTGCGCCATCCACGCCAAGAGGGTGACCATCATGCCTAAAGACATCCAGCTGGCCCGGCGTATCCGTGGAGAGAGAGCCTAAACTGTCTGCTCGCACACCAAAACACAACAAAGGCTCTTTTAAGAGCCACATCAGTTTAAAGCAAAGGGCTTCATCCTTTGTTTACATTCTGGCACTTCATTTTTCATTGACTAGTTACTCGTTTGAATTGTAATCATGAAAATATGGCTGAGTAACCTGGTTTTATGGAAGCTCATGTGCTTTTTGTTCGTGGGTCCCCTGGTTACAATGTTATACTTAAACTTTAGGGTTATGCCTTTCATTTAGTTGAACATTGCATTTGGCTTTTTTTGACACAAACTTAATATAAGCTTGTAAGTTTTACACAGGATACAGTTAAATGACGGTAGGAATAAATTTATATCAAGTATGATGTTTACACATTTAAGTTACAGGACAGCCAAGTGCCATGGTGTGGGTTTTTGTTATGTCGAGCGACCTGCTTCTTTGTTGCAGTGCAGATGGTCCTCGGGTAAATTTCTTGTACAGTTTTTCCATGAAGATTCCAAAAAATACTGATTTCCTGTTGATGTTTAAACCCATTTGTGACATCTTCTCCCACACCTCTCTGACACTCCAGCAATAAATGTGCTATTGATTCCTCCGCCTGGCAGTTGTCAAATGAGCACCTCCTGGTTTTTAACATAGCAACTCCATTGAACAACTGCCCGTACTGCTAATCACCCCACTGATATTAGCCGCATTGTATCCCTTTTATTTTCTGAGAGGTTTTTATTGAAGATGTTCTTGATACATTGAGCATAGTCTGAGGTATCCAGGTGCTTGTAGTAGAAGATGCCACCATACATGTAATTATTTTATTGTATATTATGAGACCAGTTTATATTTTGGTTCTCTAGAGGATCTAAAAATCACTGTATAGTAATTTATTATCTGGTACCCCTTGTCTTGAATTTTCTACCTTGGAAAATTTCTCTTTCTATGGAGTCTTTTGCATTTTGCCATAATCTGTCATTAAGAACAGGCTATTTTAATACATCAAGTGAAAATATTGCATTCTTTATATTTACTTCAGTGTCACAATTGCAGCTTTACACGCAGCAACTTCCCTTGTTCTGTGTTGTTTCTGGCTAAAATAGTCTAATTTGTATCCAGAAATGATTGAGAAGAAAGTAATGCAGTATTATGAGCACTCAAGTGAGTGAATGTACACTTAACAAGAGAATACTGGCTTGGATCAGTTTTCTACATGTCTGTTATTGGGGGTAGTTTTAGCATTAAAAGTGCATTTTTGTTTCTGGATACTGTGGTGCATCAATGATCAGAATATCTTGTTTATGACATATTGAATATTGTTTCACCCCCCCCATAGTTGATATTTTAGGTGTGACTGAACCTTAGCAAGTCCAGCAAAAAGGCCCAGTAAGTCAGTGTCTCCCTTGAAATGGGGACTTCAACATAAATGAATAGAGAAAGATCATGTTAAGTAAAGGGAGTGTTGTTCTCTCAAATGCTGTGGTGGCTCTGAAAAGAGCCTTTGAGGGAGTAGTCGAGATGTTCACTTCTTCTTGGGTGCTGCCTTCTTGGCTTTGGGCTTCACTGGCGTCTTCTTTGCCGGGGCCTTCTTTGTCGCGGGGGTCTTCTTCGCCACTTTTTTCGGGCTCTTCGCGCTCGCCTTCGGGCTTTTGGCCACCTTCTTAGCCGCCGCAGCCTTCTTCGGCGACTTCTTAGGAGCTGCTGCCGCCTTCTTGGCTGCGCTCACCTTGGGCTTCTTGGCAGCAGCAGCTTTAGGTGCGGCTGCCTTCTTCGCTTTAGGAGCCGCTTTCTTGGCTGCGGGCTTCTTGGCTGCGGGCTTCTTCTTGGCGGCCGGCTCCGCTGCCTTCTTGTTCATCTTGAAAGACCCAGACGCTCCGGTGCCCTTGGTCTGCACCAGGGTGCCCTTACTCACCAAACTTCTCACGGCCATCTTCAAGCGAGCCTTGTTCTTGTCCACGTCGTATCCGCCGGCTGCCAGATCCTTCTTCAGTGCCGCCAGAGACACGCCATTGCGCTCCTTGGACGCCGACACGGCTTTGACGATCAGCTCGTTCACGGTCGGGCCCGACCTCTTCACCTTGGAAACCTTCTTCTTTGCGGCTTTCGCCGGAGCGGCGGGCGCTGGGGCGGGTGCTACTTCTGCCATCTTCACTGTGGGTGTGTGTGTTTGAGTCAAACGACGAATCCGGCGCGCACAACTGCACTTAAACACACCATGAGAACCGTGAAGACTCAACCAGCTCGCTGCTTCCTCGCAGCCGCCCGAATCTCGTCCAACTTGTGCTTTCTCACCATCCTAAAAAGCTGAACAAATCAACGATAGCGAGCTGCGCAAGCCTTTCTGTGCAAGGAACCCATAGCGAACATTCACTTCTTCACACTCAACTCACACAGCCTTCTAATACTCTCCGTATTTAAGTTATTTCGCCTCCAAAGCTCAAGTATTCCCAGTCTTGACGAGCGACGCTTACTGACTCGTGCCTAGTAATTCGCTCGTAAAATATTTTTTAAAGCGTCAAGCTTCATTACAAACAGCTTTGAGGCTAGAATAAATGGTTCACTATGGATTTCAAGCAAACATATCAATCGTTTCTCTGTTATTTTGTGAGAAATGGATGTTGGTGTGGAAGCAGCAAACACATCTCTGATGTTTAGGCACAATGGCGGCAGCGCTGATATCAACCGTGTTAATCCTTAATTCTTAACATAATTCTCATTTATAATATACTGGTAAGGCTGCAAATTTTTCACTTGCCTGGTTCTGAGACTTAGGACAGTCTGGTAAGTAGAATTTACATAAACCCACCTGCAGTCCGAGCAGGCTGGACAGACTCTTACCTGGCTTTATGGGGTCAGTAAATGTCATTACTGTATGCACATCCGTCAGATCTTACAAAGTACTGTATGCGAATATTCGATTTACACTGCTACATTCGATGCTGTATAAAAGGCTTTCTGTCCCATGGTGAAACATCAAGAGTATTAGTTTGGCCGGGGAATTACTGAGACAGTTTGACGTAAGAAGCAGTTTATGTCCCCCTATGCCTGAGAGGCAGAAGCTGAATTAGAAACCTGTAATTAACTAACAATAATTTAGTTTGTAATAGTAAACATAGTTTGACAGCCGGATCTGCAGTGGCGTGCGTGCACAGGTATTTTCAGTGGGGAAAAAAAGAAGAAGCTTTGTGGTATAGGCCACCGCTGGCTGCCTAATAACATCACCGTGGTATTTAAAAAAAGAATAGAAATAAAAGCCCAACTAATACAGATACATGTTGAATGGAACTGTATATTCATTTATGGCAATAGGTTATTAAAATTACTTGACCCATCAAGAAGACTATGACACTGGCTAGGATTAGTCAGTTCAAATGTTGTTTTATTTCTCTGGACTATACACAGGGCGCCTGTTGTAGCTCCTTTCTTTTTATTTTCCTATCCTTTTAGGCATTATGCTGCAATAACTAAATGAAAGACACAACCAGCATGAATGAGACATTTTTTACATTTTCATTTAGCAAATAAATGAATGCAACTGTTAATTACCTATGGTAATGTACTAAATATTCAGCTAAAGTATATTTGTAGTTTCACATGCCCCAGACTGAATTTGTGTGGTGGTCATTACATTATACAGTATCTATTATTAATTTTGGCTAACATCTAGCTTTTTCAGTGGGTGGACAGTCAACTAATTTGGGCTCAGCCATTTGGTAGTGTATGAGACATACTTCTTCAAAACAAAGACAAATAAATGCAAGTTATACCTTGGCAACTAAGGCCTAGGGAGACAACAATACGCTCAATTAATTTACAGATTACCTGGTCAGTACAGCATTATGGAATGCTTCAACTGTGATGTATAGGCTGCCTTTTTTTTTTTTTAAATATCACAACTAGTTTCTTTACATTTAGAAAAATCCAATCAAGGGTAAATATGAAATTATGTGTGTATATATATATATATTGTGTGTGTGTGTAAAATATAAATCAGACTTTTACATATACATGTAGATGTCGAATGTAAATGATAAATATCTCACCGAGAGTAAACTAAAGTGCAGCCATGCCCACAACTGACTCTTGATCAATGGATAACATGGCTGACAACCCAGGCGCCCTGTTGATTTCTGCCACCTATCAAAAAGTGCTACTCTGTGGTTCTGCACATGGGCAGTACAGTACCCAATAACTTTCACAACCAGTTACTCAACATTCAGTAAGAATTATTATGTATGTAACCTTAGGTTGGCCTTACTCTTCAAAATGCAGATGGTGTAAGTAGATAATAAATTGCATATCGTGTTGCTAGGGCACTGTTGGACCATCAAATATCCTCCTCCTAAAATATTGAATTAAACATAGAAGAAATACACAAAAGAATATGTTTTATATGGTAACATTAGTACATAGAGATGTAGACACAACTAATGTAAAAGGAGTGGTAGCAAAATTAGACAAGGCAGCAGAGTTTGATCTATTTCACTTCAGTTTTCCCTCTGGTGTTGTCCAACAATCCAGACAGGAGTGGGCCGGGCTGTATGCTGTTTGAGGTTGAAGTTTTAGTGTAACACTTGTCTAGTTATTTAACATTTAGACATATTTAGATTTCGCTTTGTAATTCACAATCAACATTTATTCATAGTTACATTCATGCTTAAAATTTACATTTAACATGTTTACATAGATATACCTGTATACTATTCATATTTACATTTCAAATTTTCTTCAAGACTGTCACATTTTGTTAAAAGAGGAAACAAGTTGTCAAATTTACCAATTTTTTATGCACAAGAATTTACAAAAGATGGAACAAGCGCCTTTTAGAAAATTTAATGTGGCTCTTAAAAGAGCCTTTGTTGTGTTTTGGTGTGCGAGCAGACAGTTTAAGCTCTCTCTCCACGGATCCGCCGGGCCAGCTGGATGTCTTTAGGCATGATGGTCACCCTCTTGGCGTGGATGGCGCACAGGTTGGTGTCTTCGAACAGACCCACCAGATAAGCCTCGCTGGCCTCCTGCAGAGCCATGACAGCCGAGCTCTGGAAGCGCAGGTCGGTCTTGAAGTCCTGGGCGATCTCTCTCACCAGGCGCTGGAAGGGCAGCTTGCGGATCAGCAGCTCGGTGGATTTCTGGTAACGACGGATCTCTCTCAGAGCGACGGTGCCGGGCCTGTAACGGTGAGGCTTCTTCACTCCGCCGGTGGCCGGGGCGCTTTTACGCGCGGCCTTGGTGGCCAGCTGCTTTCTGGGAGCTTTACCTCCGGTGGACTTACGGGCGGTCTGCTTAGTTCTTGCCATTGCTCTGTACTGCTGAGACGCGGGACACGAGGAAATTGCAACTTTGGCCGCCGACGCTCTTCTTAAAGCGCTACAGCGGCTGGAAGAACGATGACGCCGCTTCAGACTGGGACTCGCGATTGGTTAGATGAGCCTCTGCAGCTCCAGCACCGCCCGGGGGGAGCGACCACTACCCGGGTGTCGGCTCCTTATTGGTGGCTACTGCTGTTCAAAAAGTCCGCCAAATTACTCTTTCCTGGTTGGTGGAACTACACTCGTCGGACACGCTGTAGGCATATAAGTCGGGTGTGTGGCGACACAAGCCTCATTCTAGATTTTTGAAGTCTTTTGAATACGCATTGAAGATGAGTGGACGTGGCAAAACCGGCGGCAAAGCCAGAGCAAAGGCGAAGACTCGCTCCTCTCGGGCTGGACTGCAGTTCCCAGTGGGCCGTGTGCACAGGCTGCTCCGCAAAGGCAACTATGGCGAGCGCGTCGGTGCCGGTGCTCCCGTCTATCTGGCCGCAGTGCTGGAGTATCTGACCGCTGAGATCCTGGAGTTGGCTGGCAACGCTGCCCGCGACAACAAGAAGACTCGTATCATCCCTCGTCACCTGCAGCTGGCTGTGCGTAACGACGAGGAGCTGAACAAACTGCTGGGAAAAGTCACCATCGCTCAGGGCGGCGTGTTGCCCAACATCCAGGCTGTTCTTCTGCCCAAGAAGACCGAGAAGGCGAAATAGATCCGTGTAGTTGATGACTGCTTTATTCTGACTCCAAAAGGGCTCTTTTCAGAGCCACACACAATCTAGTAAAGAGCAAATTCTCATCATAATGAATGGTGATCAACAAGTATATTAATTGACAACCTCAGTTTAAGGCTCATTAATTAAAACTTGATCATTGGGCAATTGAACTGAAAAAGTTAGAATGTAATGCTATAAATGGGAGGAATTACTGCCCAAAAAGCTGCTAGTAAAACATCAGAATCATGCATATAAATATGAGAACTTGCACCACCCTATAAGAGAAAGTATGGGTAATCACATCAACTTCTTTCAGGTTTTGTTTCTTCCTGTGTAAAGTAAATTAATCATGGTAAAATATGAATTATAGACTGAATCTTTGCTTTTTGGCACAACTAAGGAATCTCATGTCTCAATTATAAACTATGCACACAAAATCAGAATATACCATCACAAATTCTACAATAGGAGCATCTGAAAATCATGTGATACAATGTGAAGATGTCACTGTTTTGTATTTTTCTTGTGTACATAATTCTAATAGACAAGATGTGGTAAAAGTGCAGAATTTTATCTACTGGTGAAAAAGAGCTCATGATTGGAGAAGAGGAAAAAGAGGTTTTATACAAAAGTGAAGATGGAGGTTTGGGGACAAATGATTTGAGATTAAATAATGCATTTTGTAAAAATGTTGCATCAAGATGTGAGAGGTCATTTGGATAGACAAAGTAAATAGGACTGTTAAAATGATTAATGTCATATTATAAACCATTGCACAGTTATTTAATAACCTGGAAAATCTAACCATATAGTGGTGTGACATGTCCATCAAACAAATATACAACAAAATAAGTGATAATACTGGCACGTTCCCCTACAATCACTGCATCGGAAACATCTTCATTAAAAGAAAACAAGAGATACAATGTGGCTGATGGGTGATTAGCAGTCCGGGCAGTTAAATGTTAAACTGCTGTCACAACAAATAGATTTCCATTTGATAACTGCCAGGATGAAGAAACAACAGAACACCTATTCTTTGAGTGTTAGAGGTCCAGAAAGCTGTGGGAGAAGATAGGTTTTACAAATAGGTTTGATCATAATCAAAAAATCAGTATAATAAGGGATACAAAAAAACAGTTGCATTAATGTAATAAAGTTGTGGAAACGAGGTGTGTGGTGGTGATTCAGCAAATCTGCTAATATTAAAAGTCACTGTTTAAATAAAGAACTGAATTAAAATAGCAGGGGACACTGTGTGTATGAAGGGGAAAAAAATGTCGATGTGAAACCTCAATAAAGTTTAATTTTGATAAAAAAAAGAAAACGACCCCGTAAATGATCACGTGTGCGCAGTTCAACCAATCGCAGGGGGGAGATCACACGGTTGTATTTCCATAAAGCCCGTATAAAAAAGGGCCTTCTCGCTTCCTGCGTCACAGTTGTTTGTTCTTCGTGATCTACAACAAGATGCCTGATGCAGCAAAGTCCGCGCCCAAGAAGGGCTCCAAGAAAGCCGTGACCAAGACGGCCGCTAAGGGAGGCAAGAAGAAGAGGAAGACCAGGAAGGAGAGCTACGCCATCTACGTGTACAAGGTGCTGAAGCAGGTGCACCCCGACACCGGCATCTCGTCCAAGGCCATGAGCATCATGAACTCGTTCGTCAACGACATCTTCGAGCGCATCGCTTCCGAGGCCTCTCGCCTGGCCCACTACAACAAGAGGTCCACCATCACGTCCAGGGAGATCCAGACCGCCGTGAGGCTGCTGCTGCCCGGGGAGCTGGCCAAGCACGCCGTGTCTGAGGGCACCAAGGCCGTGACCAAGTACACCAGCTCCAAGTAGACATCTTGTCAAAAGTCTCAAACCAACGGCTCTTCTAAGAGCCACCACATCCTCTTCAGAGCATACATTTACATGGAATCTTCAAAACTTAAACTGAGCTGGAAAAAACGCACTGAACTGCTGAATTAACTGTCGACTGCCTCATGTGGTGTAAAACATTACTGCAACATCTGCTGAAAAGTGAAGGTGACTGTTTAAACCAGACTTGATTAGTGATTCTCAGCTACCACACAAGCTTTACAGACCTACAAAATGTGTAGAAGGGGAAAACCAAGGGGACCATTATTAGTATATGGCTGTATGTATATTTCTGGTTGTAAAATGACTTGGTGTTCTTGGGTAGTTCTAAAGATACATAATACAAATATACATAATACAACTTCTAAATCTAATAAAAATATAGGGGTTGGTTCACTCAGATATTTATCATTTACATTGGATATGTAAAAGTCTGATTTATATTAATATAGGGGTCTCTTTTTTTTCACAATACTAACAGCTTATTACTTTATACATTTTAAAAACTACAACTACCCATTTGACCTCATCTAAAGCATATTATTCAAACTTTGATGCCAAAATGCAGTTTGCAAGTCTATTTAATGAGGGTGAATCAGTGATGGCTCTCACTGCCTCCGATGGTCAGTCGGCACTTGACAGTCTGGCCACAGAAATTGCCTACACATTTTCTCTTATGTCCTGCTGCTTAAACCAGGAAACCAGGTGCAATGTGATGGTTTTGTTGTCAGGTAGTCATCCAACATTGGACCACAACTACAGTCTGGGTGATATCAAAGGAAAGTTGAATTGGACCCTGAAGGGTTACGTCAGCATACACTTATCAATACAGGAGTACAAACAGTGAGAGATGACATCTCATAATGCTTTTAAGGAATCCAGCAGTGATGAGGACAAATTAATGGTAAAATCTATTTGTCCTGCTCCATCGCTGTTTTGGGAAAATAAACCTTTTGGACTTGACTCTTCTAAACTCCTGTGCTCATTTCGGACAAAGTACCGGTACATGTTTCTTATCACAGCGACGGGGAAAGTTCTGTCACAAGCTGATGAAAAAAGCTTCTAGTCTTCAAAGTGAGGGCAAGTACAATTATTTAAAATGGTTTGAACCTTTGTGGTTCAGGTTTTGAATAAAAGAAATTGTCCAGACTAAGAACTGTTTCAATGTAAGCTAACATAGCCTTTAAAACCAAAGAAGACAACACTTGGGCCTATGCCATATCACAATATTATCATAATCATCTTCATCTACTTTTAGATGTCCATTTCAATATTATAATGTCCAGCCCAACTTATAATAGTCAATGAAAATGCTAGTGCTTTAAAAATGAAAACGACTCTTGCTTATGGGCACACACTGTATGAGACATTGTTCATTTTATTCAGTTGTATCTTAATGTCATCCAGGTTATTAATGTCTTATGTTTTACCTGTTTTTGTTTGGAGAGCCAAGAATATATTCATTAAGTCTCTGTTTAACATTTTGTGTTTGATTTAACAATCTACACTGGAACTTTTTTAAAAAGACATTTGTTCCTTTTGTCCACATTGCAGAAACATCGTCAACATCTTTAGTTATCAGCCTCAGTTCTTGCACTCATTTTAGTTTGTCTATTTTCTTGACTTGATCCCTCTTAAATTACAGTTTGAGGTGGATATCAAAGTCATTTTTACAGTGTAATTTTATTATTTGCATTGGGACTTTTTTTTTACACAAATGACATTGTACATTTTGCAAGGGATTGTAACTGCCCTTTTCCGAATCGAACGTGCATGTGACCTTATCGCAACCGGTGTTTTATCATCTTCACTGAAGTGGGTCTCGCTGCTGGGCAGCTGTGTCTTCAGTGATGATGGTTCCTGGCCGAATCGTAGTTCTTGTCTCCTCTGACACTCTCTGCCTCCAGGGCTGCCTCCCTTACTGTCTCCAAGGCATCATATTAAGAAAGATGGAATAACTAAGCCAGGCTGATGTTGGCGGCCTCCTGCTGGATCTCCATTCGGTTGTCATCTCCCGAGGGCCGTGCGGTCCGCTCTCTGAGTTCCATGAGTTTGTGCTGGGACCTCCATTCAGATTCACAGGTTTATGGACCTGGTTCTCAGGGTGTTTACAGGAAGTTGCCTCTTCCTCAGCCTCTCCCTCTGCCAGCCCTCGATAATAAGCCTCTGTCTGTTGTGGTCCTCTTCTTTTGGCCTCAGGTCCTCGGCCTTATTGTTGTAGAGAGTGAAAATAAATATGGCCTCATTTTCCAAAAGGTTACACTCTCAGCAGAGTTATTGCAGTCTTTCACCTGGTGTTTTGTGCTGAAACAGATAAAGCATCTTGATACCCGGGCAGAGCAGAAAATCCTGCCATGGCTCCCTTGTCTGTATACCACTCATTCACAGACTACATGCACAGATGTAAACTCACTCTGCAACTCATGTATTCTGCTGAAATGAGTATAACTACGTCACAAGTGTCTGAGGACGTAGGGGAAAACACCACAGTCTGTTCCTTCCGCCTCTTCGCGCCGCATCTGTATGGCTCGTTTACGCCATCTATCGTGTTGACCTAAGAAATGTAGTACACATGGCCACATTTGAATCGATCTTTGTACACATCCGAGTAGTAGTAATTAGAACAAATACTGAACATGTAACCACTGGCTATTGGAAAAGTTTCACCAAATGAGTATATTGGTTAAAATACAAAAAAAAAAAAAAGCACTGGAAAGATTGTTTTGCAGTCTGCTTGACATTTATTGTGAACTTGATCAAGGAAAAATTATAATACTTATATTATACTTTCACACACAGTGCAGCAAGCTAGAGCTTCAGACTCAGTTATAACTTATAAATTTGACCTTTTTCCCAGGTCAGGTGACTTCGGCAAATTGGAGCTTTAAGCTTTAGCTCTGCCAAATAAACTAGCTGCAGCTCACTTCCTGGCAGAAACTTTAGTCACTTTAACAGTTTATAAACCAGAATCTATGACCAGCCTAAAGTGAGTTCTCTGATATCCATTTGGGCCTCCTGTCTGACCCAGAGACCTTTACAACATCACTTCATACATTTAAATTATTTAATGCACCACTCTCTCACTCCCAACACTGTAATTAAACAACTATACAGTGGACAGCAATCCGAGTACAGCTGCTTCTTACAAACTTTGTTCACACTTCCCAAATTGCATATTATTCAATTAATAATGCAATAATCAGCAATTGCAGTCTTTCATGAGTTGACATGTCAATTGCATTATAAATATATTGATACTCACTATGTGTTAAGTCCATATCAGTCTTTACATGCCTAAATGAGTGCGTTCAAATAGGTGTATAGCATTTATACATTTTAGCAGTAGTGCGTTAAAATAGGCCAACTTGCATCAAGTCAAAATTTAAATTGTATACGTGGGCATATATTTTTTTCAATATAAAACTATGCTTTTAGATTGTAGTGAGTGGCTCTTAAAAGAGCCGTTTTGGGTATTTTGAGAAAGAAGCATTTACTTGGCTTTCTCAGTCTTCTTGGGCAGGAGAACAGCCTGGATGTTGGGCAACACGCCGCCCTGAGCGATGGTGACTTTTCCCAGCAGTTTGTTCAGCTCCTCGTCGTTACGCACAGCCAGCTGCAGGTGACGAGGGATGATACGAGTCTTCTTGTTGTCGCGGGCAGCGTTGCCAGCCAACTCCAGGATCTCAGCAGTCAGATACTCCAGCACTGCGGCCAGATAGACGGGAGCACCAGCACCGACGCGCTCGCCATAGTTGCCTTTGCGGAGCAGCCTGTGCACACGGCCCACTGGGAACTGCAGTCCAGCCCGAGAGGAGCGAGTCTTTGCCTTTGCTCTGGCTTTGCCGCCGGTTTTGCCACGTCCACTCATCTTCAATGCGTATTCAAAAGACTTCAAAAATCTAGAATGAGGCTTGTGTCGCCACACACCCGACTTATATGCCTACAGCGTGTCCGACGAGTGTAGTTCCACCAACCAGGAAAGAGTAATTTGGCGGACTTTTTGAACAGCAGGAGCCACCAATAAGGAGCCGACACCCGGGTAGTGGTCGCTCCCCCGGGCGGTGCTGGAGCTGCAGAGGCTCATCTAACCAATCGCGAGTCCCAGTCTGAAGCAGCGTCATCGCTCTTCCAGCCGCTGTAGCGCTTTAAGAAGAGCGTCGGCGGCCAAAGTTGCAATTTCCTCGTGTCCCGCGTCTCAGCAGTACAGAGCAATGGCAAGAACTAAGCAGACCGCCCGTAAGTCCACCGGAGGTAAAGCTCCCAGAAAGCAGCTGGCCACCAAGGCCGCGCGTAAAAGCGCCCCGGCCACCGGCGGAGTGAAGAAGCCTCACCGTTACAGGCCCGGCACCGTCGCTCTGAGAGAGATCCGTCGTTACCAGAAATCTACCGAGCTGCTGATCCGCAAGCTGCCCTTCCAGCGCCTGGTGAGGGAGATCGCCCAGGACTTCAAGACCGACCTGCGCTTCCAGAGCTCGGCCGTCATGGCTCTGCAGGAGGCCAGCGAGGCTTATCTGGTGGGTCTGTTCGAAGACACCAACCTGTGCGCCATCCACGCCAAGAGGGTGACCATCATGCCTAAAGACATCCAGCTGGCCCGGCGTATCCGTGGAGAGAGAGCTTAAACTGTCTGCTCGCACACCAAAAAATAACAAAGGCTCTTTTAAGAGCCACATCAAATATTCTAATAGGAGCTTGGTTCCATACTATCCAGAAAACTACAAAAGGGGCTTGCTATAATAAAAAATACACTGTATACAGATTGTATTACTCACCTTGTTATCTTATATAGAATAAGTTCCACATTGGAAACAAATATCTAAATCTCTGAAAGCCTTACAAATGTCTGTCCCTGCTCTCATATGTAAAGTGTATGTATATGCTGTCCAATTTCTTTTTGCACATCATTGAGACAATTAATGGACTAATTGATGTGCTGGTTGCAGTTTGTAAACCTGCTGAGAAAATCTAAATAAAGGAGTTTAAACTGATTTTCTTCCTTCTCTGCTCAAATGCATTAGATCCATTCAACTAAACTATTTTGATATGTTAAATCAAAAGTGATATTGTGAGTAAGATTGTTTGGAAACTTATGTGGCTCCTGAAGAGGAGCTTCATCTGCCTCCTGCAGAGCCTTGTCAGCCTGGTGCTAAGCAGACAGCTTATAAATTTTAGTCATTTTAATGAAGATTCCTTTTGGTTTTCTACCCCCAAAGAATATGTAGCATATGATCTCAAAGCCACAACCATTCCTTCCATTTAAAGTGAACATGAGCGTTACCAATGTTTGTAGTGTGTGGAAAACATTCAAGTCTCTACAGCACCTATGAGGAGGGAGGGCAGTGGGGGCCCTCTGTTGAAGGAGGGCAGGCAGCAAAAAGCAAGGATGCACCCAATTCACATTGCCAGAAGAGAAGCAGGGCTGGCAGATTAGTCTGGGAATCAGTCCTCCAGGCTGACTTTGAGTGAACTGACTGATTTCCTCAGACAGTGCAGTTGAACTTCATTCAAAACCCACAGCAAGTCTGATACTTAAGTTAGAAGCTTTGAGGGCTGTTGTCCCAATGGGGCAGTATCAACACAAGAGCTAAAAAAAATAAAATAAAGTAGTTTATACTACATGAGGCAGTTGACTGTAAATTCAGCAGCTTAGTGCGTTTCCCAGCTCAGTTTTGAAGATTACGTGTAAATGTATGCTCTGAAGAGGATGTGGTGGCTCTTAGAAGAGCCGTTGGTTTGAGACTTTTGACAAGATGTCTACTTGGAGCTGGTGTACTTGGTCACGGCCTTGGTGCCCTCAGACACGGCGTGCTTGGCCAGCTCCCCGGGCAGCAGCAGCCTCACGGCGGTCTGGATCTCCCTGGACGTGATGGTGGACCTCTTGTTGTAGTGGGCCAGACGAGAGGCCTCGGAAGCGATGCGCTCGAAGATGTCGTTGACGAACGAGTTCATGATGCTCATGGCCTTGGACGAGATGCCGGTGTCGGGGTGCACCTGCTTCAGCACCTTGTACACGTAGATGGCGTAGCTCTCCTTCCTGGTCTTCCTCTTCTTCTTGCCTCCCTTGGCGGCCGTCTTGGTCACGGCTTTCTTGGAGCCCTTCTTGGGCGCGGACGCTTTCGTTTGTTCAGGCATTTTCCTCCCGTTGCTCTAGAGCTCTGTAGCAACACTGCCAGAGGTGGTCTCCTTTTATACAGGCTTCATGGAAATAGGACTGTGTGGTCTCGCTCTTCTGATTGGTCGGCAGCTCACTCCCCGCACAATAGGAATGCGTGAAGTTGTCGATTGGCGCAGCCGCAGTAGTTGCGTCTTATCATTTTATTGCGGGTTGCCAGTTTACATTTGAGATATCGCCTACAATTTTTATTTAAATAGGCGAAAATTGCCTTATTATAGAAGGAGCCCGCTCGGAGGCAGAGTGAGGCTTAAGGGGTGGAGGAACAAATATAAGACGCACAAGCTACATGTCAATTGTAAGCGAACTGCTCATCATACCCTTGGGTCGTTGAGACAAGTACAAGCAGAGAACGGGTGTGTTGGCCGTTATAAACAGTCACAAGTGAAACAATTCTATATAGCTTTAATGGTTTTACCCGTTATAGCCCCTCGGGTTTATAATGTTGGAAAGCAAGTCATATTTCTGGAGTAAAATCATGTTACACAACTCAGGGAGATTTTAAAATTGTAGAAACCTTATTATTGTATTTCAAGGACATGGATGTAACTCCTTGGGATATGTGGGTGGCCCTTAAAAGGACCTTGGTATTGTTGAGTCAGAACAAATGGCGTTTATCCTCCGAAGCCGTAGAGAGTGCGTCCCTGTCTCTTCAGGGCGTACACCACATCCATGGCGGTCACAGTCTTCCTCTTGGCGTGCTCGGTGTAGGTGACGGCATCACGGATCACGTTCTCCAGGAACACCTTGAGGACTCCGCGGGTCTCCTCGTAGATCAGACCCGAGATACGCTTCACGCCACCGCGGCGAGCCAGACGGCGGATAGCGGGCTTGGTGATTCCCTGGATGTTATCACGGAGAACCTTACGGTGCCGCTTGGCGCCTCCTTTCCCCAGGCCTTTGCCTCCTTTGCCTCTGCCACTCATGTTGGAAGGTTAATGTCGTCAACCCAAAGTAACGGCGAACTCGCGCTGTCGGGAAATTAGAAGCATGTCTGAGGACGTAAAAGAAGACAGATATGGGCGGCCGCTGGGGGGGAAGGGCTCGAACAAGAGGTAGTGGGGGGGCTAAAAATTAGAATAAAGCGATATGAAAGACACTTAGAGTTTTACGCTAGGACAAGATTTGATAACAACGCAAAAAACAAGAATTCAGCGAATTTAGCATAGTCATACATTCTCCCTTTAGAATATAAAATAAATTGTTAATAAACTCTCACCCTCTGACTGTAGAAGCACTATTGCAACCTGGCAACTCGAAAGAAAATGTTATTGGAAATTAAATGTTGATTGCTTAAAGAATACCAAGATTGCAATCGAACTTAAAAAAGAAATTAAAATGACAAAAAAGTTCACATTTTCTAACAGAGTCTTGGGAGACCATTAGAGAAAGAATAAAACTTTCAATATCCAAAGTCCAAGACAGCAATGGAAAGTTTAACATGGTAGGACTGATAAATATGCATAGAAAAAGAAGAAAGAAACCTAAAAATAAATATACTGATGTCATCCAGAGGGAGAATGGTCAGATGATTAAAGAAGAAAACAAAAAATGAAAACTGTTAAAGTGCTGTCTGAAAAAAATATATATCTTGACCTAATTAAGGACGAGCTGGAATTCTGGAGCAAAGTAACATACAAGAAGTAAACCTAAATCAGGGGGAGGGAAATTTAAACAAGCAATATTGGAAATGAATAAAGGCGAGCTCCTGGGCTGAACTGCCCATGCTAGTTTATATAAAATGTATAGAAGAAATAACAGACATGTTGACTTCAGTATATAACTGAGGCATCATAAATGGGAGGCATCATAAATGGGAGGCATCATAAATGGGAGAACTCCACAACTCTAACATCAGAGCATAATTACAATATATAAAAAACATAGATAATTATAGACAATATGAATGTTAATTGAAAAGTATTTGCTAAAATATTGATGAACAGACTTCTTCACTGTTAATTTTTTTGGAATGGCATATTTTTTCACATGCCCATGCCCACGTATACTTTTATTACCCTATCAAGCCTGGAGGCAGTCAGCGTGTTCTCTCCCAGGCAACAGAGGAATATATATGCATTGAATTTTAGTTACTTGTACAGATTATCCACCGTATAATACATACAAAACACAAACGATCTAATTGTTTCAAAAATATGTTCAGTTTATTTCGCTTTAAAATAATGTAACACTCCCTCACGTCAGTGCTGCCGCCATCATGCCTCAACCACCTCAGATGTGTTTGCTGCTTCGAGATTAGCATCTGCTTCTTTCAAACGAAAGTCATAATAACTATATTTTTATTTGAGGTACACACAGAAACATTTGCGGCCCTCGAAATGACGCTTGGGATTACATTTCATGCTTTAATTAGTATTTTACGAGCGAATTACTAGGCACGAGTCAGTAAGCGTCGCTCGTCAAGACTGGGAATACTTGAGCTTTGGAGGCGAAATAACTTAAATACGGAGAGTATTAGAAGGCTGTGTGAGTTGAGTGTGAAGAAGTGAATGTTCGCTATGGGTTCCTTGCACAGAAAGGCTTGCGCAGCTCGCTATCGTTGATTTGTTCAGCTTTTTAGGATGGTGAGAAAGCACAAGTTGGACGAGATTCGGGCGGCTGCGAGGAAGCAGCGAGCTGGTTGAGTCTTCACGGTTCTCATGGTGTGTTTAAGTGCAGTTGTGCGCGCCGGATTCGTCGTTTGACTCAAACACACACACACACACAGTGAAGATGGCAGAAGTAGCACCAGCCCCAGCGCCCGCCGCTCCGGCGAAAGCCGCAAAGAAGAAGGTTTCCAAGGTGAAGAGGTCGGGCCCGACCGTGAACGAGCTGATCGTCAAAGCCGTGTCGGCGTCCAAGGAGCGCAATGGCGTGTCTCTGGCGGCACTGAAGAAGGATCTGGCAGCCGGCGGATACGACGTGGACAAGAACAAGGCTCGCTTGAAGATGGCCGTGAGAAGTTTGGTGAGTAAGGGCACCCTGGTGCAGACCAAGGGCACCGGAGCGTCTGGGTCTTTCAAGATGAACAAGAAGGCAGCGGAGCCGGCCGCCAAGAAGAAGCCCGCAGCCAAGAAGCCCGCAGCCAAGAAAGCGGCTCCTAAAGCGAAGAAGGCAGCCGCACCTAAAGCTGCTGCTGCCAAGAAGCCCAAGGTGAGCGCAGCCAAGAAGGCGGCAGCAGCTCCAAAGAAGTCGCCGAAGAAGGCTGCGGCGGCTAAGAAGGTGGCCAAAAGCCCGAAGGCGAGCGCGAAGAGCCCGAAAAAAGTGGCGAAGAAGACCCCCGCGACAAAGAAGGCCCCGGCAAAGAAGACGCCAGTGAAGCCCAAAGCCAAGAAGGCAGCACCCAAGAAGAAGTGAACATCTCGACTACTCCCTCAAAGGCTCTTTTCAGAGCCACCACAGCATTTGAGAGAACAACACTCCCTTTACTTAACATGATCTTTCTCTATTCATTTATGTTGAAGTCCCCATTTCAAGGGAGACACTGACTTACTGGGCCTTTTTGCTGGACTTGCTAAGGTCTGAGACTTTCCAGTCACACCTAAAATATCAACTATGGGGGGGGGGGGGAAACAATGATTTAAAAAATAAAAAAAAGACATGCAGAAAACCATGATCCAAGCCAGTATTCTCGTATAAGTGAGCATTCAGTCTCCTCAGAGCTCATGTAATACTGCATTGCTTTCAATGAGCTACTTCCACAGGTTTATGAAAGTGAATTTCCTCATTTAAAAGTGACTTAGTATGAATTACTATTAATATCATCAATTAGTGCCTCAACTGGAGTGCAGGTTTGCACATTACTGTACATGTTGACTTCTTACACTTGATAGGCTACAAGTGGAGGAGCATGAGATTTTTACATTAATCTTGAGATTAGCCATGTTTACTTGCTTTAGAAAGCCGTTATGGGGCCAGATTGAAGTTGTTTTCCCCTTTGACATTTGTGATACCAGGAAAAAAATTCCAAAAAGTTACTTTCCCCAGAAGCTTACAATACATTTTCAGTGATGTTACTCTTGAAAATAGTGAGTGGCTCTTAAAAGAGCCGTTTTGGGTGGTTTGAGAACGCATTTACTTGGCTTTCTCAGTCTTCTTGGGCAGAAGAACAGCCTGGATGTTGGGCAACACGCCACCCTGAGCAATGGTCACTCCTCCCAGCAACTTGTTCAGCTCCTCGTCGTTGCGCACAGCCAGCTGAAGGTGGCGAGGGATGATACGAGTCTTCTTGTTGTCGCGGGCAGCGTTGCCAGCCAACTCCAAGATCTCAGCGGTCAGATACTCCAGCACTGCGGCCAGATAGACGGGAGCACCAGCACCGACGCGCTCGCCATAGTTGCCTTTGCGGAGCAGCCTGTGCACACGGCCCACTGGGAACTGCAGTCCAGCCCGAGAGGAGCGAGTCTTCGCCTTTGCTCTGGCTTTGCCGCCGGTTTTGCCACGTCCACTCATCTTCAATGCGTATTCAAAAGACTTCACAATCTAGAATGAGGCTTGTGCCGCCACACACCCGACTTATATGTCTACGAGCGTGTCCGACGAGTGTAGTTCCACCAACCAGGAAAGAGTCCCCCGCAAAGCCGGTGGGTCCGTAATTTGGCGGACTTTTTGAACAGCAGTAGCCTCCAATAAGCAGCCGACACCCGGGTAGTGGTCGCTCCCCCCGGGTGGTGCTGGAGCTGCAGAGGCTCATCTAACCAATCGCGAGTCCCAGTCTGAAGCAGCGTCATCGTTCCTCCAGCCGCTGTAGCGCTTTAAGAAGAGCGTCGGCGGCCAAAGTTGCAATTTCCTCGTGTCCCGCGTCTCAGCAGTACAGAGCAATGGCAAGAACTAAGCAGACCGCCCGTAAGTCCACCGGAGGTAAAGCTCCCAGAAAGCAGCTGGCCACCAAGGCCGCGCGTAAAAGCGCCCCGGCCACCGGCGGAGTGAAGAAGCCTCACCGTTACAGGCCCGGCACCGTCGCTCTGAGAGAGATCCGTCGTTACCAGAAATCCACCGAGCTGCTGATCCGCAAGCTGCCCTTCCAGCGCCTGGTGAGAGAGATCGCCCAGGACTTCAAGACCGACCTGCGCTTCCAGAGCTCGGCCGTCATGGCTCTGCAGGAGGCCAGCGAGGCTTATCTGGTGGGTCTGTTCGAAGACACCAACCTGTGCGCCATCCACGCCAAGAGGGTGACCATCATGCCTAAAGACATCCAGCTGGCCCGGCGTATCCGTGGAGAGAGAGCCTAAACTGTCTGCTCGCACACCAAAAAACAACAAAGGCTCTTTTAAGAGCCATATAAATTATTTAAAAAGGGGCTTGATTCTCATTAGGGAACAAAAGACTTAAATCTGCTTTTTGGATTCAAAAAGTAGTATACGTAATTCATCGTTTTCGATATTAGGGTATAAAATGATTTTAAAAAAAAACAACATGCAGAAAACCATGATCCAAGCCAGTATTCTCGTATAAGTGAGCATTCAGTCTCCTCAGAGCTCATGTAATACTGCATTGCTTTCAATGAGCTACTTCCACAGGTTTATGAAAGTGAATTTCCTCATTTAAAAGTGACTTGATAGTATGAATTACTATTAATATCAATTAGTGCCTCAACTGGAGTGCAGGTTTGCACATTACTGTACATGTTGACTTCTTACACTTAATAGGCTACAAGTGGAGGAGCATGAGATTTTTACAGTAATCTTGAGCTTAGCCATGTTTACTTGCTTTAGAAAGCCGTTATGGGGCCAGATTGAAGTTTTTTTCCCCTTTGACATTTGTGATACCAGGAAAAAAAATCCAAAAAGTTACTTTCCCCAGAAGCTTACAATACATTTTCAGTGATGTTACTCTTGAAAATAGTGAGTGGCTCTTAAAAGAGCCGTTTTGGGTGGTTTGAGAACGCATTTACTTGGCTTTCTCAGTCTTCTTGGGCAGAAGAACAGCCTGGATGTTGGGCAACACGCCACCCTGAGCAATGGTCACTCCTCCCAGCAACTTGTTCAGCTCCTCGTCGTTACGCACAGCCAGCTGCAGGTGGCGAGGGATGATACGAGTCTTCTTGTTGTCGCGGGCAGCGTTGCCAGCCAACTCCAGGATCTCAGCGGTCAGATACTCCAGCACTGCGGCCAAATAGACGGGAGCACCAGCACCGACGCGCTCGCCATAGTTGCCTTTGCGGAGCAGCCTGTGCACACGGCCCACTGGGAACTGCAGTCCAGCCCGAGAGGAGCGAGTCTTCGCCTTTGCTCTGGCTTTGCCGCCGGTTTTGCCACGTCCACTCATCTTCAATGCGTATTCAAAAGACTTCACAATCTAGAATGAGACTTGTGTCGCCACACACCCGACTTATATGTCTACGAGCGTGTCCGACGAGTGTAGTTCCACCAACCAGGAAAGAGTCCCCCGCAAAGCCGGTGGGTCCGTAATTTGGCGGACTTTTTGAACAGCAGTAGCCTCCAATAAGCAGCCGACACCCGGGTGGTGGTCGCTCCCCCCGGGCGGTGCTGGAGCTGCAGAGGCTCATCTAACCAATCGCGAGTCCCAGTCTGAAGCGGCGTCATCGCTCTTCCAGCCGCTGTACCGCTTTAAGAAGAGCGTCGGCGACCAAAGTTGCAATTTCCTCGTGTCCGCGTCTCAGCAGTACAGAGCAATGGCAAGAACTAAGCAGACCGCCCGTAAATCCACCGGAGGTAAAGCTCCCAGAAAGCAGCTGGCCACCAAGGCCGCGCGTAAAAGCGCCCCGGCCACCGGCGGAGTGAAGAAGCCTCACCGTTACAGGCCCGGCACCGTCGCTCTGAGAGAGATCCGTCGTTACCAGAAATCCACCGAGCTGCTGATCCGCAAGCTGCCCTTCCAGCGCCTGGTGAGAGAGATCGCCCAGGACTTCAAGACCGACCTGCGCTTCCAGAGCTCGGCCGTCATGGCTCTGCAGGAAGCCAGCGAGGCTTATCTGGTGGGTCTGTTCGAAGACACCAACCTGTGCGCCATCCACGCCAAGAGGGTGACCATCATGCCTAAAGACATCCAGCTGGCCCGGCGTATCCGTGGAGAGAGAGCTTAAACTGTCTGCTCGCACACCAAAAAACAACAAAGGCTCTTTTAAGAGCCATATAAATTATTTAAAAAGGGGCTTGATTCTCATTAGGGAACAAAAGACTTAAATCTGCTTTTTGGATTCAAAAAGTAGTATACGTAATTCATCGTTTTCGATATTAGGGTATAAAATGTTTTTAGAGGTTTCTAAAATGTCCTGAAGTATGGACAAGGTTGGTATTGCAGCTCAACTGTTGGACAAAGGAATTAAATGTTTTTCGTATTATACATGAAATCTTGCAGTATTGACTGCGAATCTTCAACATGCCTGAGTCACTAGACTCATTCACCACTAAACCACTTTAGAATTGCATAATTACATATCTTATTAACCACATTAAACTCTGACAGTTATTTAAACATGCTGCACCGAGATTCAATTATTTTCGTTCCTCAGTGGAGCAAAATTTGTAAGAGTAGTTACCAGGTAAATGTCAAATGCATAATCTTGACTAATAAAGCTTTCCAATTGTCTTACTTGTAAATTGATTTTTACAGAATGCAAGGCTTTCATTGTATTTTCTGTTGTCACAGCCCCAAGACTGTTGTTGCACTGCACGGCTCAGAAAATAAGTCTAGAATTAATCAGTGGATTTAGTTTACATAAATGATATGTACACATTAGGAGGTTAACTGAATTTGTAAATATAGTTTTTTATAGTTTAGTACTCAACCCCATGACACTCTACCAAATTTCATTAAATTCTGATGTTCCATTTCAAAATAAATCAGAGATTATGCATTACAGTGTACCGGATTTCAGATTAATATTTAATGTCATAGATTTTAATGACAATTGTAGTTATCAGGGTATGTAGTTTGAAAAACACTTTATTAAAAGCAATGGCATGCAGGTAAAAGGAGCAATATTTAAAAAATAAATTACCAGAAACTTGTGTGACCTTGTAAAGAAAACACTAAAATTGCAAAATGTAAACTTTAATACACAACAAAAACATATTTAACAAACTTTTAACATGGACAGAAAGTGATTTAAATGAAACATTAAAGTAATTGAAGGCATAAATACTCCTTTATATCAAACAGAAAGAGCTTACATACACAGGGCACATTTCCAGTTACTTGCCCTGACCTGTTGTAGTGATTTCTCATCCATTCCCAAACACTCCTCACTCCTTTCACATGAGTCACATTGGCTCTATGGAAATAGATCATACAGTAGGAGTCAATGTGCTCCCACAACAAATGTTGCCCAGTTTGTAACAGATAAAAAACACAATTAACAGAGGACTTGACAGTGAATACAAGGAGGGTTACTTTGTTAACGTATATCAGAATCTCAATTTTCTTTTATCTAACAAAAATATAGTTATGTCAGACTGCATGTGTGCCTTACACAATTACTTTTGTATCCTGAAATACCTTGTCTGCCTTTAGAACTGTTCTGCATGTGCATTTTTAAAATCAAATATTGAATTCTGTATTTATGAAAGCACAACTGGTTTACTGAAATAAAGATAGCTCCGAACAATTATAATACTTTGTTTCCTATTGCTTACTTTATGGAATTATTTTTCTAGGTGACCTGGTATCACTGCCACTTGTCTACTCAATTTATTTCTGTATGTAAAAAGAAAGAATGTTGTAACTGAAAGTGTATTATCATGTAACTATAGTAAAAAAAAAAGTCAGTCCATGCTGTCCTGCCTGATCTACCATCCACCTCTTTGCGTTCTATTATTTGGTTTTACAGTCACTCAGCCTACCATTGTGACCATGACTATGCAGCTAAAGCCATGTTGCTGCATTGGGTGAGTCAGGAACTCCCATTTTTTAAATTTACCCAGTCAAGTTTAGCATGGCAGATTATTCTCATTTTAACAGTCAATGTAAACATTTCATTAAAAAAAAAGCCTGCAAATGCTCTATTAAAGGACAGCAAGGTCTTGAGTTGAAGACATTTGATTTTACCAACTGTGACAAAAGTCTTTTACCCCCCCGCCCGCTCCTATTGTAATTCCAACAATTGTTTCAGATTTACTGAACGGAAGAGATTTAAAAGAACAGCTTCACTCTATGCTGTTTAACAAAGCATTTACCGTAATGCCTTGTGTGGAGAGCAGAAGGAATTTGAGCGTCTGCCGGCTTTACAGCTTCTGCCGTATTGTTGGGTGGCTTGACGCGTATTAGCCTTTTCATTCATTCAACATACTTTGTCCAGTTATTCGGATTTTGCTCCATAAATCGTTTGGGTGGCCCTTAAAAGGACCTTTGGGATTGATCAGAACAGATCCAGTTTAACCGCCGAAGCCGTAGAGAGTGCGTCCCTGTCTCTTCAGGGCGTACACCACATCCATGGCGGTCACAGTCTTCCTCTTGGCGTGCTCGGTGTAGGTGACGGCATCACGGATCACGTTCTCCAGGAACACCTTGAGGACTCCGCGGGTCTCCTCGTAGATCAGACCCGAGATACGCTTCACACCACCGCGGCGAGCCAGACGGCGGATAGCGGGCTTGGTGATTCCCTGGATGTTATCACGGAGAACCTTACGGTGCCGCTTGGCGCCTCCTTTCCCCAGTCCTTTGCCTCCTTTGCCTCTTCCGCTCATGTTTACTGTTCAGCTGAATTGAGTACAACTACGAACCGTGTCAAGGACTTCACACATTTAAAGAGTGTCTGAGGACGTATTGGAGAGCACCTCAGTCTGTTCCTCCTGCTTCTTCGATTCTCTTCACGCTTCGTTTGTATGGCTCGTTTGCGCCTTCTACCGTTTAGACCTAAGAAATGTGTTACACGTGGCAACACAAGATGTCTGCTGAAGCTCAGCATTTGAATCGATCTTTGTACACATCTGCGTAGTGATGATTAGAATGTGCCTGAATAACGAGATAATCACAAGTTTAAGTACTGGGTATTAAAATAGTTCTCCAAACATATTGATTTCATTTATTCGATTTTATTCGATTTAATTTGTCACATTTTGTTGAAGGGTCCATAGAAAAATGTTAAGACCGAATAAGTCTTTTATGCTCATTTTAAAATCACAATATAGAAATATTACACAAAGCAGAAAAACACAAAAACACTCGGGCATATAGGCATTCCCTTCAATGTTTTTCTCAATGAGCTGCTAGTTGGACTAACAAGAGCTTCTATGCTACAATTACTTAAACTGTCAATGCGACAAATACATTTGTACATTGAATTTCTCAGGAGTGCCTTTAAAAAGTAACTGGCACTAAACCACCTAGGTATTAGCATTAACTACTTCATAGAATCATTCAGGATAACTGAAAGTGTCTGTAAGTTACCTTTACCATGAATAAGCAGTACACTTAGGTGAACAAAAGGCTTTAAACGAGCATTCAAAAAAGAACATACTGAACTTGCAATGTAACATGCTAGCCAGGGCATATAGTTTGCTGTGTTGACCGTTAATAATCACTTAGGTCATCTCTGACCAATATACTTTACTGCTTTACATATACTTTTACTCAGATGCGATACAGGGAAAGTCATTTTGTCCTGCCCCTTCTTCCAAGACATGACTCTTTTTTGCAATACATTTTAAGTCATATTCAAAACCATATTTGCTATATATATTATATATTTAAGCCAGCGTTACAAAAGCATTAGAGGCATCTAGAAAAAACAGAAATGCAGTCAAATTCTTACTCACCTATTTTGCAACCATTTCCTGGAGAATAAATATACATATATTGGTGCCATCTTTCCTTTTAAAGCCAAACTGATTGTCCTGTTTAAGTAGAAATGTGTCAAGGATCAAATTGCAGACTTTCTGGCTACCATACTCCAGATATTCTGCATAAATATAAGCCTTGTTATTATCTTTCATTGAGATTGCATTTAAATGTATTAGGTCTAATTACAATATTCTAATTTGGTACAATGTTTTTTAGCACAAGTGCTTCACTCTTAAAACAGTTTAACATTTATTGATGATGCTCACGCCATTTCTCAACTATTTCATCTGTTCCAGACAAACCTTAGAGATGTTTAACAGTTTTTTAACACTTTGACCTTCAAGTCATAATAAAAAAATTGTGCTGCATTTATTTTGCAATTATTGTGCTCTTGTCTAGAACTACCCTACCATTCTTGTCAAAGCTTCAGACTGTTTACTCAGTGTACTTTAACAGCTAAATTTGACCTTTTCCTATGTCTGATGATATGCTTGATTTCAGACGAACACATTTTGTGGATTCTTTCAGTTAATTTTCTGACTGAATTTGTGTCCTGTGTCTCAGTATGGTTCCTAGCCTGTGGACCTTGGTTACTCAAGTGCATTGGGGTTGAATTGCCCTATGCCCAATAAACTAGATGCAGCTGCAAAAGTTTGTGTCTCACTTCCTGTAGATGCTCGAATTTCCGTCACTATTAAAAGATTATCAAATAGAATTTGTGACCAACCTTGAGTGAGCTCTCCAATCTCTGTCAAGGCCCTCTACCTGACCTCATGACCTTTGGAGCATAACTTCCTACAAGTTATTTACTACACCAGTTCTGAAGAAGCGCCCACAGTGACTACAAGCCTGTCACACCGATTCCAATTATGAAGTGTTTGAGTGACAATGACAGTTGCCATTCATCACTGCGCGTCTCCCACCTTAAAATTATTCAAGATGGTTCTTGTCAGGCCGACAAAGTCACCTACCTACCATTTTAAACTTGGATGACACCCAACCAACTGGGACTGGTTCCAAGAGTTTTAATGGATTTCAGACAGTGTCAGGCCAGAGACAGGTATAAAAAAGGATTTAAGAGCACTTCCTTTCCTGCCAGTATCAAACTTAACAGCATGCGTGGATTACACAACATTTGGCATGACAACCAGTTTAAGCAATCAGTCTGCTTTATTTCACTAGCTGAAGTCATTTGCGTCACACACGCGTTTCCAATGATACATACAGTCATTGCAACAACTGCAGTGGTTCCAGTTCCCTGAAAGTGAAATTGAAAGTCAGGTACTTGTCAGGTTAAAACAGACCCATTCATGACATGGATTTCTTTAGGATGGAAAAATGCACAAAACAGGACTTTACTGAAACAACCCATTCCTGAGAGTATAAACCAAATTATATTTAGATTTCAGTGAATACGAGCTCTGAAGAGGATGTGGTGGCTCTTAGAAGAGCCGTTGGTTTGGGACTTTTGACAAGACGTCTACTTGGAGCTGGTGTACTTGGTCACGGCCTTGGTGCCCTCAGACACGGCGTGCTTGGCCAGCTCCCCGGGCAGCAGCAGCCTCACGGCGGTCTGGATCTCCCTGGACGTGATGGTGGACCTCTTGTTGTAATGAGCCAGACGAGAGGCCTCGGAAGCGATGCGCTCGAAGATGTCGTTGACGAACGAGTTCATGATGCTCATGGCCTTGGACGAGATGCCGGTGTCGGGGTGCACCTGCTTCAGCACCTTGTACACGTAGATGGCGTAGCTCTCCTTCCTGGTCTTCCTCTTCTTCTTTCCTCCCTTAGCGGCCGTCTTGGTCACGGCTTTCTTGGAGCCCTTCTTGGGCGCGGACGCTTTCGTTTGTTCAGGCATTTTCCTCCCGTTGCTCTAGAGCTCTGTAGTAGCACTGCCAGAGGTGGTCTCCTTTTATACAGGCTTCATGGAAATAGGACTGTGTGATCTCGCTCTTCTGATTGGTCGGCAGCTCACTCCCCGCACAATAGGAATGCGTGAAGTGGTCAATTGGCGCAATCGCAGTTTACGTTGCCGTGCATTGCCGGTCCGGCACCAACATTATCACCTACAATTTTTATTTAAAAATAGGCGAAAATTGCCAAGAAAGTGCATTGTTATAATAACAGGAGCCTGATAGCAGGCAGAGTGAGACCTGAGGAGTGGGGGAACAAAAGAAAAAAAGTCAATTGTAACTGCTCATCATAGCCTTGGGTCGTTGAGACAAGTACAAGCAGAAAACGGGTTTGTTAGTGGCCGTTAGAAACACTCACGAGTGGAACAATTCGATATCGAGCTAACAGTTTTACCTGCTGAAGCGCTTTAGTTTAATATTTGAAAGCAAATCTATTCATATTCCTGATAGTGATGGGCAAATGATACCGAGGGTTCGGAGCTTGTGTCGCTCTTCCTGAAGCGGGGTGATTTGAAACGCCAGTGTCACGTGACCTGTTTCGCTTCGCGCTTCTTTGAAGTCTTGAATGTGTATTAGAGTAAGGAGGATAATATCTGCATATTTTATTGTAATGACAATATAATCATTTGGTATGAATGAACAAAACACCTGGATGAGCGCAATGAACTTTTATTGGTGTCATGGGATAGAAACAGCGCTTCAGAGGTTGCTATGGCTTCCGTTGTCCACCAGATGCCGTCATTGAAGTCCCGAAGCGTTGAATCTTTTTCGACGGTTGCTCGGAAAGTCCCAGTGCGTCATGAGGCGTCACTTGCGCGCCATAAATTCTTGAAAAATAAAAATCATGTCGGTACGATATTTTACTGTTAAAACCTTTATTCATGCGTTTCAAACAGACACGGATGTAGCTCTTTGGGATATGTGGGTGGCCCTTAAAAGGACCTTTGGGTTGAGTCAGAACAAATGGCGTTTATCCTCCGAAGCCGTAGAGAGTGCGTCCCTGTCTCTTCAGGGCGTACACCACATCCATGGCGGTCACAGTCTTCCTCTTGGCGTGCTCGGTGTAGGTGACGGCATCACGGATCACGTTCTCCAGGAACACCTTGAGGACTCCGCGGGTCTCCTCGTAGATCAGACCCGAGATACGCTTCACACCACCGCGGCGAGCCAGACGGCGGATAGCGGGCTTGGTGATTCCCTGGATGTTATCACGGAGAACCTTACGGTGCCGCTTGGCGCCTCCTTTCCCCAGGCCTTTGCCTCCTTTGCCTCTTCCACTCATTGTTATTCAGGTTCCTCGTACAGACGCAAAATGGGCTTTTCCCGCCGCTCATCAAGTATTTATAGGGCCTTTCTGCGGACGTGTTAGAGGCCATGGGAGGAGTCTTCGTTTGCCACTGCATCTTATTGGTGGGTCTCTTCAGCGCTGTAGTACATCATTTTCCCTCACTTTTGGTTTTATGAAAATAACGGTTGGCTGCTTGATAAACGTGTGATAAAATATAACTGCGTGATATTTATTCAAATTTACTACTAGTTGGCCATCCACACTGCAAATGTTCCCTCCATTGCTGAGTGTGAGTTGGAAACAGCCATGATCCACTGTTGCATTAGTACAAGAAAACTAGATCCCATTTCTTTTCATTTTTATCCTTTCGCAATATCAGAGGAGGTAAATTACTTTTTTGGGTGGGGGGGTTATATTTCATCTTTAGGAACTTTGCTGATGAACAAGTGTACAGGAAAGACCACCAAACATTTCAGGGAATCACTTAACATGTAAAATGAATCACAGTGCAAATGTAAGCAGAATAAAAATATACATTTCATTCAAGTATGAAAGTTCAAACAGATTGTAATGTTTTTTATTTAGTGCTGAGTATTTCTGTTTGTCATTTATAAGTTCATCAAATACAAGAGGCTGCCGGAAACAGAAGAATCAAGTCATTTTATTTGTAAAATTCAGATTGAAACAGAAGAATCAAGTCATTTTTTTTGTAAAATTCAGATTGAAACAGAAGAATCAAGTCATTTTATTTGTAAAATTCAGATTGAACCCGAACGTGTGTCACAATGCTGACAAACATTTAAATTACTGATGAAAAAAATATGCTTTAAGATGTCTTCTTACAGTCTTAGAAACTACCAATAAGTAAACCATTTTACGCACCAACATTCAGACCGCAGCAGTGTGATCATAAACAGAGAGCTCTTGATTTTCTAGTATAACTGAATTGATTAGAGAGTAGATTTGCCACACGTCTCAGTGGCAATTAGCAAAATCAACATTTGGCTTTTTTCCCATAGCTGTCCACCAACTCAGGCGCAATGCTCTCGTCCTCTTCCACGTTCTCCATCATGGTATTACCGACCAGCTCGAAAATGTCCTCAGCCTTGACCCCCATGGGCTCTGCCACCTTCACTGTCAACATGTCTGCAGTCAGAACAGTTCCTTTCGGGATCTTGGTTTTGGCCACCACAGACTTGCCGAGCTGGTTTGAAAAGAACAAGAATCCAAAAGCATATATTTTTAAACAACACAATTTTGACCATGTGTTTTAAAAGCCACATTTAACCACAATTTGTATGTCACCTTATCATGGCATGGCTTCTCACAAGGCAACATCCTCTTGACGCCACTCCCCAGTGCCCTCTCTACCAGTCGAATGGAGCGAACCAGCTCGGCTAGCTCAGGTGGCTCCAGGGAGGCTGCATGGTCACTTCCTTTCCATGTCTTGTCCAGGGTCACATGACGCTCGACGATCTTTGCTCCAAGAGCCACAGCTGCTACTGTAATACTGACGCCTGACTCATGGCCAGAATACCCAATAGGGATATCGGGAAACTCCTTCTGGTATTCCTGTTTTTAGTGAACAAACAAAACAACTCTTGAATTCACTGGTTTCCCATGTCAGCTGATTTAAACTTGTCTTTAACCATATTCTGGGGTAATTAATGGCTTTGTGGACAGATGTTCAGTTTCCCACCGTTATCACTCTCAGGTTGACGTCTTCAGCTTCTAGGGGATAGGCACTGGTGCACTGCAGTATGGCAAATTTCGGATTGTGCTCCTTCACTGTTTTGTAGACTCGACGCATTGTCTCCATAGACTGCATCCCGCTAGACACCACCATGGGACGTCCTGAGACAGACAACAGCCTTGTAAATAAACTCAAAATACAATATTCCTGATGATGAAACAAAGCAGAATGAAACGGTTCAAAGTTTTTGGTCTATAACTGCTGCAGCTCCCAAAATATATCGAAAATACATACCGTGCGCCTTATGGTCGCAAAAATATGGGAATCCTACCTTTCTTGGCAGTCTTTTCCAGATAGGGAAAGTTGTTGGTATCTCCAGAACCAACTTTGAAAAAAGGCACATTGAGTTCATGAAGAAATTCTACTGCCATCTGAAGTCGGAAAATAAAATAAAAGGTAAAATGAATTAAAAGTTGTTCGTTATGGTTTCCTCGCAAATAAAACAAGGTTGTAGTGTTCAGATGTAACAAAGTCTTTCCTACCTCATCCATCCCAGAGGCAGTGAAGAAGATCCCCACCTCTTGTGCATATTTTTGCAGCTGTTTATACTGTTCATGAGTAAACTCGAGATGATGCTTGTGTTCACCATACGTTTTCCCCCAAGAGTGTTTGGAAGTGTACGGTCTCTCCAAAGCTCGTTTGTTAAACTTGTACTTCAGTTCACTTTTCTGGAATTTGGCACAATCGGCACCACAATCCTGTGAAGGTAGATACGGCGCAAGTGTTAATATTAAAGACAGAAAACCTGAAAAACACTGAAAGTTTTTTTTTTTTTTTGTAGCTTCTGCTCCACATGAAATCCTATTTAGAGAGATACGATCTTGGGAATCAAGATTGGGAATTTGTCACAAAACAAAAAACATTCTCAAAAATTGTTATCTTTATTAATGACGGTTAAAATCATGTTAGCAGTAGCTGTCTTACATGAACAATTACTCTCAAGTCTCTCACATTCGGAGTCTGACACATGCACTCACACATGCACTACAATCTTTTTACACTGTCATCCGTTACACCTGGTGTTTCTCACGCAATACAATGTATTACCGGTATTTATCCCCTCTGGGCATCGCGGAGCTCAACCGGAGCTTGACACACCCCAGTCCAAAAGATCAACATCAACCAATAAAAAAATAACATACCGCTTCATATCAGCCAATTAGAAAATACATACCATGCACAAAGAATATTACGTTACGACGTTAATCACGACACCATGAATGAAATGTTGAGGAATATCTGCTTAGTAAAACTAAGTTACAACGTTGACTAAAATAGTATCAATGTGGAGTAGATCCGTTACCTTTGCCATTTTGATCATTTTCTTGGCGATTTCAATGTCTCCTTGGTGATTTTGTCCAATTTCAGCGATAATGAAACACGGATGGTTTCCTCCCACCACACGACCAGGACACAGTTCAAACTCTAACGGCATTTTGTTCTTGAAAAAGCAAAGAAAATAAAGCCAATCGGAGGAATTTTGCTAAATAACGGAACGATAGCAGCGCAGCCTCTCTTTAGACGCCGAGTGGAACTAATAGACTGACGTACGCCCAAGCCTTTCAAGAACTTCCGGGTTATAGTTCAGTCTAACAGTCGCATTTCCGTTAAGATAATAAAAGCATCATTGAACTGAAAGCATGCGTGTACACGTAAGACTAAAATGCTCTCCAGTCAGTGGATTGAAATGCAGTATTGGAGGATAAAAGGCCAATAAGGAAGATAGTCTTGATTAAAAAAAAAAAAAAAAAAACCAAATGTAAATATATGATTTAACCAGTTTGTTGTAATTATGACTCATCAAAATAATTTTTAACCACACGGTTAACCAACCATACATAAGGTCAGGGACAGAAGTACAAACCTTAGTAACATTATTTCTTTTAAAGAGAAATATTCAGCCATTCCCAAATCTTCACTATTGCATAAGATCTACAGCTACAACACAAATTTTAGATATATTCTAATTATATTCTATATAGAGTATGTTCTATATTCTAATTCTAATTATTCTAATGATATAATTACTATATTTAGATATATTCACACAAACACAATTGCCTCACCCAAGTAAGGCGTTAGAAGACACCAAGGTTTTTAAACTCAGCAGTGGTTTGGGGCACAACTATTAAATACAGAAACAGAGCGAGAATAAAAACATTTCCATTAACTAATAGAAAATGAGGTGTGTATCAAAAACTCGATCCTGTCCTTGAGTCCATGTATCATATTTAAAGTATTTACACTGGAGCTAATGTGATAGGCCGTCACGTAGCCCAGGTATTTTGAATAAAGTAGTAAATTAATTTAAAACACCGACTCAGTGCACAGGGTTTTAAGCCTCAGTTCCAGCTAATACGAGTGAGTGTAAAGTGAAGACAAGACGACAGTTTCACTTTTTTTACTGATAACGAAATCAACCAGACAATGAACACTCAAGGTCAAGCAACAGCTGGCCAATATCTACTCTTGTAAACTGCCTAATTTCAGTGACATAGTTTTTATATACTGTATTTATATATAGGCTTCTGTATATGTACATAGGTACACGTATAGTGTACATACACACCGTTGAGATTTAAAAACACACAAACTGGTCACATTTACTGCAATGACTGGACGTTGTTCTTTTCCTGACCGGAGAGATTTCGGAAAAAGGGAAATGCATAGATTGAAATAACATCACATACCACAAGCGGGCTCTACACACACTTCAAAGTACACAGACTAATTAGTTTTATGCTATTTGGTCCTCAAAAACAAAAAAAACATACTGAAAAGAGAATACAGCATAATGGGAATGGTGTTGACTGCTGTAGGCTCAAATATTCCATCCTTCCCTTTGGTGTCACCGCTCTCTAGACAAGTGTCCAACTTTCCACAGGACGAGACCTGCTCTTAAATGGACAGAAGGAAACACTGGAAGATGGAATGCTAAGACCTGTGAGTGAAAACCATTCAAAGGCAGAACATTTTGAGCTGGTGCTTCAGGGTTTTTATTTTTTTTTCCTTTGGAGGACTCAGGTGAAGGTGGGACCACGACCTTCCACTGCACTGCAAGATTAATAGAGAAGCAGAGAAGGGGCAGAAGTCCACTTCTCTTCAGTATTCAGCCTATGGTGGGAGACGAGTAGATGGGTTGGATATTGAGTAGTGACAGAGGGATGATATAGTATGAAACCCCGAGCGGATCGGCCCGTCTAACGGACCAGCGGGGACTGTTTGAGGGAGATCAGGACGGAGCGCATGCGAGACACGTCTTTGGCCTGCTTGCTGGACTTTGGGTTGAAGTCGCAGAGCCGAGCCACCCGCTCCCACTCTGTGCCGGGGTTGTTGTCATCCAGATCTGAAATCATGGCCTCCTCTGCTGCCCTGCACGCAACAGAGAGGACACAGCGAAAGGAACAATCAGTGGATGAAGAGGCAAAATGTAGTGGTACACGGAACCCCCCCCCCAGAGAAAGCCCTTCGCTTAACACATCAGAAAACTCAGACTTTGGGTGAATTTAGAATCACTTCAAATTAATATAGATCATTTATGAATGCAGTAAAATATTTGATGCTTTTGTTTTTTTGGTTCAGTAGACTCATGCTTGGGGTAGAGACATCCGATAATGCCCACAAAGAGGGAGAGGTGCCTGCAATAGTCCTGCAATCTGCTTTAGACTTAATAAATCTGCTTTAAAAAAATATGCAATTGAGAGAATTGTAAAGAAAACTATGCAACATCCAGGAGTGAGTCTTTTCTGGTCCTACACACCGTTTAACTTGCCCCAGGATTGCATGTGTAGCAGGCTACTCATAGATTTGTAGAAAAAGATCTAGTTCTTCTTATAGTTGCGTGCTCACAGTCACCAAACAACACATTTGTGTCAGACTTCCCACATAAAGTTGACACAAATAACATAAAAGGAAATAAAGGAGAACTGAGGTGTGACTCTTACGAGACATTTTGAGATGCAAACTACCCGTTAGGGTTGAACTAAATCCCGCCCACAAACTCGTACTTCCACTGCCATGCTCTTTTTCTAGTTACACACAGATATTTGTATGGTTTCATCCCACCCTGCAAGCAAAAACCCCAGCAGCTACTGTATGAACATCACATTACACAAAGCAAAATGGAAATGGGAAGCCAATGAACATTCACTGTCACAACCAAGAGCAGAACACGGGGAGGAAAACGACACCACGAGAACACCGACTTAAACGTTTAGGCAGTGGATTTAACCGTTGGGATGGGGACACATTACATGACGTAAACACACGGAAAGAGGAGTGCATTTACCCCCCTGTAAAGAGTTTTAAAAAAGCATTATGGAAAGTCTGGGTTTTGTATGTTTACTTAACTGGTCTAGGCGGTAGCAAGGATGGTTAATGTGTGTGCTTTAAGGTGCATAGAAAAAGAAAAACAGGGAGAAACAGTTTCACAAGTCAGAATTTAGAAGAGAGAGGGAGTAAAATGAAAGACAACAAAAATGAGCTGAATGCAGATGTTGAAAGCTGGCATGCAAAGAGCTTTTTTTTCTTTGTATCAATAACCTTCAACTAAGCGGCAGGTTCGCTGTGCAGCCTTTGGCCTTGAGTGGGAAACACACCGTCTACAAATGATCTCCACACTTTTCTTACCTCCTGAAAATGTCCATAAATGTCCACCATTTGCACCCACACCACCAACTGGAGCTCCACGAAGAACGGCCAAATCAGACAACTTTAAGGTGTTGATTTGGTTTTTTTTAAATATATGTACAAAGGAAGGACATCACCACGCAGATTAGATTTTCACTGAGACTTGATAGGAAAACCAAAGGCTGCACAGGTTAAACGACTGGAATCACATCGTCCTGAAGACCAGCCTGGAGCAGCTGATGCTCGAAAAGAGCATCACCACTGTTTAGTTTGAAGCAGTTGTGGCTTCCATGATGTCACACGTGGCATCCTCAAAAATCATTAATATACATTTAACATCACTTTAGAAACTGGGAACCTGTTTCAACTAGAGAAACAAGGTGTATCTTAGTTTATTTATATCATTTTAATATCAAGGAAACCTCAACGTCCACGTGGGGACAAACACAGCTGCTTCAAACAAATAATCCTGACTGAATTAATGGTATTTGGCTTAATTTGAAGGGAAAAAAACACAAACATTGAAACAAGTCAAACCAGATTCATTGGATAAACTCTTAACAAAAACAAAGAAAGAGGAAATACGTGTTTGCAAAACCTTTTTTGCCGAAATGATTGTGGAAGAGAGAAACGTAGGTAAAGGAACAATGGAAGACTCAAGACTTGTCTTATGGAAGGTCATTCCCTGAGATATCCTGAGATCCAGACAATAATGACATGCAGGGCAAGGGGGCGAATAAAGCGTTCTCAGAACACAACACAAATGATCAAAAAGAAATGATGAAACACTAAAGGATACGGTAACTTTTGTTATTTACCTTCGTTGATCCAGATTACTCATATTTATTTGTGTACACATGCTTCTGTGTATTTTCTGTCAAGCTAAATCTCGTTGTGTTGTATAGTGACGATTAAGATTTTCTTTTCAACTGTGTGTTTCACAACAAGGTCCAAATGTGGCTTTAAAAAATGAACTCTTCTGCATCTAAAAGGAATAAAGGAGAAATGTATGACAGGCTAGCGGGTTCAGACACAAAACCTTATGGCTTCATGACCCCTACCACAGGAAGGGCAACTTTCCTGTTTGTAAAACCTGAAAGAAGTAATAAAAAAAGTTGCCATATCCCTTTAAAAATAAAATCTAAGATGGCTCAAAGAACATGACAACAGGGGAAGGAAACTATGTCAAAGACTTAATGGTTGGGAACAAATGACAGCGGAGAAAACAAAAACAAAGGAAGACGAAGGGGGGAGGATGTTAGTTGGAGCAACATACACATAACCAATGAGTTCAGAGAAGGGCTGCTTGTAGAAGTCTTCATCCAGCACCCTGGACAAACGTCCGCCCCACGGACAGAGCAGCGAGAAGGCAGGAAAGAAGAGAGACAGCCGTAAAAGGGATGGAAACACAAGCACAACAGGTTAACACTCAACCAGGCCTCCATTTTCAAACGCAACATCCGGATTCAAAGGGTCAGAGAAGCTAACGTCGAATCTCCTGGTGACTTTTACATATTTAAGACAATTAATGTCTGTTCAGGTTCTGTTTCATTTTAATCAGTTTACATTAAGCAACCTAACGATCGCTGTCGAAAAGAGTAACGTGTCTTGGACAGAAAATCAATGTGAAAGGAATCATATCCCAAACGCACCGTTAAGAAGTGAGTTGTGGCTGCAGCTAATGTATTAATAACGGCGTTTAGAGTGATTAGTGAAGGAAAGTGACACAGAAATGTAACGTGATGAGCTCTCATGTGACTGTTGGGGGATAAAACCCAACTCTCAGTCACATGACCACTAAATGTGAAGCACTAAATGATTAGACATCAACAGTTCAAAACATTTTTGAAGGCTCATCGAAAGATCAAAAATTAATGCACATATCAATCGATTGGCTCCCTTGTTCCCGTTTTTGACCGTCCCAACACTAAAGGTCAGCAAAACCAGTACCTGTTATTGGTTTTGGTCTTCTCCAGCTGCTCGTTCTGCCTGGCATTCCACTCTTCAAGCTCCACCTTGGCCTTCTCCTTCCACTCCGCTTCCTGCTTGCGAGAATTCTTATCTGACAGGAGTAGAGGGAGGTGTGCTCAAGAGTTGGGTAGGGAAACGCCAGAGGAAGGTACAATCAGAAAAATAAGGAATTGTGATGTGTTCTGTATTACCTAGCACCTCCAGCCTATCTAGTTGCTCCTCCCTCCACTTGCGTAGGCTTTCAGGCTCAGCTTGAAGCCGGTCTGCATTGGAGATAGCGGCATAGGCGTCCGACGGACCATTACTTTCCTGGAATAAAACGAAAACAATAAAAGGTAACAGGCACCACCATTAACAGTTTCTGTGAATCAGGCTGCTTTTTCAACAGAGATAAAGCTACACTGGCTAAAACTCCACCATGATTCAACAAAAGCGCCACATTTCTGAGTTTTTACTTGGAAGCATTCATTTAATCAGTCTTGAGTCTTAACATTTCAAATTAAAGGTCCTGTCATTGCAAAATAAAGCCATTTTGCAATGGCAGGACAGGAAAAGGAAGCTGGCAAGAGTTTACTCAGCTATTCAGACCTCAGACCATTTTTGACTATCGTGTATTGAAAATGTAGATGCATTCTTTCGAGGATTTCAGGATGCAGGATTTATTATTAGGATTCTGGTCATTGATATTGCAACGACATAGTTACCAAATGCTTAAATTATTGAAAATATTAGAGATTGGGCTTGGTTCTGGAAAGGTCCCCTTTTCCGTGTTTTATTTAAACAGATGCAAAGAGGAGAAATGAACAAAACATGAAGACCAAAATGAGACCATGTTGGGAAAATTACCCCGTGAAAATCTCCATTGACGGCACCACCTAGAAAAAGACAGTTAAAAAAAAAGGAATCAGAATTTGAAAGGATCGAGTAGTCCAAAAAGAATAAATTACACAAGAAACAATGCACATTATAACACATTGCATCATTGCCAACCCTCGCCATTTACGACAAAGAATGCACATGTCAGCAGCTCTGGCAGATTACTATTGCAAAACCACATCCAAGCTGCGGCTTCAAGGAAACGAGGCAGTTATGGTCGGTCGAAGGTCGCTGGAGATCCATGGATTTCCTCTTGCGGTTGTCACTTTAAATGCAAACACGTTGAATATGTCGCATTCCCAACCCCGGTGCAACCTAATGAATGAGGCGGCTGATGTTATCGGGCCGCTTCACCCATTGAAACGAACCTTAACGCGGGCGAGAGGCTCCATAAACACCTAAATATGTCATTATACTTCGGTTTCATTCTCCATTTTGTCTTTACTGACTACACAGGATCGTGTTGCCTTTAGCTGGCTAATGTATTGATGATAGCTACACAGGCGTAGCTAACGTTAGCAAGCCGGCTAAAGGCGTCAAGCTTGGGCACATACTGGCTCAAATGTGGACAATGTAAACGATCGATAGGACCGATTCGGATTACAAGTGTAAACGTGGAATTGGCGTTGTGGTAGACTGCACCCACCGTTGGAGTCGGTCAGCGACGAGGGGACGTCTCCGCTGTCCAGGATGCTGAAGCCTTCGTCGTTTTCAATCCCGGCGATTTCGCTTTCTTGCTGAGCCAAAAAGGCAGCGGCGGGATCTTCTTCCACGCCGACACCGTTCCCGGTGGCGGGCGCGTTCAGCATGTCAAAATCGTCCATTGTTGTAATAGTTGCGTGGAGATGAACGCGGTGAACGCCGGACAGGTGCTGCGGTTGACCGATTTCGATTATCTCAACGGGAAGAAGGACAACGAAAATATGCCGAGAGCCGTCGAAAACGGAAAAGGTCGACGGACCAATCAGAGGCCAAGTACGCTGATTGACGTGAGCGAGGACCAATTGGAAAAAGGCTTTAGCAGCAGCTGACCAATCAGATGCTTAAGTCTCCTGGTGTACGGGTCCCATGACCTGCTACGTGACGTCTGAGCTGTGATCCGCAGTTAGTGCGAGATTCGGCTGTGAAAAAGCGCGATATTTGGTCATTTTTTTATTTAAATGGGACACTAAGATGAACTTTTAACATTAAATTATTAATTACTTTAGTTTTTCTCTGCTCACCGTCAATCCCCTGACATTGGATTCATGCATCGTGACTAAGTATAACGTCAAGCTATTTAATTATTAACTCTGGCAGTCTCCAGTATCAACTGACTCAAGGTGACATTGCAGGTGGTGTCAAATCGATTTTCCAACATCTAACCTATCCAAGCTCTGTTGGAGTTATGATCAATTTCTGTGTTTTGTTTTGGTTTGATAGTTTGAAAGGATCCATCTTTTATTTCTGTGATTGGGACAAAACCCCCATTTTCCACATTGTCTATAAAGATGTTGCCCCAAAAGGCAAAACCAACATTTTTAGAAAAAATTAAAACAAAACATACAAAATGAATCAAGTTTCAATTAACAATTACAGCCAAGGATATGAGTACATACAAGAGCGCATGAAGAAACTCCAGGGTATTAAGACATTAAAAAATCTTATGGTCCAAACACTTCATGATTCTATTTCAGCACGATTGCACACGTTTCTTCATTTATCATGAGTACTCGTGAAACGTTTGCAATTACTCAAGACAGTTTCAAAGCACTTTCATCATCCAAAATGTCAAATAATTTAAAAACAGTGAAAAATAAAACAATACCTTTTGATTAAAGATGCTTCATAATGTGAGGCAGTATGCAATTCAGAAGGATTTTGGGAAGCCATAGAATATTTTGGTCACATTTAACAAAGGTTTAATTCAGGCTGACTCATAGAATCCTGTCCTTCATTAGTACCGTAGTTTGGCTTTACAGTGGCTTTGCAATCAGACAATATTACCATACCATGAATGTCTGTGGTGTCTTATTTGTACAATGGACCCACTGTTCACATCCGGCCTGCATGATTAGCCACAGGTGTGTGAATGTGTATTTCTGTAACTTCCTTTACTGATCAGACTTCATAATGTACAGCTTCCTCTCGTGTGTAAGTGTAGACCTGGCTGGTACAGCTGCTACTATCTTTGAAAAAAAAACAACCTTAAACACCAGTAAATCCTTTAATATATTCGTCTTGTAGCATAATCCAAGACCATGCTAGCTGCTCCAAGTAAAGCAGGCTCCTCCAAATCTGAGATGACAACTTTGACGCTTTGTGCGGAAAACAGGGCCCTCTCCATTATGGTGCGCTGCACTGGTGCCTGGTAGTAAGAGCCCAGGACTCCAGACAGGATCACCAGTGAAGGGTTCATTATGTGGAGGATGTTAATAATGCCCATCCCTAGTGCTGTGGAGGCTGTGGTGATGAGAAAACAACATGTAAATTACAGTATTTTGGTCATTTAAATATATCTTCATTTAAGATGAGCTTCTGCGGGAGTGAGTGCATGCTTCCACACTTGTGTGCTGACCTTTGTTCAGAACAATGTTAGCTTTGGAGTTGCCCAGCCTTGCTGCATTGATCAGATGGGCAGCGGTGATTGGGTCTGATATTTTCATATCCAGTCCGTCCACCTTCAACAAATCCTCTAAAAAGACACAAACCACACAGAGATGTTTGTAATCAATGCTGGATGACATTGAATATCTTGTGACGTGTATTTAGCAGCTGACCTTCGCTCCCAAACATTCCTAAAGTTTTCAGATGAGTTTACAGACGAAAACACACACTCACCATCGTGCAGCCTCTTGGCTTCTCTCTGCAGGGCCATGCCAGATGCAATGGATTCTATGCATCCTCTGCTTCCACAGGAACACTCCGGGCCATCAAATGACACCATGATGTGGCCCAACTCTGCTGCGCAGAAGGTACTTCCATGTACCAGCTCGTTCTGATGGATAATTCCCCCTCCAATACCTTTAAAGAGACAAAACCGCTTTCTTATTCAAAATTTCAATAGATTCAATTTTTTTAAAATTAAAACAAAAAAAAAAACAGCACTACACGTAGCCATTTAGTTTAAAAAGTCAGTTTGAAGTTTTACTTCCTGTCACTTATATTAAACATTCTTAAATAATTAAGATGATCTTATTAAATCCATGGAGACCATATAAACTGCTGATGGATTTCTCCTGACATCTCACCAGTTCCTGTGATGACAGTGACAAAGTTCTCTACTCCTTTGCCATGGCCAAACTTCTTCTCTGCCAAAGCGGCACAGTTGCCATCGTTGTCGACCCAGACGGGTAAGTGGAGGGCATCAGAGATGGGTGTCCTCAGGTCCACCGCGGACCACTCCTGGATCAGTTTTGTGGAATGCAGCACTACACCCTCCTGCGGGTTCACACGCCCACCTGTGGACACTCCTGAGATGTAGAAAGGGTCCGGTGTGATTAAATGTCTAAACTCAAATTTAAGTAAAAAACTGTGAGTGTGTGTTTCTCATACCAACACCCAGTATTCTACAGTTCAGAAAAACTGCGTCTCGCATGGCATCTGAACACATCTTCAATATGAGTTGCATTCTGGCCTCAAAAGTCTTTGGATTGGCTTGTGTATACTTCCTCACTATGTTGCCCTGGACAGAGAGGGAGGACGTGAAGAGGACCAGAGAGGTATACTAACATACAATTATCATTATGATATATTTGGATCATTCTTGGATCCTACCCTCATGCAGATGATGGCCACTCTGAGGTTGGTGCCTCCCAGGTCAACAGCCAGAGCGCTTTGTGTCTCCAGGATGTGATCGATGTCCTGGGAGATTGGGTCCTTCACTGGGGGAAAACAGAACGTCTTCTGGAGGGGCTCATCCAGGTCAATGCTACTTAAAAACTTGAGAATGCGAGGCACTGCGTTGCCATCACCATAAATCTTGGAGCTGATGCAAAACAGAAACACGTCAGTTGTGCAGTTTCGCCATCCAAATGCACTTCTGAAACCTAAACGTGCTGTAAATTTTTCATGTGTGTAACTACATTTTACTGTCATGCGAAATAACTACGGCAAAGTGGAGGACACAGTCTAAGGGAGAGAAAAGAAGAAAGAAAAAAATGCTCGATAATACCATGGATATCGCTTTCCAAACTGCAGCTCCAACGCGTGGTAGATCTTATTATGAGTGTCAGCATCTCTGACGTGCAAAACATTTTCACCTGCCAGCAAGGAGAAGAAATGATTCAATCAATCCAAAAGGCTGAGTTATCCAGCGCTGATGCAAATCCCAGCGAGATAACCAACATTCTGAGATGGCAGTAGGCCGCTTCGAGAGACTGGGTCATGTGATCATGCCATATTTCCCTTAAACCGTCCCGAGACATTTAGGTAATTTTATTTGCACTCGGTTCTGGCACGCTCACCCGTTTCCCTGCCAGTTTGCCTTGTTCCCAGATTGATGACGGGGGTGCCGAAGGCTCCGGCCTCTCTCACCCCACAACTACTGTTTCCAATCATACAGCCGGCGTGGTTCACCAGCTGGATGAACTGCTCAAAGGGAATGTGCTTCACTGCCCGGAAGTTAGGGTGCTGCTCAATCCCCTTCTTCCGCATCACACGCACCATCTCCTTACTTCCTGTTTACAGGGAGGCAGGAACATAACATTAGTAATACTTCCTGTCAGAATTCTGAGGAAGGCAGGTTTGTTTATATGGAGGGAAGATGAAGTGAAACCAACCGGCATCAATGTTAGGGAAGAGGATGAGGGTGATTTTGTTGAATGAGAGCAGGGCATCCAACATCAGCCCATAGATCTTAATGGAGTTTTTGATGTCAGTCGTAACCGGGTGTTGCAAAGCCACGATGTAGTCATGTTCCTTCACGTTGTCACCTAGAACACAAACGACAGCCAACGTGAACATCGATCATTTCTTACGAGATGAAGGAATGCCTGCCCCACGCATACCCAGCCAGCTCTTGATGATATCCATGTAGTCCTCTTTCTTGTGAGACAGCAGCAGCTTATCATATGAAGGGCAGCCTGCCAGCAGGATGCGAGAGTGGTCTTCACACATGGCGATGAGATGCTGCTCTGCCATGCGCGTGCAGCAGGCATGGTAATGGGCCAGTTTACTGATGGCGTGGCGGATCGAGTCATCAATAGTGCCACTCACCTGCATGAGAGAAGTAAGGCTTGAACTAAAGGTTGATGCAATAAGCAAACAACGGTCTCCAGCAGTCACCGTCGGTGTATTTGCCTATCTAATGCAAACCCGCTCACCTCCCCCCCCTCCACGTGAAGTATTCTAATGTTCATCAGGGCTGCGGCCGTGGCTAAAGCGAGCGCGTCGAATCGGTCGCCGTGTACAACCAGGATGTCAGGATGCAGTCGCTGTATGACATCGGGGAGTTTCACGAGGGCCAGCCCAACGCTCTCCACCATCGCTGCTTCGTCCTCCCCTCGAACAATAGTGTGAAGCTTTGACCCGATGTCGAAGTCATCCTGCTCTATCATACGAAAAGTGTTGCTGTGGAGCAGGAAAAAGGACAGTAAATGTGCAAGTAAACGAAGTGCCGATGAACAACAGAACATTTAGAGATATAGTACTGGGGTGGGTGCAGAGCAGCAGGACGCCGTCTGAACGTACCCGTAGTCGTCAATGAGATGAGATCCAAGCACCACGACCTCCAGTTCAAACTCATCCGGGTGGGATTTGAGTCCAAACATGATGGGGGCGAGCTTGGAGTAGTCGGCTCTGTTACATGTTGCCACACACACTCTCAGCCTCCTCTTGCACTAGATAAAATAACCACACAATTGCTAATCAACACAGAAATGATGTAAAATTTGTATTTCATATGACCTCCAAATATTCTATTATTGTGACTTGATAACGTACTTGGTTCTGATCTTCCATCCTCCTTCTGTCCATTTTCTCTCTGAATCTTTGCGTTCTCCAATAGTAAAACTCCTAAAACCAAAAAAGGAGTGATTCAATGACAAGGGTAATTCATAATTAAGTATTTTCTTTCTTTTTTTTTACCAACACTTCATATTTACTGAGATCTCGGACAACTGTAGAGATGTAGAGCATGAATATACAAAAAGATCTTGCTAAAATGCTATATCTTCACGCAGACATTTGAATTTTGAAAAATAATAGTTTTGGATTGGGTTTTTTGAAGGTGGTATATCCACAGAGCACACACGAGTTAGTGTTTATCTTTGAGCTGTGGAGGGAAATCACAGGAATCTCAAATTCCAGAGCAGATTGGGTTCTGACAATTCATACAGAAAAAGGAGCGGGTAACCAACTGAGCTGCATTTGATCCTGCAACAGTTCAGGGAACAGGAATGGAGGGTTCATTGACATCAGAACAAGCTAACAAACAAGTGCTGATGAGAAAAAACAGACTCCCACTGAAGTACAAATATCAAATTTCATCAGGGCAAATATTTCTATTGCTTCATCTGCTGGCCCTCTATACTACTAATACAGCCTTTCCTTTCTTGTAAAGGCCAGTGTTCAACTTGTTCTAATGTGTCTATTTGGATAACACACACTAACATTTTAAACAGAGCTCAGTGAATTCCAAATGAAAACAAGCGAGATCAGCCCTGATCCTCCCTGTGAGGCCGTTCTGCATCAATAGCCGTCTTAGATTCAATCCTGTGAGTTTCCCTGAACCTCATTCATCACAGTGTGACTTTTACTCAAGCATCACAAGACAGCATCAGCAGCTAGCACGATGGTATGGGGGAAGGGACACATGCTGAGACCGAACGGAGGGATGACACAGCCACAGAGGAAGAGAGGATGGACTGAAGAAATAGATGATTATTGTGGTCTGACAAAGAGAGCACAAAGACGAGGCGGTACGTAGGCGGTGCGTATAAAGGGTTGAGGGAAAATGGACTCACGTGTGGATTGATGCATACAGAACCTAGATGCTTTTCCATCCTGCGTCCGTGGAGTCTGCTCTAATACAACCTTCTGCCCTGGTTTGTTTCAGTCCAACTACTTTCTCCCTTCCTGCTTTTTATCCAATCTGCATTAATTAGTGGAGAGCGGGGGAGCTTGTGAAAGCCTTTAAGCATTAGAGAAAGAAAGAGAAAGGACGGCAGGAAGAGGCACACTGACAGATTCAGCAGGGGAGGGGCTGCTTTGGACTGGGGCAGGGTCGAGGACAGCGATTGGCTGAGAGGAGAAAGGAGACGAATGATCCACTGGCGAGCAGATCACCGACTTTCATAAGCTTCCATTTACAAACTTACTAACCCTAACCCATTAACAAAAGTGAAAAAGGTCTGAGAGCGCTACTTAAGTATATTAGAGGCACGTGGGAGGATTTTAACAATAGAGCCAAAAGTGTGATGATGAGTGTGATTTATCAACACAAAGTGTTAAATCATCTCTGTCTTCATGACATCACACCAGCACGACACATAGCAAGCTGGCAAAATGTTGACTAAAGGACGTGACGGAATAAAGTTATATTACTTTCTAGGACTGAGTCTATAAATAACACAAGTGAGGTTTTTATTGGGGTTTTTGGGAAGGGGTGTGTTATATATTGTTCAATAAAAACGTCACACAACAGTAATGTGAATGTTTGAGGGGGGGACATCAGATGAGAGATTAGATCTGACCCAGGAGTTAAACTGCATCACTTGACTGGGTCCAGGTTTCAGGATAGCTCTGGTAAATGCTCCAATAGCAAAGTAATTGATCCTATAGGACTTCTGTTGCAGCCCTTGGCATCAATCAGATGGCGTTTGACACTTGCACATAACAAAAGGTCACACAATACAAACCAGTAAAAAAGGACCCAATCAGTATTATCTTCTACGCTCTGAGCTCCTCTGCATCACAACCCTGCTGTGTGTGAAAAACCCAGGTGTGTGACAACCAATAATAACCTACACACATCCTGGTTAGTAGCAAAACCCGGAACACAGATAGCGCACAACACGGCTGTATGAGTTGGCCACTAACATCTTCTTTGCTAAAGAAAGTCATTTATTGCAGCCATCTTACCAAAGAGAGTCCGGCTGCAGACCTGTCTCCCCAGGTCACTTTAGGGGCAGGGCTCCACTCCCAAGCTGCCTCTCAAGAAACAGCAACATAAAGTCATGTTGCTTTTGGACGAGGAGGCTTTGTCCACGTTTTTATTAAATCAATCAACATTGAAACATCATTATTTTCTTAGGTGTAGGAGAAATGTTTTGTTTTTTTCTATACTTCATTTCCAGCCAGGAATATTAATGCATTACTTCGACTGTATGAACTCTAAGTGGATGAAGGAAATCTTAAAATAATGTTGAAGATGCAGACAGATCAATCTCATTTAAATTAACTTAAATTGTCACTCCCACTCTAACGCACTCATTCTCCATCTAGCGGTCAACGGGAGAACTACATCACCATTTCATCCTGCAGGTGACAAAATGTCTCACAACTAGTGTTGAGTCATTTGTCTCTATGGGCCATTATATCCAGTCTCACATGATACACTCCACACATCTGGAATTTGGTCTCACCTCTGCCAAAAGACTGAACCATCTGCATTTTTCTTAAAATTACTGACTAAGAACACTGACTACAATGTCCTGCAGTCCAGGGGATTGTTAGAATTTGTTTCTTTCACTTAAAAAAATAAATGACCACATAAACATAAGCAAAAAATAAGTAGTAAAACAAGTTCTACATAAATACATTCTTTATAATTTCACTTTAAAAGCAATAAAAGCAGACAGAGCAAAGAACTATGGACTTTGTCCTCACAACTACCATGCAGTTCAAACAAAATATGAAGTCATGCTAATGTCGGTGAAAGTCCACTCTAATCCAAATTGTATCGTTACTGTATGGCATAAAACACAAAATTGACAAATGCTGTTTTTACAGTGTTACAATTAGCTTCAACCACGTCAGTCGAACAAATGTCCATTAAACTGCATGTGAGCTCATTTCCTGGGCATTTTCTGCAACATAAAGGCACCATTGTGCACTAAAAGGGTGCAGTTCCCAGATATTCTGTTCTTTAACATTTTTTCAAAATTAAATCTAACCTTGGTAGAATCTTTTAAAAATGACAAAATGGTTTTATAGCAGTCATCAAGGAACAGGAATCAAAAAGCATTGACATCAGAATAAGTTAACAAATAAGGGCTAATGTGAAAAAAGACTCCCACTGAGGTACAAATATCAAATTCCATCATGTGTTCAAGACAAACATTTCTATTGCTTCATTTGGGAGCCTTCAGTTAGATTACGATGCTACACTGACTTTTTAACATTTACATAATAAATCCTTCCATGTAAAAGCCTGTGTGTTCTAATTCCTCACTTCTGTTTGGATAAAAAAAGATTGTTTCATACTGACATGACCTAAAAAAGAATTCAGGTATGACCTAAGCTGTGGCAGCCACGCACGTTAACATTTTAAAAAGAGTTCAGTGAATTCCAAATGAAAACAAGCGAGATCAGCCCTGATCCTCACTGTGAGGCCGTTCTGCATCAATAGCCGTCTTAGATTCAATCCTGTGAGTTTCCCTGAACCTCATTTATCACACCGTGACGTTTACTCAAGCATCACAAGACAGCATCAGCAGCTAGCACGATGGTATGGGGGAAGGGACACATGCTGAGACCGAACGGAGGGATGACACAGCCACAGAGGAAGAGAGGACGGAGTGAAGAAATAGATGATTATTGTGGTCTGACAAAGAGAGCACAAAGACGAGGCGGTACGTAGGCGGTGCGTATAAAGGGTTGAGGGAAAATGGACTCACGTGTGGATTGATGCATACAGAACCTAGATGCTTTTCCATCCTGCGTCCGTGGAGTCTGCTCTAATACAACCTTCTGCCCTGGTTTGTTTCAGTCCAACTATTTTCTCCCTTCCTGCTTTTTATCCAACTTGCATTAATTAGTGGAGAGCGGGGGAGCTTGTGAAAGCCTTTAAGCATTAGAGAAAGAAAGAGAAAGGACGGCAGAAAGAGGCACAGTGACAGATTCAGCAGGGGAGGGGCTGCTTTGGACTGGGGCAGGGTCGAGGACAGCGATTGGCTGAGAGGAGAAAGGAGACGAATGATCCACTGGCGAGCAGATCACCGACTTTCATAAGCTTCCATTTACAAACTTACTAACCCTAACCCATTGACAAAAGTGAAAAAGGTCTGAGAGTGCTACTTAAGTATATTAGAGGCACGTGGGGGGATTTTAACAATAGAGCCAAAAGTGTGATGATGAGTGTGATTTGTCAACACAAAGTGTTAAATCATCTCTGTCTTCATGACATCACACCAGCACGACACACAGCAAACTGGAAAAATGTTGACTAAAGGACGTGACGGAATAAAGTTATATTACTTTCTAGGACTGAGTCTATAAATAACACAAGTGAGGTTTTTATTGGGGTTTTTGGGAAGGGTCGTGGTTATATATTGTTCAATAAAAACGTCACACAACAGTAATGTGGATGTTTGAGGGGGACCATCAGATGAGAGATTAGATCTGACCCAGGAGTTAAACTGCATCACTTGACTGGGTCCAGGTTTCAGGATAGCTCTGGTAAATGCTCCAATAGCAAAGTAATTGATCCTATAGGACTTCTGTTGCAGCCCTTGGCATCAATCAGATGGCGTTTGACACTTGCACATAACAAAAGGTCACACAATACAAACCAGTAAAAAAGGACCCAATCTGTATTATCGTCTACGCTCTGAGCTCCTCTGCATCACAACCCTGCGTGTGTGAAAAACCCAGGTGTGTGACAACCAATAATAACCTACACACATCCTGGTTAGTAGCAAAACCCGGAACACAGATAGCGCACAAAACGGCTGCATGAGTTGGCCACTAACAACTTCTTTGCAAAAGAAAGTCATTTATTGCAGCCATCTTACCAAAGAGAGTCCGGCTGCAGACCTGTCTCCCCAGGTCACTTTAGGGGCAGGGCTCCGCTCCCAGGCTGCCTCTCAACATAAAATCATGTTGCTTTTGGACGAGGAGGCTTTGTCCTGGTTGTTATTAAATTTTATTCAATTAAAAAGTGGATGAAGAAAATTTTAAAATAATGTTGAAGATGCAGCCAGATCAATCTCATTTACGTTATCTTGAATTGTCACTCCCATTCAAACGCACTCATTCTCCATCTAGCGGTCAACGGGAGAACTACATCACCATTTCATCCTGCAGGTGACAAAATGTCTCACAACTAGTGTTGAGCCATTTGTCTCTGTGGGCCATTATATCCAGTCTCACATGATACACTCCACACATCTGGAATTTGGTCTCACCTCTGCCAGAAGACTGAACCATCTGCATTTCTCTTAACATTACTGACTAAGAACACTGACTAATACATAATACATAAACAAGGAATACACAAGCAGTAATACAAGTTCTACATAAATACCTTCTTTAAAATTACACTTTAAAAGCAATAAATGCAGGGAAAGAAAAACGCTTGCAGGGAGATTCTTTCTGTCAGGGACAACAATGGTCTTTTCTGTTGCCTTGAGGCATTTTAAATCTACTTTAAAGACAAATTGAAAGATTTTTCTGACTTCCTGGTATCGTTTCAACAATGACGATTGCAAAGTGTTAGTTATTCATTTGGAATCGCATAAAAAGCAGACAGGGCAAAGAACTGTGGACTTTGTCCTCGGGATTACCAGACAGTTCAAATATGAAGTCAAGCTAATGTCGGTGAATCTAATCCAAATTGTATCGTTACTGTCTGGCATAAAACGCAAAATTGACAAATGTTGTTTACAACGTTACAATTAGTTTCAGCACCGTCACTTTCTTTGATAATGAGACACTGTCATCTATTGTTTATGACGAGAAATATGATTTTCTTTAATTTAAAATACGTGACATAATGGCTTGGTTTACAACGTCAAGTCAAACAAATGTCGATGGATGTTCTCAGTCATCCAGGTCGGACAAAAATCTTTACTTAAGAGAATTAAACTTGTTAGTTGAGACAACTGGAGCTCTTATCTAAGAGCACAATGCGGGGAGATATTCTGATCTTTTCAAAACTAAATCTAGCATTGGTAAAATAATAAAAAATAAATCACGAAATGGTTTTAGTCCCCACCTGAAGAGCCTTTATAGCGGTCGTCACCTTTAACGGGGGCGGAAGCTGAATAACAGATAACAACAGATCGCAGCCATCGATGTCATAATTGCCAGTTTATGCGGGACGATCCGGATCCGTTTTCTTGTATTTATTGTAGTTTTATTGTAGTTGCTTTCTCATCCATAGAGAATACTTGAGAATAGGCACCAGAAGAGAAGCCGTCTGATGATGGTTGCTTCCAGCTGCTTCTGGCTTTCAGACGAAAACTCGCTAAATCGATTTCGGAAACAGTCTGATCCGTTTTCTCCACTCGGATTTTTTACATTTACATTTCGCCTGGAATCGCACAATGTCCCGCGGAGCGAACTGCACTGGTCGCTCTGCACCGCCTCCCTTTAGGTTTATACCGTTAGTCTTACGGTCCGACCGCGCACAAACGTTAGCCCCGGGCAGATCGGAGCCAAAAAGCCCCGCCGAAGAATAATATGATCCGCAACAGCACGTTACTTTATTCGGAGTGATGCATCGTTAACGGTGACGCCGCTCCCAGTCATTCCCAGCGAGGGTTTAACTGTAGCGTAGCTCGTAAAGTTAGCTAACACTACCGTTGAGCTAATTTCTCAAATGAGTTAACTATTAAGGCTCTTTTTATCTTAATGGATGAACACGAGATCTTGTTACCTTGAATGTCCCGGCACGCAGCTTTTTTTTTTTTTTTAAATTTTATCTCATGCTGTAAATTTCCAGAGGCTACGGGACACTGTTAAGCAAACATGAGGGGCCTCTCAGCGTCAACAATAGAGTGTGACCGGATTCTGCAGGCTCAGAATGAAAATAAAAATGTGTTGTTTTTTAAAAAAAGATGTATATATATTCTTAAAATCCAACACATGCATTAAAAGCACGATTGCATGTGACTAATAAAATAACGATCTGTTTTGTTTGGTTAATAATACAAAACTAATATGTTCTTCGTTAATAGCAGTAATAGAATTCCATACAACCGCAAGCTTCTTCCACTACTTTTTATGCTTTTTTCTGTGTGTGTATAGTGTACAAATCTAAATATGCAAGCGGCATTTGCAGGTGAAATGCTTGCTGATCGGTGGCAGCCATTTATTTTCTACGACGGTTAACGGAAGTCGTATCGCTCACTTGGGCCAACCTGACATGACTGAATTTTACGTGGCAATTTTCGGAAGACGTGGGCTGTAGTAACGAGTCCTGCTACAAAATGAAAATCTGCACGACTTCACTGAAAGAATATCTTGAGGGTTTTTTATCCGTTAGAGATCCCACACATGAAGAATTTTAAAAAGCAAGCATTGAACAGGTTTCATCGTACTGTATTGGGTGTTCCGCTTCAGCGATGCACCCCCACAAGCACGCCACTGTCCCATTGCTGAACTAGAATCTCGCCCTTCGAAACCAACATCTCGCGAGATCACACGTGATTTTCTTTGGCTGCATTCTGCTTCACGTCACAATTCACGGAGTCATGAGGTGGGAGTCGTCTGCGGCCCCCCACACACTAAGCTTTTATTGAATATTCTACAAGTTTAATATTTACGATTGTTTGCCAAGACCGATTTCGGAACATATCTATTCCAGACAAATTCACTCTTAACACACCAGAGACAATCCAATGACAATCCAATAAACAGCTCTGTAATGCTGCATGAGATAAATTACAGCTGGGAGTTTTTGACGAAATAACGGGCAGTTCACTAAGAGGCTAAATTATTACAACAAGCTTTTGGGTTTCATTGGTGTTGTCAGGAAATAGTATTTACATCAGAAACTCCATATGTATTTCCATCATCGAAAACGAAGGGATGCACTTCTCGACATTGTACACAGGGTGGCAGCTGTGTAACCTGAGTGCTTCTCCCTCATTGCCATGACTGCAACACAAGCCAAGGTCTCTTTCAAGGGCACACTTCATATCCGCAGTCACATGTACAGTAGAGACCACATGAACATTTTCAGCCACAGCAAAGCAGAACAGAGCGTCCTTTTTACTCCTTTGAAACTGAACTGGAACTGAAACATTTGACAGAAAGAATCTCCACGTCTGCAGTCCTTTACAAGCACAGCACAGACACAACCAGGCCTGTTTCCACATGATATAAACGGTGTTTTTCATTTGAATACGCTATTCACAGTGTTTAATTATCATAGCGCACCTTTTCTGTGGTAGAAGGCATGTTTAGTTGAGATGATGTCATCATATCGCTCCGTGTTTATATCAAATATGCACAGACCCTCCCGGTGCAATTCAAAGATGCCCACTGCACTGGAAATTGTGCTATCAGCAGTTTATCTCTCTCAGTCTATTTCTCTCTCTCTCTTGACCCCCCAGCAGGGATAGGATGAAAGGCAACCTTATGATTAAGGACATGCTGGACTTCAATCCTTGATCTGGAAAGGACCTCAAGCACAGAGCTTTGATCACAAAGCTCCTACCACGCTGCATCCAGTTAACTACCGACAACCTAAATGCCCTGTATGTATGCAATTATCTTTAAACTACGAGTGAGGGTTTTTAACACTTAGCACTTCCTGCCCTGAGTCATGAATAAAATATAAAAACCCATTTTAATCATCGATCCATTCTGACCAGTAGTTCCCCAGGTTCCTGTTCACCAGGCCAGTTCCGACCTCTCTCCAAGCAGCTTGACTTTCACTGTAATCACAGTCCATAATCTGCCCCCTCAACCAGAAATATTTCGATCGAGTGTCACTCTTGAATAGTGCCCCCCCCAAAAAAACATTCTTTTTATTTCACAGTGCCATGCATTGTTTCCCTAAAGCTGCTGTGTCAGCATCATCATCATGATAGGAATGTGTGTCGTCTTGGACACCGGGGTGCATGTTATACTGTTATACCACACTTCATAAAGCCTGCAGCTGTGATCCACTCACTACTGCTGTGATCCACTCACTACTGCTGTGATCCACTCACTACTGCTCTAACATCTACGGTATAAATCAACAATCCCACACCACATTCTGCACACTGACCTTTTTGACCCCGTGGTGCTTTACCTCAGCGTCCTTTTTCAGATTCATTTTTTTAAAATATTATTTGGTAATGTTTATCTAATGATAGATCGCTCCATCCCGCCATGTTTTACCTGCCTGCGTTGGCGTCATCGTATTCGATTGTTACTCAGTCCATCACGAGGACGGAAACAACAAAGTCTTGCTGCCAACAGTCCCCGTTCAAATATCACGTCGCTGTTTTTTTCGTTGGCTTGGCATCGTTTCTCCGTCTTGATCAGTAAAGTTACAAACATGAGTTGTGTGATCAGTCGCCTTAGAGTTACATCTATTGAGCGACAAGGACAACCTGCTCCGCAGGAACTACGGGAGGCTGGTTACGATCCAGCTCTCTGTGCCCCCCCCCACCCCCCCACCCCCCTTTTTTGGGGCCATTTGTGCAAAGACCTATCACAAATACAATGATTTCAACTCCAGACTCCACACACAGCATCAGGAAATTTCTGCAAGTAGATTTAGCAATTACAACAATAGCACGGAGCAGTTTGAGGACTTTTGTAATATTTGTTTAATTATTATTAAATTATTGTAATTGCTTTAACAAACTGAGTGTTTTAATCTGGATCCACTTTTAATAATCTCATGAAGCGCTGCTGTTTTACCCACAGCAGGGCATTCCCGTCTCCATCTTTCTGAGAAATCCTCGTGTTTGCTGTCCACTGCACTCCCCCCTGTGCTCTTATTTGGTTGTGTGGTGGGTGTGAATCCTGTCACGTTCCTCTCTTCCCTGCATCACTCCGTGATGGTTCCACCGCACCAGCTTTTTAGGACACGATCTGTTTCCCTCTGGATGCTCTCCAAGTGTTTTTGTAGAGAGCCATGGGGGGGGGGGGGGTCTCCTGAAGGCTTTCATTCCTCTTTCAGACAGGTGCTTGGGGAAGATTCAGTGCATATAGGGGAAGAGAGAATGTGCACGGTGCAGTGATTGAACAGCCAGGATACCCAAATGCTGTGAGCTAGGAGCAGCTGAAAGCAGAGACCTCCATCCCTGGTTTTGTTCTTGGATCCACAGCAGGTTCTGAGTTACCTGCTGCCGCGTAACCCTGCTGGGCCATGGTCCCTCTGCTCCACTGATACTGACCTGTTGTGTGTCGATCTAATTCACTCAAGAACATTAGCCTTCTTCATCCTGTTTTGATTTTACTTCAACACCCATACACACCGTCTGGAGTATTTCCAGTTGTCACGCCGAGTCGTTTCCTTCGCCACCTTTTCAGCGCATCGTTGTTCATGCGGGAGGCGGTGATCTCTTGACACCACAATATGGCGACCTCTTACGTCAAGCTAAAGCGGACACCTGTGATTTAAGGCTGCAATAGCCCATAATAATATCTTCGAGCCTCTATTTCGTGCGCAGAAGGCAACTTTGAGAATGGTATAGTGAAGATTTGATTAAAGGTTCTCCTGAAATGATGTCATGAAAATAATAGTCTGTCAATAACAAACGAGAAGCATTGTCACACGAGCTCCAGCCAACTTCTAGACAAGGATATAATCACTGTAATCCAAATGACTGCTGCCCCTGATTTATTCCATATCGTTTCTTTTCTCACAAAGATTATGGAGAAAATTAAGCCTTCCTTCTGCACTCTTGACATGGTTCTCTGGTGATTTTTGACAGAAATATGTGTGAGGAAATATAAATGTAATAAATCAGAATACAGAGTAGAATCGATTTGTTTTCCCTGCGTACCAGAGGCAATGTAATACATAAACATCAAAAAGATAAAAGAGAAAAAAATAAGGAAAAAGGAGGGGGGACCTACCATAGGACTGAATGGTGAATAGTCTTAAAGGGACAGTACACCCTAAATCATATTTTAGCTGGTTCCTCCTCAGCCTGGGGTTTTAAATGCTCTTTACAAGTAATCCAACACACATTGTGAATTGTGGAGCTGCACCATGATGGAGAGTGGTTACCAGTAATCTGAAGTATCAGTTATTATCCAATGGAAAGATGTTTTTTTATGATCAGACTATAATCAGACTTTGTCCCTGAGGCAGTCAGTCAACAAGTCAGCTGACTGCATGAAGCTGTGATGCATTTACGCATTGCAGCAGCAGCATCCCCCCACATACACACACACACAGACACACAGTCTGAGGCCTCAGAGATCCTCTGTGTTGGTGGTCACATGTACCTTTATCCTTCACCTCGTCTCCTTGACACCCGCATAAACACAGACAGCAGCACTCCAAGATGATTGGATGAAGAAAATGTGTTTTATTTGTTGATTGGTCTGCAGGGCTGTTTTGCCCAGGCACACACACACACACACACACACACACACCACACACACACACACAGTCTGAGGCCTCAGAGATCCTCTGTGTTGGTGGTCACATGTACCTTTATCCTTCACCTCGTCTCCTTGACACCCGCATAAACACAGACAGCAGCACTCCAAGATGATTGGATGAAGAAAATGTGTTTTATTTGTTGATTGGTCTGCAGGGCTGTTTTGCCCAGGCGCACACACACACACACACACACGATATCTCCTCCTCCGTTTCTCTCCTTCAACTTCTTTTATTTCCCCTTTCAGAGTCTCTGGAGACCAGAGTACAGCAGGATGATGGACAGCAGACTAATATCCAAAGCTAATGCCCCCCTCCCCCAGGACATCAGAGAACACTCTCGTGGAGGCCACTGTGCCCTTCACTTGGAGGAATACGACCCAATACTGCGCTGAGGAGCCAGTGGATAAAATGTGGCTGGAAGCTTTGGCTTCAGCGAAGTGAAGTGGATCACTCTGGTGTTGGTGTGCACATTAACATCACTGAACCAAGGGATATAAGCCCCGCCCACCCAATTTCAGTGTTAATGTATCGGTCTTGGGGTAAAAGAACTCAAATCAAGTGTATCCAGAGGTTGATGGCCTTAATTTTGTGGTATTCACACATTCATTGTAGTGTATTTTTAAACTAGCAGCAAGTTATTACCTTAGCATCACATATAGAGTAGATCTTTGGACACGTTTGAAGTTTTGTTCTCACATGTGCAGCAATGCTCAGCTTGAAACTATAAACCTGCATTTTACCACTTCTGGACAATGTGCAGAGAAAAAAATCTCAGTTTCTCGGGAAAGTGGCTACTGGCTACATCATCTACTCAAGGCGACTAAGACCTGAAAGACTGTTGCAAACCCGAGGTCAAAATGGATCTCCGTCCTACCTTCTTCCTCTTGGATTCCCTCTCTGTATCTATCGTTCTCTCCTCTCTGATGTGGCACCACCACACAACCCAGTGGCCTAATGGATAAGGCATCAGCCTCCGGAGCTGGGGATTGTGGGTTCAAGTCCCACCTGGGTTGTTAATTGGTTGCTTCTCCTTTACCCAACAGCAGAATGGCCCAAAGGTTCTTGGTTCTGTAAAAGCATATCGAGACCATTTTAAAAACTTTAACTTTCTTGATTTGATTGTATCAACATCTCTTTATAAGTATTCCAAATTAAATCCATACCTTTCGATTGTTTTATTGCACAATAGAAGCATTTTTAAGGACGCATCTTCGAGCCCAGAGGTTTCCGGGCTTTCCACAGTCTCGTACCCCTTTTTATTTCTGACCCCACTCTTCTGTCCCTTCCTGCACTTTATATTTAAATAAAGATATATTCTCTCTGTGCCTCCACTCTGAAGCTACAAGCTTTCTTGCACCAAAAGGCTCTTTATCTAACTCTTTATTGCAAGCTGAACAACCACCTTGCATCTTCACCTGTGGTCTGGCTGGCAGTTGGTGTCCCACAGGAAGGGCATTTGATCTTAATTAGAGTCAACCAATGTTAACCATGCATCAATTTTCAGCAGTTAGCCAGGTAACCAAGAAAATGGTCTCAATCAAGCAGCGCGTGTCCTGCGCATCTATTTTGGCAGCTCAGTTGAGCTTGCTGGACAAGGTAGCCTTCATATATGTGTTATTTTGAGGATGGTGAAAGATACCTGATTCTATCTGTCAATTTATATCTAATTTCAAATTGAACCAGGCTGTTCACCAATCATAAGTTTAAATAACTCTTCATGGACCCCAGTTTGGGAGTCGCTGCTCCAGCCTGAACAAAATTCCCTTGTCTGCTCATCAGCTAAACATCTAGAAGCTCTCCGTTTACTTTAGCTCATCTCTTTAAAGACAAGTTGTCATGTAAGAACTACGCTTCCTCTGCGCTTCTAAGATGCTACTTTCCCCACTTCTGCTCCAGTCGTCAGCACACCCACTCGCTGCTTGGCTGCACTGCTGCGCCAGAAGGCTCATCAGGATGGAGGCTGCAAGATTAAACCCTGTGCTAAAATGTGCAGACATTTGCAGACAAATTACTCGTCTAAAATTTTTAGAAAAAGGCAATATGTCAGAACTGAGATAGATTTGTGTGTTATTCTACCTCCGATGGTAAAATAAACCCAAACGACTGACATCCCTCATTCCGAAACATAAACACATACCTAATTTCTATATTAGCGAGGAGTAAAAGCATGTAAGATTAAAGCTCTCCACACATCCAACCTTAAAGGAGGATTGTTTGCAGCAGGCGCACGTTTCACCCTCTGCTACATCCTTCTCAGGTGTGTCACTGCACTTCACACATTCCAAAGCTTCAAAGTGACAGCTTCCTCATGGCATTAGGATGACATTCTGCCCGCCTGCCTATTATATATCACAGTAAAAGTCGTGCATGTGTGTTTTATATCATATTCTGACCATAGTTCACTGTTGGGATGAAAAAGAAGTTTCAACCGAACAGCGATGTGGAAACAAAACGTGATAATATTACAGAGGCTGCAAATGAGTGTCTTTTAATAATGCTATTTGTGTTTCATGCTAGTAGAACAAATTAGAACAGCCTCAATGTCTTTTGTTGAAATTAGCGACACAAAACCTGGTCAGACTCAAGGGGAGGATCCGAGGTGATGGATGCTTGTGCCCGAGTGGGTTGACTGGGTGCTGATTAATGGATGGGCGCTGCTTCAGTCAAAGCTCTCTCCTTGGTTTTCTGGGCTCCTTTTGGGGGTGATGAGTGTGTCAATGCTAAGAGAGAGCACATCAAGGTCATGTCACCTGCGGAGAGAATGTGGTTAAAGTGGAGCTGCCCTCCACCTATTTCTCTTCTACCTGCTTGTTGTCCTGTTGTAGACAGAAGGATCGCCTCCCGTCTTCTCTCCTTTGTATTTGTCGTACCCCTCAAGGAATATTCCAAGTGGCTTAGCGCCTTTTGTCCCTTCCTTTGATCAGGAGTTCCAGGTTGAAGCTTGCAGTCCTCATTGTGGGGCTAAAGAGTGTAATGGTGCGACAGGGGTTGTCATTAGGATTAAACATTATTTGTCAGGTGCCCAACGTGAGAGTGATCAAATCAAATGATTTGGCACAACAAACCCAAATCCACTGTTGAGTTGAGTAGCTCAAGCAGGCTTGGAAGGTGCAGATAAACAGCTGAGGAAAGATTAGTCCCCTGTCAGAGATGCTGGGAGGGAATACGGGGCGAGACTTGCTGAACTCTGAGCTAAATGCTGCAAAAATGATGACACTGCCGTGTCAAATCAGCTGTCAAGGGCAAAATGACATAACCCCATATAGCAAAGTCTGCATTCAATTATGTAATCACTAGTTTATCTCGGTTTTTATTTTTTATTGTTTTGGGTGTTTTTTTTAACAATCACGCCTGGGGACCAACAGTGGGCGATGGCGCACAGACGCAGTCTGGGTGAGTTTGAGCCACCGCTGGAGCTGCAGAGAAGCTGGAAGTGAGCGATGAAATTAGGAAAATGAATAAGAAATTCGAATGCGTGTCCTCCATCCCTCCTACCCCCACCCCCCCTCTCTCTCCCCTGCATGCGCCCATCTCCTCCTGCAGGAATTGACTCCTCTTCCCCCGCTGCAGCTGTGACACAAGCGGGATGTCTGCAAACTGAGAGCCGCCGCACGTACCTTCACGCACTCACGCACACGCTCACTCACACAGAGGCTCATCAGTCCTCCCTGACGCTCAACTTCAGCTTTCCACCCGCTGCAGAAGAAGACGGAGCGCGGTTGCAACACTGCGGCGAGAGCACTTCCCCCCCTTTCTAAGGAGTGATAAAGACTCGGAGGAGGACTGAAACGCAAAGGTGAGCGACGGCTGCACGCGCAGACACTCCAGCGATCGTGTGCCGCTGGTGCTGAAGAGAAAACGGGGGATGCTGGCGTTTGGGTGCACTTTGCAATGCGGTCTGCGGTGCGCTGAAAGCCGTCTCGCTTGTGGGTGCAGCGAGCGACCAGGGAGCAGCATACTGTACCGTTCAGGGCTGTAAATGCTGCACCGCGCCAGTTAATACTGTAAAAGGGTTCACGTGAGGGGAGAAATGCGGCCGCTGCGGATGACGACGAAGATCCAAAGCGCTGCATCCTGCGGAGGTCGAGCGAGTCGCTCCCGGCGATCCTGACAGCAAGTTTTGCTGCAGCCTAAACTAATCAAAGATGTATAATCAGCTGCAGTGCACGGAGTACACGCACCCGTGAGCTCTGCGGCTGCCAGTGACATAACAGGGAGCTATGGGAATGTATAGGAAGAGAGCGCGGCAGAAGGGTCAGAATGGCTGTTTGTTTGTGTGAGCTGGAGTTGGAGATGCCTCCACGTTGGGGGCTTCGTCTTTGACCTTTTTCCCCTCTTTCCTTTTGTCAATCTGAGATTTTTGGGGTGAACCCAAGCATCAGCACACACACGCACACACACACACTAAATGAATAACTAAATAGATTCTTAAGTAATTGTACATTGTGGGCAAGGACGCCGTGGTAAAGGTGTCATACAAAGTCACAACCAGCCCTCACTATAATTGAAGAAAGGTTATTTGATGTATTTCAGCATAAAGAAGCAGATTCCTGCTATTGCGGCAGGTGCTGGGGGGCTGCCGGACACGGCTCCCCGTCCGAAGGCTGTTTCTTTTGTCTGCGTCGAGCTTTGCCGTCACCCTCCCACACCCCATCCAGATCTTGTCTGACGGGATGTCCGGTATCTCTGTAGTCACGTCTTTCGCTCTCTGTGTCCCAGGCTGCAGCTCCGTCCCTGAAAACGTGACCAGCGAAGGAAGAGAACGCAGAACTGCCTCATCATGAATTTTGTAATGAAAGCTGCACTGGGAGGTGAGTGGTCCACTGGGCTGGAAGTTGATTTAACAGCACTGCAGTGGAAAGGATTTAAAAGGCTCCTCGGCAGCAGGCGCAGCTGCATTACTGGACCCGCTCTGTCCGTGCTGTCCTGGGCTCGCATCACGGGTACCCACGACGTCTCTAGATACTGGACCTTTCTGTCCCTGCCACCAGGCAAATGTTGGGATGGCTCCTCCGGAGACGTCAGCATTAGCCGCCGCAGGCCTCCTCCTGGACTGATGTTTACATACCCTACGCTCCAAGTCTCTGCGGCAGCTTTTTTCATACCTCTTCATGCATTTTGGGTTTAACATCCTGCTCCAAAAGCACTGCGGCCCGTTTCATTTTCTCACCGCCAGTGTGGCAGCACGGACGATGATCCAGCCTCTTTAAACCCTCCTGTTAAACTCATAGAAAATTTAATTCCAAAACAACTATAATGTTTCCTTATTCATGCATTTGTCCTCTAGAGCCGTTGGGTATTACCCTTTAGGATATTATCTTTGCTATCGTGTGCCCTTAATTAGTCTTCATTATTGCTCTGCCATCCATCATCCCGGCAGCCAGAGCTTCGGGGGTGAAAGGTCACGAGCGGCTGCTCGGTCCCGCGCAGCGCCGAACTGCTGCGGTCCAGATTACAGAGGTGTGAGTTACGTTTGCAGTGTGGAGTTCAAGCGCCGCCGGCTCATTGGGATGCAGAGGGCGTCCGCGCTGCTTCTTCCTGCACGGTTGCTGTGTCACAAGTTTGTGCGCTGAATTCTTAAATCCGCTGCGCCGCACTACGACCTTCCTCCGGTGGCTTTTGGGACGCGTTCAGGCGCCCGGTTGATGGGTGACGTGAGTCTCTCGCCGAGCGATTAGTGATCATGAGTTATGTTGCAGATCGAGATCACGTTTCAGGCTGGCGGGGGCCTGTTTTCACAAAGGTCCTGTTGGGATCCGCGGCCGCTGACATGTGACCGTTCTGTCTGTTAAAATGCTGACGGCGCACCTCGATTCCCAGGCAGCGTTACAAGTAATCGATTCACGTAGCTATCGATCGCACGCTTCTCGGTTGATTCGCCGCTTCGTTTCAGTTACGGTGTGTGATTGGACAGGGTTTCCAGGGCCTGATCTGTGCGTCGAGTGCAGGGATTAGGAATGCAGGAAATGTGCGCTGTTAATCTCCAAATCTTCAAACCCCCAACGTGAACGAAGTTCTGATTTCATGCGGTGGCAGCTGTGTGATAAGAGTCTGTCTTCGGTTGTGCTGGCCACTCGTTGATGTGTTCAAGCAACACCTTTTGGCCTCTTGGTCTCCATGGAGTCAAGATTTTGCATAACTAATGTCACTGGTGAGGCAGCTAGCTTTAGCACCACGCCTTTCAAATTACATTCACAGCGGCTAATCCAACATAGAGGGATTTGCTGAGATGTCAGCGGCAGCAGCAGTTGTTCTGCATCACCATATACACCCGTGAAACTCTTGTTTTTCTTTTAACAGCAAATCCTGTTTGATCATTTAAAGTGATGCAGAGCTCCTCCTGGAGTACAAAGTCTGTTTGCCTATAAGCATTTGACAGAATGCTCAATAAATACACTAATGCACTCAGCAAGCTCAGTTCTTCCTGCCCCACCTTCCCCCTCCTCCTCTTCCTCTACCCTGTGTGCCTGTGATGTCACTGGTAATTTCTCTCCAGCAACGTCAGTAAATTGTTCCTGCAGGCAACGCTGTCTTTTCCCAGTGTTAGCTTAATTCTTGATAATAATCTTCACTTAGCTTAGCATGCATGTGATCTTCATTTCATTAATTGGCTAACAATACTCATCAACAATACTCATCAACCTCAGCAAATATGTTTTCTAAATATAGTAATGTGGACTACATTTTCTGGTGGATGCAGATGCATACAAGGTCTCCTGCAATCCATGTCCTCACCACTAGAGGCTGCCAAATCTCACCAGGCCTTTAACACGACCGACTTCTCTGTTGTTCACTAGTCGGATGTGTTAGTTAGTTTTTATGACTTCTCTAGACCAAACATTTCTCCTTAGTCTCTTAAATGAATGATAGACATAAATTCTGTGTTTGTAATGTCACCAAACCACAACTGGAGAGATCAGACTCCCTCCAGCTTTCTGCTACATCATTAACAACTTTAAAAAAAGAACCAAAAAAAAAAAAAAACAGAACTTCTGCCTGTAAAGCCAAAGTTAGGTCTTAATAATTATCCTCTTTCCCACCACACTGTGGATTTAGAGAGGGATTTGCTCCAGAACTTTGAAAAGTGTGAAACGTGTAGATACCCGATGCTAATCTCGCTCACTGGGATAGTTAGCACTGGTTTATCGTCTTTCCCTCTTCGCGTTTTCAGAAAGGAAAGGCTTAAGCTCCCTCACGCCCATTCCATCCTACAGAGTCTAAACTCCTAAATGTTGCTGACCTTTTATTTCATTTGTTATCCCTTCCGAGTCCATTAACTGGACTTTTGAATTTGCGCAGTGGGATGTTCATCTTGCTGACGGTGTATCGTTTATGAAACACGTGCTAGCAGACAAATGAAAGGACTCGTCGGCCCTCTGTTGCAGGTTCCTACCAGTTTATTTACTGGCTTTCATCTCGCCACACCTCGCTGCGTACGGGCCGAAACTGCCGAGACACTCGAGTCAAAACGATGACTCGACAAGAGTTTACGTGATACTTGATAATAGAACGATTCTCTTGGAAATGCCTCACAATCCAAGTCTCAGTGGCCCAGAGTTTCTGTACTGCTGATGCTTCATATAACTCCTGCTCTTATCGCCTAAAACTCTTTATTTTTTTACACGCATGGACAATCTGGCTGTTCTGAACAACAAACAACGGGCTCTTTTGGCACCGTCGTGTTTAAAAACAGGGGACAGGATACGAGATGTAGTTTCCCCACGGCGACGCTGAGACTCTGAAGGCGACGCTGCCGAGAATTCCGAGAGGAATCAACGCGAGTTACGAGAAGCGTCGGCCATGGAAGCCGTCGACACGGCCTGCGTGTAAGCGGCTCAGGCGTGCTGTAATCTTCACGTGCCTTCAGACTCATGAAATCTGCTGGACCACACAAGAGCTCATGCATGAGGACCTAAAAGGGAACTGAGCAATTATTTATAACTGCATGTGCATATAGGGACACTCACTCTAGGCTATTCCCAATCTCTCCCTCCCTCCCTCTCTCTCTGGCATTTCTTCCTCTCTAAACAGAGAAAATAAAATCTCAGACTAATTTCTCGGGCTCGTGAGCGGTACCCCGGTGCATCGCGAGGCGATGACCTCAGCCCTGCTCCTTCTGTAGGTTCCTCCTCGCCCTTTGTTTTCTCCTTGGCTGCTCTTGCACTCATCTCCCCTCTCATCTTCCCTCCCTTCCCGTCCCCCATCTCTGGATTTTGCTGCAGTTTGTGGTTTTCATATTTATGCTGATGACTCAAGGAAAAAAAGACAGGAAAGAAACACATGATACTGGCGGGCAGCTGCACGCTGAAGGAGAGCTGGGACTATTTCTCGCCTCTTTTCTCTCCTCAGATGCTCCTTCCATTATTCCTAATCCCCCCACCCCCTATTTTCTTTCCTCTATCGATTTCACTGTCACTGGTCCCACAGACACCGCTGGGTAATCCCACTAAGTGGAACAGCTCAGCTAATTGGACTCAATAGTTTCTGACAGATTGCCTCTCTGCCTCTCCTCCTGCGCTGCTCCCCCTTTTTCTAAAATAGATCTCTTTTTCTCACAACGTACATCCGCTTTTATCTCTTTCCTTTGCCATCTTAGGAGAGAATTCACAGGCTATTTATACTAGAATTAAGTAGCCTAGCGTAGCTTGCATTTGCTTAAATTTGTTACCGTTTTTCCACAGTGAAAAAGACTCAAGCTGATCCTTGTTTGTGCATTTTAACAAGGGATGCTCATTAAACCTGGTCACGACCACGTATCCATTCGCGCTCGCTGCTTCTTGACCACATATAACGATCTGTTTCTTTCTCCACTCACCAATGTGCACAAAACTTTACAGATAGCATCGTTAGCAACAGCCGCCAGAAGCAGAAAATCGTGGGGATCCACTCCACGAGTCCTTATCCTGCAACATTCTTTGTACTCTGTCGTACAACCATGTGACTTATGATACATTTAAAGTTACTTGTCATGAGCACTAACCCTAACTCCAAATATTTCTGAAATGGCCCAAAGAACTACAGGTAAGTAAAACTAAAGAAAAATAGTGGACCAGAGAAAGAATGAGGGCCGTAAACTGTCCCCTTTGTTGTTTCCACCAGTTTTGCTTTGATGTCTCCTTAAAAGCGCCGGTGGAGCTGCCAGTTCTGTGAAAAGCGTCTGTCTACATGGAGGCCAGCTAAATCTACACACCAGAGCTGTCAGCGCATCTCATTTGCCTCTTCTTTACCCCTGCCAGGCGGTCCTCCCGATGTGGGCAAAATGCTGGGCGGGGAGGAGAAGGAGCAGGACCCCGATGCGGCAAAAAAAGAGGAGGAGAGACAGGAGGCGCTGAGGCAGCAGGAAGAGGAGAGGAAGGCCAAATACTCCAAGATGGAAGCAGAGAGGGAAAGGATGAGACAAGGCATCAGGGACAAGGTACGGTGGCAGGAGTCAGCCTGGGGGTCGGGGGGGGGGGTTCAGCAGCACAAACCTACAACTCATTCCCAAACAATATGTTCCAAAAAGATTTTAAAAAAAGAGAAAGAGAGCGATGGGAATGTGTGGTGATAGTGGGACACGTTCTGAGAGGCGGCTTCTGAAGGCTGCACGCTATTTTTGTTTGCCGTTATTTTTATCCGACATCAGTGGAGCATCGAGAGGAGCCGACAGGAGCGGCGCGTGTGAATATCCCAGCAGAGATGGGCGGGTCGGGGAAAGGACAGTGGTAAAGATCTAGAAAAAATAAAAAATAAAATAACGCAGCCTCCTCGGCCGCACAGCTGTTCCGCACAGACTGTGACCCGTGAACAGGCGCGCGAGACGCCCGCGGAGATGCCTGGTGGCTGCGAGCACAGCCGCAGTCGGCGCAACGCTGCGGAGACAGGGAGGGGCGGGAGGGAGGGAGGGGAGCTGCATGGCTCCTCACCCCCCCCAAACTTCTACTACAGCGGAGCAACACCCAGAGGTGCTGCCTGGTCTCCATGGCGTGGCGGCAGATTCCTCATCATTCCTCAGCAGTGGAGGGTTTAACGGAACCCCCCCTGCTGGGTTCCACGTTATATAAAACCGTTGCTGGTTGGACTGGAAAATGGGTTATGTTTGCATAACACACTCGCACACACTCCTCTGAATGCTGTCATCGTAGATCTTTTGGGACACACCAAAGAATAATAAATCAAAACCTTAAGAGATTCAACACGCTCCTCGATGTTTCCGTCATTTTAAAGCGAGGCTTAAATAGTCTGCATGCATGGAGGAAGTCATCCAGAAAAAGCCAAAACAAAAATGTGCTTGAGGTTATGAACTCAAAGAAAATGTTTCTCTTTGCAACGGTTTCTTGTCGTTTCTTGTTTTGACTGAACGTTCTGGCGTCTGTCCATCAGTACGGCTTGAAAAAGCGCGAGGAAGCTGAGGCCGAGGCCGCGGCGGCGGCCGAAGAGCCGGCGGCCGGCAGCTTGACCCGACCTAAGAAAGCTGTACCGACTGGCTGCGGCGATGAAGAGGAAGAGGAGAGCATCATGGACACAGTGATGAAATATCTCCCTGGTCCACTGCAAGACATGTTGAAGAAGTAGGATAGCTAGCTTACTGACGCTAACATCATCTAGCTTAATTCAACAGCTAAATTCACAAGGTTGGCTTCCGTTTTTTTTTATTTCTTGTAGTGGATTCAATGAAGATTCACACAGACCAAAATTTTGGCGGGAAGATCTATCATGGGTGGACCTGCATTGCTAATAACAGCCGTTAGATTAAGCTAGTTTGACCTAATGGGTTAGCTTGATGTTAGCTACAGTCTGCTACGCCGATAAGGCTAACCACGTGGGGGCAAAAAAACACTTTCTTGGATGGTTCCTCTTTTGAATCTGAAATGTTTTCAAACGCTCTCTTCTGTGACAGCTGATGAGCTTCCTCACAGCACTGAATATCACTGAATTTGTAAATAAGTAACTACAATAGGCCTACATTAATGGCCACATCGTGGGCAAACAATCATAAAGTATTATACTAGATTATTATGCTACTATGTGTCTGTCATTTCAAAAATGTGATAACCCGATAAGCCATATTTTAAAGATGAAGATTACTGTTGTGTGCTTCTAAAGCTTCCGTCTCGTGTTCCACCACACCTGAAATTTCTGTAGACGTTTTGCACACAGTGTTCCGTTCTCTGTCAGACCACACAAAGTAGAACGACAGTCATGTGGTAGTGTTGAAAAACTGTTTGTATTTCCCTCTCAGAGTGTCTCCTTCTTACGTCCTGCATGCCATCTGTCTTGACAAGTTTGTTGTGCGAATATGTCCCGACTCAAATATTATGTCATGCAAAAAAATTAATATGGCAATAAGTTTAAGTGTTCCCACTATGTTGATATAACCATTACTAGTAATAAACTATGTACTTGTATGCATTCAGGAAATTTAATTTTTTTATTCATATATTTTATTGTCGATTTTGACAAAGAATGGCCGCGCTGCTGTTCGAAACCTTGAGCTTTCAGCCATAAAACCTGAATTTACGATATCTATACTCTCACTATCAGGATACTTTGTGTGAAAGAATACTGAATGAAAACGTATTTATGACTTTTGAGGTATAAAAAAAAGAATATAAGTGAACTCTCGGACGTGTTTGTACCAAGATTTACGTCTCTTCTTCGACAGTCAGACGAGTGCTGCAGTGCAACTGCTGAGCTTAAAGTGGAACGTCACGAGCAATAAAAGATTCCATGTATGTTTCTGCCTGAGACTCAATAAAAACTTGTTCACAGACACGAGTGGCCTCGTCTGTTGTCGGCATCAGACCGGACGAATTTGAAATGCCCCTGTGATGAACCAATCAGGGGGCATGGTAATTAATCCCAAAGGAGGGAATCCAGGACAGGAAGTGCCAAAGGAAACCGGAATTCCACGAGACCAAATTAGACAAAGACGGACACGACATCGCACAGCACCACAGTCCTCTGTTCTGGGATCCAAGCGGCTCAGTTGACCTCGTCTGTTCAGGAAAACAGAATTCCAGGGGTCCTTGTCTGTGGTCTGAGCTTCCTGGTTTACTTTAAGAGCAAAGTTTTCCTCCTTTACTCCCATGTGTGCAGTCGCTTTCCCATTGGAGAAGCCTGCAGTTTCAGATCAACAGCAGGAGGTCCCCTGATGACCCGTTCGGGGTTTCTGGAGACCCGTTTTAGCCCTAGTGGTGTCTCCTGATGTTGCACAGACAGACCTGGGCTTCTTGGCAGCTGTTCCCAAAGTCCTCCAGATCATTTTAAAGACAGTAATTTATTTTTAGATCCTTTAAAATCTCTTAAAGTCTCAGAAGCTGCTCTGAATCTGCTGTATATATACGTAAATAAAAGATTCAAATCTTATTTGACTTTGTATTTGCAGCCTCCGCCTGGCTGATCTCATCCACCCAGCTACTTTCTTAGTTGACCACAGGGTGGCGCTATCGTGTCGAGATGACAGCGCACTTCAACTCTGCTCAGTTTCTTTTCAAAGTTACAAACACAATTGGTTTCCTCATTAAAGTCCATCAGTGGTGCAATTAACAGCAAATCACTGGTGAGAAAGAGACGGGATTAATTTAAATCTTTATTCAATCCATTAACAAACTAAGAAACACAAAAACAACAGTGAACTATCTAAAAAAAAACAACCCCAAAACACAGGCGTCGAGGACTAAATGTCAGCGTCGGACAATAACAATGCTCGAACACGTCGAGTGTCGGGAGTCCTTGTCCTCTTTGCACGTTGCATTTAAGTACTTAAAAACTTAAAAATCCACCCGCGGCTAAGTTTTGTTGAACACCGACATGATTGATGAAAAGGGGGGGGGGCAAAAGGGTGCTATTAAATAACATCAATAAGGGCAACTTTAAGCCTCAATCGTGCTCTTATCTGGACGTCTTCGAGCCTGGGAGCGAGGGGATGTGAATCCGCTTCTTAATCCAAAAACAGCAACAACAGTCAGCTCCCCTGTCCTCATTTTCTACCAAACATTTTGGCGGGCAAGTTAGCAAGGAAATGAGCGGATATTGTTCCTGCGATGACGGCCTGAGCTCTAAAGGGATCAGACCCGGATCACTGACACAAGCCCGTGTGGTTGACTGGATGATTTAAGGTCACATGGGGGCCAACGGAGCCGTGGAAGGTGCCAGTTTTGTTTAAATCAATAAAACAGTTCAGCACATTCCCACAGCTGTAAAGACACCGACGGATCCTCGCATGTTAAATCTGCCTGGCGCGGATCGGCGACGATCCCCAGGCGGACGGAGGCGTCCAAAAGTTCGCGTTCGCCTCAACAGAGTTGCCGGTTTTGATCACGCGCGGCGATCCAAGCCGAGCTGGCTGCTGTTCAGATGACATTCACGTGGAGCGGCTCCGCAATCCGACTCGTTTAATTAGTGCAACATTTCCAGCCGAGGAAATCAGGAAATCAGTGACACTTGCTGACACTGTTCCTGCGAAGGTGTTTTTACAATTTACAGAACCGTTTGGTTGTGAGTGACCGAACGATCCAGCACCATCCATCACTGGTGTGTCAAGTATTTCTTTGCATAGGAAATGTCACAATAGCTAGCCGGCCGTTACCGTTATAGCTTAGCGACTGCGCTGAAGCTTATATCGAACATGAGAACGTCAAGCGCCTCTCCGAGGTTTACGAAACACTGAATTTAAATTCAACACTAGTATTTTTTTCAGCACTACTCGCAGCCAAACTCCTTTGAGCTGGAGGACAACAGGAGCAACAAGAGCAGCTCATTTACAGCATCAGCAAACAGAATCCGTTCCGCTCGGAAATAAGGCAGCAAAAGCGTCCCGTCACCTTTCAGAGGGCCGCCGTCTGCACGCTCCTCCAGGAGAACCCGGAGGAGGAAAGCAGAAAATAAGCGCTTTTTTTGAACGCACTGAAGGCTTCAGATTCGTCTATTTAAAAAAAAAAATCCTTCAACACCTTTAAAAAAAGAAAGTAGAAAAAAAAGTTCAGAGAATGGCTCCAAACCTTAAATATTTAAACCTGATACAGCGCGCACGGCCTGGGAACATCATCGGTGAGAGGCTGAGGACGACACGGCGGCGGGTTGGGTGGGGGAGGGGGGGCGGGGAACGGTCATAGGAGAAGAGGCGGAGAGCTGTGAGGATCCCTGGTTGCTACACGTTCGTCCGACATTTGGGGAAGATGGGCCCTCCCTCAAGCCTTCTCTTTCTTACTGTAGATGGGAGGGGGGGGGCATGGCAGGGGAAAGGGCAGAGGAAGGAAGGGTGAGGAGAAAAGAAAGTGGAAAAAGTCATCATCATCATCATCATCAACAACAACATCATCATCAACTGAAGCCAGAGCAGAGAAGGTCCACAATCGTAGCCTTTATCAAAGCAAAGGAGCTGAAAGAAGCATTTTGTATTGGAACGGCAGCACGGAGAGAGAAAATAACAGGTAGGAAAGATAAAAGATGCCTTCCGCCTGTAGGGGGAGGAACGAGGTGCCAAATGGTGCCTGAGAGAGGATGAACAGGCTCTAAAGAAACGGTGCAGCCTACAGAGACAGCAGAGGAGCCTGGAGAAGAAAGCGACAGGACGACCGGCGGAAGAGTGACGGTGGCAGCAGAACTTTCTGGTGGTCTGGAAAGGAACCAGGTAAGATTGGCAGGAGGAAAAGGCCGAGCGCCGAAGTGCTGCAGTGCGAGAAGCTGCTCTCGTTCTGTTTTGTACTTAGTCTTAGACTTGAACTTTTTCCCGAAGGCCCTCTCCAGCTCAGGGACGGACAACGTCAGGGTGAAGGAGCCGTCCGACTCTGACCTGACGACCCGGGCTTCGAGAAAACGTTGAAACAGGATTATAAGACGCACATTCGCACAACCGAATATCGAATTTAAACACATCTGAGATGGACACGTTCGAGTAGAAGGACCATTTTTGGGCTTTGGTCACACTGAAAGAACAAAAATCCAGTCCAAGTATGACATTATTCATTAGGAGCGGGATTCTCTCCCACCCGACGCTGTCAAACACACGTTTTTAGAGCTGATGTCATGACGGGAGAAGCTGCTGTTTTGATTGGCTGCCCTAAAACGTTAGCAGGCCATGACATCACTGCCAGGCTCGTGGTGGAGCCCCACTTAAGCCCGACGGGAGGAGAAATACTCAAGACAAACTGTCCGCGCTGATGGATGAAACAGCTACTGACGCCAAAATCAACATCACAGGAGGAAAAGCTCCACAGAATCCCACCGGTATCACTCGTAAACCCTTTTTACTGCCGATTAAAGTGTCTTCATGTACGTGCGTGTGTGTTGGTGGGGGGTTACCCACCCAGGTCGTTGTTGTTCATCATGGCGTTGGAGCCCCGTAAGCGCGGGCCCTGCTGGGTGAAATGATATCCAAACTTCAACAGCGTGGTGTTCTTCTCCAGCATGCTGGCTATCTCCATCTCAACCTTGTTTCCCAACGGCTGGCTCTGGGGCAAGAGGAGAGACCAGGAGAGGAATCAGGCCAAAAGATCTGCCGCGGCAGCGGGGACGGGGCGCGCCGCCGACCACGCACACCTGATTGTCTATCTTCAGCTCCTGCAGCGTGGTGTTGTGCTGCAGCGCCTCAATCAGGGCCAGGATTCCCGTCCCCGTGATGAAGTTGGACTCCACGTTCAGGCTCTTCAGCGTCGTGTTCACTCTCAGCATCTCCGCCATTGCCTGGAAAAGCACCAAACTCTTTAAATCCCTCTTTTCCTGAAGCGTGGTGGTGGTGGTGGGGGGGGGGGGGGGGGGGCACAGACAAATCGATTGGCTGTATTTATATGCAGATTAGTGAGAAATAAGTGGGGATTTATCCGACTCACGAAGGCGACAGGGTCGTTGCTCCTGGTTCCTACGATGCTGAACCTCTCCACCACAGTGTTCTTCATCAGGGCCTCGGCGTACGACTTCAGGGTCTTGATGGGTATGTTCTGAGCCAGGAGGAAAAAGCACTTTTCTTTTAATCACATCTCAAAAGAAGAAAAAACAACAAGAAAAAACCATAGAAAACCCAAACGCAGGCACCTTGATGTTGTTGAGGTTGACCTCCACCAGGTCAGGGTCGTTCCTCTTCATCCTCAGCAGGGTTTCTTCTACATCGGTGGAGTTGGGCTCTTCGTCGGGGACTGGTTTATACTGGGTGCACTGGATGACACCTGCATCACAGATGTTTACGGGAAGACGTGATTATAATCTGAAAACAACCGGCCCTCGTTGTTTTTCTTGGAGGTGAAAGCATCAGTATAGTGCTAACAGCTAGCAAAGAATCTGATTGAGAAGGAACAAAGATCCAGCCAACATGGCGTCACTTTACTTGTCTCAGATTCAATGTTTTTCTTTTTTGTAACTAAGAGATTCTTTAAAGTATGAGATCTATTTAAGGACACTGTCACTTGTATAAAAAATACATTTCACAATGATTAGACAAGAAGAGAAGGTTGTTCCTGCATGTACTGTTAAATCTCTGTATATATATAAGTGTGTGTGTGTGTGGTGTGTGTGTGTGTGTGTGTGCTTACTGTTGAGGCCTTGCTTGTTGACGATGGTACTGCTGGCCAGGGCTTCATAGTACTGCTGGTTGCTCATCAGGGTGTGCATGCCGAGGATGGCTGGAAGACATCAAGAACAACGGGGGTCAAAGGGCGACACACGTGGGCGCGGCACCAGCATGCACGTTAAGGCTCAGCAACATTCAAACCTGACGAACCTGAACTCCCCCCCTCCCAATGCATCACAATTACACAGGATGTTGATTTATTGGCCTCTTTCAATCTGTAAAGTCTCACTTCTCTGTCTGGCAACAGTAGATATGATAAAAAGGTCTCTCCTCTTCTATTGGTCACTTAATATAAATTAAAACCTTTTGCCAGAGAGATTAAGTGTACGAGAACAGTATGCAGGAACAAAAACATTTAGGCTCAAGTTGCTATTTGGGCAAGCGGAGGATGGATGCGGCGTACTGTAACATCATATAGACGAGGGACTGGGAGGAAATGGTATTTTAAGAATGAGAACACCAAAGATGCTTTTGCTGAACACATACAAACATTAACATAGCAGAAGGTCATCATTCCACACAAGTGAGATGCAGTGTGCAGGTACCCTGGGGGGTGGAGGTGATGGGTGGACTGACAGGATGGAGGATGAAAGGAAAGGAGGGAGTGCTGGAGGAAAAGGAGAAGATTAAAACGAAGGCAAAGTAGATGAACGAGGGGCTGTGAGCGCCTTTAGGGCCACAAAATAAAGAGGACTGAGGTTCAGCATCACATCCAGGCCTGTTTAAACACTCCATCGGTTAAAGAGTCTCAAAGATCAAGAGTTGAATGCACAAATGTGACCGGAGTTATCAACAAACGCGGCGCCGTCACCTGCGATATCGCAGAGCTCAGCGTCAGTGGCGCTGGCCAGAGCTTCTTCCAGCTCCGGCTCCAGGGTCACGCTCTCGATGATCGGGTCCACCCTCTTCTTCGGCACGTAGACCTTCCCTGCAACGCAAGGACGGAAAATTACACCGCGGTTGCGTCACAGACCGCCTGCTGTGCTCTCATCTTTCCCAGGTTAACACACACACACATTTTGTGGGGTATTTTTTGCATAGCTCGGTTGATCCATGTTTTGCTAACATCTCGCACCCCTGAACCAGCCTGTGGTCCTGCCGACTGACGGCGGGAGGCCTCATTCTCTGCTACGCCTGCGTGTCTGAGCTCTGGTAGCAGGGAGGCAAAGACCATGACGACAGTGGCAACAGCAGGACTGTCTAGAGTTTCTCAAAGACCCGTCTGGTATGTGTCACATACGCGGGCTGTGTCCAGCCTGAGGACAGGACCCGCATGCTACTGAGGTCCCTTCATTTGGTTACATTTGGCTGGAGCTTTAAACGAGTCAAAGCCAAATGAGCTTTACAGAACAAATGAAAAGCTCCAACCTCTCTTCTCCCCCGTGAACGGCACCAGGTCTTCTTTATCGGGATGCTCCTTGGCCTGTTTCTCCAGGTGGGCCAGCAGGTTGTCTCTCTGGAACGTCCCTGTGGGAGCTTTCTTCGTCTGGTCCTTCTGCCGCAATCCAGCCGGTAACAACGCGTTCTGAGCAGGACAAAACACGGACGAACAGCCGGTCGATTAAAACGCATATTGACTATCTGGGCGCCATTTAATGTTGACAAGGTCAGTAGGGACGTGGTTTCATGGGACGCACGTCGAAAATGGCTGCAGCACAGGAACACAGGAACCAGCTCCAACTCGAGAACCAAGAACCATCTGGACAGTGTTTAACCATCACAGTGTATATAGAATTCATTAGCATTGACAATGCTAATGAATTCTATATACACTGTGTAAACAGAGTAAAATAGATCACGGTTAAAAAGAAAACATACACATTTTGAGATTTGAGCCAAGGAAAACATGTAAAATACACAATGAAACCCTGGGGTGTCCCGGTCCCACATCACTCAGACGCTCCGCCGCAGCCTCAAGGCGGGAGCCAGAAGTTTCCCACAGCTTTGCCGCTTTAAGCAACCTTGACCGGTGAGTTCATACAAGCGCTACTTATAGTTTCATATCTTATCTGTGCTCTCGGCGCCAAGAGGCCTCTTTCCTCTCATAATTCTCAGCCTAATTCACTCACAATCCTCTCTGTAAGGTGGTCCGGGGACATTCTGCAGGAGACTTATCGGTTGGGATTATAGCCAGCGGTTTATCACACGATGGCCATTGTGTGCTTTCTCTCACATGCACTTTCATCTGTAGATAACAGGCACAACGTTATTTTTTACCAGTGTTAAACCCTTTCTGCCCTGTCCTCTACCTGCACCAGTCGCTGCTGTGAACACGTGAATGGAGGATACATAATGTACAAGCTACATTTCTCCAACAATTGTTAATTTTGCCTCATTTTGGTTTCCTAAAATGGGAAATTGTCTAATATCTACCAGGGCTGGAACGCAATGTTTCACAGATTTGTTTTGCAATGCGGCTGTTTGGTCCACTTTGGTCCTCTGAACTCTGGTCCACCGAAAGAGAAGCCAAAGAGAGCAAGTGGACCAAAGACAGGAAGTGGACCAAATAGGGGAAGAGGAACAAAGAGGGGAAGTGGACCAAAGAGGCGAAGTGGATCAAACAGATGTAGTGACCTTGCGCAACAATAGAGTCCTCGTGGTTTGGTCTGCAATCAAAGACGAGGTGTTATCGTGAACCAAACCAAGTTAAACTGCCCATTTTTGTCCCTATTCTGTCCCAAATCGAGTCCCTCGGACAATCCTGGTGGGAAATGGGCCAATAAAACCCAAAAGGAAATTCTTTAAAAATGTGAAAATCTTAGTTTTGGTTAGCCAGAAACGTATAACTCTGGAAATTAGGCAGCTGTTGTTGAAAAATGTAGCTTCAAACAACATCAAGGCTTTATTGGGGACGTTATTTCAGTATCTTACTGGAACTGATGGGGGAGGTCTTGCTGGGAAGGTTTAATGTGCGTTTCAAAGCAAATCAGGTACTTAAGGCTTGTGTAAGAGGTTGCCCCCATAAACAGACGCAAACAAGGTCAGAACACATGCGCTGTCTCTCCGTCTTTCTTCGGCTTGCGTCATCCAGCCCCTCTGGTTTCTCACTGCTGGCATCAGTCTCTTGAACACAGACACAAACACACCCACACGCACACGCTAACCCTGCAATTTATACCCTTGCAGTCATCCCCTTGGCATTGAGGGGGACTCCAGTCTCTTTATGAGAACCTTGGCATTCATCAGACAGATATTACAGCTGATCTTCCCACCTACGTCCCATGATGCATCACTGAAGGGACGCAACTGGCAGCGGATGTTTGCGATGTAGAGACACATCACCAAAAATGTGAAACCAGGACTAGTACAAGTGGAGTGGGTGCGGGTTAAACTACCGCATTCATTTACTTTGTAAAATGCCCTTAGTATGAAAAGCAACATCCACCACAAAGTTTCCCTTTAGGGTTCACACGGGAAATGACTCGAAAATTCAAAAGAACATCAGGAGATCAACAGAATCAAGAGAGCTACATAACGTTCCAGGCTGAACTCAACCATCAATACTCCTCCAGACGTTTGACACAAGCGTCAACATTTGCATCCGTCCAAACAGAAAGATCCGAAAAAAAACGGAAACGACACAAATGTACGCGACCTTTGTGCAATCGAAACCCACATATCTCACATTTATGAGTGAATATTGTATATTTTACACGTCACAGGGCGATAGAGTCATCAGGGGCCATGAGGGGACTCTCCTCACACAAACCCAGTGAAATGGGGAAACTGAACTCCAAACTTACATCAGGATCCAGCTCCTCTAACTCATCCTCTAATCGCTGCAGCTCTTCCTCTGAGAGTTTCTTCAACAGCTCATCCTCGTCTATGTCCCTGTACTTCTCCATCTCCTTCCTCATCACGGACATGATGGACACACCTGCAAAATGGGGAAAAGACAAAGGATTTGTCCCAGGAAACCTTTCCCGATGATGAGATTAGCTGCTGCTGCTAATGTAGGCTAACACTCACAATCAGATGATTTTAAATGCGTCCTCACCTTGATTTGCCCACCAAAAGAGGGTATCTATATCTGTGGATGGGAAAGCTGCAGATAAGGCATCCATAAGTGTAATATGGAATAAACAGTTTGGCATGATGTCATTGACAGTCCATTAATCTGACTTAGAAACCGCGCACACACCTCACACCTCCTCCAGATCAGGAACAGCGGTCGCAGCCAAGACAGCAGAGCTCCTGGAAACAGAGAAACATGGAGATGACAGAAGCAGAGAGAAGAGAGATTAATAGTTCATACAAGGAGAACGCAGTACACGCAGTACAGTTCACCGTTGTCTGTGGCCAAAGAACTCACTGAACACACACAACTTCAGGGTTATTTGCATGAATGTAGCCACGTTGAGAACAATCCTCAATTCACCACCCAGTGCTCAGAATTTGCTTTCACAGACGTGTTCCAAGTGATGCAGCATGTTGAACTCGACATTTCTGCATGAAAACGTGTCAGTCACACTGGTTCAGGGGTGCGCACAGGCCCGGGCTCTGAGACCAACATCGGAACCGGCCGAGTTTGAGCTAACAGAGATAGATTCCACCAGAATGTGATCCATATTTTACAGACACCTCATTTGATAAGAAACGGCTAAATGCTGATGTTAGCATCCACTGACCGGGAGATGTAGGTGGGTTCTCTAGTCTGGTACCGAGGCCACATCATGTGTGATAAAAATATGAAGAGTGTATCGTTTCCATCTATAAATATAACTGCTTTTTAGTCGGGGCTGCTGTGGATTAATATAGATTATTCATGACTAATTTATTATTAATAGTGCTCCATTTTGTTGGGGCATAAAATACTTATGAGAAAAGGCAAGACGGACCTTTAATGTGCATTTTATCTAAAGATTTAATGTCAGGAAAAGTTTTTATTTCCCCTCCTGATCGCCTCAGGGCCTTTCTTTCTTTTTGTTGATGTGTGACTGATGATGGATTAACTGGCTAAACGAGGAAAACGTGGAGAAACTGGATTACCTGGAACTGGGAGGGCTCTCGGTTCAACTGGTTGCAGGAGAGGTGCCAAAACCATGTTGGAGCACTGCCGAGGTGCCCATGAGCAAGGTGCTGAACCCTCAAATGCTGTCAAGGGCAGCTCGCTCAACAGAATCGTCTCATTTTAATGACTGCGTGGCTCTATTGAATGTTCATGTAAACTGCATAATAACAGAAAATTCCTAATTTAATAAAATAGTTCTTCTTCTATTAACAGTGTGTGTGTGTGTGTGTGGGGGGGGGGGGGGTTCTTTTGTTCTGCTTGTTCTAAGCACCATAACAAGACAGGTTTCTAAAGCCAAAGATGAAAAACTGGGCTGAGATCCAAATAATGCTACACTGGAGGACTCCAACCTGCTCTCATGATATCAAACAGACCAGCGCCTGTTTTTCCAAGCTCCTGCTTCAGCGGAGGGCAGGAAAGAAAAACAGCTGCAGATGAGTCGGACCGGGGTCGTCCCGGTGCGAGATCGTTAATCTCATGCTCGCAGAATATTTGGAACATCGTTGTGGGCAAAAGAAATGAAGGCGTTGAAAATCAATGATCAATAAAAGTGGCGATGGTTTAACTAGAACTAAATCACAACCACTGCACCCCATGAACTGGAGGGTAAATAGAAGAGGGGGTGGGAAAATGTAGGTTAATGTGTTTAAAATAGCGTTAGAAGGAATCCTACCTGCGCTGCACGTGGAATAACTCAAAGTTATTCATCATACACAATAATTATTGGCAAATAAAAACCAAAAAAAATGGTCTAATTAACATTTATAAAAACCCTGATCCTGAGTCGTGGAGGCGCAGGAGCAGCTGAACAAGGGCAATAAAAATGGTTTATCTCCTGGTAGCAAAAGCCCAGGATGAGCATATTTACAGCCGGCGTCATAATTTATGCTGTTTATCATCAGCGGTGCTGGAAGCGAGGCTTTATTATGACATGTGTATATGGTATCTGTCCAAAGCGGCTGGCGAGGGAACATTTGTTGCCATTGCAATGTTCTCTGAAATGACCCAGTTGAGAACAGCTGACAAGCCAACAGGTCTGCTACCCCCCCCCCCCCCCCTTAATGCACAGGACAGCGTCAGATGGCGTGTTTTTGTGCCCCGTGTGTCCACTCAAACACAGGTGTGACACATTAGAGGAGGCATATTTGACCCGGTCTGCATGTGTGGGGGTGATATGAGCCAACAAGTTAGATATTGGACCCACTGTTCTGATCCATGACGGCCGCCGTGTCCTTACTGTGGGGATAAACGTGGCGTCGTATATCACGGAGTAAAGAACGTTAGAACGTTAACATGCAGTCGGGGATCTGAGGTCAGGACGGTAGAGGTCAAACTTCCACACGCTTCTCTCCACTTTCACTGCTTTATAAAAGCTATCAAACGTGATCCTAATATCGGATTAGAATCAGACTAGCAGTAAAAAGTTTGTTTTAAAAAAATAGGGGCTGAAATTTGTAAACTGATCTAAGTTTCTCAAGAGGAATGGCTTCTGGCTTTTAGGATTTGGAATCCCAGAGCTTGGCAGGACCCATGAATGCATCATGTAGATACTGGAAGAATGTTTAGAGGAACAATTGTGTGTTGCCGGAGAGCAGGGAAATATAGAACTTCCCAAAAGTCACGGTGCTCCCTGCGCACTGATGGGCAGTAAGTGGGTCACACAGCCAGCACAAATGGAGGACAACTGACGGCATCTGACAGGACATGCTGACTGGAAACTTGACTATCTGTTGTTGGCTATTTCGATAAAAATCAGTCTAGAATAACTTGCTATCTGCACTTATGCACATGTTAATATGAATTAATAAAAAACATTTATAAATGCAGTACATGGAGGAGGCCTAATGGCTACTGAAAGACCTCTATGACCTCCCTAGAACCTTAAAAAAAAAAGGCTGACCCGCGGGTCGTGTTATTTAAACTGATAAATCACCATTAATATGACTGTCTACTTTTGTACATTATCTTTTTGAACTTGTTTTATTTGTTTCCGTACCTCCTCCAGTGCTATTTATAGCCGGACGGTCCCGCTGGGTGACAGCAACGAATAGTTTGACCAGATATGGTTTCCTCCAGAGCCGCCTGGAGTCGCACTGCTCGGCTCCGCACTGCTGCAGGCGCACACGCCGGGAATCCGTGAACGCACCACCAGCAACAGCAACCGCACCACACACACGAGAAAAAAAAATAAAAAAACCCAAAACAAAACCCCAAAGAGCCAAAAAAAAAAACCTCCACTAAAGCAAAGCGTCCATGACCCCAAAATAATCCCGAGTTCTGACGGTTCCCGCGTGCTTCCAAAGTTCCCTGCACCTCGTCCCAGGTCGGTTTGCAGCTGCTTCTCCTCTCCCACAAAGGGCAAAGTAGACTCATGGAGACCCTCCTCCCCCCGACACGGCTCCCCTATCAGTGATGTCAGAAAACCAACCCAGGGTTATAAAAATGACATATATATGTACAGTATAACTCCTATGAAATAGGACTATATAAGAGTTTTATCTAAATGTAACGTTGACTGAAGTGAAAAGTGGCCACAGACTGACATGAACTCATGTCCAATTTTGAGCCAAAGCAAATGCAGGGACGTCATTGTCAGATAATATTGATGTATTTGAATATGTGTCAGACTTTCTGTCTTCAACGTTTAGGAAATCTAAGCTAAAATGACAAAATTAAGCACAAAAATATCATTTGGATAACATGAATCAGGCCGCCTTCACTTCCTTGCTGCAAAGGCGTGAGAATTTAGTTTTCTGTTCCTTTTTAAAAAATCTTATTCCAAGTTTTGTTTTGTGGTTGGGGGGCCTCTCCAGCAGATGGCGCCCTAGGCACGTACCCTTATTGCCCCTTTTCCGCCAAAGAGGTTCCCAGTATTGTCCAGCTCTTTGACTGACCATCTACGTTTTTAGTGATAGACTAACTAATGCAATGTATTATTTCAAACAACAAAAAGTCATATGTATGAGCAGCAAAGGGCATCCTACCTCCAGAACCATGAGGTGGACTAAGGCAGGCAGGATGGACGGGCAGGACCAGCAGGATCGGCAGGACCGGCGGGCAGATCAGGGAACTTCTGGAGAAATTATCTCACCTTCCGTTGAGTTCATTTACATCCTGATAACAGTTTTGTGGAAATCGGACGAGTGCGTCGCTGTATGTGGGGATTGTGTGAAAGAAAACCAGCATGGCAGTTCCATTAAATGCACTGATAAAAGATGCAGCTCAATGAATGAGTCACATAGATAAATCACGTCCGTTGGTCATATTTCCCAATGACCCGAGTTGAGTCTTTATTTAGAGATCAATCAGGAACTTTGGGACTGCACCATGAGATCTGCCCTCCTCTGAGGGACGGTCAATGGCTGCCCTCACTCTCTCTTGGGACTCTGCACGCCGAGTTGTCGTTTCCCGTAGCAACCGTCTGGCCATGCCTTTTTTAACAACAGGATTAATGGTAAATATTGTAGAGTAAAGCCTGTGGATTCAAGAAATAGGTAACAAAGCCATTTGCTGAATTACAGATTACTGGCTGGGTCTTCTCCCTCTTACTTGAACAATCGTTAGAATCTGACCTCTGCTCTGCTGTGTTCTGCACATTATCATCAGGCATCTGGACTAATCTCAATCCTTGTTCCCCAGTGGTGGAAGGACCCCCCCAGGAGCGGGGGCTACCTGGACAGGAGACAAGCTGAAACTGTTCTTTGAAGGGTTCATCCCCCCCTGCTGGTCCATCCCATACCTCAAAGGCCTTAACACCTCCTCAGTCATCAAAGTGCCCCAGACTCTCCCTACCTGCCTCTTGCGGGGCTCTTTCATTCATTACCCCCCTCCCCTTCCACCACACGACTGTGACAAAAGGCCAGACGGAGACACAGCTGGAGAGGAGGACAGCCTCGGTCCTGGCCTCCTCCCCTTGACAGGTATTTGCCTTCCTGTGTGATTCCTCTGCCTCAGTTAAAGGGGCTGGTGCTCTGGGCGATGTCCGGTATGTTTCTGGTGTCAAAGAGCTCTGAAGGTGTTCTGGCCTCATCCCCATGACCAGAACACCTTCTGTGTTTTGTCCACACCTCAGCTTGAACTAAAAACCCTCTGCAGGCTGAGCTTCCACCGCCCCATATAAATAGAACGTTTGTCTCATTTAGATCATATGAAGGTGGCACATTATCAAAATGAATTGGCGAGTTAGAAAGATTTAAAATTCATTAATGACTATTATCTATTGTTAATCCTGGTTTGATTTTTTTTAATCAAATTATTCACAAGTGTATTACAAACTATTTGAGGCAGGAGAGATTTAAGCGTCCAGGGAAGTTCTATAATTCTTCTCAAACAAGAGTCACACATTGACTGTATAGGCTAAAACAACCTTTTTAATAGAGGATTAACATTCAAACAATGAACAAATGCAACAAATGAAAATATTTTCTGAAAAATGAAGCTGCTAACTGTAAGGCTGATATAGAAGAAATATAAATGTATGAGCGAGAGGCCACTCAGCTAATGAATAGATACAAATAAAAATGTGTCATCCCCTCAAAAATGAATTTGAGCTGCGAACTGTGACGTCTGAAAATTAAGTGAGCAGATAAACCTGACAGGAGCTCCATCAGGCTCTAGACGGCTCAGCACTGATGTCTGCCATGAGGCTGTGAATCCAAATGTCCTTGTCCTCCAGAGAAGTGTCCACCAGGTAAACTGACAGCCTGCAGTTCCACAGGTAACCTTTCACGTCTGACAAACTCTCCACCTTTGCCACCAGTGGTCGATGCTCAACGTGCTTCCTGAACAACATCGATGCTTCGTGTGACCACTGGGTCACACCTGTGGGAGGAAGTTTGGGAGTGAACAGACTGCTGAAAGTTGCTGGGATAAAACCTCTCATACCTGCCAGCTGTGCAACCACTGCCTGGAAGGGGAGCTGTCTGAACTCCATGATCAGGGGCTGGAACACACTGCTGTGGACTACTTTAGTTTTACCGTAGTCCAGCTCATAGATCCGCACGGACTCGCCGTCGGGAATCTCCTTCACCTGCACCCGGTACCATCTAGATAAAGGAAGACCTCAGGTAAACTCTGACGTGTCACCAAACAGTGGAAGGACTTCAGACTCATCATCACCTACTTTTTGCCCACTTTTGCAGCGTACACCTCTCCTTTCTGGACACAAACGGTGCAGCCATCTTTCCACTTCCGGGTATAATAAAGGAACATGTCTCCCATCAGGATCGTCAGTTTATGCATATCCAGCCAGGGCTGCAGCACAAAGTGACCAGGGTGATCTGCCAAGGTCACAAACACATCCATGTACTGACCAACCTGAGAGAGGAGAGGTGGGGAGGTGAGGTGAGGGGAGGGATCCTTCAGGCCAAACTAGCAGGTGTATGAAGACCACACACACCTGAGGGAGCTCCACAGGGGGAGGCAGTGGAAGAGTTAGTGTCTCAGGTGCCACGGTGACCTTCAGACATGAGGACATGTCTGCTCCACAAAGAGGTTCATTTCTAACACTCACAGTTGGGTTTAAGGCTGGACAATGAAGCACAAAGGTGTCAACCAATGTTCTCACACAAGTCATTTGGCATCTGTCTTTTACAGTATTAACCTTTGTCCTCACTCAGGCTCAGGCTGACAAATGCGTTCTTCGGTGTTCTGGTTTGGCTCCATGGTTCCGACTGGGCCAGCCGACGGTTGATGCTCTTGTCCAGCTCCAGACTTTCAGCACCGATGAAGAGGTACATGTAGACGACAAAGTCCTCTTTCTGCTGCTCCAATTCCAAGATCTGAAATGATGATCAGGAATAATAGTAAAAAAGTTAAAATACATATAAATGATGCAACTCGTAGGCTTCATTTGTCTGTATGACAGAAGCTCTCAAGACGACCCATCAAATAAAGTAAGGCGAGTCTATCTAAAGCAGCAACATATCAGAATTATCATTATGCGTGTGAGGTCACACAATGACAGTAAAGTTCCATCTGTGGATGGGTCGATACAGACTATCCATTCCAAACTGTTACCATTATTTTACAGTCTTCAGCCCCCAGGACAGCCTCCTTCACCAACAGGACAGCCTCTGGACTCCAGCGTCCCTCTGGAACTTTGAGTTCAGCCAGTCGACATTTGGTAATCTGAATCAACAGCGCAGCATCGTACAGAGTTACACATGTAAACAAAGACATGGAGCCATAAAACCACTAAGAGGGAATCAGCTGACCTGTGGTGGGATGACGGTGAAGCCTGGGAGTAAAGCGGGGGGGAACTCTCGGAGCTCTGTCACGTCTACAGTCATTGGAAGGCCCGAGTCAATGAAGAGGATCTCTACTACCTTGCTGTCATACGTGACTGTGATCTAAACACCAAGAGACATTTTCACATGAACGTGTGCTGCATCAGAACAATCTCAATCTTATCAGGTCAACGACACCACAGCGACTCCCCCCTCACCTCCACTCTGGACCACTTTCCTTTGTACTGGGCTAAACAAACTTTGCCACTGAAGGGTCTGGACACCGCAAATGTGGACGGCACCTGGACATCAAGAATTCACCAGAGTGCACCATAGTCAAAGAGCAAACATTCCAGAGACATAAAAGGACATATGTTAAGTCATATTATACAAATAAGAAGGTAAATTTAAGTGGAAATTGGCAGGCAATCGATCAACTATGAACCTCTAATAATTTACCCAACATTTATTAAATCGAACTTTGCCGTCACTAATGATCAAGGTTGGCTGTTTTTCACCAGGAAACTCACACGCAGAATGCCAAATGTTTGGAAGGAACACAAGAAATGATGCCTATTTTTAACATTGATTAACAAAAGGTCAATTTATAGCATACGTCCCTACCTGGGAGCTAAAGATGGCTTCCGTTTCCTCCAGGAGTTTGCAGAGTCTTGCTCTTCCTCTCGAAGGCAGCTGGCAGTAGATAATTCCCTCGGGATCCACGTTAGTGACACACACATCCTGATAGGTTGCCTTCACCTGCAGACATTTAGATGATGAAGGGTGGAGGATGGGAGGGGATCATGGTTATTATGAGACTAACACACTTGGGATCAAACCCCACAAGACTGGAATCAGTTTAGAAAATAGGCAACGCTACTCACAATCAGGGGGTTGTTCATGTTTCGGTCCTGCAGAGCCTTCAGGCATGTGGAGTTGATGTTGATATCATCATCTTGGGATGTGTCGTATAACACTACCAGAGGGGGTTGATTTTCCTGACGTGGCTCTATTGTTTCCATCAGAAGGATCTTTCCAACCAACTTGTTTAGAGAGGAGAGCACCGATGGATGGGAACAGAATGCTTGTAGGCCTGGCAGGAGAGGACATTTGTTCTTTGTGTGCTTATTGTACCCTAAAAAGGAATTTATTGATCTGTTGATACCTGCAAGTCGAACACATGTTGCCTGAAAAGGCAGAGACAAGAAATCCCGATGGAGCTGCAGCACGTTAAGCCGAGTGGTTTCTACAAAAAATCCATAGTCCAAATAGTACACCTAGAAATCAGAAAGATAGATGAAATAAAAGCTTAATTTTCTGCTGCTAGGCTTGAACATTCGGCAGCTATATGACATCTGCCCCTAACCCCCCCCGTCCTGGCACAGACGTTCAACCAGATAAACATCACCTTGACTTTATCTGGTGAAATGAGCTCTATGACCTGAGCTCGAGTCACTTCCTCTCCATCCTCCTCCCTGACTGCTACCAGCTGACCCACAACAGGTTTAGAGAGAGGCTTCTGGACAGAGCTTTGGTTGTAAAAGGAGCACATGGTCTCTTCCATGGCCTCTTGGGCGTTGGAGTAGTTCTCCCCTACAAACCTAAAGAGGGGGAACATTTTAGGGGACATAATATAATAGGAGAGCCTTGGAACATCGTATGCACCTCACCTTATAGTAACAGCATTGCTGCTGTTCACGTCAGTAATCAGCACAGAGGAGTACTGCACCGAGGGACCAACCAAACAGGGAGGCATCACAGGACCCCACACCTTCACACCAGAAGGTAGCTTCTGTTCTTTACACTGCTTGTCTTCATCATCTGGGGCTTCTGTAACTGTTAGGCTGGAGTAAAGGATTGCCTGAATGCACAAAAGTGCATCGGGCACAATGTTTAAAAGAGTAGCTGTTCACAAGTCCGGGAGGCTTTAGCTGAGTGAGTTTTAGCTGTTACCACCTTGTTAGCTTACCTTTGTCTTGTCATGTGCTAACGGGTATTCCACTCTGCAGATATCCAGGAGGAGAGACAAGTTGTCCAAAATCTGCTCAGGGAACGGCACCTTGTAAGTGTCCATATAGAGTTTGGGTAAAGCAGAGGCCCATACGCCCTGACCACACTGGCACAGAATTTCCTTTACGCGCACAAAGACCTTTGATGGAACAACAGAAGATTCGGAGGGAGGACGGGGAGTCGAACTGGAGGGAGTGGAAAAACCCTCCTTCGAGGAGGTTAGAGTTTCTGGACATGTTTGACCGTTGGAACCGTGTTGAGTGGCTGGAGACGACAAGGCAAGGGCTGGGCGCTGGAAGCTTTGATGTCTAAGAGTTTTGGGTAAATTCTGTCTGACTTGAACTCCAACGCTGTCCCCGTTTATGAGATGAACAGACTTGGTCAGGTGGGGAGGAGCAGTGGAGCTGTGAGATGAAGGGGGGTTATGGCTTGACCCTGCAGGAGCAGTGGAATGAGTGGATGCTACAGAAGTTCGCTTCGGTGCTGATGGATGTGATGTTACTGGGGAGGGAGCGGCGCTTAATGTGGTGGGTGGCGTCACAGGTCGCAGGGATGGTTTAGGGGGCAGAGGGGGGTAGATGAGACGGTCAGACTGGCGCGCGATGGAAGGTTTCTCAATCTGCAAAGGTCACAAAAAGCAGAAAAGAGAACTTTCAAAGCTAAACAAATGAGTGCTAAATCTGGAGAACAACATGAATGTTGCATTTATAGCTTGACCAGATTATGAGCAAGCCCAGTGGGTAACTTACGATACAGATGTCTGTCCACTTCGCCATGTCAATCAGTGCATGAGGGTGCAGATTCTCTCTGAACATGTCACGATAGAACACTGAGAGTTTGGACATCCACAATCCACTGCAGTATTTCTCCAGCAGTTTAGACATTCTCCTCCGTACCAGCTCCACATTATAGGAACCAGACTGTATAGAACAATTTCATAACATCATCAGTACAGAGATATTCTTTATGTTCATGATGATAACGACATATGTTCATTTATTGATACACTTCAGGGAAATATTAAATTGGGATAGTGCATATACATTGATGTGTCCACCTGTACATTCTGAAATAAACAAGGGTACCAAACCTCATAGTTGTTATTTATCCAGACTTCTTGTGGGGGCTTTTCTAAAAGAAAATAAGAGGTTAAATTACAAATGCTGAAATTGGTACCGTATTTTTCGGACTACAGGGAACACTTAAAATGTTGTCAAAAATTGACTGTGCGCCTCAAAATCCGGTGCGGCTTGTGTATGGATTAATTATGTTTGTGCTTATTGACGTCAGACCAATTTTAAAACCTGTCAAAATGTTTTAATGCGACTTTGGTAAAAAAAAAAATGAATAAATCAAGTGTGGGTGTGTCATACTTCGCTGTAGTTCTCGGTCGCCAGGCTAATGGACAGAAACTACCACCCACGGTCATTTTCAAGAGCCAGACTTTGCCAAAAGGAAAGTTTCCAGCCGTCTTTTTCCACAAATCTCCGTCCTGACTGATCTGCGACTCCATGCGCACCCACCTCACTGATACTGTCAAAATTCAAATGAAGAAAACTAATTCGGAGCTTGCCGTAATTCCAGGTGGGTTGACAAAAGAACTCCAACCGCTGGATATTGGTGTCGACAGGTCGTTCAAAGGTACTGAATCGAGATCTGCGTGGGAACATCGGATGAAAGAAGGCGAACACACATTCACCAAGACAGCGCCGGGCGAGTTACGCCACCATCTGCCAGTGGACCGTGGATGCCTGGGCTAAAATATCAGTCTCAAGTGTCGTCCGAGCTTTCACGAAGGCTGGAATAATCCCCGAACAGCTGATTAACAGCAACGAGTCTGACTCGGATAATGATGTCCCTGATGCTGAAATCGCCCAGCTGTTAAACTCAAGACAGTGAAGACTTTGATGGATTTGTTGAAGAGGAGTGAGCTGAAAAGTGGGTGTATCGTTTTGTGTTTTTGTTTTAGTTTGCTTAACGCGCATTATAAACCGGTGCGGCTAATGTATGGGGGAAAAAAAAAAACCTTCAGAACCGTTTGTTGGCAGTGCGCCTTATGGTCCGGAAAATACGGTACATTTTATATGCAACATGTTGGTTTATCAGGTAATTATACGCAGTATAAGTTTGGTTTTGGTAATATTGTCCAATCTTTTCAGTTTAGTGGATTTTCACAATGAGATTTTCCTTAAATACCCAATACTACAGGGGAGGGTGAACAAGGATGACGCTGAGGATCCGTTTCAGTCATTTATTTTTGACCTGCACTATCCAAAATGGTGCCACATACCTCTCAGCTTCTGTCCATTCGCATAAGTCATCACCTTCCTGTTGACAACATGGCAGCATTAAAAGACTAAAGATGTTCAAACAACATTTATACAACGGAACTGCAACTTCAATGAGCAAACATCCTCCTAAACAACTGTTCAATAAATGAGTTCAGCACTCTTAAAGCTTCCCTGTGCGTGTACTCACCTCACAGGCTTATTGTAATGTTTCATAATTTTGGGTCGACCAGATTTCTTGGAGCTCTTCTGCTTGGCTACCAGCTCAGCAATGTGGGATGTCTCTTGACACACTACAGCAAAGCATTTCAACTACAGAACAGATTTAGATCATAAACGAATGTTTCTGAGCACATTAGATGACACACAAATAAATAACTGCATCGAGCCTTACCTGCCCCATGTCGTACCCGAGGCGGACGACGGAGGGGATGCTCCGGAGGTAGTCTTCAATGTTAGAGTACCCCAGCCTCTTTAGGGGGATGCTCTCCCCACACAGCGAGTGGTAATCGGACTGGATGCTGCTCACAGGCACGCCTTCCTTACTGGATTGCAACACGGCCCGCAGCAACTTTTCAATGGACTCGTTGTCCACCATTGTGGTATTTTCCTACCGAGGTCTGAAGACGGCAAATGGATTTACTGGTGATTAAACACATTCCAGGAAACAGTAATGCAGAATCCATTCAGAGAGATGATGGGAGCTACTAAGGTTCCAGATCATGGAATTGGCAATTTGTGATTTAAACCGTGTGATTGGGCCAGTTTAACCATCCCATTACTGGTAATTAATCAACACATGTTCTCTCTTGCTGCTGGTCTAAATACTTCAGCATTTGTGTCAATAAGCGGCACATTTAACTTGGAAGCATTTTTCACCTAAAATGTTATGTTTTATTTTTTAAATCAAATACATTCCTATAAGAACTAAAATCGGAGAAAAATGCGGCATTATCACCAATGAGGTCAGTTAGCCAATGAAGAGTTCAAAATGCCAAATTTCACAAGAACATCGCTTTTGCCATCGGAAAAACACGCTTTAAATCGTGATTTTAAAGTTGGTTTCTTAAGCCACACAAGTGGACTTTAAAGAACCAAAGAATTTTACACTAAAGTGACAAGATGGCGTCACCGGAAAGCGTGAACGTCCTGGGATCGATACCCGCAGAGATCGATACCCGCAGGACTCAAAGTCGGCTTGTGGCGCCAAGGAGTCTTTCGGGTGTTTTAGTTTTTAGTTTTAACATCGGTATGTTTAGTTTTCTTATGTATGTGCGATTCCGCCTGAAACCAGAACCTGTTTGGGATGTATGGTTCCATTAACCTTAACCGAAGCGTTAATTGGTTAGCCAAACCTCGGGAACAGCGATTCGAATGATGAGGCTGGTTCACACCCAACACGGGAAAATAGCACTTAATTAAACAATTAAATGAACTGTGAAACTGCAATAAAACTGATTAAATGTATACACTACTTAGTATGTCATAGCTAAATAAAGAAGGGAAAAAACAATCTTAACTTACTTTGCTCACTACGATGCCCTGAACGTTCAAGTAGTTCTTCTTCGTGGGTTTAAGGCCTTCCTAATTGAGACAAGCGGGGCCAGGAAATGTAGAAACGGCGCCACCTGCTGGATGCCCATCAATGTGACCGGTGTACATTTTAGTCAGTTTCCTGGATATAAAAATGGAAATGTAAATAAAACAATAATTATTTCCCCAAAACCTGAGTCAAATGTCGCCCTTTACGATGGATGTATTGACAACAGCTATATTTTCTTACTGGGGTTAAATAATTTTTCTAATTTGTGCAATTTCTTGAAGTAAGTTTCTACAATTTAAAATCAATGCACACTTTTAGATGTCAGAATGACAGTTCCAAAAACTAAACTTCTAATATATGCTGATGTAAAAGCTTTGCTCTACGCAAGTATTTCTTTAGACTTCAATCACCTTAATCTTAATAGGTATGTGAGTAATTATGTACATTCACGACTTATTTTGACTAGAAGTAACACCTTTGGATATTTGGTGAGATTTTTAAAAATCTTTAACCATCGTCACACTGCAAACATTCATACACTGGCTGCACTTGCTAAAACAGTCAATGCCTTTTTAATAAAAAGTCAACATCATTACTTTTTTCAGGCAACATTTTAGTTTGAATCATGTGAAATCAATCCACAGCAACGCATGTATCAATTGTGCAACAATCATAACACAACTTATGTCAAGAGTAAAGTGGTGGGGGAAAAAAAAGTTTGATTTAGCTTTGTCGTTAATACAATTTAGTTTTATTGAACCAAAATACTTTCAATTATAATATTTTCAATTTAAATATCTGAAGTCAGATTAAATCCTTTTTATAAACTGCCCTGAAAATCTCTAAGGCTGATATAGAAGAAAAATAAATGTATGAGTGAGAGGGTTCCTTCAGGCCAAACTAGCAGGTGTATGAAGACCACACACACACCTGAGGGAGCTCCACAGGGGGAGGCAGTGGAAGAGTTAGTGTCTCATGTGTCACGGTGACCTTTGCTGGAAATTTTGATGTCTAAGAGTTGTGTGTAAATTCTGTCTGAGTTGAACTCCAACTCAACAGACTTGGTCAGGTGGGGAGGAGCAGAGATGAAGGGGGGTTATGGCTTGACCCTGCAGGAGCAGCGGAATGAGTGGATGCTAAACAGGTTTGCATCGGTGCTGATGGAAATCTTAACTTAAAAATCCCTTTTTTTAACCAAAACCAACAAAAATTCTGAAATTTGCTTTTACGTTAACCTTAAGATTTGATTGACTAGCAAAATCACGGAACTTTAATGTAAATTGGCTCATTTAAAACATGAATAACCCACGAAAGACCGTAGAAAACCAGTACATCCTACTTTAAATGTCACAGTACATTATTAAAACAAACAAACAAACAAACAAAAACAAACTTCTTTTGCTAACCATGCCGCAGTTTATTCGGGTTCTAAAGTTCTTCTTCGTTGGTTTAAGGCCTCCCTAATTGGGTCCCGAAAGTGCAACAACAGCGCCCCCTCTTGGCGAAAAATGTGCTCTTGGCTCTTATTGTACTCAAGTCTCGTGAAAACAACGCAACGATTACTGGTGTGTCTCCCGCTGCTTTAAATGCATTAGCTCTGGTATAAAGAACATTTCTAGATTGGATAGATTCCTATAACTTCTCGAAGCTGTTGTCCCACCACAAAATAAGATTAATGCTCCCTTTACAATGGCAGAATGTCAGTTGAACCGTAACACCGTTGGTTTTACACCGTTGGTCGACTAAATTGAAAATAAAACAAAAGCAAGAGAGAGAGAGAGAGAGAGAGAGAGAGCAGAATCAATTAAATATTTTTTAGTCTTCTGCTGGTATGGCTTCGGCCTCTGGGTTGGACTGTGGTGTTGCCTTGTTGCACTGTGCTTGTGATGTCATGGCCCAGGCCTGCAACACCGTGTCTGACCGGGGGAGCGTTGGCTTCTGTTCTGAGAGGGCTGACGATTGGTGGTGCTTTCGGAGCAGAATCAATTGTGGGTTCTTCACCAAAGTGTAAAACAACATCCAGCGCCTCCTGGCCAGGCTATTCACATTGGGTTCTGACAAAGAGAAAAAGTGCCACAGTTGAAAATATCCAACAGAAAAAGGTAAAGTTTGATGAAGAAGTCAGTGTGTACCTGACGGTGGGTTGTTGAATGTGGAATATGAAGACACTGTGTGTCCGCCCGGTGAGTTGGAGACCAGTAAGTGGCAGAAACAGACCATGACTGGATTGTTATGGTAGTGGTCTGCAAAGATCATCCCAATCCATGTGCTGTAGCCTGGAATATGTGGGAGAAAAAACAAACATGAACTTGGTCTGCTACGACTGGAATATTAGGACGAACACAGGCTCACGCTGACGTCACAACCAGAAACACAAACCAATCCTCCCATTTTAACAATTTTCTCACCGCGGTTTTCTTCTACATTTGATTGTGCATTTTACTCCACACGTATGAACTTTAGCTCACCGGCATCCATGGCTTCATACCCTCTCTGCATAATGGTCCGGTCGATGCGCGACACCAGCCACGTGCCCGTCACAATACTGCACAGCAGCCTCACAATGCAGTTGCTGATACCCATCGCGACATTGTAGAAGAAGAAGAAATAATTGAAGCAATGGAAGGCCTTTCTGGGAAGGAGAAGGAGGAAAAGAGTATTAAATGGAATCTCCAGCTTCCCTTTGAGACATAATCACTTGGTGTTAAGCAGCTGACACATGGATCTTGTTATTTATTAGATTTGCACCACATCTTTACAGTCGGGACTAAACTGTGTGCACCTGTTGTTCAGAGCCAAAGGTTTTTGTTTATCAGTAGGAGACAGCTTGTCCTGGAGGAAGAAGAGCTGAACCAGCACAACCTGGAGAATGACCAAGCCAATCACGAGACCAATGGCCAGGCTGACACACACACACACACACACACACACAGAGCCATATTTATATAGATATAACATACACGGTGGAATATAACAATACATATAAGGCCTTACAGTATTGTTCCCAGCTGGGCGAGCATGCTGAGTACTTGACCATGCATTATTGGTAGTATGAAAGCGTAAACGATAAACAGAGCAAACACAAAGTGGACAAAATGGACAATGAGGTAGCCTAAAGGGAAAACAGAAGAAATGTCAAACATGGCGCATTCTCATATGTCTATGAATCATTTTCTTCATAGGAAATTTGCATCGTGGTGCCAGAACTGATGGAGGGGTCGTGATCAAAAGGATGGAAAACAGTGGAACTGGGTTCTCAGACGCTGGTGTGGCAGTCAGAAGTGTGACACCTTACCCCACAATGTAAAAGCTATTTGCCATCCGGAGTATCTTGTAATTGAAGACTGTGGAATTGAAAAAAAGAGAAAACAGCAACGTTTTGCATTGAAAAGTCTGTTCTTGAGCTTCCACGTGGTGGTGAGTTGTCAAGAAGACACAGAAAAGGCAGAAGATCAACTTACGACACTAGTGGCAGAAACTGGAGTTTGAAACTTCTCGGGAAGAAAGCCCTTCTGCCCCTTCCACAATCTCTTCATGTGTTTCCTGTAACAGCACTTAATTAAAGAGCTTCCTCCTTAAACTAAATCTAAACCCTCATGTATTTCACCTGTAACATGCCAACACATGGAAAGTGTAGGCTACTGAGTTGAGGCTTGCAAAGATGGTGGTAGCTAGCCAAGATTCTGAAAATAAGCAGACGTAAACTTTACATCTATCTTTACGCAGGCGTTGATTACGTTTAGATCCATTTCCCAGGGAAACAGAGCCACTCACTCTGAGCCACGTCGATGAATTCCTCCAGATTTGGTATTAGGGCCCCAAGCGCTTCAGTTTGGTTGCAGGCGGTCACTAGTTGCTTCAGCGTATCCTTGTAATGTTTGACCTGATCGAACACCCTGTTGCTGAGGCTGTAGTCCGCCAGGGTCAACTGCACAATTCAAGAAAAGGACACGTTCTGACCCGCAGCAAAAGCACACTTGTGGTTTTTGTTTCTACATATCAATAGGTTATACGATCAAAGGTTTGGGCCAGATGTCTTATTTTACTGTATATAGGCCAATAAGGGATATTATGGCAGTTCCAATGATCCTGTTTGGGAATTTGAAGTTTGGATCCCATTCGTAAACTCGTCTCTGGAACCAGCTGAGTGGCTTCCTGCGACACAGGGAGGAAATAGGTGCATAAATTCGCCGTCCACATGCAGTACGTGGTCCTCGCAGCCTTCAGGTTCCCTCTGACCTTTGCCCTTGGCCATGTCAATTTGTGTACTTGATGCTGTCCCATCTCAATGTGGTGTGAGAGGAGCGGTAAAGAGTATCCTACCTGCACACAGGTGTTTTCCTCAGCAGGTCCCGGACATGCTGCATCTTGTGCTGCTCCATCAACTCCTCCGGCTCCTGCAGCAGAGTGACCCACCAAGGGATCCTCGTTAAGCAAGCTCCCTCATCGTTCCCCCAGTGAACGAATGTGACATGTGGGCACTTTCTGCTGACCTCTGCTTCCAGCTGCAGGCGTATTCGTATGTCTTTAATCAGTATGTAGATAAATCGTCCTAGGAGGAAGACCAGGGAGAGGATGCTGGGCCACTGGACAATCACCTTCTGGTGTTTACCTAGCACCTTAAATAGGATAACAGGCAAACACACACACACACACACACACACACACACACACACACACACACACACACATACACTCAGCATTCTTTAGGGGTCAACAAAATGATTATTAAATATTGATGAATACCCTCTTACCTTCCCACTGGGACAGGTGAATGTGTCCCAGACTGTAATAATAATCCTACAATCAGGGAGACACATACATGCACACGGTCATTTAAAGTCAAACTTACTTTTAAGACAAGATTTTATTTACTATTGTGGCTGAAGGGTGAATTCCTCCAACAAAAACAGATTATTAGCGGTTGTTAACCATGGATATTCCCTGACTGTTTACCAGGGCAGCGAGTACAGGATTCCCAACACTGCCCCGACTGTCCTGAAAGGCGTGGACAAACAGGCAAAGAAGGGGAGAAAGACGACCCCGACCTCTAACGCTCCGACCAGATAGAGTATTGCTAGAGTCAGTGTAAAAGAAACACCATTAAAAGCAGGGAGTGACCACAGAGCCGCGGTGGTGGTGGTGATGCGGGGGCGTACCTCTGGCCCAGGGTGGGACAGGGAAAGGGAGGTAAGACTCAGAGAAGAGCAGCAGGACGCTGGAGGACACGGCGCCAAAGGCAAAGCCATACGACCAGCGATTGCTCAGGCTGCTCATGGTGTCTAAAGGCCTGCGGCAACAATCAAATAGGACATATCAGTGATTCATTCAACAGCATGAGTAGATGGGATCCGCGTAGGTGGGTTTCTTACACCACAACAGCAAATCGCCCCCCCAGGAAGGGCAGTCTGTTGTCTAGGGCTAGTCTCTTGACTCTCTTCTGGAGGAATGATAGAACCCCTGTGATCAAAACCTGGAAGAATGAAACAAATAAATAAAATCACCCACGACGCATGTGTGCGGATCAAGCGCTCGCAATTGGTGAGCAGACGCAGTTAAAATGTGTCATTTCAGCTCAGCAGATTGTTGATTTCAGCGTTTGGAACCGGAGAACTGAACCGCTCACTGCGGGCATGAGAGAAAAGTGCAGGAAGAGTTCCATGGAGACTCCATTCCGGCAGTCCTGAACTTCGGACCACCTGGAGAGGCAACCAGAGGTGAAATGGTCAGAGCGATGCTTCACTGCAGCGGGTTTTACTCCTGACATGTCGTTACATCTGCAGTATTCAGAGCACTATCGTGTACTTACGAATGCTCCTCTTGGTTTGTAATCACCATTGATATCTCAGGTCAGAACGTTGCCTCTGCTCTGTCGCGAAGAAAGAGGAAGTGAAAGGATTGATGACACCACGGCTGTGTTTCCTGGTTGCAATCATGTGACTGACCTTTGACCTCTCAATTCATTGATGTATTCTCTCTCTCCCTCTCTCTCTCTCTCTCTCTCACACACACACACACCACACACACACACACACACACACACACACACACACACACACACACACACACAGGTGAATATTGTTGGGAAATGAGTGTAAATATTTGACTTTCACCGGAGATAACTGCCCGAACATTCACCTCCTGCCTTCACATTCTGGACAGATATTTCCAGATTACTTCACTATTCAGAGAAACAAGGAAAACATCAGAAGGTTTTTGTACTGCTGAATTAAATTTATTGAACGCTGGATAAACAGATCTCCATTGGTCAGCTGGGGAGTGATGTCATCGCCGTTGTCCCTCAGCAACTCTCCTCCTTGACGATCAGAATGTCCGTCTTGGATTGACTGTATAAAAACACATCAGTTATCAGGTTTTTTTTCTTTTCTCAAATCAAATAATCTGCTATTTTTCTTGTTGTTCCCCCTCCCCCTCCCCAAGCTGAGCGGATCCCGTCAGGGACGTGGTGAAGGTGTGAGAAGAGGAGCAGCTGTGTGTACTCACTAGCTCTGCACACACAGGGTACACTCGTTGGCATAGGTGTTTCCGTCGCTGCCGCAGACCGGAGCAAGGTTGAGAGGGCAGGCCAGGATCGGCTCCGTGTCAGGGCAGTGAGGCTTCAGAAGGAAACAACACAAACCCCACAGCAATTGGCTACATTCTCCCAGAAGTCAACACTTCAAATGAATAGTTCTAATAGACACAAACACACACCTTTCTCAAGATTCCAGACTTTTCAGGATCTGTAAAGAAAGCCGATGTCTTATAAAACAATAGTGATCCTTTGATGATGATACAGGTAAACCGTAAGTGCCCCTTACACACACGTTTACTCCAATGAGTCGCTTTCCCTGCGCAGCATCACAACTCTGCCCACGGCGCCTTACTCGATGTTGCCAAATCAACCCAGCGAATCCCCCCGTTGTTGAACGCAGCATGTTTACCTGCAGTTACGCAGATGAGGAGAAGTCCCAGAATAACAGCCCTTCCAGTCATGATGATGGTGGATGAATAACTCAAGAGGGGCAGATACCAGGGTGCTTTTACTGACTGTGCGATTGTGCACACGCCCCCAACCACACCCTGCCACACATGCACACACACACACACACACATGCATGGTCTAGAAATTTATAGCAAACTGTGACGCACACAATGCAGATGCATCCTTTGTTAGCTCCACGCTTCCATTTGACAAGCGCACATTAGCTTTAAAGAGAGGAGAGGAATCACATCAGTTTTTGGCAGGTTTTTGTTTTAGATTTTATTTATTAATGCAAAGAATAACTATACACAATAAGTAACAGACCCAAACAGCTGTTTAATACTTAGAAATGTAAACAAATAATATTGAGCAAAAGAAAAGGGGGAGAAAAAGAGACAACACCATCATACTTTTCTTACTTCTTTCTTCTTATCTTCAATTCAAGTGTCACACCAAGGCTGTGATGCAGTGGTGAACCTTGATCTTGTGTTCCAGTAGATGTTTCTCATACCCCAAAAAGCCTTCTTCTTTCTGACAGGAGAAGTCTATAAAGTGCTCGCATTTGGCTGAGGGAAAGTCTGAAGCTGCATGGTGATCAGATTCCCAGTGTGACAGAAACCCCTTTAATAATTTGGTACGACACAGAGCACCAGTTTAGGTTGAAACCCCGCTTATGTTTCCTCGGACTATCGAGCCAACCGTTGTGGTCCCTGTTTCAATGTAGTCAAGCCTTTGGGCGAGCTCTGGAAACACAGATCTGTGCAGAATCGCCCGTGTTGCAGCTAATAAACCCAAACCAACAGAAATTGTTACGATATAAAGATTTGGCAGTATCAAATGAAGCCTGACTGCGACGTAAAATCTTTTTGTTCTGGGCTGCTGACCAGGACAAAGTAGGACTTCTGTATTCGGAAGTCAAAACACAAAGCTCACAACGCCTCCTTGAAATAATGCTGGTAGATCAGAGACACAAACTGAGCTTCGTTTGGCACACCACTGGGAACGCTTTTTTTTAAAAAAATTCGACATCATCACGGACGACAGCTCAGGTCAGAAATGCTCCGTTACCGCCTTCACAGCAGCATCAAAACACGTTACAGAAGGTCCATGCAATCAGAGAAGCACTGAAACTGTCCAGAGATCAACACACACTTTTTTTTTTTTTTTGGCCAATACCTCAGCGGTGGTTTACGCACAACTCTGCTGTTTTTCGGCCTGGTGACCACACGCCGGTACGTCTGGCGGGGCGCCCTGCGGCGACCATTGCTCAGCAGCCAAATTGCGCAATCGCGCTCTCTCCATTTTGACAGGCCTCCAGTTCCAATTAAAAGGGGCCTGACAAGTACATAAAAAGCCAGTATGCCAGGCTGCATCATGTACAGACATCAAGCAATTAAGTTTTTTTGTTTGTTTTCCTTTTTTGACACTATATATATACACGTATATATGTATAAAAACAGTGAAATGTCATTCATTGACTATACAAAAATTATTTTGTGTCTGTGCTTTGACGGATGACAACTTCTGTCTTGTACATTCTGTCGCGGCCTACATACATTGTTATCATTGTTGTTTTTGAAATGGAGTGCTCCGATCTCTCCCGCCGCCGTGATACAGTATAGGCACTGTGCTGGAACATGTCAAGGACGAAAAAAATTGCAAAAAAAAAACAGAGAGAATTCGTGAACAGTCTCAACTGTTACCCGAACAGAACGCGTTCGGGTCCGAACGGAGGACAAATTTGAATTAAAACAATTTAATTATCGAAAATGAGTGCGCTGCAAGATTTGCACGTTGGCAGTAAAAATGACTGGTAACGACAAGCGACTGAGATGTTTGACCCTGATAAATAACATCTGTCGGTCCATCCTTCAACAGCTGGCAGTGAATGATAACTCGTCAGGCTTTCAGGAGCTCACGATGCACAGCAGAGCATGGACGCGTCCCACTGCTGCTGCTACTACAGGCTGGTTGGGGGATTTACAACTGGACGTACCTCTGGCTAGCATCCCCATCGTTGTTTTTTTGTTGTTTTGTTTTTTTACTCTTAGCTTTCCAGTCTAATCTTGCTTCAAGTGTTCTGGCTCCATTTTGTGAAGGAGAAGCACCTGTCTCCAACCCTCACCTCTTCTCCTTTTAAATACATTTATATATATTTTCTTGCATTGATCTGCATTGAGTCGTCAGTGTCTGTCACAATACCTGCAGACTCTGCCTTCACAAGAGGCAGTGAGCTGATGTGCAGGCCCACTGACAAATGATCATTTAAAAAAGACTAAAAAATAGAAATTAAACAACAACAGAAAAAAACAGTCAAGTCTCTTCCACCAATGAGTGGTCCATAATTTGCGGGAGGGTTGGTGAAGTGTAAGAACCTCCACGGGTGGTGGCTTGGATCAGACGCAGCTCTCCCTGGTGCTATTGTCTGTGAGGAAAGGGTTCAGCTGTGAGAGATCCACAACGACAGCGTCCCGCTTGTTCAGATTCACTTCTTTGAAATGGTCTTCATCGGTTTGGTCCTTGGCGAAATTTACAAACACCTGAAAAAGGAGGGAAAGATCAGACCTGTTCTGAAATACAGCTGCGCTCATCACAAGTCGCCTGTGCACTCACTTGGTCCAGAGTTGTCTGGGAAACGGAGTAGTCCTCGATGCTGAGGGCCTCCTTGTTCTTAGAGAGCAGGGAGAAGATGCGTGCAAGAGAGGTGAGGGAGGTGGGCAGCTGGTACTGCAGCATGTTGCGGTGCTTCTCCTTCAGCGTGCTGCCGGGCAGCTCCCGCTCAATGAATCCCATCACCGGTCGGAGATCTGGATCTGGTCCGGCCACCCGCAGGATGATGGTGTAGCCATCGCCAAACCTGACAACGCAATGTTTTTGGTTCAGACCCGGGGGTGTTCCATTGAAACTCCGTACCGGTAAAGTAGCGTGCATGTGCACGGCTCGCCTCCCCACCTGTTTTTGAGGTGTTGCACGCTGCCCAGGCAGCGGAACCTGCCGTTGACCATGATGGCCATTCTGGTGCAGAGCGCTTCGCATTCCTCCATGCTGCACAGAGAGGGACCAAGGACATGTTGCAGTTCATGGCATACACACACATACACACACACACGCATGCACGCACACACAGTGCTCCGATCTAATGGAGGGATATAATTCAGTCTTACCTGTGAGATGTTAGGACGACAGATCGTCCCTCTTTAATGATGCTCAGGATGGCGTTCCACAGGGCACGCCGCGCTTTAGGGTCCATGCCTGTTGTCGGTTCATCCTGTGATGCGGCAACAAAGGGACATTTAGCTCCAGCTGCAACTGTTTTTGTTGTGTTTCGAGTTTGTCCTACTAACCAAAAAGACGACAGGCGGTCCTCCTATCAAAGCGATGGCTGTAGACAGTTTCCTCATGTTCCCTCCACTGTAGCTGCCCGCTGCCTTGTCCACATATTTCATTAAGCCCAGCTTTCGGATGCCCCAGTCTGCCACCTGGTGGTCAGAAAGAGTTTAGAACAGCCCGGGCAACCATTTTGATTATGGAGCACAAGGTATAACATAGGTTACAGATACTGCAGATGTTTATTTCTAAATCTAAATAGAAAAACACCAGGATTCTTGTTGGTTACTGACCTCACAGACTTCTTTCTCTGGGACTCCTCTCAAGATGGCGTAGAACTCGAGGTGTTCTCTGCCCGTCAGCAGGTCGTTTATGGCGTCGAACTGGGGGCAGTATCCCATATTCTGGTGCACCTCATCGATCTCTTTTGTTACACTGAACACAGCAGAAGATAGAGGGCAGATTTTAATAGTCTGACTGAGTTTTCAAACTGCATTTGATCGGGATCCTTTGAATACAATAATTGAATCATGATATGGTGAATCTCACCTTTTGCTGGCCAGATAGGCCTCTCCACCGGTCACCATCGAGTCACCAGTCAGCATTTTAAAAGTGCTGGTTTTACCTGCCCCGTTTACCCCCAGCAAACCAAAACACTGCAGGAGAAGAAACGCCGAGAAATGAGCAAACCTTACGCATCGATCGCTCTTTCCCTCTATAAAAGAAAGCGTGTTGCGGGAAATTTACCTCGCCACGTGGGATGCCAACACACAGCCTGTCCACGGCCGGCTTCTGCTTGCGCTTGTAAATCTTGGTTAGCTGTCGGAGCTCCAAGATGTCCGACTGCCCACCGCCGCTCAGGATCCTCTGCCGCTCTCTAGCCACGTCCTCGTCTTCTTCTCCGATAGGTTTTAGATGGCTTGTCGATGACCTGAAAGAAGGTGTTACGTTAGAGACTTATGATAATACTTATAATAACAATATCTAAGGTATTTGATAGATTATGCCTCAAACATTTCACCCACCTGGCCTTGAAGAAGAAGTGGTACTGAATAAGAACAGTAATGCTGAAGAAGATCACGCCCTCTATGGCCATCGCAAACAGGTTCTTTCCCACCATGTCCCAGGCCAGAGGTGATCGGAAGCGGTTTTCACCTGTGGAGACAAATACAGAACCTAAATTTCAGCCTTTGAACCCTCTTGAAAGAGGCATTTTTGCTTTCGAAAAATAAGAAATTACCAAATCTTTCCAAGGCGTCGGCCATCGCCTGATTCTTCACCATGTCAATCAACCCTCTGCCCAGACAGAAATGCGGGAAGATGAGGAACACATTCTTCAGGATGTCGTTGATGCCGCCAATCTCCTTTTAAGAAAAATAACGATATTCAGCCCAGAGCTCCTTCTCTACTGTTCCATTTCTTTCTAGATCGATAAATCATGAAACTGCAATGAAGCTGCAGCAAAAGCTTTACATTGCTTCCAAACAGCTCCAGCACGAACGTAGAGACGCTGCCGTTGATTCCGATCAGTATGTTCACGCTGGTTAGAACCACGTAGGCTGTGCTGGGGATCTTAAAGAAGAACGAGGCCGGGTACATCAGAGGGGTGATGGACCACCTGGAAAAAGACACAGTTGGGGTGAGACGGGGACGGGATGAGACCAAATGGAGAGACGGTAAAACAGAGTGAGGACTGCAAGGGCACCCGTAGAGCAGCAGCAGCAGAGCCAGGACGGGCAGGTTCGTGGAGGAGACGTAGGCCTCTTGTTGGAAACACACAAAGATGATGATGACCAGCGTAGCCGGAACAATGTAGTTGCACTACAGGAGAGACACGGCAGGAGGGAAAAATGGTTTCAGGAGATTTGAAGACGAGGTTGTGGAACTCCCTTCTGTGTTGGCAGTGAAGTCTCCATCTCTTACCATGTCCCAAACAAAGTTGGCCAGCCAGTAGAGGAACGGCTGCACTCCGCTGATGAACTGCATGTGTTTGGCTTTGTTCACTCTCTCCTGGATGAGGAAGACGACAAAACTCGCTGGCACGAAGGACATGGCGAAGATCACGCAGATGGAAACCAGCACGTCGACCGATGTTGTCATCCTGGTAGAGAGTTTTCCAAGGGGTGAAAAGGGAATTCCCATAGAGGTACCTGCTAGATGGTTGGTGGGTGCAATACTCACAGCGCCACCTGCGACAGCTGCTCCTTGGTGAGGTTGAGCGGGTGATTGTATGCATTGATGCCGAACGTTTTGGGGTCTTTGCCAGCTTGCAGGTTTGCCCGCAGGATCCCGTTGTTCATCACGTTGAGGAAAGAGCCGATACTGTGCCAGCCTTTGTTGTTGAACCAAATCTGAAAGGAGAAAAGACCATATTGGACTCGCAGGTTCAGAGTGCAACTAGAGCAAATATAATATATGCTTCATCCTATATATGGCGCATCCTGCTTTAGATTTTATTCGTTCTATCCTTTCCAATTTTCTTGCATGTTTCTCTTTCTTTTTCAGTTTCAGATGTTGTCAGCACTGTTGATTTTCTTGCAAGGACGTTAGCTGTTGTGTAACTGGTGCATGTCTGTGCACTCCGGTGCTCGCTCACCTTGACGATATTCTTGGTATCCATTCCTTGGATAAAATTAGAGAGACTGTGGAAGAATCGATCGCCTGCAGTTCCCTAGAGGGACGGAAGAGGGCGGAAGAGGACTCTCACGATATGTTTGTATGCAGATCTAAGGCAGTAGTTACACATGAATCGTTCAGTGCTGTGCACTTATACAACAATCTCTTACTCTTTCCAGATGGAAGCGTTGCCTCAGCGCAGCAATCGCCTCATCCATTTCATCTGCGTGCGCCATCAGCTGAGATTGTCTGGCTCCCAATGAAAATCCACCGTATCTGTAAAGAGGGTCATAAATTTAGTCTCGCAGCAGAGACGCAGGTCAATAAAGTATTGAAAAAGATTGCGTCTTGTGTAATGCACCTGAACTCGTTGACCCAGATCTTGTTCTTCAGGCTGACAGAGGAAAAAAAGAATATGATGTCAGGTCAAACCTGGAATTGCCAATAATGCAATGAGGTCAGCAGCAGAAGGTCAGCTTTACCTCTTGCCGATAATCTTTGCATATGTTTTCACAAGGTAGTCTGAAATGTTCCTGCCAGTCAGGTTCTGCAGGGTGATGTTGTCATTGATCTTCATCTGGGAAAAACAGAGCACAAAACACCTCATTAGAATTCAGGGCAGAGAAAAGGCAACAGCCAGATTTACAGGTTTATTCATGCTTTGCTTTGTAATGGTCGCCAACCTGAGGTGGCGGAAGTCCACCAGCACCGGGAGGACACTCTGGAAGCATCCTCTTTCGGCCGCCACAGCTGCACTCACAAAGCGGAGACGGGTTCTCCACCGACCAGTTGCCTCTCTCAAATAGCTCCGTCACACTTTGGGAGACATCTGGGACGTTCCAATCTGACTCAGCTGGTGCACACGGCGCGTCCCTGGAACGCAGGATGTATATATTCAACACCATATCCATGTTTCGGTGCATATTGCTGCTTGTGTGTGCATGTTCTGATTTTATTAAGTGTGTAGATCATTATCATGAACTCACAGTGAAGGTCCTCCATCCATGCATCGAGTTCCAAATCCTGGTTTTTCTGTGAGAGCTGCTTGTAACTTGTTGATGTGATGGTTTTCAGGTTGGTCATTACTATAAAGACATGGGGAACATAATGACATCAGGAGCACAGTCTTCATTATTGAATAGTAACATCGTTTTAGATAATTAAATGACATCTTTTCTAGAATGGACTGTCTTACCTGATGAAGGCGAACTGTTCTCCATACATGGTGGGATCCAGAACCAGACTTGGGTACTTCCCGAAGGGAGGAACGATCAGGCTGAACACCAGAGCAATGCAGACAAACACAGCCGGCAGAACAATCTGTGAAAGAGCGTTGGGATTATTTAAAATGTGTCGCTGTATACACAACTCTTTTAATCAGGTTTGGGTGCAAGCAACGGAATACCTGAGCAAAGAAGCCTTTCCTGGATCGACGAGCGTAGAGGAACCGCTTCCACAGTAGTGCCACGAACTGCTGTCTCTTCAGACTCCAGCCTTTAACCTGGTAGGAACCTTTGCCGTCTGTTCCGCCGAGCCAGTCGGTCTCCCGGGAGTCTGGACACAGAACCGTGAAATAAATCAGCATATTTGCAAATATGTCTTTGGACTTGACTGGGCTAAAATCCTGCTGTTATCATTTGATTTCACCAAGCAAATATGTTTTTAATCTAATCTTATAGGCTGCTTTCCCTCAAATTGTGGTGGAATGAGAAAAGTAGTGAAATCAATGGTGGGCAATCCCTGCAAAGCATGCTGGGTAGTAAGTTCTACCTGGGTCACCTTCAGAGTCGTTGAAATCAAAGTCATCCTCGGTGAAGGGCTTCAGGCAGCTCTGGTGGTCTCCGAAAGCATGACGACGGCGAGTCCTGGTGGGCACAACTCCATCTGCAGCCACATTGGACTTCATTAGTCTTGCAGGCAACTTCTGCTGAACATCATCAATAAAGACGGCCTGTATCTCACCTGAGAGCTCAACAGAATCCACTCCACTGTCCTCGGCCACCTTCAGGAAAATCTGCGGATGACAACAATGGAACAGATTCAAATACGTTCAACGGAACACGGGAAACCCTCCCAAAGACAAACGCTCCTGAGCGGAAGGCTGCTCCTCACCTCTTCTAGTGTGGTGTCAGATATTCCATAGCTGGAAATGCCCAGATCGGTGAGCCGGTCATCTAGTTCGTGGAAGAGCTCAACGAAGGCTCCGTCTTTAGCTGACTGGTACGGCAAGACATAGGTGAGCTCGTGACCGAGGTCCTCGACCAGGCGAGCTTCCGAGACGTGCTTGAAAATCACATTGGAGATGAGGGACACATCTGCAGGAAAGAAGTCAGCAGCAGCGGTCAGACGTTGCAAGAAGAAATGCTAAAACTGTCCCCCAGAGTGTGAACGCTACTGTCGTTTTTACCGATTGTGGTGGTTTCGCTATCGGGTTCGCTGCCAAGACCGGCATCTGAACTGCTCTCTGACACGCTGTCCTCCTGGAGCAAAGAAAGTGAGCTTTAAAAACTGCTGCGTAAAGCTAAAGAAACACGTGCTCCCTCGTGATATCTATTGCAAACTGAAACAAAAAAAACTGCAGTGCGAGCAAAAGATGGGCCTGAAAAGTTTCCTGTGCTTTCTCACGCTGACCTTTTCTGCCTTCTTGCTGTACGAGACGGTACTGGCGGAGTTCCTGCAGGACTGAAGGGTCAAGTCGTAATCTCTTTTGACCAGGGTCAGGTAGTAGCCCGTCCCCAGTTGGGTCTTCAGGAAGAGCGAGGAGCCGACGCAGCACAGCTTGCCGTGGGAAATGATGGCGATGCGGTCGCCGAGGATGTCGGCCTCATCCATGTGGTGCGTGGAGAGCAGGATGGTGCGGCCTGGAAGAAGAGGAAACATTGAGATGATCAATTAAGGATTCTGTTCAAACCTGAAGGGAAACGCCAGCTGTCGGCCGGTACCTTGTCTGTATTTCAGCAGCAGGTCCCAGATTCCCCTGCGGGCGTAAGGATCAACACCAGCAGTTGGTTCGTCCAGGATGACGACTTTGGAGCCTCCCACAAAAGCCAGAGCCACAGAGAGCTTCCTCTGCATCCCTCCTGCAAATGTAGCATTAAAACAGTGTCAGAACGTTCATCAGCATGCAAATACTCCCACAAAAACAGCAGGACAAAGAAATGGAACTGACCCGACAGTGTGCTGGTGCGGGACTGTCGTTTGTGAGGCAGACCGACGTCGTTGACGATTTGCTCCATCTCTGCCTTCACCTTCTCCTCCGGCAGGCCCTTCAGACGGGCGTAGAACCAAATGTGCTCCTCCACCGTCAGCCTGGGTTACAATAAACAATCTTACAATCAAGCCCACAGAGACGCAGAGGAATATACTGTTGACGGCTATTTAAGGCTCCCCTAAAATCATCGTGGCAAACTTACATGCTAAAAAGAACGTTGTGCTGGGGACACACGCCGAGGTTCTGCCGAATGGTGCTCAGTTCGGTACGGATGTCTTTGCCGAGGATGTAGGCCGTGCCAGAGGTCGGTGGAAACAGGCCCGTCAAGATGGACCTGAAAATGTAAAAACAAGAACAACTGAGCACAACGAGTCGTGCTATTAGATGCACCAAAGATAACGATTATCTTACATGGTCGTGGTCTTGCCGGCTCCATTGTGGCCGAGGAAGGAGGTTATCTGTCCATTATAGAACTTCAGGGACAGTCCGTCAACAGCCAGCTTGTTTCCATTGCTGTAAACCTTCACCAGGTTTTCGATGTAGACACCGGGCTCGATGTGAGCTGGCTCCTCCTCGATGCACACTGCCGTCGGCAAAAACACACAACGTGACGTTAAGCGCTACTTCCTCTAACGCAAGAGACTCAACACCAGCAATTAACGCGCGATTGGTACCTTCAGCATTGCCCTTTGACAAGGATGAAGAAAGATTCTGGTTCTCCTTTTCTCCGCACCAGTAGGTTCTTGTGAAAGGGAAATACCAAGCCCGTGGGATTCCGTACTGACCTGAGGCAGAACAAACGCTTTGATTTTCACCGCCGTTCAGGAAACCAACCTATGATAGAAAAATATTGTCCGCGTCTCACCAGGGAAGACGGCTTCGATGTACCAGGTCATCACGCCATAGAGCACGGCGTCGAACAGCATGAGGCAGATGGAGGTGGTCAGGTTGTAGCTGTCTTCCTCCAGAGGGCTGGCCAGTAGGTTGGACCACTGGATGCCCACGCCTTGCTCCTCAAACAAGGCAAAGTATTCACAGCCGAACCCAAAAGCCACAGGGGAGAGAAGACTCTGGGGAAAAAAAGACCAGATGGTTATTAGACAAACGCCAATAAATAGAACCCAGGGGAGGTATGTGCAGAGCTAAGTATCTCTACGCACCACTACGATTTTGGCTCCGAAGCCCACGTAGTCTTGCCAGGCGACGCACAGCACATAGGGCAGGTAGAGGGTGAAGTATATGATCCCACCGCAGGCAGCTGCCAAGTTGGCCCGAGAGAACAGCGTGCTGATGAGGAAGCACTGCATGATGGTCACGACACCAAAGGAGCCCAGGAACAGAAACACCACTCCCGGATCGCTGTAGGGCAGCAGGTTTCCCATCTGAGGAGAGAGCAAAGACAAGAAGGTTGTTTTCTGCGTCACTCCGTTGTGTATTTCTATTGTCACGACAAGCGATGATGGCCAACCTTCAGGAGCATCACCAGCAGGCCGGCACTGATCAAGAGCGGGATTAAACTGCTGATGAACCAGCTGAGCCACAGGATGCCGTTGTTCAGTCCCATGATCCTCATCGTCTCCTTAAGCCGGGCTTCCTTCTCGTACACCACGCCCTTGATGATGATGGCTACCGAGTACATCCACGCCAAGGTCATGAAGAGAGGCATCGATCTGCTCATCACACGCAGGAAACTGGAGGAAAATGGCCATAGTTATCACTGCAGCGTCTGGTCAAAGGTGGAGTTCGTCCACCCAAAGGTTCACTCACATGTCATCCACGTAGCACGGGTAGGGCATCTGCTGAAGGTACACGCCGATCTTCTCCGTGGTGCCGGTGACAGCTCGAATAATTCCATGCTCGATGATGTCCTGCAGGTAGGAAAATCCACCCCATATATACCGGAGGTCCTCAAAGGGATCTGCTCTGGGACCAGGGTCCCAATAGCTGGAGAACAAGATCAAAACTGGTTAAAAAGAATGGCGAAAAGCTTGTATGACAAACAGGTCTGAGCGTTTGGACACGGCCTCTTACCTATCTTTAATCTTGTTCGTCCTCTCCACATTATCGATGTCCATACGGATCTTGTAGTTGACTTTGGCAGGCAGCTCGGTGCTGTTGCTCGGCTCGATATCGGGAAACACGATTCCGGCCCAGAATCTCTGGTTGTCCAGAAGCCCCATGGACTTATTGACCAGCCTCTCTTCATTTGCTACCGGCTCCAGTTTGTCGAGGTTCACGCACTGAGAAAGAGAGACGGTACGTTCCCTTTATCTCGCTGCAGATTCCAAGAAGCCAACCAGTTCAGAAAGCACAATAAAAACACTCAGAAAGCTACAGGCGTGACGGATTAGTGTGTGGTTCTGACACATGAGAAATGCCTGTTTGTACACACTTTAGGGTCTCCATAACGATTTAGTGGGTCACTGGGACAACTGCACCGAATTTGCTGATTAATGGCGCGTTTGTGATTTGATTATCTATGGCAGGAAACGGGAACAAGGCGACTAATGGGAGCTTCACAGCCCTCTGTCTGTGGGACGTGAATCATTGGATAATCTCATCGCCAAACAGAGCAGAAGAAGGCCGTTAGTTTAATCTGGTCCCTAAGACTTGACATTGAATTCAACTTAGCCACGGTTCGTCTTTTACAGGCATGAACATTGCTTAAATGGGCAGAAGATAAAGGCCAGGTTGTCTAATTTAATACAGGTTGTAATTCTAAACTTTTGGCTCCATCCACCAACCTCCATGAAGCGGGAGATGGTCTGTATGGCATGATCGGTCTCGTTGAAGACGTCTCTCCAGGTGTAAGGGGAACCAGGCCGCCGGGGGTCCTTTGCGGCCTTGGACAGGAACAGCGATATATCCGACACACGCCACTCGGTCCCACTGAGCTGAGAATTCAAGAAAGCGGCGCTGGCGTTGTTCTGCAGCATGGTCTGCAATCGAAGAAGCATTTGTATCATCAAAAAAGGAGAAATCAACGTGACCTAAAGACCTAAAATATAGAAGAACGCTCTCAGGGCTTCTGAGAAAACCATGTGACCTATGACAAAAATATTGAATAACAGACTTGTTTTTCTCATGAGAATGTATGTCAAACTGCGGCCTAACCAGCAAACAACTGCTTCTTTTCCTTCTGGCTTGATAGTTTATGCATACTGAACTTGTTATTTGCATCTGTTCATATGGCTATTTGACCTATTTTACATTTTCATGTTCCAACCTTTTATCTAATATGTAACAAAAGAGTAAACTATTGCCCAATGCGCTATGCAGTTCAAACAAAAGTAACATCTCTAATAGAATATGATGAGGGCGTTTTACAGAGGTCATTTTGAGCCTTTTCTCTGCCGCTTTAACCATGATTTACTGGTTTGAGTTTATGATGCAGTACCAACTTTCACCGCCAGGTGGGGTGATGATTATTGCATTTGTTTAAGTTGTGCCGTTTTGGAGCCTGCAGGAGCCGTGTTACAGCATATCAAACACACCATACAGTCAGATCACACTCTCGGGTTTACAGAACCTTCAACACCCTGTGATTGACCCAAAGAGGATTACTGTTGTCAGGCCGCTCACATCAAACACATAATTATACAGAGTAATTATACAGAGATGCACTGATTACCAACTCAGCCCACTTGATGGGCGCAAACAGATGTTGTCGGTGCCAACTCACCCGAACCAAATCCATTTCCTCGCTGTTCTCGATGAAGTTTAAAATGCGGGGTTTCACCTCATCCCACATGCCGCCGAGTTCCCTTAAGACGCCAAGTTCCTGGAAGGTCTTATTAACCTGCAAACACAAACAAACACACTCGGTCTCAGGTAATGGTGTCCATTCGCAATCACAGAGGGAATCTGGAAATGGGCCGCACCTCGTGGATTATTCGCTGGGTCGCTGGAGTGTCTGGGGTGTAAAGGATCTTCCCCATGAGCAGAGGCTTCAGCGCCCTCCAGATCATCCTGGAAATGGGGCTGGACTCCATGTTCTTCATCAGGTTGTTGCAGTAGGGGGCTGGAAAATCACAGCAGATATTGTGAGCCTGTTTGCTCTGGCAAATCATTTACTGGGCATTAATAATGTTTCTGCGCGGCAGCTTTTGGACACGCACTTGAGGAGTTGTCGTAGGTCGACTGGGTCTCACTGTCACTGTCGTTGCCATGATTTCCAAACAAGGCCTTGTAGTTGTTGTCCTCATACCAGTTGAGCGACTTGATTTTCAAGCCGCCCCCTTCAGGATGCCCGCAAACAATACGGGAAACGGCCTGGTACATCTGGTTTGGAGAGCCTGTGGCATTGGCAGTCAGGAACATGATCTCCCTGCGCATATCCTTCCAACTCTTGATGCTGGAAAACTGAAACGCAGAACGCATGTTAGGAAACTGAACACCCGGATGTCCCCCCCTGCAAGTTGTTAATGTCAGCGTGTTTATGAGCCGCCACGGTGGTCTTGCAGCAGCAACCTTATCACCAAGCTATTCTAGCTGAGGAAGTGGAGTGCTGCTCTGCAGGGTGGAGACGGCTCACACTTAACCGTCTGCCTGACTCAGATAACTACAGCGTGTACTATGGATGATGCACATGAGCCTATCTTTCAACTATGTGTTCTGTAACACATGAGAGAGGGGAGCATATAAAGAGCAGCTGGGAAACATCACTGGAATGATCTGCTGTATGTTAGTCCCATCCGACATAAATGGTGTTGTCAGGATATTCTCCCTTTTTAGGAAAACAAAGGGTGAACAGCTCTAACGTGTCAATAAAGAGGAATTAGATATAAAATCCGATTTCATTAAACCTGAAGAGAGCAGCGAGTTCACTCTGGTTCATTAAGGTTACTACAGGTCAAAAGACAAGCAGCCACAAGTTTCCTGTTCCTGGTCTCCAGTCTGGTCAAATGAAAGGCATTGTGTCATCAACCCGTGACCCAATAGGAATGAAGCAAGGCTTTGCATTGTCCCAGACAAGTGTGACTAGCACAGGTTTGATGGGGCGTGAAGTGTGGGGTGCTGCATTCAGTGAACTCATTTCCTGTCGAATTTCAAGCCACAAGATGAAAAAAATAAAACCAAAACATGAGCTTGCTAAACAGAGGCCTGTGAGGAGTGTGAGAACAAAGGGAGGAGACTGTAGCAACGACACACAGGCGCACCTAAACACAAACAGGTGAAGCGCAAGCACAGGCGTGCACGGTTGTTTTTAGGACAAATACAGTGTTGATCATGAGAAAATTACACCAGCAGCGGCCCCTCACCACCCCCACCACAGACACACAAAATGCAGCCACAGTCAAGAGCCTCCCTTCGTGAGCGAAAATCTCTTCATGCCTGCGTGCTACGTGCGTCTCCAGTGAGTGGAGACACGTCGCATGTGTGGTTCTGGTGTGTGCCAAAGAGGCAGCCTGGGAGCGCCATCCCTGAGTGACCTGACGGCGGAGTTAATGCGAGGTTACTGTAGTTCAAGTTCTCGCTCCTTAATGCCGTTAGGTGAACTGGAAAGGACCCCATCGGGTAATTGATGGAGACCGGTGTGAGCCACACAGTGATCTACATGTTAGATAACAATCTGCTGCTCATTGTAAAGCAGTTTAAGGCGGACATGTCTAAAATGGTTGACAAGATGCTGAAACATGATCTAGATAAGAAGTCTCGCTTCCTTCCAGAGCAAAAGTGTATTGCGAGAACATCAAATCAAAGTGTTTTTTTTCCCACGATGTCTGTGTAGATTCTCAGTCATCCAGGTCATCGTATCCAAGGCAGTTTTCTCTGTCAACTGTTTTTTCCCCACCAAACACAGTTCTAAAGAGTAACTGATCCGCCTTCTGAAGCCCGAACGTACGAGCTGAAAAGCAGCAGCGAGCAGTTAGCTTAGCTGAATTAGCAGAATTAGGTGGGTCACATGTGTTTTGTGCGCCAAAAAGGGGAACAGGTGTGTAAATGAAGAACATAAATACCTGCTGAATGGATCTACCTCAAACAGCTGCAAAGGTAAAGCAGGCTGGAAGCAGCGCTTTATATTTTTTTTATCCGACAGGAGCTATTGAAATGATTATGCACCACTGTAAATCCCGGGTGGTGCCTGATTACTGTTGAGTCAGTTATACGAGTGTGTTTAACCTCCTCACGGTTTTATCTGCACCCAGCTGAGCAAACACGTCGACTTTTTTCAACCGGAGGTATTTTTTATCAAAACTGTACAGTCATTCACAAAAGGTATGTAAAAAATGTCCCGTCATAAATAAACTGCATTGGGAAAAAAAAACCTCAACCTCCCACAAGTAGTACAAAGAACTGCAAAGTGACTCCGCATGTTGAAAATTCTGAGTAAAAATTGATTGGATGCACAAATATTGTCCCTGCAGTCTGAACTTTGGAAACAAATAGCTCGGCAAAGTTTAGGTTCATTTACGGTGCCAGTTACCTCCACAGCCAGAGCCCCAAGGTTCTCTAGAAGATAGTTGGTGGCAGCTGAGACTTCCTGAACCACTTTGGGGTCTGATCTCACGTCCTTCTGTGAACAAGGGGAAAAGAAATGATTCATATGTCTGACAGATTGTGAGAAGGGGGGGAGAAGGGTTCAAATTAGGGTGAAGACAGCGAGAACAAGAAGTCAAGGCTCCAGATGATGAAACGACCGACACCAGAAGGAGGACGGGAAAAAGTTCTGGCCTCTCCACTGGGTTTGCTTCATCTCGAGTAATTTTATCGTTATCGTAATGCTTTTCTTTTATGATTTATGATTTAGAGACAGGATTTTCCAATCTTGCACTACAAACCCTGTCACTTTACCCCCTACAACCCCCCCAATAACTTTGTCATGGGATTCTGTTTTTTGGTGATCTCTTTTTCCTCTGTTTGTCTTCCTGAACGTCTTTTTGTTACGATAAGCACAGCAGCACAGAATGTTTATCCCACCACGGTCACTCCCTTTGGAGCCGGGGTTGTTACGGGAATACGGTCGTCTGTTTTCTTTTTGGAATATACAAGTGGAGGAGAGGTGAACAGAGAAGGAAAGGATGAGGAGAGGGTGGAGAGAGCAAAGAAAACAGGGCTAATCAAAGTGCAAGCTAAGCAGAACGATGAAGCTGCATATGCTTGGGAGAGCCACTATTAAAAGGTGACCGATCACTCGGGCTTAGCTTTACCCACTCACCCGGATCGGTTTGAAGAAGTCAAGGTTGGACAGAAAGTGGCTTTGCGCCTTATTCAGCCAGTCACTGGAGGACTTGCATATAATTTCTTGGGTCAGGCGAGACACGTTGCGGTCAGCAATGTGAACGAACTCCTCCAGCGGCGTCGCGTTGCAGAGGTCTCTGAGATGGAAGCCGAAGCCTTTGGTCAGGACCTGGACAGAGGGAATGAGAGACATGGGACAGGCGGAAAGAGCAGCGTGTCCAGCCAGCGTCCAACCAACAGTGACTCAAACAATAAATCTTTCCCAATTTCGCAAGTCTCATATGTGAGTAATCCTGGTAGTGTCACCATGTCAGTCATGATGCGTTCAAGTGTCTACTGATCGGAATTAGGTTTTTTTTTTCTTTCCCCTGCCTCTCGGCTCTCTGAACGGAGGCTGGAAAGAGACTTGATGAGTGTGCACGTGTAAGACTGAGAATAGCACGCAGCGACTCTCCATCTGGAAGCCCGCAGCCGCTCTGTTTATGCCGCCGGTCTAAGAGTAACCAACCACGCTCACACACACCAAATGTTGATCTTTTTCATTGGAGATGCATCCTAGCTTAAATGACTTTGGAGGATTGGAATTCAAACAAATCATCCAGCGGCGAAATTAAAGGATTTTATTTTCCACTTTGAGATTTTCAGCCCAGCTTCTTCTGCTTCCTCGTCGTGTCCCACAGATTCTGCAGGGACTCGCTCACACTGGCTGTTATCCCCTGCACGTGAGGGGGGGTGGGGGAGGGGGGGAGCAGCATGGTCATGTGACACAAGCTCTCCAACCGTAAGCCAGGGATGCTGCGGTGGTCTGTTTGGGTGTGTGTGTGTGTGTGTGTGTGTGTGTGTGTGTTTTACCTTAAGGTAAAGCAGGCTTTGCATATGTGTTGTACTGTTATGTGCTATGAAGGGATGATCAAATGTGGCTTAACAATAAATATCTCGACAGCTATACCCCCCCCCCCCCCCGGTAAGTATTAAGGGCTTAGCTGTGCCGCGGTCCCGTGGCCGGACCGTCAAGCCAAGGTCAGTGGATTTATAGATGGGCCGTGATTTTCCCACAGGTCTAAAGAACCGGCCAGAAAGAGTCGCCTAACCTTCTCCAGGTTGACGTCGGCCTCCACGATCTGCTTCAGCGCGTGGTGGGGCAGCGAGGCGTTGCGGTGCAGGAAGTGCGAGAGGGTCTCGTCGTCCTTCAAAAAGTCCTTCAGCTTGAAATCTACGGCGAAATACAAAAGCACTGAACATGAGCCGATAAAACCCCCACAAAACCAAAAACACTTGTGTTTACTGGAGAATAACAACGAGCAATTAAGCTGCGAATCAAACCCCCTTCCTCTCCCAACAATTGGACAAATTTCTATTTTAATGAGTGGAAAATGCACAATTCATGTCAACATGTCAAACCACGTACTTCTGGTGAAAGGGTCATCTCTGAGTTGGCCAACCGTTTCTCCATTTCCAGGGGTAAATTCTCCGGCTGGCCCCTTTGCACGCTCACAGCATTTTGTAATTTTACCACATTCCACAAGAGTCAAAGCGTTTAGGAGAATGGCCTGAGTCATCTGTTCAACTGCTGGGTTACTCTCGTGCATTCCGGCTTCCCGTTTCTAACCTCCTCCAACTCCAGAGACAACCTTTCCCCAGTTTTAGCCCCTGTTTACTAAATTTTACATCTTAAACTGGTGCTTTTCACTCGTGGTGCCATTTCTATATCCCACAATGCATTTGGTTATTGAGCTAATTCGGTGTAAATATGGCTTAAAATGTAAGAGGATGAGATTGAACGTTTAATCTTACATTCATCTGTATCAGATCTTTATAGTCTATCTGGAAAGGCAAACGGGAAACGCTCTCCTCTGACCAAAGAGCCCAGCCTTCAGGAGGAAGTGAAAGAGAACAGGATGTTCTCACTAAGAAGGGGGTAGTGGGGGGGTTGCACTTCTCCCTATGCCATGGCTGTCCACCAAAGTATGTGACTTTGAGATGAGTGTGTGTGTTTGTGTGTGTATGTGTGTGTGTGGGGGGGGGGCATTAATACTGGGCTGTGGGAGAGAGAGAGAGAGCTTAACTCTCAGCAGTGAGCATCTAGGGAGTGTTAATATGCTCTCCTCAGTGTCCCAGTAGGAAGTCACAGCTCCCAGAGTGCATTTCATCCAAAGGCCCTGGGGGCCATTTGGGTTTATTAAAGTGGATGGGAAAGCAAGTTTACACAGTCAACAAAGTGCTGTTTTTGTTTGTGTTCTGTTGCTGCCTCTCATCTGTTTTAAGTTCTTTCCCATTAAGAACATCACCGGAGCCAATAAAGTATTCGCTGGCAGTAAAATCCAAGATCTATTGTAATGGAGGCTTTTTAATACAAAAATGCATGGAGCATTTCTTTATTTGTCTGTGTGATGCATAATAGGCTCCTTTTACAGGCGATGCTTTGTTGGTTTCTTGCGTAACGCACCTCTGGGCCAGCACAACAGACAGTAGCCCAAACACCAACAGGGCCGACAGTTGCATAATTACTAATGGTGCCGGATTTACCCTTAAGTTGGGGTCTGATGTCAAATCAGGTTGTGGTAAAATCCCGTTTATCATGAAAACAACATTGGTTTGGAAGGTGTTCAGTGATTGGCGAGGACATTTGTGGGACTTCATCATTGAGTGCATAGCTCACTTTGAACGGGTCAATGCAGCAAAGGCACAAACAACGTTTTATTTGCAGAGTACGGCCTCCCTCCCTCCGCACAGCAACACCCGCGGATACAGTGAAGGCTCCTCCGCCAAGCACTTAGCTTTTAGATAATGACTATAATGTGCTGGTAAAACCTCTCCTGTTTGTGCTCCTTGAGTCATACGGTCACAGACGGGCGAAAATCCAGATCAAACAGCCACGAAGCCACTTTGGTAGAGTGACTGAGGGCGGATCGTCTCTGTCGTGTTCCACAGCGACCGCGGCCCCCGGCAGCTGGGCCCCGACCACAACTGGTCGGCAGTGATAAGGGACTTAATGTCCCCCAGATAATTTCGTCTACACTTTTTCCCCGCACGTGTTCCTCTTCAGTCATTTCAGGCTGGCAGGACGGACTTTTATCAACTAACTTAAGCTAATTTAACACAAAGAAGCAAAAGGAATTCACACAAAGAAGCGTTTGTGCTTACGAGCTGTGTTCTTCTGCATCTTCCTGAGTGCTCTCAACAGTTTGCTGTAGCCCTCGTAGCTTCGATCGTTCTGCGTGTACAGCAGGATCTTCTTGGCATCGATCAGCAGGCGGGAGATGCTGGATCGAAACAAGATGCGATCCGGTGAAGTGAGCAGAGTAAAACGCACAACATCCCTCGAGAGGGGAATCTCACTCACATTGAATCGTTGAAGTTCCCCACCATCCCGGGACTCTCGCCTGGGGTGGGATTGCGGAAACAGGGGTTGTTAGCGTTGCAGATGATGCCTTGCACCCAGGGCAATGTGCCCGCAGAGGGCATGGCCTTGTTGGGGAAGTGACCTGGAGAGGAGACGGACAGTTGTTGGTAACTGGTCGTTAAAAACGTTGCTTTTGAAAACATTACTCCCGGGATTCACGTCAATCCTCCCATTTTGAAACTCGAAGCAAAACAAAAGACTTAGCATTTGGGAAGAGCAATAAATAACCCTGACTTTATCTTTACAGGCATTTACTTTTCAGCTATCTGCATGACCTCATGTGCTAAAAAGATCAGGGTGGGGAGTAGAGGTGAAGGAGTTGACCTCCTTCCATGAAACAGAGCAGGTAAAACCAAATCCCTGTTACGGTGCGGCTCGGAATCCACAGTTTTGCTCCAAAAAAATGGGAAAATCAATGGGCAATAAAAACAATGCGGTTTGTAGAACTGGTTTTTCGGACCAGCGCTAATGTCGCAGCCGGGTTGTGAAACAGCTCCGGCTGCCAAATGACATTGTGAATCCCTTTTTTCCAGGAGCCGAAGATCCTGTCATATGCCTACGCGTGCAAATATTGACCAATTCAACAGAGCGTTTCACATTAGGAGCACATAAAATGTCAAAGGTTTGGCCACCGAAACGGGCGAGATTTTTGGTTAATACCAGTAAAAACCAGAAACGTCGTTAACGTCGGTTTCAGTTAGATTCAGAAGGAAAACGGTACATAAAAAACACTCTGAATGACCGTCTGAGTCTCGCCTTACATTCATGCTGCTCATAAGGTGGGTAGTAGGTTCGGACTGAGATCAGGATGAAGAAGATGAAAAGGGGCCAGATGATTTCAATGAGCAGCTGGATCTACAGAAATAGGAGACAAAAAGAACATGACGGTTAAAAAAAACAGGATTTGTACAGACGGGAAGCCAAAACTGAAGGCAAACGTAGGACAACAAACACGACACAAAACAAAATTCTCGGCGTTTTCAGGTCAAGTGAGGGGAACTTAGCAGACATCTCAGGAGTTGGGCGTGTGCAGGCAGCTGCCGGGCGTTAAGAGTAATCCCGCCGTGCGTCTGGGTGAATGATGTGGGTTAATAACAGCAGACAGATCCAGGCAGAAAGAATGTTTCTGCGGGGGTTTAGAAGAGTTTGTCCATCTGCTGCACGCGGCCCCCCTCCGCTTAAACCGCCTATGTCTCGGCCTTAACCCGCGCCACAGACATGCGGAGAGGGGATAAAGACCAAAGTCACTGTCTGAGTAACTGGACTGTACGCGATTGTTGTCAATAATTGGCCTAATTGTTGAACAGCCTTGGTTGTCGCTTTGAGCGGCGGCTCCAGCTTGATGGCCAAACGGCCAAATTGTCCGCGGAAAACAGACTCCCGGCGCACAAAGGCGCCACTGTGCGATGACCCGGGAGTCAAAATTGATTTGCATAATGCTGAGTGGGCATGAATCAGAACCCGACGCTCACTGGGCAATGGCGGGTAAAAATGTGACATCTTCACACAACTTCTTCTTTGCTGAAAATGACATCATTTCCCTTCGCCGCGTATTTAACGTGAGTTTCTCTTCCTCAGCGGCGGCCACGCGGTGATGACGGGCGGCGGTTGTACTCACGGTCTGTCTTCGCCGGTAGGTGAAGTTCTTCCAAAGCAGCAGACCCAGCTGAGTGGAGACAGCCATATCGATGTCTTCCCAACCTCACTGAGGACGCTCCAGCTCCTCGCTGTCGAACCAAACAGAAAAATCTGTCAGTCAGCTACTGAAATCACAAACGTGTCTCCCTCCACAGGCAAAATCAACATAGTTTGTTACAAGCAAAGCTGTGCGACTATATGAGTATGGAATAGAGGACAAAAATTCAACATAAATGTGGGAAAACCAATCAAGGGCAAAGACAAGCTTTAGCATTACAGTCCAACAAATAAAGATGGTTAAAAAAAATCACCTAATGAAGCAAAGTGGTCAGGCTGACAGAGAAACAAGCGGCAGCCCTCAGTAAACAGGCTCGTCAGATTTATGTGGAAATCGCTGCAGATCGGGGTCCACTTGATGTAGACACATCCGTCCAAAGGTCAGGCTACAGCTAAACGCTGGAGATGAGTGGGAGGGTGGGCAATTTTAGAGATGTACAGTTCAACAATGTGGCTTTGGCGGTTTTCCATGTCAGCAGCTCCAGCTCAAAAATTAGTTTAAAAAGAAAACAGGCTGTTTTTGTCTGTAGTTTGAACTCAAATTCATAAGAGGTGAACAAAGTGGGCACACATGAGCCCCGACATGGACGTCATAGTGCGCTTTTCACCTCTTGGTAACTTAGATTTTACACAAGAACGAAAACCTGAAAAGTCAAATGAAATCAGGGACCTTTACGTGGGAGGGTTTGGTCAACCTTGGCTTTAAGTAGGAAATATTTGTCCAGTGATTGGGACGACCTTTGGACGGGGCTAAATTGATTGGATGTGAACAAGTGGAAGAACCTGAAGACAAGGGTACAGTACTGATCAAACAGGGTAATCTCACTGAGAATTAGCTTTGGGGGGGTGTGATAACAGCCCCGTCCCAACGGTGACTGCGTGATTCCCAGCCACTGCTAATCCACTCAACCACCCGATCTGAGTCACGCCAACGCAACATCTGTATCACTGACAACCCTTGATACAGATGTTAAGAATGCTTTCCGGGACACTTTGGGCCAGGAATTCAATGCTCATTTTTCCACAGTTGTGTTGCTCATTATCAGTAAATCCAGAAGAATTGCCCAAAATGTTGCAATGGAAAACCAACAGGAACTTTGAGAACAAACACCACAGTGACCCATGTACTGTTGGACAATATCTCCACTGCTGGTACATGATCAGATTAACTCTTTATCCACAATGGCTGAATGAAGTAATCCGATCCGAGTAAAGCACTCGATGCCGAATGGAGAATTTATATACCCACAAAGACGAAGAATTTTGGACGGTTGAACAGGGCAGCTGCAGCTTTTCGATACAGCCACAACCAACATCAGTATGTTTCAGCAGTCCCAAATTTGAAGTAATTTTGCTTAGACAGACCGTTTCCCCCCCCTCTGAATCCCAACACAAAGGGAAAAACAGGTAGACGGCATTTAGATCTTCCCTGATTAGGAATAAGAAGCAATTTTAAAGGAAAATAAACACAGCTATGAACACTTATAGGAATTATTTTTTATTCGTTTTTGACCAGCTAGCAGGCTGTCTTGCGTTTATTTGCTCGTATATCTATATTTTTTATTTCGGTAAAAGGCAAAGATGAGAGACGTTGAACCAGCAGCACAAATGCTGCAGAGACAGAGCGCCCCTAGTGGCGAACGGCTGTATTTTTAAATACTTGTTTACCATCGTTCACGTGTTAAACTGCGTTCATGCAGGGCTTTGTCACCTCAACGTTTCGTATCCTTCCCCCCTTTGATCGCCTGAAAGATCACTCAAAATTCGGAAAGCTCATCGTAACCACGCATTTCTATTGTGGCGGAAAGGATGAGCGTCGAGACAGTTGGGTTCGAACCACGACTGAAAACAAAGAATGATCTGACGGATCACCAAGGCTTCTGATCAAAAAGAAAATGAAGGCACGTTCGACAAAAGACTAAAGACAACGCGCAGTTTAAAAGAAACCTGTTGGCAAATGTGTCAAAATTTGGTTTATTTTAGCTTTTTTATTTCTCTCGACTTCGGGTAACTGTCGGTCATTCGGTGCGCAGCTGCTGCAGCATCAAGACAGAAAAAATATGTCAACACAAAAAGGAAATGGCTTTCAATATTAAACTACAAAGAACGTCACTAGAAAAAAAAACACCCAAATCTCCAAACCAAAGAAAACCAATAAACCAAATTGAAAAAGACATAGATAATTCCACTCAATAGCACCACAATACAACGGTTGGGGTTTATGTCACGAACCTAATGTTACATTAATCCTTCATGTAAAAACAGGTTGTTTGATTTTGGAATGCGTCACCGGAAGCCTTTTGTTGAATGAAGCGAAATCGACGCTGTCGCGGTCGAAAAAATACACAAGCGACGCGAAAAAATAGAAGAAATAATATTTCTGATAGATTAAAAAAAAACATCAACCGTTTATCACAAACATGCCACCGTGAAACACCTTGCAAATCCTAACCTTTAAATCAAGAAAAAGAGCAGTAAAAGAGTTTTTAGACAATCTTCACGCTCGAAACCATCACAAAGCAATTTGAGATCGTGACATTAAAACGAGTTCACACCTAAAACATAAACTGACAAAAGAAGCAATGGTTTTAACTGATGACACGGTGGCCCGTATCTCTTTGTTATTTCTGCAAAGCAGCTCGCAATTTATCCACAAACTCCATCGCGAAAAGAAGAAAAAAAACCTCAAAACTCACCGAACGCAGTGAATGTCTCCTCTTTCTCTTCTCATGCGGTGAAGTCACAGGTCGAAAACCAAATCTGGAGGAACAAATGAACTCCTCCGCTGTTACGGCATTCGTATCCTCAGAGTCCGTCTGACTAAACAGTTTTTTCTTTCCTCCAGCAGGGTTTTATAGCGCAGCTCGATTCGGAGCGACGCGGCGCGGCGGAGAGCGGCAGCGACGCGGCGCGGCAGCGGCAGCGGCGCGGTAGCGGCGGAAAGCGGTAGCGGCGCGGTAGCGGTAGCGGCGCGGTAGCGGCGCGGCAGCGGCGGAGGTTACTGTCGGTCACAGCTGCCATATAAGGCAAGCACGTGCGCAGTCAAAACATTTCTTAAAGGGACAGCGACCCCCTTCGCCTAATTGCGATCACGTGACTGGAATTGAGTCTCAATACAAATCGATGAAAAACACGCAAAGGATGAGAGATTTTATGAACACTGACGAGAAAAGATCCCTGATTAGGTATTTTAATTAATTCAAATTATTTTAACACGTTGGCCTTGGTACAAACAAGTCAAGCGAGCTCGGATTAATGATGGCGTAAACATTGATTACTAAGGCTTTTCTGGGTTTGTTATGGTGTCACCTCCACCTGCAGCTTTCATCTGTTGAGTCTCCTGTTCAAACCCGAAGCAAAAGATGGTCCAAGGACAAGAGACAATAGCAGTAATGTAGCAAACCCAAGCACGTAAACAGTGCCTTCCACGTGGGGGTCTAACTCCAAAAGGCTAAAGCTGCTTTCTTTTTAAGAGATCAGGGTGTGACAATTAAAGATGCCGATTAGTATGGAATTTAACTAACACTATGGATTAATGCTAAAAGATATCACTTGTAAAATCTAATGGTTCCTAATGCCCCAGTGTTTAATTACTTTTGTACGGGAACATTATGAACAACCCACCTCTTTTCTTGCCGTTTTTCCCTACATCATTTTTAATAGACGCGTTTGCAGGTTTTTCAGCCTGCATTGACCTGAACTCTGTATTTTCATATGAAGGCCGCTGTTGAAATGTGGTACAAATCTCAGTGGGCATCGGTTCTGCAGAATACTGTTGTTTTAGGCTAATGTAGCGCTGACCCAAAACTGATGGATTACATCACTGTATTACCCACTTGGAATAGCACAGTCAGAACTATAGCATGAACTCCACACTGCAGACATACATTAGGTAGGAAATTATGCAAGTTGAGAGCATAAGTGAGCAAAGGAAGAGCTTATGGAAAAGACAATAAAGAGATTTAAAGTGGAGTGAACCAGCAGAAGAGATGTCTTTAGTTGTAATTAAAAATGCACTTGTAGATTCATGGTGTTAATACGACTAATTAGGGCACAACAGCCTCATCAATCGTAGTGTCACTGGTTTATAGTTGGAGGAGCAGAAACAATCAGTTACCAGTCTGAGGTTGCTGGGCTGTTATTGGGCCAATTGAGGGTTATTTTGAGAACGGTCACGTCTCAACCGCTAATTTAATCCCACTGCGATCAATCTTCCCAAACACTTGGATTTAATGAACTGAGAATAGGGAAGTGGGAAACAGGGTTACCGGCAGGGCTTGTTGAGAATCACCGGCTTGTTGCGTTTGCGCAGCGTGGGTAGATATGGAAGAAGAGAGCTTTGGAGACTAGAGAGTCGCTCTCTTTTAACCGTTTTCTCGTTGCATAGTTTGCATTTATTCATCAAATAACTGGCGCGCACACCCAGCTTCGTTAAATAGCCTCATTGGGATGTTTGATTTCTTTTTTTGACCGATAATAACCCCTGGTCCAAATGCTGCGCATTATAAGGCGACGCATTATTTTGTCAGTGTTTGGTTTCAGGCTTTAAACAAACCTGGTTGTAAAACAGACTGCACACACAGGTTGGAGCGGAGGAAGAGGATGGCGGCTTTGTCCGATAGTAACCCCAACACACAGAAGGAAGGAGGAGGGAAGCTTTGTCCGATAGTAACCCCGGACGAACGAAACGAAAGGAAGCAGAAGCAGAGGGGGATGGTGCGCGAGGTGCCTATATTTATCCTGACATTGCAAAGAAAAATGCACGACATCTCTCTAAATGACTAAAACGCGGTGATAATGGCTAAAATGAACGCGACTTTTAGTCACAAGTCAGCCTTTCTCGCGTTGGCATCGAAGAATGCAGCTCAGTAATGACACAGACCTTCAGAGGGAGACGCAAAAGTGTGATTTAAACACCAAATGCCCCAGTTTTGACAAAACAATGGGTCACATTTATCAGGAAATGTTGATTATAATGAACCCGAGACTCTGCGAGTGGGTCTGATCAGCAGCTGCAACGTTGGCACTCAGGTGGCGTTTACGTGTTATCGGAAGTATTTACCCATAAATAAAAACACGGGACACGGTGATTAGCCAGGCACGCATCGGGATCCATAGTTAAGGGAATTATTATTCACCAGGCTCGCTTAACTCTGACACATGATTTGTCGAGTTTTGCATGATATATATATTTTGGAGAGACTTAAAAAATTGATTAATTACTCTTAAATGATGTAGTACCGTAGGTCTCGTGCTTTTAGGCGCACGTCACTCTGATATTTAACGGTTTGAAAATAATTTGTAAGACCATTTATAGTAATATATCTCATTTATATCGACTGTCACAACCGGTGTGGAGCGTGGGTACTAGCTATTCCAGAGCACTTGAACGCACCATGGTTTGACCGCTAGTTACCTCGCACCGCACCAGTCGGAGAACTGGGTGAAAGGGGAATGATGTCACTGGCGGCGCTCAGGCACAGAATAGAAACACATCTGAAGGTGGCAGAAGTACGATAATAATGCAGCGGCTGGTCACGACTGCGTCTTTGTTCACACCGTCATTAGAGTCCTTTGGAAAAAGCTGATGGAAAATAGCCAGAAAAATTTTCTTTTCTGCCTTTTCATGGATATTTGCAAGGTTGTTCCCCCTAAGCACAAGGTATGACATGACTTTGCTGCGGCCCTGGGAGGAATTCTCTGAAGATACTTCAGTAGCAAGAACAGAGCTCCATTTTGCTTTCGTGACCTTATTCCAAGTGAAACAATGTAGTTTGTACCCGAGCCTCTTCCTTTGGTCCCCTGGGAATCCCGACAGAATGATCAACTCCGTTGTGCGTTTGCCTCCCCAGTGCTGCCGCTGCACCATTCATCTAACCAAAATTCGTTATTCTTCCACATAATTACAAGCTTCTTGAGCTCCCATTTGCTGGTGAATGTGGCCATTCTGGCGGGGAGGCTTCCGTTAGTCCTTCATGGTAAAGCTACAATCTGCGCTTCAATCACTGCATGTTTTAGCGTATCCTCACACCTCTGTGGGTTTTATGTCAGATGCAGGTGATGTAAGACATTAAGAATAAAATTGGTGTTGAAGTCATCCCGTGTCGCGGGGGCGATAAGCGCCAAGCCGAGGCTCTGCTTTCTGTTGTATCGGGCGTTTATCATGCTGAGGCGTTCCCTAATTCCATTCCTTCCCAAATTGTTTACCGGTGTCCTTGATCCCGTAAACATCATACTTTTTTCTTTTAGTTGGGAAAACTCCAAATGCTGTTTGCGGGACTCACAAAACCTTAAACTGCATCTGATAGGTGACAAAAAACCCTTTTCTTTTCAGTCCATTTACTTTCTTCCATAAGATCCACCCTGGAAAATGTGTGATGACATTGAGAGCTGGAAGATTTGATACTGTGAGCGGTAAGTATGAAGGGAATGTGTCCTTGGTCGCGTGAGGTTTCCAACGATCATGGAGAGCAGGGGAGCCCAAATCCAGTCTGGGGGTCACAGCCGAGCCGGGTTTTCTCTCCAACCAGGTGGACTCCACATTCACCTGTGATCTTGCTGTCCACAGAGGCCTTTTCTGTCTGGTGGGACAGAAAACCCGGCTCGGCCCTTGACTGGATTTGGCGGCCCCTGATAGAGAACAGGGTTAGAGAACAGGGTTAGAGGCAGTCGATGCAGGCACGCAACACACCTTAGTCTCATTTATGCGCTAATGTACAAATACCGAGGGAATTTCTTAAACACGTCTGGTTTTACTCATCTACTGGCGAAAACGACTCGGCATGCCACTCTTTGCCCCGTCGGTCATGCTAACCGTCATGGTCCGCATGGATTTGAAGCGGACATTTATCGCTTTAGGACGCTTTTAAATTCAAAATGATGCCGTTTGCACAGGATTATGTGAGAAGAATTATTGTTGTTATTACTATTATCGTTTCAATGCTATAGTAAGTATAGTAAGTAGATTTAGAATGTTTAATCAAAAAGAATGTATGAGTGTTTGACTCAAGTATTGTAGCTGTTATGTACCCAGCACTGGGAGGTATCATGTTCAAGGACACGAGGAAGTCGTAGAGATAGGAGGAGAAGGAATCATGAAGTTGTTTTGATACCAATGTTGTGTGAACCAAATAAAAGAGGAGAGCGAGCAGCAGACTGACGGAGTTGAGAGAGGAAGCTTGAACTGCTCGTCGGCTCTCCCTTGCAAGGCCTCCGGTTGTCTGTGTGGTTGATCTGAGTCTAGTAAACGAACAGCGCGGGTGACCAAACATCACCCTCACAAAAATTGGTCCTTCGAGCCGGATCCCAAGACCTGGAGAGGAGCGCCGTGGGACGACCGAACGCCGAAGTCTGTGCACAGCCGGAGTCAAAAGGACGTCCGAAGTGAAAGACCTTTCATCACGAGTTGACGGAAGGCCGGTCTTCGTCCCTCCCAGGGCGACCATCTCCAGTGACGGGAAGAAGGCACTAAAACAACTCAGAAAGAAACCATAGCGACAACGGAGTGAGTATAAGACACAAAAAGCGCTACACAGAAAATACCGCGGTATTGCCTGCCTGGTCATCGGGAGAGAAGCAGAGGCAAGATACACCCGCCTCCTCGGAGGTAGAAGCCTGGTGTATACTCTCCTGATCGAGAACGATTGACTATAAGGCCACGGCAGGGGGGCTGAACTAGATATCCTGTATGGATTGAGGGTTGTTCAGTCGGGAGATCAGGCGTCTCCATTCAAATACATAAAAACTGATGAAATAAAGTGCAAACATGGGCAACCAACATTCCACAAAAGGTGCTGAATTCAAAAACCCAGCATCATGTAAACACATGGAAGACAAATATCCAGGTTCATGCTCATATGTTCAGCTGTGGATGACTAAGTTCGATTGGGATGGTAACTTAGACAGGCCAGGCAATATTATAAAATTAAAAGAAGTTACTATACTAACGGTACTGAAACCCAGCAAGTCCTCATGTGCGTTAATGGCAAGAAATGGGGCACTGTTAGAGGAGATTGGGTCCCAGTGGATCCAGCCACTCAACAACCATGGCAGCCTGGCAGCCAAGAACTAAATGACAGACTTGACAGACTGTACGAGCGCATGCGAACTACTTTTACCAGACGAGCTGACTACAGCGCCATTACGGCCACGAGACAAAAGACTGACGAAAGTTTTGAAGACTATAGCATGAGAATGAAAGATGTGTTCCGAAAAAATAGTGGAATTCCGTATGCGGAAGAACCAGAAGGTCCCTACCAACAGCAGTTAAAGCAAGCTATACATGGGGGATCAAAATCAGAGATAAAATCATGGGTAGAGAGACAATTAGTTGATTTTGGAACTTGTAACCTAAACCGCTATGAACAACATGCTATGCATGCTGAAAGACAATGCCAAAAAAGTAAGAACCAATCAACAGGCATGTTTTTCAATGCCAACCCTCTCCCAAGCCGAGGCCGCGGACGTGGGCGAGGCCGAGGCGGAAGGGGAGGAGGAGGCAACTCCCGTGAAAATGATCGGTGTCATTATTGTAAAAATTATGGACACTGGGAACGTGATTGCAAAAAGAAACAACGTGACCAGGGATACAATAGAGGACAGCAGCAAGGTTCTAATCCACCTCAACAATGACTAGAACCGGAAAAAGATGTCACAAAAATTAAAACAAATCAGGGCACAAAATTTGACCAATTTGAAAAAGATGACTTAGAAGATGTTTTAGACTTAGAAACCATCTTCCTGTTTGCTGAAGGCAAACCAGAAATACAACTGACCGTGTTAGGTAATTCTTTAACATTCTTAGTAGACACGGGTGCAGGTAAATCAGTAATTAGAGATCCAATAGCCCTGGCACCAACTTCTACACAGATTTTTGAGATCAGCAAATGGTCTCATAACTAAAGAAAGAATGTCAGTTCCTGTAGATGTTTGTGACCCTGTAAGTGGAATCACACTTAAAGCTCCTTTCGTGATCTCCACCACATGTCCCGTAAATCTGTTAGGAAGAGATCTTATCTCTCAGCTTCAGTTGATGATTCGTACCACAGCCGAAGGAATGTGGTCTGTAGATAGAATGGTAAATCTGTGGGTAAGAGAAGGAGAGATGTGCAGTAAATTTTGGTCACTTGACATTCCTGAAAAGCAGCCCCCTCCATTTTCTGACCCAATCACTATGATATATGGTAAAGCTCTGTCATACTTACAGCCTGAAGCCCAGCTCCACAATCAAGCTGACCTGCATGTAACCATGCACGTGGAGCGCATTGGTGAGATCTGTAAATCAGACCCACACGGCACATCAAGCTATGCAGAGAAGTTTGCTAAACTCAAAGATCCACAAATGATTGTAATTATGCACCTATATGTGTGTGGTCAGACAGCTGTCTGCACGGCAGGAAGCCTTTCCGCCGAAGCAGCAGCGCTATTCAAAGTGTCAGGTTCTGTACCACATGTTTCTATTGCTAAACCACTTAAGAAAAGATGGCAAGACTTGGGATGTGACGTAAAACACTGGAGCAGCCTGCCCTATAGGCCTAAGGGTGAGGTTGATTTTAATGATCAGTTCCAGGTGTGGCGCATTCCCCTTAAAACATGGTTGCTGACACATCCAGCAACGCACCTCACAGACCAGAGTTCATGAGAAGAAAACATCTTCCTCACGCAGGAGGAAGAGGAGAAGCTGAAAGAGCTTCCCCCTGAATTATGGTCGGAAGGACCTGCAGATGTAGGTCTTATAAAAGGAGCAGAACCTGTAAAAATAATTCCTAAATCAGATTATAGACCATTTCAGAGGCAATATCCCCTTAAGACTGATGCACAGGAGGGTATTGTTCCGATATTTAACTCACTGCTTAAAGCAGGAGTCATCAGAGAGTGTCCTGAATCCCCTGTAAATACACCCCTATTTCCAGTAAGGAAGTCACCACCATCTACCGGCTGGCGGATGGTGCAGGACCTGCAAGCTGTGAACGCTGCAGTGGTCCCTAGGTCTCCCTTAGTCGCAGATCCATACACTCTGCTGAATGACTTAAACCCTGAACATCAGTGGTACACGGGGATAGATGTATCCAATGCATTTTTCTCTGTACCAGTACATCCAGACAGCCAGTTTTGGTTTGCGTTACGTTTCAAGGACGGAGGTACACCTGGACAAGGTTACCTCAGGGCTACTGTGAGAGTCCCACAATCTTTTCTCAGGTAATGATGTCATCATTAGCTAAGTTTAAACCTCCGTGTGGAAGTCAAATCCTCGTCTACGTGGATGACATCCTCATGGCCTCAAAAACAGAGGCAGATTGTTGGTCAGACACGCTAGCATTGCTACACTGGCTAGCCGCTCAAGGCCATAGATTAAGCAAAAGTAAACTGCAGCTGGTGGAAGCAGAAAGTGATTTATCTGGGCCATGTTTTGACACATAATGGCAAAGCTATTCTCGAGTCGAGGAAAACAGCAGTGCTTGAAGCCCCAAAACCAAAAACAAAGAAGCAGATGATGTCATTCTTAGGACTTGTGAATTTTTGCAGATCATGGATCTTAGATTATGCGAAAATAACTGCCCCTTTACAAGCATTGATGTATGATAATCCCTTAGCAATGACTGATGTGTTAACTTGGACCCCTGAAGCTGAAGAAGCATTTACACACACAAAGCAGGCCCTTGTAGGTGCTGGAGTGTTAAAGCTGCCAGACTATCAGAAGCCTTTTGAGCAGGTCGTAGATTGCAAAGGTAATTTTATGACTTCAGTTTTGTTGCAAAAACACGGAGATAAGAGGCAGCCAGTGGCCTATTACTCCCACAAGCTAGATTCCGTAGTTTGTGCACTCCCACCATGCGTTAAAGCAGTGGTGGCAGCATCTGAGGCAGTAAAAGCCTCCGCAGGAGTGGTGCTATATCATGAGCTAACTTTGCTAGTTCCACATGCAGTGTCAATACTGCTGCTACAAAGTAAGATAGCATTCCTGTCGCCCGCACGTCATCTTTCCTGCATGGCAGTGTTGCTGTCTCAGCCGAATCTGACGATTCGTCGCTGCACGACCTTAAACCCAGCAACGCTGCTACCCACCGCAGAAGAGGGACACCAGCACAACTGCCTGGATGAGGTCTCCACCAAGGTCCTGCCGCGACCAGATCTCAGTGATGTCGCGTTGACTACAGGACAGACACTATTTGTGGATGGATCATCGAGAAAGGATGACTGTGGACGCACTAGAACTGCCTATGCAGTAGTCACAGCAACTGAGGTGGTGGAGGCGAAATCACTTCCCTCCTCCTATTCTGCTCAAGCTGCAGAACTCGTCGCACTCACACGTGCCTGTGAACTAAGCAAAGGACAAGATGTTACCATTTATACAGATAGTCAATATGCTTTTTCCACGCTGTTTGTGTTTGCTCAACAATGGAATTTAAGAGGGATGAAAACTTCGACGGGCAAACCGGTCATGCATGCAGAACTGTTAAAAAAGTTATTAGCTGCAGTACAGCAGCCACGCAAAATAGCTGTATGTAAATGCACTGCACACACTAACAACACAGACGCAGTCTCACAAGGCAATGCCTTTGCTGACAGAGCCGCAAAGGCTGCAGCAAATAACAACACACTTCTTGATAATGAGGAATCATTTACCTTAGAACCTGCAGATAATGATATTCTAAAAGAAATGCAACAAAGTGCTCCAGAAAAAGAAAAGGCCATGTGGAAGAAGCGAGGAGCCAAACTGGATGACAAAGGACTGTTAACCATAGGAAACAAGCCAATCCTTCCCCGGAATATGCATAAATGGGCAGCATTAGTGAGCCATGGGCCATGCCATGTCTCAACAGGAGGGATGGTACAGATGGTTAATGAACATTATTACACTATAGGATTTCATACCTACTCAAAAAATTTTTGTTCACAATGTGCTATTTGTGTAAAACACAGCCCACAGGGAGCCCTTAAGGCCCCTGCAGGCACTACACCATTACCAAATCATCCATTTCACACAGTTTTTCTAGATTTTATTCAGCTAACACCATGTGAAGGTAAACAATATTGTCTAGTAGTGTTAGATGGATTTACTAGGTGGGTAGAAATTTTCCCTACAGCAAAAGCAGATGCACTGACAGTAGCAAAAGTTTTATGTAGAGAGATCATTCCCAGGTTTGGCATCCCGAAGGTCATCTGGAGCGACAATGGAAGCCATTTTGTAAATGAGATAGTGAAAACTGTAGGAGTAACTTTGGACATTGATTTGAAGAATCACTGCGCATACCACCCTCAGAGTGCAGGATTGGTTGAAAGAGTCAACGGTACTATTAAGAACAGACTGAAGAAATGTATGGACGAGACAGGAAAGAACTGGATGTTTTGTCTCGACCTGGTGAAATTATGGATGCACATAACACCACACAAGAAAACAGGCATCACACCCTTTGAAGCATTATATGGGCGGCCTTATTGCCTACCATACTTTGCAACAACAAATGAGCTAAAACATGTTGAAGAAACAATAGCAGATTATCTGAAAAAAGTGTTACTTAACCGATGTGTGAATACAGTAAATGTTCTGCCTAGTCCTGTGTCTTCCACAGATTCCACCACCCAGGAACCCATTCAACCGGGCGACTACGTGTGGGTGAAGAAGTTTGTGCGGAAGAGGTGGAACACGCCTAGATGGGAAGGTCCTTATCAAGTACAGCTGACCACAAAGACTGCAGTTCGAGTGGACGGGAAACTGTCGTGGATACACTTTCCCATTGTAAAAAACAGAAAATTCTTCCAGGTGAAGGCGAGGGAGCAGTGGCGGACTCTCCGTAAACGGCTGACGGCCTGTATAGGTCCAGCAACGGCTGAACCCCGTCGGAACCTGTGAAGAGGATCTAAAAGGAAATGAAGTTGTTCTTCCTAATTGTGGTGAGTGCTGTGACGGCAGGACTCGTGAGTTTTGGTCTTTGGAATTTCCGACAGGAGGGAGGTAATCAGGGACAGAAAGATGCTCTGAGACAGGATGAGAGCTACGCGCGCGCTAAACGCACCGTAGTTAGCCACTTAGAACATTCATGGTTAGAACAAAATCCAGAGTCCTCACACACTTACAGTTTGAATACATGGTGGCGCTATGCTAATTTCACAGCTCGGACACAGAATCATTCTCGTTGTTATGTTTGTTCTATGCTACCAGTTTCCGTGCATACACCGCGAGTAACTGCTGAACCGATGACAGGGAGTGTAGGACAGTGCTTCGTCCACATAGGGCTAAGCCGTGACACGAACTTCACACTCAAGTTGTTGGACGGAACGTGGTTCACTCGCAGCAACTGCACCCAAGAGCCACTACGGACAATGACAGGGAAAGCCAACAGATTCAGATTCCCTGTGCTAGGTGCAATAAACCACACATACTGTTATGCACGGAGTGGTGGTAGAGACTTAGGGTCATTACACAAGGATGTCTGTAAAGTTGTTTATACGTCATGCACACTGGGAGTCAGTCGTGATGTGAGGTTTAACACTCCAACTGGTCGGCCTTATCGGAGAACGTGTCTACAGCAAAATAAAAGTTCCGAACAGTGTGAACAGGAGTGTATTGATGATCCCCGGCACTTATGTGGTGCATATACCTTAGATGAAGCAACACAGAGGTGTCCAGAAGGTTATAACTGTACATGTAACTATCCCGCTTTCGCGCCAGGAGACAAAGGCACGCAATTAGTGGATAAGGGATGGTGGTTATGTGGACACAATGCGTATGCAGACCTACCAGCAAACTGGTCAGGAGTGTGTGCTCCAGTACATCTCAAGGATCACACAGTCATAATTTATGCTGCTAATGCTAGCTCTGCACCACAGTTGCGTTCCAGGAGAGATTTGAATGACGAGTTCAAACCACATGACTCAGTGTGGGGCACAGATGTACCACGAGAGTTTAAGCATTGGCCAACCGGAAATAAAGTGATCATGACACTCTTTCCGTGGCTAGGAATAGGAAAGAACATATTGAGATTGGAAACAGTTGATTACAGGTTGAAAGTATTTACTAATTTGACAAAAGTTGCTCTCACAGGAGTCAAGGAAGAAATGACAGCGCTAAGACTGATGACCATGCAGAATAGGATGGCCTTAGATCTCATAACGGCCCCCCAGGGAGGAGTTTGTGCAATGGTAGGAGATTACTGTTGTACGTTCATCCCAGAGAATGATGCGGACGGTCACCTGATAGATAGCGCATTGAGAAATTTAACTAAACTACAGAGAGCTATGATTGATGATGGTAGTCCCCCACCAGACTGGCTTACAGGAATGTTGTCAAGGTGGAGGGAACTGTTGTTCAAGATAGGAATGATGATAGGGATAGTGCTGCTAGTATTAGCCATACTAGCTTGCTGTGTAGTACCTCTTGTTCGGGGTTGCATTGGCCGGCTCGTGGGATCAGCTGTTACTAGTACTTTGCTGCAGGTGGAAGAACGATCTCTACTGGACAACGATGAAGAGGAATCAGAAGAAGAATGGACAAATGTGATGCAAGATGTAAATGAAATGTTTAAGATGTCTTAAGCTGTACCCATGTTGAACTCTGAGTGTAAGAAATGTGTTTCTAGGAAAATGACGTAATGCATTTAAATTTCATGAAATGAAATGATGTAATACTGACAATGAGAATCTAGACGCATTTAACGATAAACAGGAGGGAAATGTGAGAAGAATTATTGTTGTTATTACTATTATCGTTTCAATGCTATAGTAAGTATAGTAAGTAGATTTAGAATGTTTAATCAAAAAGAATGTATGAGTGTTTGACTCAAGTATTGTAGCTGTTATGTTCCCAGCACTGGGAGGTACTATGTTCAAGGACACGAGGAAGTCGTAGAGATAGGAGGAGAAGGAATCATGAAGTTGTTTTGATACCAATGTTGTGTGAACCAAATAAAAGAGGAGAGCGAGCAGCAGACTGACGGAGTTGAGAGAGGAAGCTTGAACTGCTCGTCGGCTCTCCCTTGCAAGGCCTCCGGTTGTCTGTGTGGTTGATCTGAGTCTAGTAAACGAACAGCGCGGGTGACCAAACATCACCCTCACAATTACATCATCAGCCACAAGCTTTTTTGTTAGCCGTCATGAGTGACCTCTTTCCTCTGACTAAGAGTTACTGTATTGCTGAGCAGCCATCTGTTACCCTCAGCTCTAATAGACTATTCATGTCCAACAGCTGGCAGCCACACTGAACCCTGTCTGGAGGAACCCTCCAGCAGGACCAGGCTCATGTGGGGACACGAAGCGTCCCAAACGATCTCCCCTTTCTTCCAAGTCTCCCATCACAACACACAGCGGTGTTTGTCGTTACTGTTCTATAGATTTACATGGCTGAAACACTCATTTGCAACCTGCTGCTGAGATCAGGACACAAATGCTGACACGGGCCTCGTTTTCAGACTCCCACACGCCACTAAATGAAACACTTGTCCTTTATTTTTCTTTCTCTTTTCTGCTGCCGTGGTTGTTTCGCCTGTCAGGGCCTCCACTCTGCTGATAAAGCAACAATTCATGCACAGAGTAAGGTGCGTGCGCACGTTATTTAAGCAACATTCCCAAAAGGGAACTATTTATGGCATTGGAGGGGATCTAATACTCATGGAGTTAGATTTTTATAGGGAAAAGGATAGAGTAACCCGGCTGATGCTTTTCTGAATGGAAACCATTTGTGCTTGATTGTTCACATTGAACATTCCAAAAGGGATCAAACTGCTTTTCCACTAAGCTTTATGGTTTCTTGGGTCTGTATCAGCCTCGGACAGCCCCACCTGAGACCCGAACGCAAGCAGGGAGGCGGCGAGGAGAGCAGTGATCGATGGCGAAGAGCAGAGCCATTTCCTGTTGATGACAAAATGGGGACGGCACGGTGGCAACGATGCCCCAGTAAAGATGAGACCACCCCTCCTACACACATCTCATGCTGTTCTTGCCGCATCCACGTGAGAGAGGAGGAGTTGGGGAGGAGGAAACGTGCACCAGGATCAGGAGAGATGAGCAACGAGCGCCGCTGCATGGCAGCCCTGCTCCATCCTCAGGCCTAAATCCCAGCAGCAGCAGCTAGTTGACTCAAATTAAATGCTAAAGGTGCCAGAATAACCCTTCTAAAATTATCTGGGTATCAAATTTAAGATTGAGATGAATCAAGTAGGGGAAAAAAAAAGATGTTGGGCCACACAGATGGAAAAAACTGCAGTATTTTTCAATCTTTTACACATTTTCTGTACTGGGTCCAGCCAGAAGAAGGCCAACAGTGATGGTAAATCAACATCTTGTCCTAAGACACGTCCCTGTAATTACAGACAAGTGTTGAGCAGCAGTGACGCACGGTCGAAATAAAACAGGCAGCTTTGAGGGAAACGTGCGGAAGCATTCTTATGATCAGACGGGGACAAAAAGGCACCTGGTCTTCAGGTGTGCACAGGAAAAGGAGTTGTTCTTGCACATCGGGGGCGCTCAGCATCTCATGCAAGCACAAGTGTTGCGTTACGTCATGTTTGAAAACACGATAACACTATGTGGGCGCGAAGGCAAAAATATTCAGTTCAGAAAACAGTCTTGATACTGTTGAGCCGCCAAATGTATTCTGCGGTCAGATTGAGTTGGTTACTGTCGCGACTTTTGATAGTGATTAACACAACCTTCGAAATAAGTGATGAAATAAATTGGAATTTACCTGGATGCACATTACATAATATTCAAGCGTGGGGCGACTCGTCCTTTTGTCATTGTGCGGCAGCGCCAGAAAACACAGACTCTACCGCCATCTAGTGGATAAATAACAGAATGCGTAGAAACTCACTCGGAAGATTTTTCTTCACCCTTCAGCGATTAATGCTGTTTGCGAGTTGTTTTTAGCCTTAAGATAATATACGCACTTAAAGATATGATAATTACCCAATACTTCAACGCCGTTATCCCGTGATAAGCAAATCTGCACGGTCCAACATCTATAAAGATAACAGCAGAGGAACAAGAGAATTATACTCGAGAAAAGGAACATTTTAATAACCGTCTAATTATTCTAAATTGGTTTGTACGGCCTGACAAAGAATTAGACATTTTTCTATTTTCACCCAGTTGCAGCACTGACTGAGCAGCAAGTAGGATTCAGTCACTGTTGTCATGGAAACACTGACATCTAGGAGCAGGAGTGTAAACCAGTAACCCTATGATGTAATACACTGATATCACTCGAGCACCACGGGTCTCCAACATGTAGTTGGGAGTTCTACAGCAAAAATAAACTCTTGAAAAATTCTCGCTAAACTTCCTGTAACTTTATTTTCCCTCTAATTTCTGTAACTATTAAAGACAGACCGATTTACAAAATTGGAATATTTTTAATTTCAGCAGCCATTACCATTTTCATCTGTTGTACGTTTTAAAAAGTGCGTAATAATGTGGTTATTACCGTATTCCTGCCATTGATCCTCTACAGCCATTGATGGAGTAATGAGAGCAATATCAGAGTTACGAGGGAAGTGTTGGAGGGAATGAGTTCGAGTGACACTTTCACGTCTGGCGCCGGAATGATCGGCACAACTCGGTCCAGAAGAAAGACAGATCAAAGACGGATCATTAATCCGAGTTCGGTCTCGCACGATGAACACAGAAAACAACAGTTACCCCTCTGCAGACAGCAAAATTCTCTCCTAATGTCCCCTCTGATGGAAAAACTGACAGAAACCAGCAGTGCATTCAAAAAACTATTAAAGTTGAAACTCACCTGGAGGAGAAGCACTGGGCTAAACTGCAAAGGACCTGGGGGGGGGGGGGGGTTCTGTTCTGAGAAGTAAAAACCTGGACTTCAGAGCTCTTGATTGGAACCACCAGGGTTGATATTTCAAGAATAAAAAGTTTCAAAATGGTGCCGTTCCCGTGTAAACCAGGAGCTGTGACAACCCCTCGAATGTTCTGCCAACCAGGTTTTTAAGGGGCCTGGCTGAGCTCCCTCATGTGACCCGTTTGAAGATGACAAATATCGCTATGAGGCTGCAATGGGGGCTCAGACGGAGCAAAGCTTAGACTTTAGCAACTGGCTTCACACCTGCGAGCGACTGAACCTCCACCAGGAGGATCCAGCTGTGATGGGGCTCGTTAAATCCTCTCAGTCGAAGCGTCTGAATCTGTGAAAATCCTCAGTACCACCAGAGTCTTCTAGAAGCTCAGCCATCATCTCCCATTCCTGATAATCTGGACTCCCTGCCAGGCTGTGAAGACCAGCACTTTTGTTGAGAGCTGCAGACACAAACTGGACCCCCAAGCCAGAGACAAACAGTTAAAGGTGAACAGAAGAAGCTTTCCTGAAGGTTTAGCCATTAGGAATCTACAAAAAAAGCTGGAGCAGGCTGGGCAGCACAAAGGTGCTCCTTAAGGAGCTGCAGGAGAATGAGCACAGAGCTCAAAACAGGAATCAGATCCGTAGAACCCAGAGAGTTCTGGAGCCGGGCTGCACCACAGGCAGGGGAACAACAAATGGACAATGATGGCGCCTCTTTTATGGCAGAAGGCCGGTGAGCTGATTGACTGGAGATGAGAGTCAGGTGTGCAGATCAGGAGTTGAGTGAAACTGAGGAGCAGCCCCGCCCAGCCTGGAAATAGACCGACAAGGGAAAACCAGACAGGAAAGGGTGGGGGCACACTTCTTAAAGCTTTAACGTGTGGGGCAACAAGGGTTAAATAAGGTGGGTGAGCCATTTAAAGGGTCGTGGCAGAAGCACTTTGGCTTATTTAAAGGGAGGTGACGCCAACAGATCGCTACAAATGAGACATTTCATCATTAAAGACTTTAACGACCAAAGGGGCCCCGTCTCTACAGATTAGGACGAAAGGATGTTTGTTTCAAGCCCCGAGCTCCAATTCTCCGCTCAAGCCCATGAGCAGGACTGGGAGAGCGCCTGGTCTCAGGCCAGGAACTTCTGTCTGTGTCATGGACCCACGTCCGCGCCGCTCCCATAGAACGCCAATGTCAACTCTGGTAATGATGCTCACGGCCTCTGGTCACGTTTGGAATCACAAGGCCATCGGTCTGGAACGGTGAAGGGACCATCTGCTGCCTTTAGTGCCTCGACAGGGACGGAGCCTACGAGCTAAATACGTCGTCCCAGATCACTGACAGTAAACACAGGAGACATGCCGACCCCACAAAATTGGAAAAGTCCTGGCACAACGTTCCTATGAACAGATTCTGAGTGAACACATCACATCCTTCGGCCCTTTTCCTGCCAGCTCATGTTTCCTGTTACTGCCTGATGTCGGGTTCTAGTTACGCAACTTACAGTGTTCAGTTCATCTGACTTCACTTAAACATTCCCAGTCTTTATTTTTCCATTTAAAAAAAAAAATCTGTTTGTTTGTTCTTGTATTTGCTACGTACTGGCAAAATGTGCATTCTACTGGCAAATAGGATAGTTTTGGGGGAAGTGAGTGACATTTCTGCTGGTCCTCACAACTTCAAAAGACAGTTTGAGGGTGAAGACCTGGTTTAAAGGTCAAGGTTAGGGTTGGGCTTAGCTCTGATGCTGGGGTTAAGGTCCCGGGTACTATAAAAGTCCTCACAAAGACTGAAGTACAAGGATATGTGTGTGTGTGTGTTTGGATACTGCTGCAGTTTTGGTCATGTGAATGTAAATATGAGGATTAGGTGCCAGACGGAGGCTTGGTGATAAACCGGTGTTTGGATGAACAGCCTGCAGCCTTCAAGGATCTAAATTAGCAGGAACTGAATAAAAAAAAACCCACATCTGGAGCGTGAATTATTGAAGAAGGGAGCGTGCCGGGCGTGAAGGAGGGTCAGCGCTGGAGCCTGGCGGTGCTCCTCTCCCAGCTCTTCATCCGTGCTCTCATCCAGCAGACAGGTAGCAACAGTGTTTGATTAGTTCTCGCCTGGCAGCACAACGTCGCCTCTTCCTGTTGTTTGTTCTGCACAAACTGGACGCAGGGAGACGCCGCCAGCCTGCGCCGCTCTCGGAGGTGACGGGTCGTTTGCTCGACTCCGGATTTAGAGGCTTTTCGAACACTTTTTAAGACAAGAAGGTCCAGGTGTGCAGAGAGGAAGGCTGCACCTTCCCTTCCCTTCTTCTGCTCTCTGGTTATTTGGTGGCTTTCCCTCCATCCTCCTGTGGGAGTCAGTGCCGCGGAACGACGGGGGATGATGTCAGCTCCAGCTCCGGTTCTCCGGTTCGATCCTTTGCAACGGTCGGCCACAAGTAGCGACATGCCAGGATCGATGATTTCTGAAGAAAGATGAGGGAAAAGTGGGAGGAAATGAAACAGAGCTGGCGGCAGCGAAGTTCCGGAGGAGGAGAGGGAGGAGGAGGAGGAGAGGGGACAAGAGAGGTGAAGAAGAGAAGGTCCCCTCACGGCCACTTTATTAGGTCCACCCTGCTGGTAAAAGGTTGGAGTCGCATTTCAGAAGTACCTTCATCCTTCCTGGAAACCTTCAACAAGCTGTTGGAAACATTCCTCAGACATTTTAGTCCATGTTGACGTGACGGCAGCTGCAGATCTGGTGACCATGGAGACCGCTGGAGTACAGGGAACTCATTGTCATGTTCCAGAAACCAGTTTGAGGTGATCAGAGCTTGGTGACATGGTTCACGCCTTGGTTGGTCATTGGAGTTCCTGGTGCCTTTCTATCATCTGGAGCCAGTCTGGCCGTTCTGCTCTGACCTCTGACCAAAACTTTGGTTGCTCCACACAACTGACTGGATATTTCCTCTTTTTTTAGACCATTCTCTGTAAACTTTAGAGGTGGTTGTGCGTGTCCACCTCAGACCAGCTACTCAGCCACCACGCTACTTCAGTGTTACAAAAATCCCCTTTCTTCCCCATTCTGATGCTGGCTTTCAAGAAGTGATCTTGACCACATCCACATGCCTAAAAGCACTCAGTTACAGCCCCAAACTTAAGCAGAAGTGTGAGTGAAGAACCATCAAAGTTCACCTCTGTCGGGTTTCTTTTTGAGTAGCGATAAGTTGACATCCGGGGTCCCAACCTTAAGAAACCTTTCTTTTAGGGTAGCCGTGATGATGTGAAACTGGTGTTTTGAGAAAAGGAGCGCTCCTTTTAAAGAGGGCTCTCTGTGCGAGCTTTATTCTGGCCTTTTCTACCAGCCCTCCTTTTGAGAGAGCAGAAATGAATAAGGGTTCTTCCTTTTCTACTCTCTTCCTTTGCTTTCACCTCCTTTCCAACATCATTCCTGCTTTCTTCACATTTTCTCCTCCTCACATGTTCCAGCTCTTTCTCCAACTTGCAGCGGTTATTTCAGGCATATTTAGAATATTCATGTCGAAATTCAATTGAACTTCTATCGAAACGAAACGAAACAAGCGAACGTGAGCAGAAGCCTCATTTAGGCACAACAGAAGGAATAATGATCTGATCGTATAGTTTAAATACGGTCCCAGTTCGACTTATTTCATATATTATTCATATCTTTTCACTCCTGTGTGTTTGTATGAGTACTCAATTGTTAACACACTCACACACACTTGTGCTTATATCCCTAAAGGGACTTTCACAGACATAATACAGCTTCTCACTCTGACCCTCACTTTGGTAGTAGAATAAGTATTTTGTTACTCAACACACACACACACACACACACACACACACACACACCACACACACACACACACACACACACACACACACACACACACACAGATTGATTGATCCCTTAGCTCTACATGATCAAGTTCATTACTTGTCCTTACTATGAAATGAATATCATGAATGTCTAATTATAATATCATGAATGTCTAATTCTAATTTCGAGAGGGGTGTAAGTGGTTTTGAGAGTGTTGCAGTCGCTCTGCTGTGCTGCATCGCCCTGGCAGACTTCTGCCTTTCTTTCAGTGCGTGTGGGAGGTTAAGATCCAGAGCCGAAGGTGTATTTGTGATGGGGAGTCCCTGCAGACTCCACAGCTCATAACCACCAAGTTCAGTCCTAATTTGGAGGAGACACATGACAGGGCGCGCCCTAAAGCACACACTCAACCAGCAAAGCCCCTCCAGCTCCGAAACAGCGCAGCGATCAGATTTGATGCTCTTCAGATCTTCAACTTACATTGTTGTAACTACAGTTATTCCGTTCAATTTAACTTTATTCACAACAAGCTTTAGGAAAGAACAAGCCTTGAGCGTGACCAGGCCCATATTGGGGGGAGGTCTCTCCTGCTTATGGCTGAAAAGAACCATCCCCGTCAAGATAAGGTGGATCTCCACAAGACAGGTGGAGCAAACATGTGGGAAAAGAGCCAGCAGAGGACTTCAAGTGGCTGTTGGGGAACAATTTCGACTCACACGTAAGTGCACCTTCAGATATCACTCAAAACAGACTTTAGCATCAAAAGGGAAAGGACGCCGGAGAAATAATAGCCTGTTCTGAGGGACCCAGTGTGGAAAATTTCACGGTTTTCACGCTGATCTGAGCGCCAACTGCATCAGTGGGGGCTGCTTTTGAACGAGCTGGCAAAAAATATATGCATGGGTTTTTGTCAGCCGTGGTGAAAGAGAGAAAGAACTAATTAGTTTCCCCTTGTCGAAGTGTTTGAAAGCAGTGTTTCCTTCAGTCCGGGGCTTTGCTACATTTAGCGCTACTTTTTTGCAGGGAGAAGGTCAAAAAAGAAATGACGGTACCATCTGCAGTGTCCCTGAGTGACAGTAATTTATCAGCAAGCGCTTGTAAATGCTGCTGACCTGTTCGTTTCTCCTCTGCTGAGGAGCCACACTGTCTCAAACGGTGCAAACTGTCAAGCTCTATTTTTTGCTGATAATACTTTAATCTCCTCTGAGAGCGTGCGCAACACTCATCTGCTCCGAAACCAAAAACGTTGTTAACTTTGTCCGATGGCAAACGCTGAAAAACCAAGAATCAGTAGGCTAACGTGACTGCCGCTAATGAGCACATTAACATGTGTAGTTAGGCATGTGTAGCATGTCCATGTCCTTGACCCAGGTCCCAGGGGCAGGAATTGTCTTGCAGGGTCTCGGTCCAACACGGACCAGAAACACATTTATATGTAATAAAATGTCCTCAAAGTTAGATATTTGGCCATTTTCAAGGGAAAGCCAACTCTTTTGTACAACACAAGGAGAGCAGTTTGGGGTACTTTTGCTACTCTATAAAAATAGAAATAGAAATATCGTAGTTCCAATCTCTACCAGTAGGGGCTAGTAAAGCGCCATCACTCCTGTACAACACCTGCGCCCTTTCCAGGCCCCTGCGTTTAAAACTTATAACCTTTCAATCAAAGACTTTTTTTTTCTAACAATCTCCACACAACAAACCAGTCTGGCTATGGACAACAGGAACTGTGGATAAATATAGGCCAGACACAACACGCCATGGTTCAGTGTGCAAGCGAATCGATTGTAACAACTCGAGACGGCTCCTGGTGGACTCGGTTTCTTTCATGCTCGAGAGGCACTGCAGCACGTGTAACCCCCCCCCCCCCCCCCCCCCTTTTTAGGTTAGAGAAGCCGAGTGAGACAAAAGCGCTGTGTTCATTTCAGCTGAAGAGGAGCCGCTGCACGGACGCCAAAGTACCCTTATAAAACCACCCTAATTTGCAAAGTGGTGCTATATGTGGAAGTGCGGCGTCCTGTTCCTGCACGCTAGACCCACATAAATGCTGGACAAAAACTTCCGGATGCTAGGGAAGCCGCGACAGCGAGCTGCTTCCTAGCAAACACCTCCAGAATCATCGCTCACTCCGACTGAACTGACACACTTGGCTTTTCGATCAATGTCGAGAACGTTGTCGCAGGGAGTCAGTCACAGCTCAAGGGACGTGTGCAAACGACAGAGTGGCCAGCAAGGACATGGCGGTGATGTCAAGTGCTGTCCAGCGAGCAGATGGAGCCATTAATGGAGGGGAAAAAAGAGATCTGAGTGGGACTGATAGATGCCTTAACAAGGCACCTTTAATGAGGTATTCCAGAAGCCTCTCTTTGTACTCGCTCTTTCCCTGTCCAGAATCCTCCGTGCGTCTCGTGTCCCAGAGCTGCGGTGACTCAGAGACGCCAGAGTTATGTTTTACTTAGCGCGACAGTAATAAGGTCACATTATCTGGAGTTGTCCCGTGTAATGAAATACTGATCTCAGTAAAGCTTCTGTCATTTCGATTCTCTTCGAGACGGCCGCGCTCCCTGGTTATTTAGAGACGGCGGCTTTGTCTCAGTGCAGAGACAAAGAGAAGAAGAAACCCGATAATCCCGGGCGCATTTCTCTTATCATGGGCCCACCAACAAGATTCACTTGATAATGAGCAATGTGTCATTTCTGACATTTCCAACTGATGGCGGCCGGCGCCACGGGCGCCACAGGCATGCCCACGTGTTGCTTCCTTTGCGTCCATGCGGACGACCTTCTCAACCAGCTGGACTCATCGACTTCCTGCCTGCTGCGATCAACAACAACGCCGTGCGCGCGTGTGCACCAGGAACGCGCACTGCGTTGTTGTTGATCGCCGCTCCCGGCTGGCGCTCAGATTATTGGGACATGTCCCCGAGCGTGTGCAGATTAATGTGACCTGCACAGGATGTGGGGACGGAAGAGGTCGACAAAGGAGGGAAGGCGAGAGGGCCTCTGGGTTGAGCTGTCAAATGGACCTTCGGAGGGAAAGGTACTGAATATATATTGTATAATATATATATGCTTTATCTCACCACTCGGAGCGCCTGTCTCCACAGAAATATGCTGGGCCCATCTCATCCAGACCCGACCAGACGCTCCCATGCAATATTGAAGAGACTTGGAGTGAAGGAACAGTACAATGTGACCTAAAAACAGCAGCTAAAATGCCTTCAAGGCGTATATGATTAGCTGTTATCTGGAGCGCAACTTTGAAATGTTTACACTAAAATGGTCCCGGAAAAAGATTTATGGAGCGGGTCAAAAGTCCTGTTGCATTTAGAAAACAAGACACTCAGAGGCCTAAATACCTCGACTCTGGATGACCCGGAGAGGAGAGAAACTTCATTAATATGGAGGCAAGTGAGTCAAATAAACCATTCAAGCCAAAGTTCATGAGACACGTGGAGGAAATATTTCCTAACGCCTAACGCCCGCGCAAATAAACAAGAATAAATTTAGCACCGACTTCTTTTTTGCACGTTTCCACATGGCGCCAAATAACCTGTGCATATAAATACCGATATAAAGCAGCCAAACCTTTAAATGTCTTTCACTGGCTGCTCAAATGAGTGAGCAGGTGGCAAATTTGTAGCTCGCGAACATGTTCGTCGTGACTTCTGACCCCGCGAAGCTGCAACGTTGACTGCAGATTTCTCCATTTTTAAGGCTCCGGGGTTGTAAACATGAAATATTGTTCCAATAAGAGGCTCAGAGTTGGTCGAATCTGCAAGGGGGGAAAACACACGTCAGGCAAAATCTATTTCGTCTGAAGCCGTTGGACAGCACATTCACATACGCTGATGGAAACAATAGCAAGCAGGAGACTTTTGTGAAATAAGGGAAGGAGCTAAGAGCCAAGATCGCTGCTAAGACTGACGGACCGAGCAAGATCGGTGTCAAGAACCACTGCAAAAAGGAAAATTACAGCCAGTGTTCGGTCATTTGAATGGCTCTTTCATGACTGGCGTGGCGGAGAGCCTCTCAGCAGTCCCTCGCCTCCCACCTCCTTCAGGTAAGAAGTTGTTTGCAGGGAATTCAAGCTGGCTCCAGTGTAGCTTTGCTAACCCTGCAAGAACAAGGCAGTTATAACGCGTGAACAGAGCATGGCGAGTTAGAAATAGAGGATGCGGCTGCTGTTGGTAGGCAACATGCCTGACAATTTACGCAATCAATCGGAAGAAGTTCTGTGATTTGTTTCCCCCTGATTCCGAGAAGAAATCCAGTGATGTTTGCGTCTTGACGCGGGGCTGCCTCCTGCTGAGAGATGCTCTTTTAAAAGTTGTTGCATACCCCCTGCAAGTGAGCAACAGCCTCATCAAAAAAGCAAAACAAAACAAAAAAATAAAATGGAAAAAGCACCCAGCACCGAGGGTATTTCAATATATGCTCAGAAAACTTCAACAACCCTGTAAATAATTTTTTTGGAAAAAGAAAAAGCAAAGTTTCCAACCCCTGGATTGCAGTATTCAAACGTTAACGTAGGAGCCGCTTGCTCATCACTGCCTTTGAGAAAAAATAAAGATGGCCGCTGTGGTGCTTCTCATGCCGGTAGTGTTGGAATTACTGCCCAGAGGGGGCAAATCCATCCCTGAATGAGTTACCAGCTCATCACAGGAGCATTTGGGGCTTCAGTACCTTGCTAAAGGGCACCATGGCGGTGCTCTGAAGCACCTCCCGCTTCTAGCAGGACACCCCTGTAGGTTTGTCCACACCTGGGATTGAACCTGGAGTCCTCCGCTTCTCTCTCTCTCTCTCTCTCTCTCTCTCTCTCTCTCTCTCTCTCTCTCTCTCTCTCTCTCTCCTCTCTCTCTCTCTCTCTATCTATCTAGGGAAGCAGACTTCATCCATCTTGCTTTATTTAATTGGTACTTCGTGTTTTCCACTCGCTCTCCTCTGCCTATCGCTTTCGGATGCTGACTCTACTTTAAACAATTAGTGCACCCTACAGTGCCCACACACACACACACAACACACACACACACACACACACACACACACACAATGGGTGCAGAGATGTGGGGGTATTTACTGATCCCAACAGATGACATCACCGGTCTTTTCCTCTCTTCCCTCCTTCATCTCTTCCCGTTTTACCCTCCCTGCTCCTCATTCCTCTCCCGTCCAGACAGTTTTCTTCCCTTGTCCTCTCCACAGACTTCCTCTCTCTGCCTTCCTCTTCTGTCACTTCCTCCTCTCCTTTCAATCTCATCCACTTCAATTTCAATCAACAGCATATTTAACCGTGCGTGAGCTCTTATACCGAGGTGACCTTTCCACTAGTTCCTTGGTGCCGGCTGTGCGTATATGACATCAACAGCTCTATATTTAAGCACACACAGCTCGTGTCTGACACAACGACCACTTTTTGCTGAATCAAAGCCTTTTTAAATATCCAACTGTCGGCTTGATCTGCTTCTATACAAAGAAATGCAGAGTCGAGGCTCAAAGACTCTGAAATATTCAATTATAGTGCGAAGAAATGAGCAACTTGTGCTGTTGACAGTAAAAATGGGGGCCACTTTTTGGGACCCCGCCGCCGTCGGTGAGCTCCGTCATGGCAACGCTGACCAAGCGGCTGCCATCGGAAGGTCTTGTCACTTGTTGATGGGTGCATGTGAGGGCAAAAGTGGGTCTGTCCATCATCCCGGACGAACCCTTTCATTATTTCTGAACCTCACTCAGCAGCCTGCGTCGATTTTGATCGAGTCTAACATTGATTGCGATTTGTGAAAGGCGGGTTCCTCCCCTTTCCGCTCGGTCGAGCCGTCGCCACTTTTCTCAGAGGTGTTCGGGCGCCGATGGCCGGGGGTCAACTCCCAGGCCACCCACGCCTGTCTTAAATGTTTTCTCATAACAGTCACGTCCTCTGCTTCTTTGTGTGGCTGCTGGGGTAGCCTGGCGAGCCGGAGATAAGGAAAAAACCCATCGAGGCGCGCCGATGCGAAGGTGAATCAAATTCCAAGAGTTACTTCGCGTTTGCCTATCTTAAAGACTTCCAAACTGTCATAATGGAGATGAAATCAGCAGTCGACAGACGGACAATGAAACGCTCCCCTACTCAGACTCAGAGTCGCGCTAGCTTATTTAAAGATTTTGGGTATGAAGCGGCGGTAACATCATTACCGCCGCTATCATTCCCCTGGAGATGCTGCTGTCACGCCGCCTTCATCCCTCCTCTGAGGTGAGAGATAAGATAAATGTACCCCCGGTGCCCACCAAAGCCTCAACTGGAAACATTTGATTTGGACGCTGCGGCGGAGAGGAGGAAGAAGAGTGTCCATCAAGAGTCTTCTGCTGGGCTGGGAGAAGCAACGGCTTTCCTCTGTAGATCACGACGAGGGCGGGGGTTTAAAACTTGCTCGCAACAAGGGGGAAGATAACAAGAAACGCTGTTCATGCGAACCACCCAAAATTAGGGCGGGAAATGAATCATTAGCTGCTACCCAGCATTTTTTGTGCATTTCATGTTCTCATGCTATGCACCCTTGTCTGGAAAGGCGATCGCTTTAACATCTCCTTTATCCCCCACCAGAGGAGACACTTCTTGGTGTTTTACTGGAGAAATTGCAGAAATCAGCGGTTGGTTTAGCACATTTCCTAATATAGCATCAATTCTTGACGGGATTCGAGCGGTGAGAGCTGTTGTTGATATCTGGGGCCGAGCCTATTATTCCCTGCCCTCGTTTCAACTCTCAAGAATCCCAACCGTCCGCCACGCAGGCGTCTTCGCTGCTCGTCTTACCCGCCCGCGCCACGAGGTGGCACTAAAAACCCAGACTTGGGTTCTGTCCCTCCTCATCAACAGCCGTCACTGACTTGTCATTAAACATAGAGAGAACATACAGACAACAGAGAACATGCTGACAATAGACAGTGATTTAAAAAAAAATGCACTCCAAAGACATTAAATTCAAATTTATGAAAATCGCTGGCAGCATTTAAAAAAAACCCAAAAAAACATGTTATTGACTTGCATAAGAAGCAAAGAGAAGATGACTAATTTGCAGACTGTTTATGCTGTGAGAATTAGTATTTTATGGGTTTGTTGTAATCTCAGTATGCAAATTGTGAAGGAATATTTTGATTGACGTGTCTTTAGTGGATTACTCCTACACAGTCCCACGCGTGCCTTGCAAACAATCGCACCTGTCAAACCGAATATGCATTATTCAGTGTAACGTGGTGTCCGAGTAAACAGCAACTTCGACCTGAGGAGGCTCCGGATTGTTCGGAACAATGAGTGGTCCGACTGTACGGTCATCCCGATCAAAGGCTTTGACTTCCAGGATAGAGCCACGCGTGTCTCATCAGTACAGAGAGGGGTCTAAAATATATCCGCTTTTCCGACTGATGAAGCTCGAAATGTCTCAGTCAACCGACGGCGGCCGCATTTTAAAGCGAGATTTAGTCCAAAAATGAGAAAGTTGGGCATGACTCACCCATTAATCGCGAGGTGAGACTCCTTCCGGGGGCCTCTATCTCAGTCTGAGAGGGGTGGAAGCAGCTTTTGTAGACAGGCAGTACATCTGATACCCCCAATAGTGCACGTTCATATACCCGCCCATGCGGTCGGCGAAAGTAGCAACAAAGCAAACCGAGAGATAAGCCAGTGCTCCTCCTCAAGGTTGCTCAAGGGCACATGCCGCTGGATTGTCAACGATGTTTGCTGATCTTACTGTAGCCTGCGATATCGGACGGAGGCCGTTAGAGGAACCTGTGAGCAGCAAGAGGGGTCATTTATTAAGGGCCCTGAACACCCCCCTCAGTTTTTAATCCAGAAACTCCCAGTTGGAATCTACAGGCCTTCTTAACCAAGAGTGCTGTAAATAAGTGTGCGATATCAAAATAATGATCGCTTAGACCGCATCTATCAATGCCTCATCATTCTTGGCCTTGTGGTCAGCGAGCTACAAGTGCCCCATGCATCACATCTGAACCCCCCGGCCTCCAGTGCACGGACACGCACTGCTCGGTTTCCACACTATTGATTGATAGGAGCCGCGGCGGCGTTAGACGATCATTACATCTGGAATGACACTGAGCAGGGGGATAGCAATACCCTCGCTGCGACCTGATGATATTTGGAGTTATTAGTTAATAACCGCTGTAACATAAACCTCAAAAACAATTTCAGCCTTTAAAGACCTTTTATTGGAAAGTCTTGGATGTAATTTCACACCGCTGCCTGATTTCCTGTAGCCTACGAGGTTTGCCTTCATTTATTAAAGAAGGATCCGTTCCCTCGGTCATACGATGGGCAGCAAACAAGGAAAGGTTGGGAGGAAGTGATCACAGATGGGACGCCCGCGTACACGTCCAACCGTCCTCGTCAGCGGCTCTGATTCATTCACGCCGCGGTCCAAATGTTGATGGCGAATAATGAGGTCCTGGCACCACGGCGCCATTAGCAGCGTTCTCACGCGGTCAATAAGACGGTCGATAGGCTCAAGGCTTATTATCACGTGTCGTTTCTCCGGCGTTTTAATGTCAGGCAGAAGTCGCAGCATCACCTTCCTGTCCGCAGCCGTGGGGCTGATGCCGCAACAGCTGCTTCCACGTGTCACCGCAGCAACTTTTTAGCCTCCTCTGAACCTGCCCGGCGTCCTCGCCGTGTCTCTTGGTGCAGTGGACGAGGCGGAACTGCTCGTACCCCCATCTGGGACCTGGTTAGTCAGTACTGGCCATCTGTTTCTTGGGAAGGGCAGCTTTCCTGCACCAGTTGGAACGCTCTTTACACTCATTTACTTTTGTCCTGTTCATTTACACCTTTGAGCCGACCTTTTGACCCGCACACGTTGAACCTGTCATTTGACCGGTTCATCACTTCGGTTTCTTCTCTTGGGTGAAAGCAATTCGGCCAGTCAGGGCGCTGACTGAGGCTCATGTGCAGTGACACCAATTTAGTGCTTCTATTCAGCTGCAAGAAAATAGCAGACTCGTTTGAAATGAACTGAGCCACACTTTAATTATAGTGAAAGTGGATTCAACACTTTTTACATGACAACGCTTCAATAGCGTTGCCACAGAGATAAGAATAAGAAAATCACCCATGGCAACATCAACGGGGCTTTACTGAAACAAGCAACACTTAACAATACAAAGGTTATCGTTGTGACTCACTTCCATTTATTTATGGATTTCTCGCCCTTTCTGACTGATATTACAGACACCTTTACAGAAGTAAAGCCATCCTGCTTCAATGCTGAATGCAGGAAGTTACTGTAAACATGGCTTACCTTGAGAAAAAGTTAGCTTGTTTATCACGAAACCAAAGCATCGGTTCGTAGATGTGTGGCTCCTTTCCTATCAACTGTGGTGGGATGTTCAAATCAAATCTAGCATTTTTGTCAGCCATCAGCACATTAAGAGCAATTGAGAGGATTTATTGTCATCCAGGAGAAAAGGGCACTCGGGAAGACATGCTGATTTTTACACAAACATGTGTCTGACATTTTCAGGTGCAATTTGCTCTCGAGACACATGTCTCCAACGCCACGTGAATAATTAACACGTCCCTGATTTAGAACCAGGACATGATGCAAAAACAAGGAGAAGCAGGATCTGTTTTTACCACACATTTGTATTTCAGCTTCAGGCCTTCCACACACACACACACACACGCACACACACACACACACACACGGACACACACACACGCACGCAGGCACGGCCTAGATTTAAACAGCTGAATTTAGGACTTAATGACTTTTGCTCTTGTGTTTTCTTGAGCTCAGGGAGCGGAGACGACGGGAAAATTATCCTTGATCTGCCCGTTCATTCATCACAGGGAGGAAAAAATAAAATAAAATAAAAATCTCCCCGCTCTTTCGTTCCAGTCTTAAACCCCAACTTTTGTTTGGATCAATGGGGAAATACGATCCGGCTTATTTTCATCTCATCTCATCTCATCTCATCCATCCATCCATCCATCCATCCATCCATCCATCCATCCATCCATCCATCCATCCATCCATCCATCAGCATCATTTTTAACCAGTTTGGCGTCCTGGACAGATGCAGGACAGAAAAAGTTGACATAAAACCAAAGGGTTGGGTGTGATTCCATGCCACAAGATGGCGGCGGATGATCGGAGTCGGCGGGCGCTATCGCCATGTGATCTGGCTGTTTACAAAGCGGCGCTCGTGGAGCATGATGTATGTGACAAGGCTTCAACGCCGCTGTATTTTCCCGTGTGAAAGAGGCCTTTGATAGAGGGCAGCCAGCAGCAAACAATCCTCTGAGCCATTCAAATGACACTTTGTAGCGTTGCATTGAAAGCCCCCCCCCATCCCTCCACCCCTGATGGAACAGTCAAAGACTGCGACTGATGGGAGGAGGGGGCGTTCAGTGACGACTCTGAAAACATCATGCTGTGAGACACCGGGAAAACGCCTCAGCTGTTAGAGCGCCTGAGTTCGCACTTGGAAGGTGGCGACATCCCATCTCAGTGGCCATGCCTTCAAAATGTCCCTCACTGGAGGGGGAGGGGCTTCCTCTACTCATCCAGGGTGTGGAAACCTGGAGTCCACGTGTCTCAGGTGTCCAATCCAGGGCCATCAGGTTGTAGCAGTCTCTCTCACTTCAGGGAACTCAGCGTCACAATCAAAGTTCCTTCCTGTCGTTTTGATTTGTTCGGCAGTGTCTGGGCCTGTTATATAAAGCTCTCCTGGCGCTCCTTCCTTTCAGTCGCGCCTGCAGGTACGTCTACAGGAGTGTCTTTAAACAAAGAAGGTAACCCGAATGTCGTGGGAATACCTATGTCAGAAAAAATATTTTCCTGTTCCTTTAAGCACAGGAAGAGAGAAATGGTGAAGCAAAAAAAAAAGGTTAGCTCAAGCCGCTGAAGCTACCTTGTCATCTACATTAGGGAGACGTGGGAGAACCCCTGGGATAGACCCCCGTCTCTTCGGTAAGATGAATTAAGTGCACCGCAATTCTTCTTTCAGAGTCATCAAAACAGCTTAATGATTCTTCACTTCCTGCATAATTCAGCGTTCTCATTTTCTCGACGGTCTTTTGGTATTTTCTGTTTTACAGACTTTACAGACCCAACAAAAGGCCAAAGTGAACATTGAATGAAACTAACAACAAAGTCAAACATGAAAGAATGGTCACCATTGAATGTCCCTGCATGAAACAATTTGAATTCAGCTGAATAAAAAGATCTTAAACCTCAACGGCAGCCTGGCGCGCTCCTTATTCCCACGAGAGGCCGACACATACAGGGGCCGAAAGATTACGTTGACCCTGGCCGATGTGATCAAAGAAGCAGCCATGTTTTCCAACCGGATGATGTCCAACTCTGAAGTAAGTCTGTGTGTGTGTGTGTGTGTTTGTAACCATAACCAAATCCAATACATAAAGGGACAATAGGGAGGTTTCCAGGAGGAATTCATCTCCACTAATCTCTTACACCTCTTCCTTCAGTCCTTTTTAATTTGATGGACATTTTGATCCATTTTCCTGGGAAATTGGACAAAATACGCCCCAGCGCACGAACAAATGAAAATGCAGTGGGTTTTGACTCGTCATTGTTATGCATTTATTTTCCCACGTCCTTACAAGACCTGACAGAGCAACACAGGCGTCCAGCCCACAGGTGCGATTGAGAGAGAAAGAGTGTTAATTCTGCTTCTATGACGATGGAGGACAACCCCCGCACACTACTTATATAAAATGCTTATGTAAAATAAGCTGCACGGCTCCTGAGGTGAGTGTAGAAGCGAGTGGAGGAGGATGGACACGATCTGGTGTGGGACCGGCGTAACGCCTGCTTCCTGTCACGAGCGTCCGTGGTGCAACACCCCCGTCATCTCAGTAAAGCCTGCAGCCGCGGGGTCAGAGGGCTCAGGAGGAAAGGTTTTTGGCTTTTGTGGCAATGGAAATAACAACTGAGGAGCCTTTGTGGCTACTATTTATCCCTTCGACCACAGTGTCCTCGTTATGTCTGCGCTCGCGGCTAAAATAACAGCGCATTCCATTGCTATCTCACACTGTTCCATGCACAAATAATTTTGGAATTACAAAGAATTCAATGCTCCGCCTTGTAATCGGTGCTATTTTAGCTGAAGTCAAGGTGATGGAAAGATAAATGCTCCGGCTCCAGATTGCTCGGCTGCGCGCCGCGTTGTTTGTATAGCAGTTCTGTTCACGGGGATAAGCTGTCGTTTTAATTTACACGCAATGTTACCTTCCAGAAAATGAGACACAGTTTGACTTGGGAAGCAACACCACATGAGAGCACATTACCCTGAGCACAGATTACATGGAGGGTGTTCATTAACGTAAAAGTGTCAAACGATTTTAGCTACTTGGAATGCGTGTGCGCCCTTGACTTCCCCTCTGGTTGCGCAAGACACCCAGGTTGCTCACTGGCTTTATTATTCTTTTATATTTGCTACACAAACAAGGCGAGCAAATCCATCACCTGCAGGAAGCTGTTCACATAGAATGGCTGAGTATTAAACACCAGACACAGGTGCACAGTGCAAAAGTCCTTACTGTGGTCAAGGATCCTTGTCGGTATCAATCAGTTATCTCCGCACCTGCTGATAAAGCAGCACTTTTTAAAAACATAAATTCACCACTATGATGAACAGCAATTATTCATATATATTCATCAGATAACCCGTCACATGGCCGTTGTATCTGCGCAGAAAGGAAGACGGCGAGGGAAGGAGGATGGAAAAAAAAAACCCCAACAACCCAAGCGAGCGCGGAAAAAATGGTGACAGTGAGGCGAAGATGGCAGGAGGCTCTTATCGCCCTTCCCCAGCTGCTGACTATCAATAATTTGCATTGAGAAGTTCAGGTGTAAACAAATACAGGCGGGGAGAAGAAAGCCAAACACACGGCGTCAGCAGGAAACAGGCAAAGTGACAACCTCGCATGACCACAATTTCATTTCCGTCTCGTCCAACGTGATTGTGCAGTTCACCGTTTTTAAATATGGTTCATATCTGCCCTGCAATCGCACGCATCGTTAAAGGCAAAAGTATAATCAATCTTATAAATAACATGCCGCACAATCCTCTGGGTTTCTTTGGCGTTGAGAGGCCGAGTCGCTCAAATATCGAGCATGAGTCGCAGAGAACATTATAGGACAGGGAGGACTCTCGGAATTTAATAAATCGGGCAAGTTTTAAAAGTCGGAATCACAAAGAAGGCAAAACCTCTTTGTGTGGACTAAAACCGCCCCACGCCGCCACGTGTTTCCGCTCTCTCAGATCATCTCGCTGCCTCTCGCCTCAGAATGCATTTGCAAACACGCCGTGGCGTTGAAGCGAATCGCGTCGCAGGCGTGGATTACATTTTATGTTGCCTTAGACTCGGTCGAGCATGCTAGCGTCTAAAGCAGAGAAACCTTCCTTATGTTGCCACAGGCTGCAGGCACATGTTTACCACGTCCCTTTAACTTACATCGTTACGGCGACGTTTCATCGGCTCATATTGGCGTCTTGGTTTTTGTTCTAATCTGCCATGTTTATCTTGATTTCGGGTCCTGTATCGTTTCTATTTATCGGCGCTTTTTGGTCTGTTTTCGCTTTGCTCTTTGGATTAGCTGGATGTTGTCGGACGCTATCTTCTGGCCCTGGCCGCTCCTCGCCTCTCTATCTGTACCCATCGGGCCCTGGCCAGTACATTTTCCACTGAGCTGCATCAGCTCTGTCACCATTGCCTGCGCCACAGTCGCCCCCCTGCATCATGGCGCTTGGGCGGGCCGAAATGATTGGATTAGCGGGAAAAATTCCAGCGCCTTCAAAAAATTTAGAGGATAAAATAAACGCCATATCTTGGCAGACGTGTGTAAGTGCTGTCCCACGCCTGTACAGCAGGCACAATGACTCGCTGGATTGTCACCAGCTCCCGCTAACAGTGTTGGGGATTGTTAACAGTGGATTATCAGAATTTCAAATTGACCCACGTTAGGGAAATCAGTGCGTGACGGGGCCAAATTTTTAGCCCCTGTTTGCCTGAGCTGTTTGCCAACTTGACCAGAAAAAAGAACTTGGCACATGAAATAGGACCCACAAAATGGGGTGCATATTAATTGTACAACACACACACACACACACACACCAAAAATCCAGTAAATCCTTAATAAACTAATCCCAGAACATCAACAAATGAATTGTCAGCTTAGCAAGAAAAAAAAGATTAAAAAACCAACAAAATAAATTCTTTGTAATTTTCTTTGTTTCCCAATGATGCAAACGTCTCTACACATGTGGACATTTGGGATTTACGACGGTTGGCCAGTGAGGAGCACAGCTAAGCATATATGAGTTTAGAGAGTCATCGCCATTCCAGTGTGGTACAAAGAAAAGTTGAACTCAAACCTGGAATCTATTTCTATTCATTTATGGACCTGAACAACACGGCAAAGGTGGCTCGGTGTCTTTGGTGTTTTGAGTGCAAATAAAAAACAACAATTCTTGATTTACTTTATTTTTTTTTTAAAACTTGTGTCAACACTTTGCAAGCGCGGCGTCAGACAATGCTCGCAGTGCAGACGCTGAGGTGTGAGAAGGAAAGAAAACACTTTTATATCTGAGGAAGATAAATCCCGGCTTGTGTCCCTGTTTACCATCCATTCATTATTCTATTCATGAGGACGCCGGCGAAGCTGTGGAGCCCGGTGACGTCGGCCGCTCTCGGCTGTGAGAATCTCCACCCCGCTCAGAGAATGGGAGGAAACCAAGATAAAAGCAGGAACAGGGACTGTGAATATTCATGCTTACTCTGGATGAACTGGTACCTTTGGGTTTCCGGCTGAAATGCTGCCATTGTCGCCGCCAGCTGGAAGAGTGGTCTGGAGCATGTGCGTGCAGAGCTTCACTGTTGAAATTTCAAAGAGAAGCTGGATTATTGAGGGAGATCAAAAGTTGGACGCGAGGTGTTAATGAGATAGGAAGGCTCCAGGGTGAGGCCTTGGGGGCCCAAGTCTGCTGCCCCCGCTGTTTTAATCATGATCTCCTCTTCCTGCTCCCATGCTGGCTCTTCTGTTTCTCAGTGCTCCCCAGGTACACATTGGCCGTTAAGTCCTCCATAAACGATGCAAGCAGCATTCAATTTCCCCATGTGGGAGCCCCCTCCTGCCCTTTCTCAAGGCTGCGGACCACTGGAGGATTGAAGCCCTGCAGAATATCAGAACATGGATCGGCCCTGTTTCTGGGACCTTCCTCTGCAACCGCAACGTCACCTTGCCGACATCATCTCAGTCTGCCCTCCTGTCACCTTAATTTAAAATGTAATGACGCATATGTGTTTACTGAAATTTGAAATAAAATGCATATTTTATCTTGTTATTAACCTATGTGTTCCTAATAGGAACTATATTTTATATTACCTACCGAAAATATGACTCAAAAAAGAGGTTTTGGATCCCCACTTTATTGGAATCCTAGGGTTCATCTCTACGCTACTATAGAAGCTGAATTTTAATGTACCGGTATGTTTTTTCCACATCAATAAGTCCACAGGTGAGCTCGTGGCAACAAAGCAGAAAACGAAAAGAAGGATGTGAATTATTCAAAAAGCAATAGTTCATATAGATGGAGATTCTGAGGCGCCCTGATCCAACAGAAGACTTGCTTTATGTAGCAGCGGGGACTGTGGCTCTTCAGGAAATTATCATATAATTAACAAAACCCAATAACAGAATAGTTATTGTCTGTTTTTCTGATTGTTACCTTAATTCATAAGAGAGAAAAAGGACAGACAGCTGTTATTAATTACTTTTAATTTGTTTAATTGTCCATTTATATAAACTGGGATATTTGCGTGTGTATGGGCGTGTGTGTGTGTGTGTGTGTATGTGAGAGAGAGAGATTCAGTGCCCAGTCCTAGTTAAACACAAATAGCTACAAGAGCAATAACATCCCTGGCTAAGCGGCAAGGGATCCAATTCCCGAGTCATTTCACAAAAGCATGGTGCAACTGAGTCACTCTGCCCATTGAATCCAGTATTTAATTTCCTCAAGGTCTCAAGAGCCTTGTCTCTGTTTCCAATTTCTCCTCCTCATAAGTTCAGAATGGGGGACTAAACGAAGCTCCTCTGTCCTTTTCTTAGCCTTTCGGTCCATCGTTTTTCCTTCAATGTGAGAAACCTAAATTCTCTGGATTGGATAGCAGAGGAGAGGCTAATGATTTTTGTCCTCTCTTGATACCACCCTCTTCTTTCTTATTTAGTGTTTCACGTTGTAGGTTCCATGTGATCTGATCCGCTTTCGGGACAGCAGGCGTCAATGGATCGTTCACCGTTTAATTTTCAGCGCTAACACATACTGCTTTTGTTGTTGTTCCCCACTTTATCCACCATGGTAAACAAGTGTTTTAATGTGAACGCTCAACAGTTTGCTCCAATGGGAGATCAGATGAAGCAACAAGAGAAAAATAAAAGTTGGTAATTGGTTAAATATCATACATAATAAACAGAAAGCTAAAACACAGTTTATGGTGGCAACCTGCTAGCTTGCTGGGCGAGGAACATGAGCAGACACCTCAAGCTGTGCTGTCCCTACATCCTGGTCCCAAATGCCCGAAGTGTCATTTTGGGGCTTGATTTATTTATTTATTTTTGTTCTTTTATGCTCTTTGATGTCCAGGTGGATTCCTAAATGATGTGGTGTGAAGCAAAAACGCTGCTTTTAGTCAAATTCAGCATCCAATTTGCACACAAACAACTGAGTTGCTTGCAGGCATTATGAAAGGTGTGATATAGTTGGACCTACTGGAAGCACAGGTGACATTTCCAGAATTACTACAATGTCCCCAGTCAGTTCTGCGTAGCAGCTTATTTGGTATTTACTATAAAACAGGGACGTACGACTCAAGACACACATCAACATCGTGAAACATTTTTACTTGTATTCCAGAGGATGTTTCCTTTGTGTGTCGATATTAACGATAAAAAGCCAGATAAATGCTAATGAAACAGAGTTGAAAACACAAGTGGAAATTCAGCAGAGCGTGTGCTTGAAGTGCATCTCTAACACTGATTTCGAATCTGCAGGATGCGTCTTAAAGTCATTACCCGTCCATACTCACAGATAATTGGTATTCAATTGCAATATGTGCTAAATGAGATACAGGTGCCGCAAAGGCAATTATACCTGCATAAGAACCCACCAAGCAAACACGGTGGTCGCTGGGGAACCGAGTAAGAGAGAAATCCTGCAGAAAAAGCGCTGACCCTGAGGAACGTTTGCTAAACAATCCTCACTTTTTTGCCTTTCGGGTGACCTCCTGAAGAGGGAAATGATGAAAGGGGAAGATATGAAGGTATAATGGCATAATTTACCCCGTGACCCCCAGGGGCGAATCGCAGAGTGAACCCAGCATCTCGTCTCTGCAATTTTAAAAAGCGACAGCAGAATAACTGTGGACTTCAACAGAGCATTTGAGCTATTTTTTGTGGTCTTAAACCCAAGAGCTACACATAAATATACTGTATATCACGTATATGCCACATAGGAGATTTGCAGCTCATCAACATCCTTTATTAAGCGCACTATCAGCACTCACAGCAGGGTGCTGTACTTTGTTTTTCATCACTACTTTAACGTATAGGTGACAACATCATCCCCGGCACTCAGGTCGGTGATAGCCTTCACATTTTCTCCTCAGATTCCAAGTCAAAGGCTCTTTTATTGTCATTTCTGCAGCTTTACGAGACATACAAAGGAGTTTGTCGTAGAGAAAGCACATACTTTAGAGCGCTGTTAAAGTTGAGTTAAGATAAGAGCAGAATAAGGTCATAAAAAGTAATATAACCAAAGAAAAACAAAAGCACATAACAGATTTAACTCTGTTGATGTGAGTGTGTTGTGAAAACATCAGAATCAATAAGGACATGCCGTACAATGCAGAGCAGCTGGAGTGGGTGATGAGCACAAAAGGCAGGAAATGGCTTCATGTACTATTATGCTTCAGTAATACACAGAAAAAGAGATCTCTGTCTGCTAGAAGTCTATGTGCACCAAAGCATGACAGGAAGTGACGTCACATGACCGCTGCATATGAGACATTGACGGAGAAATTAGCAAAAGAATTGACCAAGTCTCCGTTTACAGTAATAGAAAGACACCAGGGAACACTGAAACGCAAGAACCAAGTAATATACATGTGGCATCAAAACTAAGGTTTTGGCAACGACAGAGGGGAAGATATTCACCTAATACCCATCACCTTTGATGTCAAAGCCCTAGAATATAGATAAGGAACACTTTGTTGGCCGAGCCGTCCGACCCAATTGTCTTCACTCCTGCCGACATCAGCATTTTTCCCTTTTCTGCGCCTAATTGGGAGTTCTCTTGTGGCAAGGCCACACCTCCCAGCCTTCTGCTCCTGTGACCCAGTACATAATAAATCCTTTGATTTCAGTTATCAGTAGTCTGAGCGCTGCTCTCTCATTTCTGTTTTTCAAGGGATGGTTGGGAACCATAGGTGCTGGCGAGAAGATGCATCTTTGTTTGAAATTTTAACTTGGATACAGAGGTATAATGAAGCTTTTCCTTAATTCAGAATGTACAAAATGTACCAACATTGTGCCAATCCACCCATCCTTATGAGAGTTCTTTATGCAGTTTCACCGGCTATATCTTTAATCTCTACCACCTTCCACAACTTTGTGTTTTGACTGCTTTTGCAGTGATATGAGCCACTGTGTTTTAAAATTGAGTTCAAAGTCTCACAGCCTCATGGAAAAAAGAGCCCAGCAGTTGCTTTCGACCCCAGATGACGTTACTGAAAACAAAGTGAAGCTTTGAAGGCAGCTGATGACAGATTGAATATTAGAAAGAGATGAAAGGTTGACACATATTTATGAATTTGATTCAAATTCATGAAGGTTCTCATGGGTTTGTATTAGATATTCAGCAAATATATATAGGCGACCCCAGAAGTTTGATTATGCGACTGTGGGAACTGTTTAGTTGGCTAACTAGACTTGCTTTAGCTTAAGATTAACATGTGTAAATCAGCTTAAGGTGAATTCTGTTTGGGTTCTCGATATCATCACACAAGAACACAGATTTTCCTTTGAAAATGACCAACGACAAAATCCTGGGGAGTTTCTGGAAACGTTACTCTTATTTTGAAAAGATTCAGTGCGGCATGTAGTGCCACTATTCAGTTATAATATACAATATGTAGATTCATCTCCACCGAGCAGAATGACTTCTGGCTTTCAGTTTCATGTTGGAGCATGCATACCAGATCACAAAGGCTGGTTCTGCTTCTTCACAGCATCACATTATAGCAAAATGGTGCAGAAAATCTCCGTAGATCTTTTAAATCAAAGATGGGATATAATGCAGTAAAAAGACCGATATTACCGCAGACACATTGCTTCTGTGTGCCGTGTCTAGGGCAGCTCGTTTAGATGGCACCGTGAAGGCCTCCATAGCTACCTCCCAATGTAGCTTCACAGCACAATGACCATCATTTGTCCTTCTGAAAAGACATTAGACAGTAACTAAAATCAAAATTCATGTTGGCATCTTCAGAACTATCAGATTTCTTTTGATCCCCTCTTGTGAGGGCATAGACTGAGCCCTGGAGTGACTTAAGGGGCTGTTAAGAATTGTGTGGGTATGTAATGAAAAGATCAAAGGGAATGTTGTACATCCCTCTTTGCCAGGAATGTTGCAACAGCCGAAGGCATCTTTTTCTGTTTTCACGTTTGTTTCTCTTAGGGTTAATGGTTCAAGTGGCTTTGCAACATTTACACTTGAGAAAGTCATCGAGCTCAACTGTTCTGACTTTTCGACTCCAGATGGATCATGAGTCTGTATAGATTTTATTAGTCAAGTCCAAGCTCTCTCGTGGTCATCTAAATAGCTTATATAGCTGTCAAGAAAGGCAAACAAGCACTTGTCATGAATATAATATTTTCTGCGCATGTTTAAGGTAAATTAGGTAAGGTAAACATGTTTTTAAAACATTTTTAATGTGTCCTCAAAGATTTTTGGGTATGTTCTTATCTGGTTGAAATATTGTCCATTCTAATAGATCTGCAAGTTTTATACTACAGAAGGATTCCAAACAAAGTTACACTTGTTGCTGTGGCCACGGAGATCACACATAAACGATCACATAAACAGACTTGTTAGACTTCCAAAGCCAACCAGTCTGGTCATACTGGAGACCCAGAATTGTGCTGAGATGTGACAACATGAGTATGTCTTCATGGAGGCAAGGGCTAAAATATCTGTATAACGCTTGCAGATCCTGAAGTCTCTGATTCCTGGTGCTAACACCCTCGAATTTGTCCAGCAACAGACACGTAACACTGGATCATCTCAATAAATAAATGGGCAAGGATAATGTTTTTGTCTTATCTTTTAATTGGGTTCCCTTTATCTACTTATCTGCTAGTATATTGTTGCGGGCTCTTTGTTCGCTGGGCTTCATGGACATAATTTCAGAGTCTCCAATTTCATAAAGTAATTATAAAGTCACAAAGCTGATAATGATAATAGAAGCCAGTCTTTAAGCAAAATGACTGAGGTTTTTGTCAATCAGGTGCCAGTTAGATGACTTGTCCAGAGTACCTAATTTTTTATATGTCAATGAAGTTTTGAAATAGAGAACAGAAACTCACGTATCTTTAAATCTCTGTCGGTCAATCATGTCCTGACAAACATTGTCAGTTAGACATGGTTAGGAAAGAGAGGCCGTGGAAGTAACCTGCAAGTAGGGGTGAAATATATATATCCATGATAAGAGGATGGTTGTGGAGAGGACCTGATGGGTCAATTTGAAAAGGCACTTCTCCACTACACAGTATGGGCTCTCCTTTGAGCAGTAACTTTACTACTCCGCCAAGAAAAAAAAATGAAATAGCTGCAAAATCACAGATTCAATTGCAAAAAAGGAATACATGTGGCTAGGAAATAGTGCACAATAATATCCACAAAGTAAACTACACTGTCTGCCGGAGCACCTTTTCTGCAGCCTTTAGCAGGCCGTTTGACAGGAAACAGCAAGAGTCTGGGGGTGGACTTTCTGTTTGCACTTTTCTAATTGCAATGAATGCACTCTTATAGAAATGTCGTGACAGTTGGTTTCTAACTGGACCCAGGAGCGAAGATCAAACTACTGGCAGTTGAAAAAAAAGCTTTATTCCGCATTAGGTCAAAGAAGCAGGAAGCCGGGAGGTGGCCTTTACTGCTAGAGAACTCTGAATTGGGCCCACTGTGAGTGAGTATATAAGTATATATATAATATATAAGGCAAAATGGAAGGTTACTGGTTTGTGTCAACCATGCATGGTGCCAGCCAGTGTGTCTTTCACCATCCCAAACAGATGATGCTAACCATGGACATGACATCTAGCTTGTTTTTGTCTCTTCAGCATTGCTTTGTCTCTGGGAAGAATGGAAAACAGGATATGGCCACTGAGAGCTCAGAAGCTACTACAGGACACTAAAGGTGAGTCAAGGTCATTTCTGTCATACAATTTGGGATTTAGGGAGAAGTAGTCATTTTCCTTCATGCATTAATAAATGCACAAACCCCACATTTTATGCTGCAAGGGCTCAATTGCTTAAACCAAACCAAACTATTACTACAATCATATCTAATGAAGGAAACAACATAACTCTGACTCTCTATGCCCTCATCTACCGATACCTGTGACTCCATTTTGCTGTTTTTAGTGAGAAAATCTGTAATATTTACCAGCACTTACACTTCAACTCACTGCCCTCTCCCCTCCTGAAACTCTTCCATACAATCAGTCCTTTTCCAGTTTTCATCTCCAGGATGCCTGTGAAATCTCAGACCTTATCCAGAACTCCCCACGAAGGATCCCCTCCCCACAATCCTGCCTCTTGTCTCTGCTTCTCCCCTTCTGCTATCACCCACTCATCACTTTCTTTTGGAATTGTTCCATCACCATTCAAATTTGCAACTCCCATACTGAAAAACCTGGCTCATATCTCAACGGCTACATTAACCTCTGCCAAATCTCTAACTTACCTTCCATCTCCAAAACTCTTGCAAAAAATGTCATTCACATTAAACCCATAATAGCCTTTATGAACATTTCCAGTCTAGTTTCTGTTCCCACCACAGTAGAGAAACTGCCCTCATAAACCTGCCCAACGATCTCCTCATTGCAGTTGATTTGGGACTTTCCATTTTCTTCCTTACTGGAGAATTTCACTCTATCTCCCATGCCTTCTGTAGACTTTTAACCACTAGCATTACTGTCAGGTTCCACTCTGATCTCTCGGTTTGCCCTCATCTCATACAGCTAAAAACATTCCAACTCCTCCCCAGTCATGACAGGTGTGCCCCAGGGCTCTGTCCTAGGGCCCTTCTTTTATTCACCTACCTTTATTCCCCTTGGCAACATTTTTCATAAATTCAATGTCCATTTCCACCGCTTCATGGATAACATAGAGCTCTGTCTTTCCAGTAAACCTAAAAACCTAAGAAACAAAATTGAAGTCCCCTCATTGGCACCCAATCTACTCTCTCCATAATCAACAGTTTCTTCCTCACCATTGGCGGCTCTCCAGTTCCCCCCTCCGTTAAGGTCAAGAGCTTGGGTGTCATCCTTGATAACACACTGTTGATTCAATATTAGATTAATAACATCACCTGCCATGTCCCAATTTTATGCAATCCAGTCAGTTTTATTCAAAGATAATCAAATCCTCTAACTGGAATATTTTTTGGATCAGGACAAAAGCAATTTAACAGTGATTCACTTTTGATTTTATCCACAAATCCAAATAAAATGATTAAATTAAACTTACAATTTGTTGGATTTAGCTTTCTATAATCTCCAACAGATAATTCTTTTCTAAATTGTGCATATGGCATTATTTATATCATATATACTAATGATGCATGAGGTAAACTTTCCATCATAGATAAAGTAAGCACTTAAGTTTTTAAGAAACCCCCCCCAAAGACCTTCCAGTTGCAATTTACATGGCTGCAATTTACGAACACTATTTACAAAGTTAAATTGGAACTTGTTGTTTATGGTTGATCATCAGCTTATTGTCTTTTTTCTTGAGGCCATAATTGACTGAGCAAATAGAAAACAGATGAGAACTTAAGTCATAATGTTGCTTTAATCATTTTCTTAACTGTCGAATTTCTAACTCTTGATAGCTTTTTATGCGGAAGTCTTTTTCCAGGGGGAGAGATGCAGTTTCATCAGGACTTGTAATTGAATGATTTTCTTCCCATTTAATTTCCATCATTACGTCCTCAGGCTGTTAACCCAAAGGAACCTGTGGCAACATCAGTGTCGCAAACACTCTGATCGCCCTTCACATGACCTTCTCTAGCGTTGGATTTGACCTTAAGCCACGAAGTCCTAAAGCAACATGTACTGTACATCCTGGTGTGGTGATCCGGTGTAACTAAGTAATCATAAGTAACTTCTCTAATAAGGTGATATCGCCTGTAAATAAAACTGAGGGATGGAGCTTTTTTCTACAAGCTTGTTTTCAATACCAAAGGGACATTTAAACTCATTTAACAGCTATTAAGCTTTAATATCCTGTTATTTATTATACAAAACCTGATCTGGCCATATTTCTTGATGAAATTGCATTTTTTTAGACACTAAAAACTGTTGTGTTTGCTTATTGAAAAATTAAAAATTGTGCTTTGCAAATTTGCTTAGAACTTTGAGATTTTTTTTCACCTAGCACAATAATGACAATATGTGTGTTTAAATCATCTAAAATCATTATCTTAATTCTATACTTAGTTTGGCTGGTACAGATTTTCCCTGCCCTCATTCATACATGGTGTGAATGAAAGAGGTTTCTAAGATCACATAGATATTGTGCAAATTGTAAATTGTAAAAATGTGTCTTGAAAATATTGAAATTACACCACAGCTGGTGTGTTTTACACTGTTGAGTGTGTCTGTGTTACAAGTGCAAAAGGTCTACAAACATGAACCTTTCTATGATTTCCAATACTGGTCAAAGGTTCATCGATTCCTTTAGTGAGCTCCCCACACTTTAAAACATTGACGTTGGAATAATTACAATCATTAATGGGAGGCAGCAGATTCCAAGGTAAAGTTTTACATCTCAGAATCAATCTTTTTTTATCTTAAAGAAGCACACAAACGACATGTGGATTTGCCAGTTTAGAAGTGCATTTTCCTCCCCAGAGTTCTAATACATGGTGAATTATTAAGTCAGTGAATCTTCTTTATGTCACAACAAATAAAATAAAAATGTTTAAATGCGTGGGAAGTCGTAGTAAGCACTCTAACACGCAAATTACAGTTGCACTCATTAGAAATATCAGTTAATTACTTTTGGGGGACAAAACTGAACCTAAACAGACTGTAGAAACATAAAAAGTGATTTTCACAACACCAAACAGCCCAGATATTCTGAATAAAAACAATATTATTTTATTTGGGATTTCATAAGTATTGTTATTTACATGGCATAATCTGTGCTTTTTATTATCAAGAATAAAACCAAATGGGGAAAATGAAACCTTAACCCAGGATTGAATTGTTCTTTTCTGCCGGTTGATATATTAAACATTCAGTAAAACCAGAGAGAGCGGGGGGCAGAAAACACAGGAAACTAAATACTGTAGATAGTCAGGTAGGTTGATAAATACATTGATTTTTCCAGAGACATTTGCAGATGGTCCACTGAGGGTAGTATGAATGTTCAGACAGTTATGTGCTTTTACCAACAGCAGCAAAAGGCACCTGTGTATTATTTTTTCCCCGCAATAAAAGAGTATATGTTAGGGCCTGAATCCAGTCCACACGCATACAATCCAATCCACCCAAAATTTAAATTGAGGGAATATAGGGAATAGTTCCTGATATTGGACAGGCCTGGCTTGACCTTATCAAATGAAATAACTATAAATAAGGTGTAGAGACATCATAAATATACAGTATGTCATTTGATTACTATGATGAAGTCACAGATGGAACTTTTTTCTTTTTTTAAATAAAGCATTTTGAAATGTAATTGCTGAAAAAAATAAAAGATCCTATAGAGTTGACAAGGTCAGACAAGAAGAGACAAAGAGGAGATACTTGACAAGAAGTATGCTGTGGGAACAAGACCAAAATGAGTCTTGTCTAAATGATGCCTCGGGAGGTTTGACCTCACACCATTCATTGGTCATACTGGTATACACTAGCACCTACCTGAGCCTTTATCTGATTGGAAGCTTCTTTCCTCTACCTCCTTTTATTATATTTCTATCCCGTCTCTATGGAAACAAACAATACCAGATAGAATAACTCCCAAGAGGTAAAACCATAGAAAAAAACAAAAACAGAATGTTAAATGACACACATAAAGGGTTCAGTGAATTGCAAAGATGTAGCACAATTATTTGCATTAATTCTTCTAAAAAAGTGTGACTTGAAATCATATTCATTGTAAAGGATAGATTCATGTGAAAGGTACACACGTTAACATCGTGGGAGGAGGGGGAAGGCCTTTCTGGTATAGATTGGTCCATTAGCTAGCCTTAATTTCCCACAAGACTAAAGTGTTTTCTCTTCTCAGACCAAGGTCCACGTGGCCCGTTAGCCAGCCATTAGCTATTACAACCCCAATGCCTTAGTTTCTGTCTCTTCTGACAGGTTTGTCGTCCATCGCCGTGTGTTTATCCTTACACAAACAAGGATGCGTTTTCCAGAACATGTTGACGATACAGTGAGCACACTTCCCACGATTACTTGAATTAGGATACTACTGCAATCAGGAACACCTGTAATCCGTGAGTTTTATAAATCATCATGTCTTCGGCTTTGACAACATCATTATCAGACCTTCAGGGTGACACTGTTCATGAGTGGTGCTACAGTAGCGTCGTGCCCACAGGTTGGCTTTTTGTGTCCATTATGTCACCCATCGCCGCATCTATCTTTAAGCATTTGGTCTTCAAGCTGGCAATAGCTTCTCTTCTAGTCCATGTTGAGTCACTGGCAAATACTGGAGCATCACACTGAGCTGTGGTCCACATTGATTTAGCCTATTAGCAAGACTTACCCTTCTGCCAAGGTGTAATCAATATTTCTCACACAAATTTCTTACCGTGCTATCACCGTCCACCTGGATGTGGTGTCTAAGCCGGCATTAGCTTCTCACCAAACCATTATCCATGTTGATTCAGTGTTTTGGCTAGCATTAGCTTCAAACTGTGTTAGTCCATATGTCTCGGAGGCGGGTCAACCTTCCCGCTTTCAGCTCCAGAGGCAAAAGTTACTAGTTGTTTGGCAGGTTGAACCTTTCTCAGCAGGAGACAGATAGAGCTTGCCATTAGCACAGGCACAAAGCTCATACACAGTCTGTTTAGTGTAGGTGGTCCCTGCAGGTGCTCCCTCCAGGGGGTCCACAGCACTGCCCAGTGGAATGTTTCCCAGCCTGATGGCGTTGGCATCGAGAAAAATCTGTGGTAACAACACAGATGATAAAAACAATGAAATGGAGCAAGAAAGGCAACTAAATCACAGCTAATTTGGTGCATCAAAAACCCAAAGGGAACGGTAGGAGAGAAAGTTCTGCTTTGAAAAAAAATAAAAAGGATTGGGGTTAGGTGAAGAGACAGAGACGGCACTTTGCTGCAGGCGAGTAACACATTAAGCAGCTGACTGGTTGTCATCAAGGAAGATCTACAGAGAGAAAAAGGGATTTCTATTTAGAAAGGGAGTCTTTGATGAGGAGGGAGAGTGGGCGCGAACAAGGCAGGGGGCAAGAGAGGTGGAGAGGGAAGCAAGGGTGGGAGAAGGGTGAGAAGGAAGACAGAAAGAAGAGAAAATGTAACGGGAGAAAGAAATGTACTCATATCCACAATGCAGAACATTGTTTTTCAGAAGGAAATCTTTTGACTGACTGAGGAAGAAGAAAAACCCCAAGAGCAAGAAAAAAAAAGGTTTCAACTTAGATTGCTTTGCATTTTTGTTATTATTTGTTTGGTTTTTTTGTTCTCCTTGTTGCTATCCCTTACCTCTCATGTTTGGACTGGAATTTTTCAGTCTTAGTTTCTATTGTCTTCTCTAGTCCGTTTATTCTTCGGCGTTCAGTGTTTGTTCGGAAAAGCTCGGCTGTCTTGTTTCGCTCTTTCACCCACGTCCTAAGTCAGCCTAATGCTGCTCAAAAGCGAGCACTGGTTATTCCCACCAGCAGTGTGATGGCAGGGGGTCCACCTCCAGATTAAAGCTTCTGCTAGAACCGGTTTGACTGTGTTAAAGTCAAACCGACAGCTGCTTCTGCAGCATGTAGTGTTGGGTCCATTTACACATAGAAAATCAAAATGTGTGGTGGCAAATCAGTCTGTAGGGGACTGGGCTGAGAGAGTTCTTGGTTCAGGCCCTGGTGCGGACAAAATTTGGGAGAGGTTCTGGTAGCAGGGAGAGGTGCCAGGACAAATTCAGTTCACTGCTGAGGTACCTGAACATGGTATTGAACTGGGCTTCAGCACTCTCCTGTGCTCACCCTTACCCCCCTATAAGATCTGTGTGTACAGGTTAGGTCATGTGTTCAGAAATAGGGTGAGGTCATCATTGACCAGTGTGCTGTTATTTGATGGCTTCCAAACCTTTCCATACCAACCCCCCCCCCGCAAAACAGCTTTAGTCTCTAACCAGGGACCCAAAAAGCCACAGACAATCCATCAAAATATGTAAAGAAAGGCATATTTATAGTCAAAGTCATATTAGTATTGATTATATTTTAGAATAATCTTTCAAAACCAGTTTACATTTTGTTGGCTCTGCATTTCTCTGTTATTATCCCTCCAATTTTCTGAGGAGCCCATCACACCCCTTAAGGGGCTACATACCCCGCTTTAAAATTTTCTGCCATATGGTGAGAATAAGTGCAATGTTAACCCAAATAATCCAAATATCTATTTAGTGTTCCCTGGAACTTGGAGGGTTTAAACAAAATAATAAAAAGCAGTTTCCTTTTGAAAACATGATCACGTCCTTCCCTATGCACAGGCCAAAGTAAAATACCACAATAGACCACTAAATGTCAAGGTGTGCTTGTAACAGGTCCCTGGTGCGCACCTGTCATCTTCCCTTCAGCTGCCCACTAAAACCTGCCAGCATTCAGCTACAGCCTCTCAGAGGAAAGGACTCAGTTGTGTTTGGCAACATCCCAAACCAATCTAATTCCAGCAGCTGGTTTGTCACATCAGCCTAAAATAAACGCCGAGTGTGGTGAAGGCACGGGAGCGTGAGGAGAGTTAGCAGCGCGATGTGCAGAAATGCAGGGAGAAAAAAAAGAGACTCCTCCATGACGCATGCAACATCCTAGCAACAAAGCTTGAGAGGGAGACAGTTAGGTTGGAAAGGGGTGAGAGATGAGGTGGAGGATAGAGATGAGAAGAGAGACAAAGGAGAGGCAGAGACAGAGATTACGGTATTCGAAAGAGGGGGGGGTGATTATCAGTTCAAGATGGGGGGATTACAAGCAGGGATGGGGTGAGGAAGAGATCGATTAAAAGGAGCTGAGAGGCGAGGGAAAAGTGGACGAAGAGAGGCAGAGAGGGATAGGCGAGACACGGCAGGGAATAGAAACAGTAGAGGGGAGGTGACGGACTGATGGACTGACACGCAGGGACAGGGAGTGGAAACAGGAAAGGCAGTGCAAGTCATTTGTTGGAGCTTAAGGTCGGATTAGCGTTGACATTCATCCTAAATGAAAGTGTCTGTAGGTATTAGGGCGGCCTGTTGTGGTCCGGCATTATGTAAGGGTCAGTATGAACGTTGGCAGGCACGTGTCTGTAAAAAGTTCTCTACAACAAGGCAAGAGGCTGCTCCTTCACGAATAGGTGGACGTTAATACATTTTGTGACAGATGTGTCTGACGGATACAGAAAAATGAATGGGCCCTTAATGGCATTACATGGCGTATCCTCAATGCTGCTAGCTGAAGCGAATTGCCTGAAACATCGGGTAAAAGCAAGGAGCAAATGTTACAGACCTCTGTGTCGCTTCTTTTGTCTCTAACTGGGTCATGTGTCATTTTTATTGAGCAAATATTATAATAAACAAGTTCTTGACATATGCCTCCCTACACTGATTACAATTAGCTTGGACAGGCAGGACAAGTTGCTAATTAAAATAAAGTGAAGGACTGCAGCAAAAAAACACCCCCCAAAAAACTGAACTCTGATGGTGGAATATGAACTGCATTGAAAGGTTGAGCACAGCAACGAAGTCTGTGGCATTTAATACAGACAGGCAGGCCTTGCAGCTCTCACTGCAGGGAGGGGGTTGCCCTCAGGCATACTGGTAGGCGAAGCTACCGCATCTTAATGGCCTCTCTGGAGATGAAAAAAAAAACCCAGAATGATCTCGTGTGTTTTTGCCATATCATTAGCAGCAGCACACAAAACATTCTTTCCTCTGTATGATGTCTATTCTTCTGGATTGATTACCTTTATTTGTAATTTACTAGCCTTATAAATGAGAAATGACAAGATTTCTTAACAAGTTCCAGTCTGGAACACTTATTTGTACATAATATCACTACCAACAGTCGCAGCTACTGACTTATATCATTTACTGGGGTAAACATTGTGGCGTCTGTGTGTCTTCCAATGCCTCCTTCCAGGGCTCACATGGTCTCTGGTGTCAAGGAGATGGGAAACATGTGGGAAGCGGCAATTATGGCGGGTCAAAACATTTTTCATGGATGATTTCCTTTGGCACAGCTGGAGAACTGGGTGAAAAAGTGAGTGGGAGGCGAATCATCTGATAGTAAGGAGGGGGAGAAAGCAGCAGAGAAGGTTTGAGCATTTCCCAGGATGGAGGAAGGAGGCAGGTGTGGGGAGAACGCAGAGGAGATAAGAGGGTTAGGGTGTCTTTTTCGGAGATCAAGAGTAAGAACAGGTGTCTGTGGGATGTGTTGAGAAGTGGTATAGGGGGGAGGGTGTAGGAAGATCAGGCAGGTGAGGGAGTCGGGGAAGACAAGAGGAGAGGAGAGAGGAGTATTAACGATGAAGGAACACATAAAAAATGAAGGAGAAGGGCTTTTTGTTGCCTGTATAACCAGTCATCCAAACAACAATTATAAAATGTTTAGCTATCATTTTTTGTAATCACGGGGCCACTCGGTTGGACGCTTGCTATCTTTTCATTAAAAATTAGGTTATGATTTATAGCACACAGGAAGCATGTCAGCTAGTGCACCAAAGACGACAGGATCCTTTGGTTGCTGTCCCCAGGTAGCAGAGACACAAATAGAATCTAAACTGCTGAAGAAAAGAGCTCTGCACTGAAAAGTGATGGATAGTGATGAAAACAGAGATATATCAGGGCCCCCTGTGTTGCAACTCCAAATGCTTCCAAACTGGCTCAGGAGTAAACCTGCCTAGTTAAAAACAGAGTCTATGTCAATGGGGCCGTCATGCTGATGGTGTCCCTGCCTCCCAGTGTATAAAAATCGGTGTGGGAAAGAGCTCTGCAACAACCTAACCCTAACCTTGCATTTTGAGCAGCCCATCAGAGTGAAAGTGAAAAAGAAGAAAGCAGCGTAACCTTCATCCAATCAAATATTGTGAAGTGCTGACAAGGAACCTTCGACTCTTTCCATCCTAAAAATAAAAGTTTTGCTGGTATAGGATTATGATGTCATTATTTTTCTAGGGAAATAAAGTGAAGCGTGAAGACTTCTTCTTGCGACTGTTTTCTCGCCACCATTTCCCGTGCTCACGCCTTTGACTGGGAAGTCTGGGGTGCAGCAGAGCGACCGGATGGAGGGGAGAGAGTTTGCAAATTTCAGGAGGTTGAATCCCACGCTTGAAAGCGCACAAAGTTCTGCAGATACAAACGTGCAACAGTTCACCTTCCATCATCACCTAGCTTCACCTTAACCCCCCCCCCCCCCCCCCACACACACACACACACACACACACACACACACTCGAACACACACAAAACCAGCAAGAGTGTGAGGTTGTGAAGCAATCTGAGTGCATTACACAGACCATTAGGCATGTTGAATGGACAGACGCTGGAATGGGAGCTGACAATAGACTAAATGACAGGCTGGAGAGAAAGCGATTGTGTGGTAACCCAGATGTGGGAGGGACATAAAGCCATATCAGGCTGCTCTACTGTACCACACACACACACACACACACACACACACACACACACACACACACACACACACACACACACACACACAGATGCTGCATTTGGTAAATCAATAATGGTAACACAACTAAACCTGCAGCAGACCATAATAGAGACACACTGTGTGATAGACAGCACAAATAAGACCGAGGGGAGGGGCAACAAATCCCACACACAGACAGCCAAAATTACATCAGACGTGTAGAATCACACACACACACACCTACGCGTATGCACAAAGTGAGTCCTCCGAGGTTTTTGAAATACACAATAATGACCTTTCTGAGATTTAAGTCAACAATTCTTTGAAGGCAGGTGCGAAATAAGCACAGCACAACAACAGTGTAACGGGGAGAGGAGGCGGGAATGATAAAATATGTGAGGGTGGGAGGAGGTGAACGTTGTTGTTGTGTTGTTGTTGGAACGCTACAAATCAGAGTTTTCAATGGCTTTTACATTGCATTTTGTATTTTGAAAGTTTTCCCCTATTTTCCGCATTGTGAACCATTTCCTGTTCTGTTTCCTGCAGGTAGAACATCTCACACGCAGAAAAGTCTAAGTCCCAGTTTCAGTAGGAGAACCCCTCTGGGCTACACAGTCCCAGTAAACCCCAACATTTTGTCAACAAACAGTAAGGCTTCACTGAAACTTTCAAAAAGTTATTGTTATCAACCTGATTTCACCTCAAAGAGACCAATGGTTCGGGGAAAAAAAAGAATGTTTACGCTTGTGCACAGCATGGCTGGATGGATGCACACATCTCGTGCTTTCCACGTTTTTATACAGCAGGTCGGTGAGAAAGTCATATGAATGGAGCGCTGACTCACAAGGAGGACGGTATCTCTCCCTTTCCCCACGGGGGCCCTCGGTTCCCCACCGCCTGAGCTGTGTAATTTCAGTCTGTACCCTGGTACAATATGTGCAGCTGCAGTGCTGCGTTAGTGCAGATTTCCTTTTGGCCAAAATGATGTGAACTTTTCAAGACTTTTGACGCTTGCAGAGGCTGAATAACAAACAAAAAAAAAGCAGATTCAACCTTTAAGTTTGTGGTCCTCAGCTTGCCAGCTGTTGCTGTTTTTTGTTGGTCATTTTGGTAAGCACTCACCAAAATAGAGTGCTGCTCATTTCGGTTGATTAGTGTTGTCCTGTACTTCCTTGTCTGATATCGTCCACCTGTGTTTCTTTATCTCCCCATCCCCTTGTAACAAAAGCCATCCTCTGTTTACCTTTGGTTCCAGTTCTTGTCCTTGGCATGATCGTTTTAACATTTGCATCCATTTAGCCACCTTGTTGAGGACCGTTTTAGCGCTCGTTCCGGAGGTCTTTGATTTGAATTTTCATTACTGTTGCCTGATTAAACTAATTCTTGTGTCTTTGTCTTTGTGAGGAGATTCTCCCCAAGTTAGATTTGCATAATCAGAATGTTATTGCTCAGTTGCTCTGGTTGGGTTCTGAACATTTCTCTTTTTTCTTTGTTAAAAGATCTGAACCTGTAGGAGACGCTACACAGCTTAGTCGTGGGTGACTAATGTATGAATCTATCGTCTTTATCCAGTTCTATTGTTCTTACAGTCATGATCTCTTTTGATTCTATAGATAAAGCAAAATAATTGCTCAGAGTTTGACGGTATAGAAGCATCAACAAACAACAATGATGCTGTAACTTTGTCATCTACAATGTCTTAACGGTGCTGAAGACTAAAGCCATATAATGTTGGTTTCAACGTTGAGGGGTGGGGTTGGGGGACTGAGTTTGTCCCAGATGGGTCCATCCCTGGACAAAGGATTACAGGTTGCTTTTTTAGGGTTTGGCACCTTGCTTAAGGGTACCCCGGAAGTGCTTTGAAGGTGTCTTCACGCCTCTCCTCTTACAGTATCAGAACAGCTTTCCAACTTTGGTCTACCGCTGGGGTTTGAACCAACAGCCCTCATCCTCCCAGCCCTAGAGACTGAGCTACCAACGCCCCCACATCTGGTCTCGTTAACATTAACAACGGACTTCATCACAGAAGATCGGCATTTTCTGAAAGGGCCTCTGCGGCAACTATTTTCAGTAAAAACGAACATTGAGTTTTTTCTTTTTCATATTAATTGGTGCTCAAATATCACCCAGGCACTGGAACTTTCTGCTCGACCGCAAATGTAGCCTTTTTGACATGGCAACTGAATTAATGAAGGGAGCACTTCATTATTAACCCAATGACAAGACTCTGCTTAAAGTTAAATCCAAAGTTAAACAGAAATAAGTGTTAACTTTGGTTACTTTTCCTTACACTTCTCTGAATTCTCAAAAAAAAGTTGCAATTTATGGAGCCGTTTGCTGTGTTGTCTTGTCTAGCTTGACCAAGGTCAAGTAGAAGCAACCTCTTCAAAAAACAAATGGGGGATGAAGCTTGAACATAGACGTCTGGGGACATAAAACACAACCTGGATAATGAGATGATATGAGTTAGATACTGACAATAAGTCAGCGCCAGTGTAAATGTTTATGTTCACGCAGAGGCAGGAACGTTAATGAAAATGGGACAAACGCATAAAGTTGTCGGACAAGTGAATCCAGGTGGCATCCAGAAATCCTGAGAGGATCTGTCAGCTCTCGTTGGCTTTGATTGTAATGGAAGCCGGCACTGACCTACCTCTAACCCATTTGGCCCTAATTCCGGCACTGCTTTCTAAACTTTTTAAACTTTAATGGCCCCCTTCTTAAGTGCCAGATGCTGACAACATCGATTTGACTTTAAGCCTCGCCATCCCGCGTGCCTTTATTTTCTCCCGCGGAATCGACATAAACGTCTATTTTCTGCCATCCTCCACCACCTCCCACTCGTCCGATACTCCTTCTATCTTCCCTTCATCCCACTCTGCTCTGTTCATTTGGTGGTGTCAGCACTTGGGAAAAGCTTGGATGAGAGTGGATAAAAAGGAATGCTATTTGGATAAGCCCACCTTTTCAGGGAAGGTTTCCCAGCTAGGCTGACACCTCTGTCACGAGTGTGACAGAGGTGTTTTTTTGTTGCATCACATGGGAGAGCAGGAACATGGGACAACCCTAGTCCATCGGCAGGAGGTTTTTAACATTAAAAATTTAGCAAGTCATCTACTACACCAAAGAATGTCCACAATTTATCGCCACGGGCTTGCTGGCAGCAGCTTTTTGTTTTCAAAAAGGATTATAAAATAGTCCAAGCAAGGGCTCGTGTGATATTGCTATGCGTGTTGACTGTTGGGATTTTTGAGGATGATTTTTTAAAGGACATCACCACCCACATACTGCTGAAGGACATACAACTTTTTTTGGATGTAAGAATGTCAGTAGAGGTGGGTATCCACAACAGAATTTCATTCGTTCCACTTTAATTCATTTCCTGTGCACTGAGACACCTCCACAGTCTACTTCTGCCACCTAATGCTCAGACAAGCTCCTAAAAATGAACTCCTGACTACTAGAGCGGTATGACTGAGCCACAAGAAGTAGAAAATGTGTTTATTTTAAGTAATTATTTAGAAGCAATTCTTGTTGTTACTGAAATTAAGTAAATGTCAGTGTTCACTGCACTGAACAATTCTATTTAAATACACATCGAAAACATATGTTTTCAATTATTTTAAGCCCTTTTGACAACACTTTACTTAGTCTAAATCACCAATGTGTGCAAAAACCTGAACTATCGCGCTACAGTTTGCATGGATTTCTGTGTTTTAATGTTTTTCATTAATATCAGAACAGTTGGTGTTGTGCCGTATCATGTGGATAACAAGCAAATCGGTGTCTTTAAGCTCGAGGATAACAAATGCCCTCGTTAAATAGACCTTTTAAAAGCGGATCCTCTGAAAAGAAGACTGCTGGCCATTACATCTTTAGGAATGGTTACTGTTAGTGTTCATGCGAAACACAATACAATCACATGCGGGTGCGTGTATGGCAGGTTTTCATTGATCTCACGTCACCGCCCTCCTGCTCACTTCTGTTGTGATGCCCGGTTATACGCATGGGTCTAATGGTTGCTCACCAAGGTCAGATACGAACGTGAGGGATCTGCCCAATAAAAAGAGGCCTTCCCCACCAGCATCAAGACACTGTCGAGTCGTGATTGGTGGGCAAGAATTGAAATATTAATATACACAGTAAAAGTATAGCAAAATTCAATGAACTGACTTGATTTCCTCCAAAATATCGTTTTTCTTTTCTTCTCTTATAAATAGACAAAACAATGAGGATGACAAGGCTGAGCCCACACTTCATGTTACACAATAATTCGAAGTATTGTTCAGCATTAATAGAGAGCCTTATATTAGGAGAGATCTGACGGAAGAGGCGTAAAAATGATAATCCCCCTCCATTTCCCTGGATGTGACAGCCACTGTACTGTGATGAACAACCGTAGCTTGGAAAGTTAATTAGACAGGCTGGGTTACTTAGAGATGAAGGGCTGAGAGACTCGGAAAGAGAGGAGGGCAGGAGATTGAGAGAAAACTCGAGAAAGAGAAGACTTTAACACAAAAAGCCAATACAATAGGGAATAATGAGAAGGAGGAGGCTGAGAACTGTGGAGACTGACGATCAGTCGGCGGGAAAAAAGTTATGGGAACAAGAGAACAATAGATGATCCAGAATTGTGCCTTTATCCTGTCTTCGCTGACACACCTCCCATCAGTGGCTTCGGAACTTGCAGGCTTGGCAAAATCACCTGCAAGAGATAGATGCTAGAAACCCTAGCTGGGTAACCAGCACGCTAGTTTTGCAACATAGCTCTCGTTTTATCTACATTTCCTTAAAAATCTCGGTGTTATGAAGGTGGCAGTGTGAAAAGAGTTCGAGACTATCATGGGAGAGGTTTGACCTTTGACTGAGGAAGGAATGGCAATGAACGGAAACTGCTGAATTAAAACAGCATGCCCCTGCTGTGTGTGCAGGACTCTGAAGATTGTTACGTAACTGCAAAGACTTCCACTGTGTCACTGACATTCATCCACTATGCCACGGCTGTCCTGGGAGTTCGTTGACCTCTGCCAGGCTAATTTGTCTCAGAACGCCATGAAAACAGGAGAGGGAGGATGAGATGAGGACAAGCACGCGGGAGAGGAAATTAATTTTATTGGTTGTTTCTTATGAACTTCTATTATCTATGTGAATGTGCGTGTGAGTGACGTTGGTAAGTATTGTCCAAAACTTTGCTTCTGCGTGTGCGTGTTTGCGTTTGCGACTGACAATGAGAGTGCGAAAAATGGGAGTGGGGCCATTCTTCTGTTAATTACTGAGTTAATGACATATTATGCTCCAGTGGACATGCAACATGACACACACATACACACGCGCACACATACACACACCATAATGGCTAAGTCTGCTTCGGTGCTCACACCATGTGGCAGACAGCTATGGAAAGAGCTTGACAGTGGCAGGCTAACAATGCCACGCATACACATAAACACACACGCGGCACGGCAGCAAATGACAAGGAACCTCATCAAACTGGCTTTAATGAAGTCACTTCTCCAAAAGAGAAGAGGGAAAGAAAGGGGGGATGAGAAGAGGAGGAGAAAAGGAGGACAAGGTCGCATGGATTGATGATGCTCATTAGCCTAATAAGGTACTTTAATGAAGCACGCCCAACACTGAAGAGTCCCGCAGTTGAAAGACGCATACAAACACGCCGGCTGTGTGACTTTGTGTTGCCCCTTTGAAAGGAAAGCTATTTTTGTCAGGTCTTTTATGCATTTTTCTCCTCACATATCAAAACACACACTTGGAAAGCCTACAACACACTCACCTCTCCTTCTGAGGACTGTAAGAGGAGGTCTTTCCTGCAGTACGCCGTAAAGTCTCCCACTCCAGCATTGACCTCCACACCCCTGGGTGCCTCCAGGGTCAGTGTCCGAGTAGGGGATTCCAGCCTGAAGCAAACAGAGACACATGTATTTTATTGTGTAGAAAAAGGGGGAAGTACACACCAGCAAGGAGGGGGGGGATTGTAGAATTGTTGAAAAAAAACCCCAACATGGTCTGATGCTTTTGTTATGACTCGACAATTAGAATAGGATCAATAAAGTCTGAAACAATTTCAGCCCCCCAGCCAGTCTTTATAAGGCAGCAGATTCATTTAGCATGGCTAAAACAAGGGGGGAGGGGCTGGAAATCAACTTTTGCTCTGCGGAGCATAATTCCCTGAAGTTCCACAATGTGACGTGCATTATATAGCGGGCACGCTGCCTTCTGAAGAGTGTTCTCAAGAGTGAATTAGTGAGGGCTTTTTCCCCTTTAGGACACTGGATCCATCCTGCTAGTTTTAGATGACGCATTTGTAGCAGCTTTTATGCGAAGACCGCCGCAGTTTGTGCGATGATCAAAGCTCTGAGAAACGAAACACTAAAATTACCCGCAGCCTTCTAAAAGCGCCATGGTGTCGTGAGCATGTTGAACTCATGTTACGTTTGTTCCTGCTCTGTGACACGATAGGAGTTTTGCTGGAACTCTTGTCACAGATAAATTATTGAACCAAATGAGCCAACAGTGTAAACTTCAGATGAAACATTTTGGGAAGGGGTGCCAGATGCTTCATTGCGTGGCTCTCAATTGTTCAGAGGTTGTGTTCTCTGACCGCGGCTCGCTTCATCTCTTCTGAACATGTAAGAGATGGTTCCACTGCTGGTTTGTGGGTATCTTCATGGGTTTTTTGCAGACAGGAATAAATAACACCAATCTCATAGATGTCAGAATTACACATTTTAAATTAGAAGAGAACACATTCCCTCCTCGGCGGACACATTTTCAGCAAGATGTTGCTCAGCGGCCCTTTAGAGGGCTGGATGTAAGAGCCCTACAGGGAGGCTGCTGGAATAAACCGGTTGAGGTAAATGCTGATTAAACTTGTATCCAGTCTGTGGACCTAAAAACCCAAAACAAAACCGGACAGACTCATTTTCCTCAGACTGGGTCAGTCACAATGAGTTGCCATTGTTTACCGCAGGGCTGCAGTTGGAAGCATAAAAGCTGAAGCTCCTGTGAGAGCACTTCCCCCATGCTTGGTTGCACCAAGAATGGAAGAGATACTTCTCAAGGCATCCAGACTGCTCCGACAATATTGACTGGTTGTTTTATCCTATCGTGGACTTTCCTTTCAAACAGAGTAGTTCGATTAGGAATTTCCCTCCACTTCCCGTCACGCGTTGCTATTTTTATTTTAATGCAAATGAGCGACTCAAAGTAAATGTGCTGTGTTTGGAGGAATGGAGGACCCGTCCGCTTTCACAATGCCCTTTTATCTTTAATCTCCAATCAATATGAGTATTTGTCTCTATATTTCATTAATGTTTTAAAAATGCTGGCAGCCTGAAAATGCATCGCGGGTAAAAGTTCCTAAATCAATTAGAAGTTAAGCTTTAAATGTGATTAGGACACGGCACTTTATTTGAACCCTAACCCTTAACACTAACCCCTAACCATAAACCTAAGCTAACCCTCACTCTGACTCTAGACTAACCCATAACTCCCCAACCCTAGCAAAACTCTAAACCTTAAGATGAACCCTGATCTAACCTAACCCTAAATCTAACACATATGCTCGCTCACCATCCACATGCTCTATTGACTCATTATTGAGCTATCTGGGGGTGTAAGTCCAGCTACATTCGGACTTCTCTGAGCAGATTTTATTTGAGCTACGACGACCATGTGGATTTTATGTCATTGAACTAACACAAGAGTTTGGTTTTCTCGTGTGTCTGTACTATGTGTTGATGGGGGATTTTCTGTGTCCAGCCCACTGTAAAACCCCGACCGTGGAAACTGTTTCTATTGTCAGCTTTTCCAGACCCACTGTTTATCACGGCCGACGGTGTATTTATTTTTTACGGGAAGTTAAAGGTAGCGAAGGCGGTGAGAAGTGAAGAGGTTCATTAAAGGTGAGGGCAGGTTTTCTGCGGTGTAGTGGTGGGCATCCAGCTACTTCACCTGGGTCCGTGTATATATCGATCTCTCAACTGGTACAGGCCGAAGACGGAGAAAAAGGGAGAGACAGGCAGTCAAAAGAGACAGACAACGACAGTGAGAGACAAAACACTGCTTTAAAGGAATGGGAAGAGAATAACTTATCAATCCTTCTCCGGGAGCTTTTGTTTGCTTGCTGCAGAGCGCCAGAATCGCTTGCAGCTGCAGTCTGCAACGGTGTTGTCAGATCTTTGGCTGACTTGACAGTTGAGGCAATTACAGTGATGCTGCTGCAGGCTTAAAACAGCTGTGATGGGCAGACACAAACATGTATACTGACGATCCATCACGCCACGGTTCTGGACCGTGCACACGCTGAGCCATCACCTCTGTTTTACCTCCCTCCGCATACACAAAACATTTATTTTCGCCTCGTTTAAAAATGGGCAATCATTACAGAAGCAGCAGACTCAGGAGAACATCCGTGGAAGGCTGATTAGCTTGAGTACAAATGTCCAATGAAAAAGATCATTGATGTCAGATTCTTTAATTCCATGGTCCTAATATGCACAATCAAAACTGCAGCTCTGTACCTTTCTGCAGATACTAACGGAAAAAAACAGGATTTTTTTTTTTTTTTTAAATAAAATTGTCATTGACTACCAGCTGAAAAACTGCTTGAGGTTTCACAGCACTTTCAAGTTGATTAGATTTTGTTAAAGCTGTCTGGAAGCCAATGTTAATGCAACACTAATGCATTTTATTGCTCTCCTCGTGATGGCAAAGTATTATATTCAATTTACCAACGTTTTTTGCTTGTGCATTACTCTGTTACTGATGTGCCGTGGGCGACTGTCGACATTAGTGTGGATATCATTTCTGACGTGTCTGTGGGATAATGGTCAAATCCGATCATTAGTACAGCTTTAGCAAAAGTGTCTGTACCTAAAGAAGCTCAAATTTGGACATATATTGAACTAAAATATAAAAACTTATTAAAGAGAGGAGTACAAGTGTTCAACAAATAATGATTCAATTGGTTAGCTCTTCACCCATGGCTAGATTTTATAATTAAGATGTATTTCGCACACAACAATCTTGGGCTGGTATTAGGGCCTACCCTAGTTACTATTGCAAGTTACAAATAATGTAAACATCTCTGTTCATCAAGGATTGATGGATTGGTGTTGTAATACCAACTGTAGTGAGTTTGTTTCAAGCTTTTACAAACACGGAGTAAATGTTGGGGACCCATGTGAATACTGGGAATATATGCACACGCCGCACAGGAAAGTTCCTCATTCCAACAACCTGTCCAATGGTTGTGGGTGACGAAAATATACACACTTCCGAATAATTCTCATTAAGAGTACATGACTACTTAAACACACACACACCACACACACATAAAATTGGTTCAATTTCTCTCTTTCTCTTATAACAATATAAAAGCTGCTTTCGTTCATTACAGATGTGCTTTGACCTTCACTTGCAAGAAGACTTTTTACAGCATCCATAGCCCCTTGTCCAACCTGACAAGATAAGCCGCTCAGAAATACATCACTATGGCTTTTCAGTGTACTTGTAATGCTTTGCGGAAAAACAGAGGAAAAGGAGATCAAATGGATATGAAAAAAAGATAAAAACAGAAATATCCTTCCATATTAGCAGGCAAAAATAAAAGAAAAAAGCAAGAGGAACATAAATATTTCTAGTGAGCAGTGTATCTTATTTTCAATAGGCAGTGAAACTAAACTAAACTAAATCAAAGTAACAGGTTTTTGAATTTCAAATAACATTCTTAACATATTTCATTGTCTGCTCAGTAAGACTTACAACTCTCCTGTAGTTTTGTTATTAACAAATGTCAATGAAGGTACATTAGCTTCGGTGTAACTTTAACAGATGTTCAGTTTGGTTTCTATAACTTTGGATTTTTGTATAAAGAAGTTCTGGTTATGACTGCGAGGAGATCTCCAAAAAGTACCAGCATTTTAATACAGTCAGAGCATGTTGTTTTTAATTAAAAAAAGAAAACGCCAATCACAAGCTAATGATGATCACTTGTGCATGAATGTTCTGATGAAAGGTCATAAATCAAAAAGCCTGGACAGAAAAAAATACACTGTATCAGTGTATCTGGCTGAGACTTTTCAAAACTGGGTCTTTTTTAATGTATATTTCCCAGAAGACCTGGCTGACATTCACCCTGCCCTTTGCCTCTTTAGAATGGTTAATAGCCACATCAACTTATCGCCACCTTGCGAGTTGGTAATCACACCTTTAACCTTTTCGAGCCAAACACCTTTTCACCTGCCTGAGCGCCCCTGCTGTCAGTCAGCAAAAAACGTTAAAACTCTTTCTGAAAAGGAACGCTGGGATACAAGAGCAAACACATGGCAGGTTTGAGAGCTTGGAGTGTGGCGTTCGCGGTATACAGAAGCCATTAAATAAATTTAAAAAAACAGGAGAAATACCCTCAAAAAGCTAAACAGCCCTCCGGAGGACACAGAGAGTTCTTCAACACGCTAAATATAATGTACAAGAAGATCTGGCTCTTGACACACTCAAGCCATTTTGAACTTTCTCAGTGTAGTCAAGTGGCGTTCGACTGCCCCCCACAGTTGGCCACCTTTGACAAACACTTCAGATTTGTGCTAAATCACTTCCAGAGATCTTCTCACTGTAAAATGCTGCTGAGGAAATAGCTGATGGTGTCCCGCATAAGGAGAAAAGAAAATGTCAAGCAATTTCATGCCTTCATGACTCCGACAGGGTGGCAGGTTGATCATTTCTGAAGTTGAGTCATTTTTTTATCCTTTCTTTTTTTGTTCATTGACTTCTTTACGTATGTAAAGTGGACAAAAGAAACTCAAATTAAAACACAAGTCAGCCAAAAAAACAAATTGATATGTAGAGAAAAAGGCACAGACAGACAAACAGATGGATAGAGATAATCTTGTTTGCATCAGCATGTGGGTGTATATGTGGATTTACTTTATGTTTTTGTGTTTTTTAATATATCGACTTTGAATTTGGTATCTCCCTAAACTAGCCTGAGGCAATCAGAAAGTCTTTATCCACATCTGAACATTTGGTTCTGTCGCAAAATCGGATATTATTCGTCATTGTACCCACATGGAAAATTTCAGAGCAAAGAGCCGTCCTCTTAAACACACACACACACACACACACACATACAAAGAGAGAAAACAAATGCACATCAATATGGCGAGATTGTTTAATATTTAGCGGGTGTTGGTTTTATGCTGTTTCCCCTCGAGCGTCCATACCAACTTTCCAAAGGTAAAGAGGAGTTGATAAATAATAACCCCCCAAAATAAACCACAACAAGCTGCGGCAGACGACTGCAAACTGCAATTTTTATAGATAATCAAAGCTTCAGCTTCCAACCTACAACAAACTGGAATATGAAGCAAAGAATGGGGACACTTACGCAGGGACGCTTTCTCTTCTTTGTTCAATCATGTTTTCATTTTTAGCTCATCGGGGTCAAGGCTAGCTCTGCAAAAGGTCTAGTGAAGAGTCAACTAGACTGTTCATAACATCCTTCCGCACTGAAGAAGCCTGGCTTTAGTATCCTAATGTTCCTTTCTCATTGAAGAAATGTAAAGAAAATGTACACAGTTGTCACAGATGCTAAGATGTGTTAGTCAAATAAAATGATCTCTCTTTCGGATATTTGACTCACAAATTGGAGGGTTAAAGCAATCGGTACCTTTAGCAGCTAGCTGGTAATTAAAATACAGCTACAAGAGGAAACATTGATGCACTGTAAAGACAACAAACGGTCAGTGTTTTTTTTACTGTCATAATATTCCATTGCTTATAAAATGATGCGTGTAAACAATCTTTTTACCAGTCTGGCCGTTTTTAAGTATGAAGAAACCTCACTCAATGATGGCACTTCTGGTTAATGCGATTTTTTTTCTTGTTTTGTTTTTCCATTTGCTAAATGTCATTTATTATGCAACACATTCTGATCCCCACTGGCATGTTCTGCTGTCTGAGAAGCACCTAATCAGGTTTGTCCTTGAAGGATTTCAGAGCAGTAGTGCGTGAAATGTTTCTGACAGTCGAAGGCATTACAATAGACTGTGAAATATCCAGATGTGCTGTTTATTTATATGTGCAAAAAATAAAAATAAAGAGATAGTCACAGATTGTACAGTAAGAATGCCACAAATGTTATTACTAAACAGGAGCCCTTCGCAAGCACACGCAAGTCCAACACGCTATGGATTGTTCCCATAAGTGTGCTTATTTTTTATGCAGCTCAGCTCTCCTCTGTCTCTTTATTCTCAGAGGTTCCCACCATGTGTCTGATCAATATCAGCTCAGAGCTACTCAGGACCAAAGAAAATGGAAGGGTACCTTCTTTAAAACCTTTTTTTTTTTTTAAAAAAAGGCAAATGCTACATGTAGGCTGAGGAAGGATAAGAAAAGCCACACAAACCACCACAATCAGTCCTTTTTATCCTGTCAAATTGACCCTGATCAATAAAAAAAGCGTTTTTCTTTAAAGGGTGCTTAGCGAAAAAAGCTTTCGGCCAATCTCTAGTTACGCAGACTCACACCTGGCTTTTTCATCCCAACGCAGCTGTGAGGAGAGAGGAGTTTACTCAGAGGTTATAGGTAATTAGAGGGTTGTTTTGCCATTTCATCCTTTGTTTCTATTTTTATTTTATGTTTTGCACGCTCAGTTTTGAGTCTGGTTACATCACGTATGGTAAATATAATTTTACACATCTGTTTATAAATGAACATAAAATCCATCTAATCATATCTGCAAAGTTTATTTTTGTCCCACAAGGATCAGCATAAGAAAACTGAGAAACCAGGATTTAGCGGTAACATTCAGAGCAACTCATTTTTGCGCTATCAATTTTCTTTTATTACAGGAAGTAGTATTTTTCCTTAAAATGACTCAAAGTTGGAAAGCTTGTTCGTGGTGGCCTGAACGAGCAGAGACACAGGAGGCCAGGAGGTGAATGACAACCAATCAGTCAATACTCATAAAATGTTATAGGCTGCAATTTGGATAAATTGGAAGTACCCTTGGGAGGAAGGGTCCTTAAATCTCTGATCCACTCAGTCTACTAAAATAAGAAACAAAGAAGGTTAATAAAACCTTTAAATATTTAGGAGGCAGACGCTAGACATGAAGGAAATGAAGGCAACTCAAAAATACGACTGTGTTTAAACTGGTGGAGGCTTGAGAGCCCTGATTGAGTATGCCCCTTCCCCCAACGCAAACATCACTATGGAACCTACACCTGGAACAGGAAAAAGACTGTGTGTTTCAAAGATGTGTATTTTCCTCATGTAAAGAGAAAACTTTTCTTGGGTCTCCAGAACATACTCTTATCCCTAACGCTGTTTTAATCCTCCTGTATTGTACACTTCACATATAACCTTTTCCCATGCCCCCCGTCCAATAGGGATGGAGTTTCCCAGCAGTCCAACTTAACAATATAGGAAGTGTGAATGGATGGAGGAATATACAGTATGGGAATAAAAAGTGAGATAGGGAAAAGGAAACCAAATCCTTCTCCAAAGCCTTGCCTGTTGGAGGTTTTGCTCTCCTGGGATCCTACTTATAGGTCTTTTTGTGGATACAGAAGATGTTGCCATAGAGAGAGAAGATGAAAGAAAGGATAGAAACAGGGAGATAGTGACAGTGCACCCTGGTTCCTTGTGCCATGGAGTCACCTATTAGATGCAGTTCAGCCCCAACATCTTTTCCTAAAGGTTGATCCCTCGGTTGTTATTAATGATTCTAACATGACTTGTTTACGTCATTCATTCTCTTGAAAATTAGCCTTTTTTCTTTTGAGCTTTTTCTTCTTCCTGCTTTTAAGAGAAGTTATTATTCTGTTAACAGGGAACAGATGGATGGATCAAAAGCGAGATATTAGAACTGCCACTTTGGTTGGCAGTTCATTTTAAAGCTGTGCCAGAGCACTTTAGCAAAACAGTATTTGGCATGGATGAGAGAACCTTGGGGAACAAAACATCGATGGAAATTGCATCAAAACGACGAAGACATTCGCTGCGTAAGTGCTGGTGGCTTCCGGATTGTTGTTGTAGCTTCCATCAATCACCTTAGCTTCATCTCACTCTGTGACTACACTTTTACTCTTCTTAGTAACAAACTCTTTTTACTTCTAGAATCCTGCACACACAGGAATCCTTGTATTTATAATTTGCGTATTCTTAATAGACAATAGACGTGTTTCTGCAGGATATTGGGGGTAGTTTCTCTGGGCCGCGGCTTTTGTGCGTCTCCACTGCAAGAACCTCCCAGGAAGGGCCATTTACAGGAACCTTTTTGGGCATAACTGAGTCCCTACACCAGGGTATGCACTTAGATCAGTGATTAAAAAAAACAAACAAAACATGCGCTGTTTAATTAATATTCATTAACAAAAGATCTGTATGCAGATACAGCTTCCGGTGATAGATCTGAACTAAAAGAAAATGTCACATGGGCAAAACTCCATATCAGCACACTTCACAGAGCTGTAGGAAATGATATCCTCTCAGAACATTACACTGCCTCACTTCTTTTCATGTTTACCTCCTTCCCTGTTATTTTCTTTGTTATTATCTTGCTTTTGAAGGCTCCCCCTGTGATGCCACGGTCAAATCTGTCATGTAAAGATTACATGTGATCAAAACTCACATAGTGGATACACTCATTCAGAGGGCCAAGTAAAAGGAATGGTTCCTGTGAAGATCCTGCCCCAGTATTTACTAGAGACTCCTGCAGAGGAAATGTACCTATTATCCATTACCTAGCCCCATGCCTTAATCATCCCAACTAACCCCCTAACCATGAACTTTACCCTAACCAAAAAGAAATTCTAACAACTGTGGAAACCAGCCAAAATGTCCTCACTTCACAAAATGGTCCTCGCTTTGCCAGTAGAATGATTATCTATTGTGGTACTCAACAGGAAGAAAGTACAAGGACTCACACATGAGCTAACATATGTTAACATCATCTTCTCTTTTTCCAACCACTTTCAAGAGTTAACATCAACAGTATTACTAAAATGTTTAACCTTTTAAAACAAGGAAATTAGACCCCAGGGCAACGTTACCTACCTTCATCTTCAGTTTTTTGGCTTTCTGCCTTTTTGCTGTCAATCTCAGCCATTCTTTTTGGAATAACAGGGAGTCTGATTCAAATGTCTATCTCAGGCACAGTGAGAAGTTGCCAGGTGAGGTGTTCTTTTTTGTGTTCCGAGTGCCTCTTGGGGCCACATTAAAGTGGAAAAAGCTGTTTGAAAAGAGTGCGACTGTGGCTTAAAAAGACTGGAAGCTTTAAAAGAATCTTTTGCATGGTGTTCTTGGAGTGTTCTCTGGAAGCCAATTGCTAAGTGTTTTATTGCTGTACTGAACCATCCTACTTAGTGTTAATTTTAAGCTTCGGGCTTCTGCCATCCAAATCAGGCCTCTTTCAGAATTGCGAGCAGTCACACACAAGATTTTCATTTTTGTTCTCTTATGGGGGAAAAAAGACGGTATATAGTGGTTTGAGGAAAATTCAATGACTATTTTTAGACAGCAGCAAAATTACTGGACATGACACCCTGCAAATCAAGGCTGGCCTAACTTTTTCTCCATTACAATGAAATAACTAATTTTGCCTTCATTGTTCTTGTATTATCATTACGTCCGCCAAGGAGCTTATATGACAGCCAGAATTTGTGTGCTTGGCTCTTAGCAAAATAAGTCAAAAAGATATGAATGGAGTTTGGTAAACTTTGCAGTCAATAATAATGGGCCAAGAAAAATCTCAGCAAATGGTGTTTTGGATTCCAGAGGGATGACCAAAGATCAAAGCCAATGGGCTATTGATCACAAAGCACCTACTATGTCATTTAGTTCTATTGCTACCTCTGTACCACGTGAGTTAACATACTGGTTAACCTGTAAAGTAGTTGATAAGTTGAACAATCTTTAATAAAGGAAGAAAACTCAAATCCAAGTGCCTTGATTTTCTAACTAGGATCATAGTCTCTACAAGATGAGCAATATACGGTGGATGAACTCATGGAGGGGAGTCCAAGAAACTGGAGAATTACTTTTGGGTGCAAGTCGCAATATGTGGGGCGCCTGCTAGGTGGAGGTCTGAGCCTCCTGAGTGCTTTGTTTTGTAGTTCCTTATAGTGAGAATACCCTTCAGCAGCTTTAGCATTTCAAGTAAAATTGATGGAGCCGACTCTGGTCCTTGTATGCAAGTTTAACTCTTGTAGCGACGCCATCAAAGGAGTGCAAATATCCACATGTATGTCGATAGTTACTGCTAATGAATTTTACAACTAGCCCAGCACTATGGTCATGCTCTACTTTCCATTAAGTTTGTTTTTCCCCAGAAAAAGCCCCAGAGTCTGTAAGAGTAAAAATAAAGAGGTTATTTATTCAGTAACTACATCATGTGACCTCGGTCTTTTACATTAAGGCTTTCTTAACCTGTACTTTGTCATGTAAAATGAAGTTTCTCTTTTTTCCCCACAGCAGTTGGTGATAAAATATCTCATTAGCTTGAAATAGACTTCAGTCCACTCATTACATGTCCCATTTTCTTTCCTTATATATATATTTTCTTTCCGTCCTATAATGTGCTTCTTTTTATGACAAGATTAGAGTTTAAAAAACAGGCTTAGAAAAGGAAAGTATTGGAAGGTCCCAAAAGAAAGAGTACTGTTTTGGTAGTCATCTTGCTTTTAATGCTTTGACATTTAAAAAAGAAATGAAAACTTATGAGTTTATACCGTAAGTGGACCGATATGGAGAATTGCATTTAAAAAAAATAATATCAAGTTAAAGATAGTGTGATATTTCATGGAAATCCCTTATGGACTTCTGAAGATCCCATTGTGTCAGAATGCAAGAAAATTTGGCCAGCAAAACAGATTAAGTATGTCCTTAAGCTCCTGCAACTACTAAATAATAATAACAGAAGTCTGCGGGGCGGGTCTGAAAAGCGCCAGTAGAGAGAAGAGAAGATCCACTTTAAGCTGCTGACGTTAATCATGAGATGTCAGTGGAGGTGATGCTGGGAAGGACACATCATTTTGCAAGGCTGGAGCCAAAAAGGGAGCTTAAAAAGGGGAAAACGAACCTGCTGAGCCAGCAACCACGAGAGGGGAATGAGAAGATTTGGGCAAGATGACGGACGGACTCGGCACGAGTGCGGCGCACAAACACCAGATAAGAGTGTTGCTCTAGGCTCCCTACGAAAAGCTGGATCTACTTGATGTTAATGTAAAAGAAGTAGTATCACTGCTTCTCCTTCTCCAACCATACATCCGTTGGTTTTCAGTTGACTAACATATGCAGACTTCCTGCTGATCTGGCGTCTGCGTCACAGTGACATAACACCACTGGTGGTCTCTCCATCGTTGATAACAAAGCATTACAAACAGTACTAACAAGAATTTGGAGCAGGTAAAGTCTAATTTGTGGTAATAGTCGTGCATCTGAACACTCATTGTAATTGTCTGCTGTTCTGTGGTCTGTTTGATTCGATCATCTCAGCCCTAAGCTTACGTGAAGCTCCTGTCTACCTGAGCTTTTCCCCCCGTCACCCTCCCCTGCACTCTGATCTTTTGTCATGTCATCTCCTGATTGTACTCTTGAACAGCCACTCTCCAGGCCCACTTCTCCTCCCTCAGTCCATTCCATTATCTTTTCCTGCCATCACCGTGTACAGAGCCCGTCAGCCAGCCCGTCTACTCTTTCATCACATCTTGAACTTCACCTCGGTTCGCTCTTCAGTCTCCTCCTCTACCTCCACAGCATTCTCATCATTCAGATCTGAATTTTCTTTCCGTAGTTTCTGAAGCCTGTGTATTGATCCTCAGCAGGCCTTTACCTCTGTAAGATCTTAACTTATTTTTCAGACACTTTGGCACCATCTCAAATATGTTCCATCTGTGTCCTGTCACCTGATTTAATGTCTTGTTTTTCCCCCTATGGGAAATTGCTGTGAAGGAGTACAGGGGTCCACAGGTTCTTGGGTTCTCGTCTAACAGACTGGACTCTATACCATATGATTGGTTATATTGTGTCACGAGGTCACAAGAAAGGAATGTGCTTACTTGACCATATATAAGGGTCTACCGAACAAAGCACTTCGGAGATCTTCACCATCAGGACCATGAAACCTCCTTCGGACAAGCTGCAGTGTCCGATTGATGCCTGACTGTTCTCTCCAATAAACATCTAGCATAACCAAGTCAGTGTCGACGAAGATTCCTTTTTCATCAGCACATCTGAACTATCACCAGAAGAAATTTACCACACTTTCCCTCCCCTTTTGTCCATCAACAGTAGCTCCACGTCAGCTGATAATAACAGGATGAGGAAGGGACTTTATCATGACGTCTGAACAACCAACTCACTTCCTCTCCTGTGCACCGATTATAAAGGGAACAAGCTGAGCCAGGTAGCTTTCACGGACTGACACAGGTGACTCAATGCAAAGGTCCACTTGTAAAAAGTGTGACCCTTGACACACATGGGGGATTACGCTCCCTTTGTTAGTGCTGTCAGACTGCCAATCAACGACCCAGCTCCTCCTGGAGGGAGCTAATTAAGAGAAAACTGTGTACTGGAGGAACGGCCGATTATTCACCTTCACACCTTGAAATCCTTACATACTTTTCCCGGTTGTTATTTGTGGTATTGTTGTGTGAGCAATTGTTCAAAAGAAGACACAATTCATCAATATTATAACGCAACTCAATAATTAACAGGAAACTGCTAAAATGCTCCAACTCTCTCTCCCTCTCACACGCACACACACACACACACACACACATACTCACTTTAGGTCCTGGAAAGGCTCTGCTCTCACGTGTGAAGTCTCCACAGAATGGCTGAAAACGACACCTTCCTCCCCTGCATAGAGAGAAAACACATATTTTATGAAAAACAACATCACATCACACCTCTGCAGCAGCAGCTGAGGCAGCACAGGCCACAATGTTCACATCTTTCATACGCCAATGTACACATAACAACACCTGCCCAATACTGCGTTGCTCCACCTTTTGATGCCAAAACAACCCCGACTCACTGAGGTAGGGCCTCTGCAAGACCCCTGAAGGTGTGCTGCTGTATTTAGAATCACAATGTTTGTCCAGCGCATTCACAGAGGCCTGATTGGATTAAGATCTCGAGACTTTGGAAGGCCAAGTCAATTATTGTACTCCTCAAACCATTCCTGAACTCTTTTGCCTTTCTGGTAGGGTGCATCCTCCTGCTGAAAGAGGCCTCGGAGTTCTCATTTTCAATGTTTAGGTGACATTAACCTAAACCTGAACACTGGTGAGACACAAAAACATTCCCTATGCAGCGGCATCTTTGACAACACCAGAGTCTCATCACAGGTCAGTCTTTCGCCACTGCCCGATTCTTTTTTTAATCACTCCTGCAGTACATTTACAGCATCCTCAGTTACTTTCCTGAACGGTCTGTGAATGCACATAAATGTTTATGAGCTTGTTGTGTTGTGCTTGTCAAGATACACAATCCCCATAAAACCGGATTCCATTAGTTACACCTCAGATGCTGCAATGGCACCGGGGTTATATTAGCCGACTCGTAAAGGGCGCGTTTACAAGACGGGCACATTGAAGACTGTAACTGTGTGAACAGCGCTTCATAGGCCCGTTTGTAAAACCTCGTCATACATCCCAACAGAAGGAAGCACAAGTAGTGGACAAGTCAGGAACAGGAGGTCAGGCTTTTGATCCAGACTTTGCTCCTTTCACCTGGACTGAGATCTGAAAGTCTGATTCGGGTGTTTCTGGTGCTCACCCCTACCTGTGACTCTGAGTTTCTCTGTGCCGATGCTGATCTCCTCCTCATCTGCAGCAAACAGAACTCGTTCCCCGTCTGTGCTCCGGACCTCGAACCTCTGACACTGGGCCTCCACCATCTCTGAACCTGAGAGAGAGACACAGACACACACAGAGAGAAAATAGATGTGTGTCACCATATGAACAGTAGATGGATGGATGGATGGATGATGGATGGATGGATGGATGGGTGGGGAGGTACTTCATGAGTTGAATTTATTAATGAGAAAATCACAAGGGAAAGAAGGCTGTAGGCTAATGTGCTTTGGGGCAGTTTAAGAATTTTAATAGTTCTCTTTAACTGCTCTGGCTGAAATTGGACACCAAACAATCTCAAAACACACATATAGCTCAGCTTACGTATTACAGCACAATATTTACTCCTGACAAAGTGCAACAGCTGAATCGATTGGGTGGAAATCAACTGTGTAAGCCCATCTCTGGCTCTCTGCTGTATTGGGAGTCTAACTCATAGGACAGCTTTAATTGTAATATATCACAAAGCAGCTCCTCTACCAATGGAGCCATTCAACCATAATTCTTTTAAGAAACAGCAAAAAAAACTTGCAAGAGCTGCGAGTTCCTTTCCTTTATTTAGCTTCACCTTTTTGAGGCTTTTACTGATGGTATCTACGACTATACTATGTATATAACAAGCAAACTGTATTTAAGCATCTCACATTAATCACTGGTGACTGCTGAGGCTGTCAGAAGGTTGACATTGTTACAAATTGCTGGGGAGCTGCGCTAGATTGAGTGATAGTGTTTTCTCAAAGATAATGAAAATAAAGGAAACGTTGATCAGTGTAATGACAAGGCTGACACATCTCCAACACACAGTTTACCTTTACTTCAATTTGTCCATTCGACCTTCGCCTTCCTTCTGTGACCGTGGTTAAGCTCTGGTGTTACTTTAGGCCCTGCTGGGTCTAAAGAAAAGCTTCTCTTTCCTTTGCAGTCTGGGCTTCCATTAAAAGTGTCAATTATAATCTCAGACTGCCTGTCAGTAACAGTCAGACTTTATTAACGTCCATCAATCACGGATTAAGTTCTTTCTCTCATCCCTCTAAGTCTTTATCCTGTCTATCTTTCCTTCTTTAAGGCTCTCATTCAGCCATCACTTGTGTGCATTGCCTCTCAGCATGATGGAAAAAAAAATCTTACTTCATGTTATTTAAAGTTTAAATATACGTAACTTTTAGCAAAATGTTGTTTTCTGTCAAATGGGCCAGTATTGGAGTATATTGGTTCACCATGCTAGCACACTACAGGTGGCTAATTTTGCTTTCAGGCTAATTTTTTCTCAACTGATGGGATCAAAGTTACTGTGCTGTGCTCCTCTGGCTCGGCATAATGTTCAGTTTGTGGAAAGAAAAGAAACCCTTCTCAATAGGCTCTCTCTCTCATCTGTAGCAGTACTTCCGGCAGTCTTCAGGGTTGAGGATGAGCACCAGCTAAAGAAAGTAATGGGGTCATGAACTGCATGTGCTCGAGTGGCTCAGTTGTCAGAGGCGGGCACTAAATTCATCACAATATGTATGCCTGCATCACAAAGTTGCCTTTTCCTGGCAGGTCCTCATTCATGTGTTGATTTCAAGCTTTCCTATCTTTTACAAAACTGCCATCAGCAGACAGAGACGCACACATTCCCGCCTACTGATTCCTCTTAACATTTAGAGGAAACAGAGACACAGAGAAAATGTCTTGTATCTCATGGGTTTGTTAGGCGATTGGTAATTTATTTAAATTTAAGACTTAGAATCTATTCCCATGGATAGAATATGTAAAAAAAAGACACTGTTTACTATTCAGTAAGCACTGGAATGCAATCTTCTGTATATTTAACTAAAGATATACTATTTCCTCTTTAGCTAAGAGTCTGAACAATATGCTACATGTTGCACTAAGGCTATTAACAAAAGCACAAGGTCGAAACATTGATAGTTGAGTGTCCTTGTACAGCGTAAATGGGTATTTTATGATTGTTTTTAAGACTTCCTCGATTGCTTTTAATGCTTGGCTGGTTGTGACCTTTGGCTAAATCTTTTATCACATTGTAATAATTGAAGGGCATAAAATGATCTTCATCCAGGGACGATTCATAAGCTGGGAAGAACTTAGACTAAATGTTTAAAGATGTTTTGCACCTTTTGAAGAAAAGACCGGGTCAACTCTGATTCGAAGGAAGCAGAAAAAATGCTGAGATTGAAAAGATCTTTGCACGTTTCAACTGTAAATTGCACAAAAATGACAAAATCTGACTGTAATTTACATCCCTGAATTTAAAGGGGAGGAGTAAACATACTGATGTGATTTAGTCTGCCAGTGAGAAACTCAGCAACTCAGTGTGAAAAAATACCTGTCAAGCAATTTAATAGTTTTAACAGGGTTTATAGCCACGGAGCTCTCCAGGGCCCTGATCCTGACAGTACACAACTAAACTATGAGGGAACAAATGGAGCCTCTGCTGATCAGACACACTGCTACTTTGCCCAGTCCCATGTTTTCTAAAGGGGAAGAGGCCCATATTTACTCAAAGTAAACCCTTTTATTTTGGAAGTTTTTTTTTAAAAAAAAGAAAGAAGCACTCTGCCTGCCACAGGGTTCAGGTATGAAACCACCATTTAACCAATTCCATGGAGACCAATTCATCCCACTGTGTGTGTTAGCATGTGTGTGTCTTGTGATAGAGTGGTCACATCTCCTGACTGGTTTCCTACATCTCACCCAGTGACTGGTAGGGACTCGACCCCCACCCCCCTCACCCCACCCCAACACCTTGACAACAGCATCGGGAAAGTGTGAATAATAAGGTGATGGATGGATGGATGGATGGATGGATGGATGAATGGATGGATGGATGGACGGATGGACGGACGGTCATGATTCAGCAGAACAATGTTTTACAACATAAAACACTACTTATTTGTCTTGCTTCCTTCTTAAAAGGCGTGAATATCTGAACTTCCTGTGTCGGTGGGATCATTCCAACTTGAGCAAGCATTTACTGTCCAAACTTTATGATGAGCTATTCAAACACGCCGGGTTTATCAGTGGATTAAGACAAACATCCTCTGGAGTGAGTCAGACTGATATGCTTGGCCACTGCACTCGTTGTCTAGAACCTCAAATTCAATGAATATTCAGATGCCCCGGGGACTCATCTGCATCTTTAGCAAAGGGGGAAATCGTTCTAAAGGGGGATTTATGCGAACAGCATTATGCAATACTTGTAGAAACACATGTCGTAATGTTTTCCTTTCTTTATTTTGCAGTTAAGACGCATCCTGGTTCTCATAATTCGGGGGGGTCAAGTGACCAGGTTAAATTATTTTTTACAGTGTTTAGGCCACTTTCATTTGTGGAACTGAATCCGATAAAAGTTGGATCAACTGTTGGAGTCATTGTCTTTGTACATTATTACATCAAGTCTTAGAAGTCATCACAGCATAAGATTAAATGTAAAGGAAGGTGAATAAATGTGGAAGCATGCATGACCCCCCCCCCCCCCCCCCCCCTTTCAGATTAAAGAGTGTAAAACATGGCCATGATGCAACAGCAGGAAATGAGCAGGTCACCAAATTGTTGCATCTGTACCCATCAAAGAGAAGGAGTCCCTGTTCGCGGCGCTGCACACCTTTGATCTCTTTAATGTCTCCACAGAAGAAAAGAATGACTGATGGAAATGGAAAAATCACATAAAAGTAGGGGAAATAACTGTCCTGCAAAGGTGGTTGCTTTTATCTTCAATCCAACTTTTGAACTGACCACAGGTGGGAGTTTCGGCTCCCCACCCAGGGAGACAAATTACTTATTTAGAGTTGATTACAGCCATTAATATCATAAAGGTGACAAGGAAGAGACGTGGGGAAAGATAAATGAGTGCTGGTTGCCGCTGAGGTTAATCAAGCCGATCTCTGAGGCCAAAGCTGAAAGATGAGGATGGATGATTAAATGTGCAGATGACAAAACCAGCACAGGTTGGGTGGCACGCAACCATCCAGACCACCGAGCAATCCCTTCAGGTAAAATAACTTACCAAAAGGTGTTTATCTCCACGAGCACATGCACGGTCGACATTAAGGGGCTGTTGCTTTGTTGGGAAAGTTGTAGAAGTTTTGGCCTTGGGTTAATCTCATCTTTATGGCTTTCCAGTGACTTACATGCTCCCATGAACATAATTACATTAATATCCTGAAGTCATGGCAAAGCAAGCTGCCAAGAGATAATAATCTTGCATTTAAATACAAGTTAGTGAGGCTTAACTGAGACATTTAATAACTGACCTTTTATATTTGTAATAAAAGCCAACTGCCAAGTTCAGCTTTAAGATGATAACATTGACTGTTTTGTTGTGTTTTTGTTTGTTTTTTTGCAAAGCTTAGAGGGACTTTGCTTCATCAATAGATTTATTTGACACTTTCCATTTATTTAGCATATTGCTACCTGGACTTTTGTGGCTAAAGTGTTAACTCAGGGTGGTAACAGTTGCTAACGGTGGGGTTGTGGTTTTCAAGCATAGGTGCAGGTTTAGGGGAGTCTGGGCATCCCATCCTTTTACTTTAAATGCAAGTCTAAATGTTCACTTTCCAAAAATGCCTGAAGGAATACCGAGTCATTTCTCTGACCTTGCTGCACTCTGCATTATTCATGCTGCCCAAACTGAAAAAGAAAATGTTATTCATTAGGGTTCCCAAAGAAAACTCCGTTCAGTTTCCATGAGCAAAAAGTTCTTTAAAAGTTTAAAAGTTATTAAGCTGGACACCTTTAATCAGAAGTCAGAAACGCGGCCGGTTCGTTCTCCGCAGTGCCGTCGGGAAGTCCACAGGTTTAATTAGATGGTCGCAAATCAACGCGTGGTGATCGGTGTTATGGCAGGGTGATTTCTCCTGCAATGAGCATGGTGACAGAGCGAATGGCCATTCCTGCGCTACAGTAGTGTGCTGCTATTATCCCGCAAACATTGCAGTCATAAACCCACATAAGTCTTTGTTATAGCAGGAGGCAGCGGCGCTCTCAATTGAGCGACCTCAGCGAGCAACATTGTTCTCAGGGTTTTATGTCTTGTTACGTCTCGTTATTAGAGTCTCGAACTCCTTCAGGCTGCCAAGGCCAAAATTAGCCCATGGCTAGGAACAGTCCTCTCTGCAGTCATGAGTGGGAACGTGCTTCCTTCTGTCCATAACAAGATGGAGCCATACATTAGTCGAGGTGCTTCCATAATGAATGGAGGAGATTAACATTAACATTACAAACATGGAAACTGTAACAACACTTTGTATTTAGATGGCATATTATTAGACCTAGAAACCACTACAATAAAATTAAATTATAAATAATAACATAGCAACACTAATGATAAAGATGCAATGACGTCTTAGTAACTGTTTAGCAACAAATTCTATCTAAACTATCATCTAAATAGTGGTACAGTTTTATAATCCTTGACAAATAAGCTCTTTATATTATTAAAAATGAATAATTTTTCATTTTAAAACAGACAAAAACATACTTTTTATTGTTGAACAGGGTAGATATATGGCTCCTGTTCCCTAAATCAAACTGTACATGTTCCAACGGAGTTGTGATGCTTATTAATAGTTAATAAGAGGTAATAATCTAGTAGATCATGCAGATAGATTAGATTCTCCAGTGAAATATGTAGAATGTAAAATGGTGGTTTCTGGACCTGAGACTTATAAACAAACAAAAACAAAAACACTACTTGTCTGTTCATGTCTCTCAAGGCTGTTGGAAGTGGGGAAAAACACATTCATTTCTGTTCCAGGCTGTTTTACATTTATAGATTGATTTTTTTATTCCAACCCTCTAAAACTGGTGTAACTTGGTCCGTTTCTTTGCCCACGTTTGCAATACTGACTAGAGACTTTTTCCTTCATCAAAGAGTTAAAGATCGACACAACGAAAGGACTGAAAAAAAGGTGGTAGTTACATCCACTAAACTCGCAGGACAATTAGCCTTTATTTTGCAATTACATTTCAGAGTAAGTAACAACATTAATAAATCTATGCTATGATTGTTTTGGCCCCTGAGTGTATTCTGGGTTGTTAATGTTCAGCACTATGTATTTTTAATAGTCTCATTAGAAGCATCGGTTTGGGGGTCTAAATCCAGGACGCCGCAAGGAAGCGACGGCGTTGAGGTTTCATAATCAGACGTTGGGAAGGGACTGTTTGGTAGCTCTATGCATGTCACACATGTATCAGACTTATCAAAGGAAAAGGATCATATTCAAGTGGGAAACGCAATCAGTGCAAAATGTGAATGTTATGTACATAATTTTCTACTCTGAGGGGGATTTACAAGATGTAGATTCATAATTAGACAGTGTGTAATGGAACAATTGAATTTTATGAGAGGATTTGCAAATGCCGGCTGCGCACACTAATCAGAATCTAATTTTAGCCGACATTCAACTTGTAGAACAATGTCGCGATTCAAAAGAAGGAAAGCAAGAAACCCGGATCAAATTCCAAATATTTATTTTCTACAGTGCTTTTGATGCATCGCTGCCAACAAAGACGCAATATTACGTACTTCAGCAAGGCAACTTCACCCCACGTAAGCGGGTTGAGGTTGTCCAGACAGGCAAGCGAACATAATTACTGTAAGGAGGTAAAGATGAATAGTTAATGTAAGCCTGAGTCAAGAGGAGGATGCTGAGGTCAGGCGGGAATTGACTGGTTTAATCTGAAATGATGTCCGCATTGATTAGAGATGTAAAAAACAAAAAAAGGAGGCAATGAAGGTGAAGATGAGACAAAATAAAGGATGATAGAAAGCTGGAAGAAGACAGTACAGAGAGACTTTCCTAATAGCTTCAGATGGGAAGCGGCCCGCTGGTTGCTGCAGCATTAACGTCATTTCCCTGGAGGCGCTCATGTGTAAAAGCGAGCGTATTTTCCATGAACGACCCACTCGCTTCACAGTGAACAGGCAGGACGTCAGGGCTGCATGATCAAGTTACGGCCAAAAGAATCATTCACAGAAAAAGAAAATCACAAGGCATGTGGACTAATTGGGAAGTACCAAGGACAATGTTCAGAACATTAGAGAACATGTCAAAGTTCAGTGCTGCAAATGGGGGATAATTAACGGTATCAAAATCAGGTGTGTAAGTCCATGGTTCGCTTAAACGCATTTTAACTTGTAATGACAAGATGATTTGTTTATTTCCGAAGGCGAGAGACCCTCAGTGCACCTCATTTCCGGTTTCGGACCTCCGAGTTCACCCATCATCTTTATGGGTGGCGACTGAGAAAAAGAAGATGACAGGTTCTCACTTACATCAATGAGCCGACGGCAGTAGGGGGATGGAGGGACGAAGGTGAGAGAGGGAGAGAGAGGGAGGAGCACGGACAGGGATGTTCAAGACTGACGCGTGCAATCAGAACTTCCCTTCGGGAGGTAAATGCAGAGTCAGAAGCGAGCCTGTGTGTGCTTCTCTATGGATCAGGGTCTCTTGAGCCTGATCAGTCCGTGGGACCTTAAAATCAATTCAATCGTATCACCCCAAATAAGAGCAAAACAATGACGTTCTGGGAGAAAGCTTGAGACGTGGATTTCATCGTCTATCTTTATCTGTGATACAAACAAGTGTTATTTGTCATATAGTATTTATATTAAAGATCTGAGCCTGTGTCTCCAAGTTATGACCTATATGTTACAAGGGTCTTTCTTGAACAGCTCCTTCTATACTGTCCGCGCACAGCCCGAGCACCTCTTGTACGAGGTTGACAGGGCTGCTGCTCTGCGAGTTTTAGTGATGAATACAAATGAGAGAGTTACTGAAACAGAACATTCCTGCTCGCTGTGTTCAAGTGAACGCTGACGAGAAGTGACCGTCTCTGTATCCAAGTGGCCCAAGTATCCCTTTAAGAGTCCTGAAGGACAAGAGGGGAGGACAGCAGGTGTGTGACACACAACTACGCGAGTGCCTGTACGAAATGTGACGCCCGAAGCAACCAGAAGCAGATTAAGGAGGAACCCAGTGGATTTTTTTTTATGGGAAATTATTCTGTCCTGTTCCATCCCATCAGCCAGCTGTTGAGGTCTTTAGTGTCTCTCTGCGTGTTTGGATGTCACACAGCGGTTATTGACAGAGCTCTGACTTGCTTGGCAGCTTTCCCCGTGTCTGGGGATTTTACGTAGGCTCCAAATTGTAGCTGCTGTCAGCGTGTGGGTGGAAGACAAATTAAGACTCTAGCACTAATGAATTATTTCTTTGTTTGCAACTGTGACTTATCAGGGCCTTGTTGAAAACCATGTAATTTGGACATGGATTAAGTATAAAACAAATATTGTCTTTTTTTAATTTCAATGCTTTTTTACACATTTTCGCAATATTTTTTAGATGAAACTTCACGTGACAATTAGTGGTGTAAACAAAGAAAAAAGCACAGAAAACAACTAAAGTCCAATAAACCAAAGGGCAGAGGTTTAAAAATTAACCCATGATCAGAGAAGACTGGATTTTCTGGATAAAAATAGCCCCAATAGTAGGACATAGATATGGATAAGAAGACTTGATTGGGTAGTCTACGGGCCTTTTAACTTGATCACAGCATACCAAGAGTTGGATCAAAACAACTGCATGGTCGCATTTATCAACCTTCTCCCAAGGTTTTAGCATTTTTAGTGTAAAAGGGACAACCATTGAGTTTGAGCTGAGAGGTCAACTACAAATCCTGGTCAAGTTTGAGGGTTTGCCAGTGAAATAAGGTGTTGTGAGTCCAGTTTGCCCATTTGGGTTTTTAGCTAAATTTACCTGCAAGAAATTTCAAATCTTGGCAGATTTTTACTGGACAACCCTATTAAGTTCCTCTTCTATTAATTATATACCTGGGTATCATCTGCATATTTGTGAATGTCCTTGTGCTACATTTATTGTAACTATTTAACTTTTCCCAACACTCCCTTTATTTCTTTATTTATAATCTAATTATGGCCATTTTAAGAGATTATCAAATTACAGAAAATTAGACGTAATGGTAAATTGTTGAGTTTATTACCTTGATATGAACATGCACAAGGCAGGTCATGTCAGGATTTTTGGTGATTTAGTTATAAAACAGCAGTTTTGCAAGATTTGCCTCCCAGTGAGGAAAGCAGCTTTACTGACTTTTAACAGAAGCTGAGCTGTCAAGCACTTTTAAAGCTCCAAGTCTGAGCAAGGACAGAAAAAGAGGATTTTTTTAGCACCGTGATAAATACTTTTAGTTTGAATATCATTGGCATCGGCTGTCATCTGGATGTGGCCAGCGTTTAAGATCATTGTGGAGACCAAGAATGGAACATTGGACTTTGTTTTTTTCTATTACACGTTCCAGGTTTTTTGAATGATTGAAAAAGAAATGAGAGATAAAGGGTTGAAGAAACAGGTTGAAGCCTGAACATGACTCAGCCTGACTGAGTCGTGCTCTAACCGGCTCTTCATCTCTTCTGAAAGCAGTTGTTGTGTTCATGGATAGCATTACTTGGATAGCACGTTGCGCTAGGGAATGTGTAACCTGCCCTGTCCTTCGCCAGAGGTCATTCATAGGTAAACCCCCAGAAAAAAATATTTGATGACAACATTACTAGGCATCATTCCCCTGAGTATGCAGAAGAATGCAGCACTGCAGTATCCAGTACCCAGAAGAAGATCGAATGGATCAGACTGCAATGATCTTATTTTATTCAAGAAGCCAAGAAGAAGAAGCAGTCACTCAAGCAACATTAGCTTTCCAGGCTTAAGCTATCTGACAAAATCAGATGTTTCAGAGCAGTAGCTGCATCAGGACTGAAGTGCTGTCATCAAAAATGCCCCCTCAGGAACTGAAGACAGCAATGTACTGTACATGCTACTGGAGCAGACACTCTCCTTAACGAATGATGAACATATTTGTTAAAGAGATTAGAACAGATGAACTTTTGATATTTTCCATCTTCAGTTATCAAAATGTGGCGTAATTCATTGTGTAATTTGATAATTGAACTGGACCCTGTGTTCTGGATCAGACAAAACCCAAATGGACATTATTGGAATTATCGTGATTTATAACAATGTTAGTTAAGTCCGCTGACTGAGCCCTTATAAATTGATGCTCTAGGTCCCTCCCACCTAATGCTAACGCTCGCGAGCATCTCAACATGTAATCCACTCATAAGTGGTCGTCTTTCAGTTAGCTTGTTATGTTGACCTTTGCCATAACATGCACATACACATGTGGCCTCTTGAAGATAGATATCACATCTCCACTCTGCATACAAATATGTTTGTTTTGTTTTGAAGGAAAGGATGATCACAGCAGACCAAAGCATCCTGAAGGTGTGGAGAAATTCAAGTGTTTGGAACAGCACATGAAGTAAACACATATTCTCTGCTATTAACATGTTACAAATGCTGTGCTCTCACAACAGGAGACATTCAGTTCCACCTCATTAACTCTATAATATCTGTCGGTGCTTTACAGAAACTTAAACTCTAAAAAAACAACAGTGGCAGCTGTAACCTCCGTTTTTACAGGAAGAAACCTTGAGCAGGACCATATGAATGAGTTTTTCTGGACACATCCTCAACAGGTTCTATAAGAGGTTGCTTGTCTTTGTGTCATTCCTCTTGGGACAATCTAGAAGATTTAGCTTGTTTTATCAAAGTCATTTAATGTCCACATCTAAAAGGTTGGTCTTAATAGCACATAAAACACACACTACAGTGGTGTGTGTGACAGAAGTCTACAAGCCATATACATTCCAGTCCGACTCCTTTCTGTCCTTTTGTTCTGGAAACGGGTGATGACGAAATTATTGAGTCCCCCAAGATTTTTTCTTAAAAATACATGTCATGTGTCCTCTGAGTGACATTTACCGTAGGACACTGGGACATCGCTAATTCAATAGCAGCTTGGAATAATGATTTAGCCGAGACAAGAGCGCGGCTGTCAGCCTCTGTCAGATGCACTAATGGAAATGGATAACATTTGCTTTGCTAAAGAGAACGCGGTAAAATGCATTTAAGAATTCAAGCACAGGCAAAACAACATAGATTACTGTCTTGAAATGATCTAATTTGGATTGTTTTTGATGGATACTGTTTACAGCCACGTTAGAAAACAGTCGCCAACGGCTGCGTTGACGTCTGTGTTGATCTTACCGACTGTTAGCTGACCCGTCAGTTGTCCCTGGTCATTCCTTGCATTGACTGTCACGTTTCTGTCGGACTGGAGGATTAAGGGACTGTCCTGAAAATAAAGAGGAAATATATTTAGGACAACACCAGGAAGCAGCAACGAACCTCACGAACATCAGTAACAAGCAAGAGTCCACACAGCTTGTCGATGCTGTGGAACCAACACCCGCGGCGACCTTCAGACCTAACGCCCGGCTCCCTCTCTTCCACCCACCTCAAATGCTTTGCATTTAATCTGCATAACCTATTTAAAACAGCAGCCCAGACGTGAGCGCGATCGCTCCTTCTCGGCGGTGTGTCGCAATTATTCCCGTCCCAAATGAGCTTAATGAAACTGTGACCCTGACCTCCAGTCACTTTCTTCCGAGGCCGATTGAGTCAAAAGCCGTCTGCATTCACTAACTCACTGCTGTCCATGGTGTTCCTGTTTTGGGGTGCACTCCGTATTTAGTAGCACAATTATTCTGGCAATAAACTTACCTTTCCTCCGCAGTTGAGTTCATTTGTTCATCTTCTGTTAACCACTGGTGGACCTAAAAGGGTCCTAGGGGGTGTACCGGGGCACATCCCAGCAGTCAAAATGGCAAAATGCAGATAATTGTCTTTCTTTATTTTTAAATTCCTTTCCCTTCACCTCTCTTGCGCTTTTAAATTGCAGATTTGTTTTGCTGGCATGAAATGAGTAGCTCACAGGTGACCCAATTTCTCCACTGATTTCCTCAAATTAATAACACGCCGCATTCCATCCTGAATTCCAAATGAGAAACGTGTTAAAATTGGAAAGTCGTTGATCCGTTGAAACAAACCCCCCACCCCTTCTCATTATTTATTTATTTATGCCACCTTATGGGTGAATGTTCACAGTTTTGCTACCGTGTCACACCTGTGTGCTCCGCTGTGGACCATGGGGGGTCTCCTCCCAGGAAACCGGTGAACAACGCAAGCACAAGGACTGAAGTCAACTGAAAAGCGAAGCGTGAACACGCGCTAAAAGCCACAAGCTAACATCCAAGTTAGCGCTCAGGTGTTTCACACCGACTCGAAAGGAGTCTCCGCTGGTTTAAGGCGCAGCGATTCTCTCTGTTTCCACATGCATGTGGGCTGGATGAACGAATGATCTCCAGCGGGGCGTGTGATGGGCTCGGCTGCGTTATCTTCCCACCATGTTTAGGCAACTGCCGAATCATTCCAGCTCAGTCGCCACGTGCACTCCGGCTCTGCCCTATTCAGCTGGTGCAGGACTGTCATCAGGAACAGGCCAAAGATGGGAAATTGTATTTGATTAAGCACTCATATGCAAATGTATGGAAATGTGGGTTATAAATAACAATCGCATATTAAACAGATGCTAATATCCCTGTAAGCAAAAAAAGCGTATGCAAGGCAAAAACCGGCAGCACTTGTCTAAAATACAGGACTTTATCCTTTATGGATTTCACTGAATCCATGTCAGTGCGTGTGTGTTGAGCATCTGTTCAGTTAGTTCTGAGTGACATTAAAGAGCTCTGATCGACTGAAGTTTGTATGATGTGCGACGGCGGTTTAATGTGAGTTAACCGCGGCGCCGCAGCTTTATTAGATGGATTCCTTTTGAACGGCAGCAAGATGGTCATTCCTTTTCCAACATGCTTTATTTTAATCTACCAGGTAATGTAGGGGCCATCTTTATCATCGCCTGATGTTCAAAATCCAATTAGATTTTAAATTAAAGTGTATGCTGGAATATCCGTGGGCGTGTGCCCACAGGGGAGGCGGTCGCGTGCATCTGCATCGGAATAGGCACATCTTGCCTTTGCTGTTATGTCTAAACAGTCAATGTAAACACAACATTTTGAGTTTGTACCTTTCTGATGCTCTGACTGGCAATTATGTTTCTGTGACTTAACATTGGAAAGATTATTGATGAGTCCAATTTAGATAAGCAAGAGAAAAAACAAAACAAAACCAGCCAATCTTCGTTATACATGCGCTCAATAATTATGCACCAGCACCCTGTGAACAGCAACGCGCCATTAAAATACCATGTAGCATCTCCGCGTAGCACCCAGCTCGCACGGCTGCATCTGCTCTTTGGTCGATACTATATGAAACATTTTAAAATAAAAGTGGACAGATGTTTTGCTGGACATCCATGCCAAAATAAATAAATACATAAATAAATAAATACAAATGTAAACAAACTGCAGTGCTAACCACACCGCCACTGTGCAGCTGGCGTCAAAATGTCAAACCTGCTTTAGCAACGATTTATTATTCGGGATGTGTACTTCATGTTCCCCTCATGGCACAGCTATGTGTCTCTCAGGAATTTGTCCACCCCCCCCCCTTCCCTTCAGTTTGTGAAGAGGTGCACAGGCACATCAGACTCCCTATATATCACACACAGCGCTGCCATTAATTTGCTTAACCGTTTAATTCCCCTTTGATTGTGAGTACAGGCCCGAGGTGGCCTGCCTGAGGTAGCCAGTGTAATTAGTTTGGTATTAAACTGCTCTGGTGGCTCATCGTGGCACCCTCGATCCTCCAGCTCCAGATGGGCCCCCTCTTCACAGCTCCAGGCATGACCGTCGCCCCGGCTCGCTCGCTCACTGACCACCTGCGTCGTTTGTCATCCTAAAATGCTTGAATGAAGCTTCATCAGTGAAGAGACGGTTTATTTAATTATATATTTAGCGTCCAGGTTTCAGCTGACTTCCAGACGGAACTTAAAGCATCACTGGGCTGTTAGCAAGTCAGCTAAAGGAAAAAATACAAGCCTGACTTTATGTTACTGGCATTCAGGCGAAATGAAATGAAAAATAATTCACTTTAATCACTAAAGGCAAGCAGACTGTACGTGTTTAAACCAGAATACCAATCAAAACAGTGGGTGATGAAGTGCCTGCAGAACCCCTTCTTTCTCTTTCAACTTTAATTCCACTAATTAGCGAGGGCTATTAAATAAGTAATGTGTTTGTTGGTGTGCACAGCTTATTTGTTGTTTTCATTCCCCACGGCCATGTAACAACAGAAAATAAAGCACAAGTTGCACATAACCCCTTCCTCTCTGGGTATTTGGATTTAGCACGTTTAAAACTCACTTATGTGCATTTTGGGGCCTCGTCATCTGCTTGAGGTGTCATCATTTTCCTGTTCCCGCGTCATGTCAGCAACATTAAAATGAGCTTTAATCCATTTAAGTTGTAATGTGAAGGCTAGCCAGACAACACATGTCAAAGCTGGTTCATTTGCATAAGGCTAAAGAGTGCAAATTGCTGCCCGCATTTCAATAGTCTATGTCAAAACCATGAAAGCACTTATTTTGATTTGCTAAACACCAAAAACCTTTTTTCAATGATGTAATTAGCCAAACTACGATATTCTTTAAAGTCTCTGTCCCCAAAGTGCGACAGTGAGTGTAAAATCTTATCTAAAACCAAATTAATTAATCTTTTTTAAGAAACTGCATTTTCTCATTAGCTTATCTCAAGGCTGCTTTTGGAAAACAGTTGAGGCCCAGAAAGTGGTTAGCAAGGGGACGGCTCTCGCTATCTGGTTGATAAAAGGTTGGCACGCGAGATTTCAACATATTAATTGGATGCTGAATTTGAGGCTTGTTCGTCCCGATGAGGTTCCTCCAACGTGTCAGTGCTGCCAACCTCCAGACGTCTGTCCGCCGTGTTAGTGCCTCTGCAGGGGGATCGCTGTCAAGTGTTTGTAGCTCGTTTAGGTATGAAAGATTAAAAAGAAAGAAAGAAAACCAGACCTGACTCTATTTCACTTTCAGTAAGAGCAGTGAGGCCGTGATGTGAAGCGACTCACGGAAACCAAAGACCCACATGAGGAGAATGAGGTACGAGCAGTGCTGCAGACAGATTTTCTGAACCATAAATTTTGATGAATAATTAACCACGTCGGCGCCCCTAATACAGTCAAGACTGAGCTAGTCTGGAGCTCTGTCATGGCTCTGCTAATGACTATAACATAAGCATGCAAATAGATTTTTTTCCCCCTGTTTATGTTCCATTTGTTGGCGATTAACCATCCCAAACGCGGAGTCAAGGACCGATTTCTCCAGTTTAAAACAGAGTCAAACTAACCTCATGAACATCAAGACTTTCGCGAACTTCAACAAACGCCCATTAAATGTGTAAAACCCAAAACGTATTCTGAATGTATCAGTGCCATATTTAATACAACTGAGATTTGCAAATACGACCCGGCGAGCGATGTTTCACAAATGCTCCGTTCTGACCCGAGGATGGAGGGATAAAAGAAATGTGAGGCTTCTGCATCACATTTAAGATTAAAAGCCCAGAATGTCGCTGAGCCTTTTGTGGTGGCAACCTTTCATTTTTCCAGCAGCGTGTGTGCAACACGAGGCGGAGAATTTAGGAGCAACGCTACACCAGAGGACCTTGCCAATGTAGCAGGAACACTTCTAAGATCACAGCAGGCACAAAAAGTTCCTTTACATTCTCAGAGAAAAGAATGGGTCCGATTGATCGACGTGGTCGGGGATCAGCAGAGAATACATGTGTGAATATTATCAGAATCGGCTTTATTCTCATTATACAATGGTTCGCATGGCTAACCACAACCGAACTGTGATAACTTCGGGGTTAGAACCCACAGGTCACGATCACTGCTCATGTGCTCTAAAATCCCGTTTAACCTGCATGATAAAAGAACCAGTTCACAACCTGCAGTTTTTAGGATCCGTTTGTATAAAAAAGGCGGCAAAGCATCGTTCCATCCTTCATTATTCTTCCCTGATGCTTTTATTTACACGATGCGTTCATTTCAAACTGCTGTATCATACGATCGGTTGCTGGAGCAGAAGCATCCCTCCATTATCCTGCCCAGTGAAGCTCAACCATGCATCAGAAACAAACAGAAAACAGAAACGGGGGATTTTTATTCCCGCCAGAGTTCTCCTTCTTGCGTACAGACTTGCTTTCTGTTGGTTTTTCACATTCACTAAAAACACCACAGTGTTTTTGCTAAATCCTAATCTATTCTAACCTCGGAAAAATGTATTCCGACTAAACTGTCCTCATTTAAATAAGGACACGAGGAAGTTAAAGTCACTCCCCAGAAGGGATCTGAGCGGTTGCTTAATTATGTATCTTTTTTTGACAATGACAATTGAATTGTCAATTCTTTCTGCGTAAATATAGAAATGATGTTTTATTTCTCTGCATTTGAAACAGGGGCCAGTGATGGATTTCACCTGCTGGTCCAGGATGTGACCTTTCAGTCACCATCTCGTTCCTGCAGCTTCCGTAGGAAAGGATTGAGCAGGAAAGAGGGACAGACGAGGCCTTTATGATAGACAGAAGATCATTATCATGGATGTGCCTTGCTGTTGGTTATGAGTTTTACATGTTCGCTCAGAGATCTTTTGGTTCTCTGCTGCTGTAAGGAGCTTATTTTTTGCTTCTTACTACTGTTTTTAATGGCTCTTGTGAGCCGAAAGATCTGCTCTTTCAAGTGAACGTTAAGCTCCAGACAAAAAAAATTATTCCGTTTAATTCTATCTTCGTCACATTATAAATTAGCCTTCAATTCTGCAGGATGAGTTCTAACAAAGGAGAAGAAAAAGAGATGAAGATGAAGAGATGAAGGGAATTTGCATTAGAATAGCAGCAACATCTTTGCTCCGCACATGCTAATGTTAAAATTTACCCATCAAAAACAACACTGTTGGTCACCACAGAGCTAAATTTCCCTTTAAGTCTTCTGGACTAGTGACAAGATAAGTGGAACGGATGAGAAGACCAGAGCAAAGTAGATAAAGATGCTATGCTCCATTTGCCTTGAAATGTGTCCCCGCGGTTCCTGTAGTTATGGTTAAAAACAAAATCAGTCTGCGTGTGTTTCGGTGGGTTTTGTTCCAGTCTGTCTTTCCATTTGTGTCTCAAAATCCACAAGAGGTGCTAGATTTGTACATGTGTCATGCTTTGAATCCTCTTCTTGCCATGTAGAGTCCCTGCTTTTGTGGTTCTTTAAATTCCCCAGGGTATCACACGAACAGATCCTCTTTTCTTTCCATGCGTATGCTTTTGTGTTCAAATCCCATTGAGCTTGAATAGCTACATAGATTATTATTTTAACCCTAGTGGAGTCAGTACAATTCATTGTGGCTCAGAGAGACTGATCAGATAGTTATCACAGACAACCCATTACTGGCCCGGACCTTCAAGCTGCCGGTTCAAGAGCTAATCGTGATAACTGGCTAAAAGTCATCATTCTTGATCTTGAACTACAGTAGGGTCTACATCAGAGACAACCGCAAGAGAAATAAAGAAATCCAGTAGAAAAGGCTAGAAATGAAAGAAGATCTGCCTTCAATACCTTCCTCCACCCCACCCAAATACGCTGAGTCATGGGGGGACTGTTTGGTTAAGATATTGATATGTTATGTTGTCGACTTCAGTACAAAATACACACTTTGACTGGCCAAAACTGCTCAAAAAGTAAATTGATTGTTACCGTTTATGGCTGCAACACAGCAAAAACCATCCGGAACATGAGGAAAATAATGTTCATGGCTCGGAAGTGCTTTTTCCGACCTCCAAAGACACCCTGGAATGATCACCGTCGCTAGTCAGCTTACCGCAACAACAATTTGCAATTTCGATTTTGTAGTTCACGATATAAAATCCACTTTCACCTCACAATAGTCGGACTTTTTTTTAATTTTTTTTTAAATCTCCTGACCATGGAGAGATCCTTCAGGAGGGACAATCATTTCCATTATTTCCCAAAGCAGTGCCCGGTACTACAGAGTAGCTACAAATAAAGATCAGTACAAACAGTTAAGGACAGTTGCATTCCATTGTATTGACATGGAGGCAACAGTGTGCCACAGGAACATTTTGGTTCCTCATGGAGACAGCACTTCAACCAAAAATGCTGGGGGATTTTTTTGTGTTTTTGCTTGCACATCGACGCTTTAATGACTGCTCATCTGGGTTTTCCGGCTCATTTACTGATGGCTCGATATTCCTTGTGGTGGGGATTTCCTCATGTTGGCGTACTCACAGAGCTCTCAGCCATGTGATGAACTCCCATGCCTCTGTTGGACCTAGAGACTCTTTACAGGGAGATGCCATTTGCCTTCATGGGGAGGGTCATACATCACCTACCGAACACACCTTTTCTGACCATAGAGAGCTAAAGGAGTGTGATGCTGTGTGAGTCCACCACTCGACCTCTTTGAACCCTGTGTCACTCCAGGACTGGAGCAGCAGGTGTTACTCTTTGCCCCTCCCCTAAAGAAAGCGGGGGAGACTCAGACCTTCTGTTGGCCATCACCTCCTGCTAACACATAGGCCCCACCATCTCCAGTTCAGCTCAACCTTTCCTGCCCCAGTTACACCTTAACAGTTCCAGTAACTTTTTCCCTTTGGGGTGGAGGGAGCAACTACTGTATTTTAGTATCAAATCTGATGAGTGGAGAGCAGGTGTGGATCTGCTGCAGCGAAGTCCATAAAGGAATCTGTTAAAAAATGAGAGTAGGGCTGCACTGCCCCAAGCTGAGACACTTTTCCCCGTTGCAGACTCCACTTCCTGTTCTGTGTAACTGCCAGTATGACTTCCCCTCAGCTTTTCCCTGACACTTCAGTTCTACAAACAGGAGGAAAAAGCTCATCTTGCGATCTTGGATGTCTTGCATGAATCCTCTGTTCTTGAAGCACTTTAAAGAAACTATTATTCCAAACTTTTCATCCGTCTTAGTTTTGCTTCACACGTCACAGCTCATGTTAGTGGCAACTTGTTTTCTCTCCTTTTTACTGGCTGTCAGGTTCTTGTTCTTGGATCATGAAAATAAAAGAGATTTTATTTTCACGCTGATGTGGGTATCATGTCTCCCAAGGCAGTTTTTTAATGACTGATCCCTGGAGATTTCCATCCAACTGAAAGGACATAAGCACCCTTTATGTGCGTTAATGGGCAAGTTGGTCCATCTATAATGGGATGTTTGTGGTGTGGTGTAAGAAGAAATAAAAAGTTCACTGAGGAAACTCCGCTTTGATCCAGGGCAAAGGGACTTTTATTATTTGTTGGAAGACATTAAACCATCATCTAAAAGGCTGCTGTAAATGTAAACAATAGTGAGGGGTCACAACCTGATAGAGACAGATGGACAGATGGAAAGATTCCCTAAATGTTTTCAAATTTGGAGAAGAATAGTTTTACAAGTACAAAAGTAGAGTTGTTTTAATCTCCACTTTCCCCCTTGATCTCTAATTCAACTGTCTCCACTTCAATCCATTTCCAGTGCCCAGCTTTTTCAGGGAACTGAAAACCCTCAGCTTATATGCGTTCCTGTTTTATCTTACTTTGATCTCCATCCAACACCTAATCTTTATTCCTGCTGCTACTGATTTCCTCTTTATTTTTACGCAGTATATACTGTATGTATGCCCTTGGAAAGATCTATCATTCGGAGTCATTTTATGCTACAACAGTTCACCAGTATTTGCGTTTGCGCCTACTTCTTAGCATAATTCACCCCACAGCAGCTGGAAATGAGTGCACTTATTAAAATGGCTTTTCTAAAACAAATGTAACTTCTTTGGGTTAAAATAGTTTTTGCTGTTTTATATATTATTTACTGTAGCTTTGAATAGTGATTTCTCCATACACTCATTTACATTTTGTTAATATATAGTATAACAATAGTGCAATTTAGGATTTTACATGAGTCATTAACATGTGATGAGTAACGATCCAGCCTGAAAAAAGGAATATTTTGGATTAACACCCATATATGGTGGAATAGCTCACTGTCTGATGGGGTAGTTTAGAGGGACCTCACTGGTTTCTGTTCTTTTTGACTTTGCTGCCAACTGTTTTGCAAATGTCCCAAATGGTCACACACATAATATGTTGACAAAACATCATAGAACAAAAGCACTTCTCAGCCAACTTTTTTTTTTCTTTTATATCGATGTCAATCCAGGCTAACGTTCAAGGACCATGATTCTCTCAGGGACAAATCTATTAAGTCATTGTCTGTCCTCATAGGGTTGTTTATTGTCAACTCAACATTTGTCCTTCAGTTTTTATCAATTCATACATCCGTGCTTCACCTACTTTGTCCCTTAGCAGGGTTGCAGGGACAACTGGAGCCTATCCCAGAAGTGGAGCATACTGCAGACAAGTTGCCAGTTCCTGGCAGGACTATAATATTGTTACAGTCATACACACCTAAAGTCAGTTTAGAGTCACCAATTCAGAAAACAGAAAAGTCTTTTGTCCCCTGAAGATTGGAACTGGGGGCTTCCTTGCCGAGAGGCAACAGTGCTAACCCCTTCAATGCAGTACATCATTTGTCTTCAGTGAAACAGATATTACCTCTCTAAAAATGGAAATGAAAAGACCCAAAATCTCAGTTCTTCTACCTATGAAGAATGAGGATTTTAGCACAATATTGAATATTCGTGTAGTTTGACTATGAGAAAATGGAGAAACTTCATTTTTGAGCACACTGTCTCCTTCCACAGTGCACTACTTCTCGCTGTTAACATCGCATTTTAGAGATCACACATGGTGACCCTCACATTCCTGACAATGCTTCTCGACAATATGAGTGGGCTCATTCAATCCTCAAAGCTCTGTGAAGGTTTCAATTGGTAGAACCTGCTAAATGTGCCTTTTAATCTCTTCTGATTTCAGACTACTTACAGCAATACGGGGAACAATTTAGGCGTTGCCCATTTTTTAATGCAGATTTTAAAAAATAAATGAGAAATGCACACCCGGGGGCTGTTTTTGTGATTATGGGATTTTTCTATAATTTAGAGTGCCTGTAAAATATAATAAATCACTTCTAATAAAACGTAATTAAACTGGCGCTTAATGGCAGTTTATAATGGCTTATAATCACACAATACACAGACACATGCACAAAACTGAACCCAAAATAAGAACGATATAAAGGCTGTAAATCAGTTGCCACTGACCTGCATTGTTCAGATTGGTATAGGACATGTTAAGCATTTTTACAAAGCTCCCAGAGCCACAGCACAGACTGGCCTGTCACTTTCTGGTCTACATTCTCAACAGTGGAAATTTAAGCCAAGTCCAGACAGACCATTCCAAAACACTATTAGCCATATCATGGTTGCTGCACATGAGATAAACTGTCTGTATGAATATGGAATTTTTATTTTTTTTGCCAGCTCTGAAAAACAATCACATTGGAGTTGGGAGGGGTTGTACGTGCAAGGCATTGAGCTGGTCAGAAAGCACATTAAGGAGGAGATAGAGGCTTCAGTTCTGCGTAGTGCCTCTTCAGTTCAGGGGAATCACTTAGCGACACTCTCTGTGGAAGAGATTTCTTCCTTGCTAGAGAAAGTAGCGATAAAAACCATCCCTCCTGAATACATTCAAAGTGGTTTTATTCAAGATACTCCTGATTCCCAAGATGGGAGGGAGGCCATGCCATGCATGCCATATTAGGATATTAGCGTGACTCTGATGTGTTTTGTACACCCGGGCAATTGGTTCAATTCAATTGACCTCAAAGACATTTATTAAAACACCCCAATATGACCACACAAAAAATCTCCTAGATTCCCCTTTCAGAGGGACAATTGTAAAGCTACTTACAGAATACGTATTCAATGTAGGTTTCAGAATGAATCTAGAAAAAGTGTTCCTCCTTCTCAGACCATCTCCTTTATACTCCTCTTTATAGTCTCAAATCAGGCAAGAGTGAGATTGAGTGAGGAAAGGTAAAGGGCACGCAGAGACTGTTTAGCCCATTTTTTGTGTTGCTCAGACCTTGCCAAAGGGTATTAAGGCTAATGGCTGCAGACCTGGTGGTGGCTCCAATAGGACACGAGGGGAACGCAGCACTAGGTAGTTTCTCACAGACTCGAGACGAAGGAGAAAACTCAGTGTTGTCTATTATTCCCCGGAAGGGCGAATACCAGTTAGGGGTTCCACCTAAGGACCGTGGGCCTCCCTCTGGGCATAAATGAGCTCATCCAAAATGCAAGATGCTCTCTCACAGGACATGGTGGACAAGGGAAAGGTTTTCTTGTCACCAAAGTATAACAGCTTTCTCTGCATGCCATGTTTGTTTTGAGGGGAAGGTCATGGGGCAGCATTTCTTGATTTACTGACTTATGAGGGAGGTACACCATCAACCGCTGCCTCCATCCTGGGACCTGCCTACTGTGCTGATGCCATTTGGTCACACCGTGTGAACCACTGGATCGGGTGGGCTTGAAAATGGGAATTTTGGAGACAGTGTTATTGCTGTTGCTTGCATTAGATAAGCATGCAGGGGAGATTCATGCTCTTTCTGTAACCCAGGGATGTACTAAGTTCTCATCATGGAACATAAAGGCAACTTTGCAAAACAGGTACATGGTGCATGTGTGAGAAATCTGGTTCTGCAGTCATTGCTGATTCCCAAATTGCTGGGAAGATTTTTGCAAGTTTTCTGTTACCGAAGTGTAACTACAGCTTCAAAAAAAAGGTCTTGCACTGTTAAAACTTCCTCTTCTAGCTGAGCTAGCCAAACAGATTCATGTAGCTATTAAGCCAGAGTTGCAGAAACCAAATCTTGCTTAGCCTGCACTCGTGGTCATCTAATAGAAACTCGACTGACACCCTTGCGATCTCTTTGTCTTGCACCTTCACTTAAACACACATTCAGAGGAGTACGGTGTTTAATTAAGGCTGAGCCACACCAATGATCTGTACATGGCTAATTAAATGTAATCTCTGTGTCTCTGAGTATGAGCATGTGTGTCTGTACCTGTGTAAGTTTGTGAGTGTGCGTTGAATGTCGGGAGGTCAGACCGGTGCAATGCCACCTTCCCATCCAGTTTATTAATTCAAATGTCCACCTCTAATTAATTTCAAACAGTGGATTGTGACCGTTGCCCTGGAAACAAGCTGCGACTACTTATTACCTGCAGAAGCGAGATGTGAGCGGACAGAAAACAGTGACAAAGTTGTTCCACACGATTTAAGTTCTTTTTGAATGGAAAGTGGGATAATGCACATTCTTTGCACTTTGCCATTCTATAACCAGCAATTCCACAGTGTGCATCTTCATCTGGTGCTCATATTTCTCCAAGTTAACACCTTAGAACACCTCCAGCCTTGGTCAGTACCATCAGAAATGCTTGGCTAATACAGCTAAAGTGATAATAGGGTAGGCACCTTCATTGTTTTTACATTTCTGCACTTCTTTACCTGACGAAGCCTGAAATTTTCAGAAATTTACATCAAAACCTATGCATTTAATCTCAGCTGGGTATTGTTAAAAAAAAGAGGCTTCTTCCCTTACATCAAACTATAAACAGGAAATTCATAGAAAGTGATAGGGAAAACATATAGAGTACATACAGTACATGAATGATTTCAATTGGCAGGGAGGGTAACATGAATCCCTCTCATGTTTGAGCACACGTCCTACACATTTCATTTGATATGGTGATTACTTTTAACAAATGCTTTAGCGGATTGTGGTAAATGCAAAGCTTGGCTGCCGCATGGAACATCTCTGTCTTAAATGTCCTGTTAAATATAGACCCTCATTTTCCCCCACAGATGATATCGCTGGAACTGGCTGTGGGCTAAAAGATAATTTTGTCTGTTCAAAGCTATCTGTTCACTTGATCATCATGCCAATTACCTCACAGAGTCGAGAAAAGGGTGGGGGGGTGGGGGGTGTGTGTTGAAAATCTACTACACAGAGAAGATTCTTAGAGTTTAAAGTAAAGCTGTGCCATTTTCTAATTTCTGATTAAATAGAGGCTGTGGCACTATAGCTGAGGCAGTTTGACTAACACAGGGAAGCTAAATATGGTCTTTACATTGAATTTAGGCAATATTGTCTGGTGGAAGGGATCCCATCTAGTGCGTGCGTAAATCACATGATAAATATGGTTCTCGCACCCAGTTTATAGCCTTTTGATCAGCTGCTGCTGTCAACATGGAATTTATGGCTGTGCATATGCTGCCAAGTACCAACAATTAAAGTGATAAAAGGAGGTATTTAAGAGCTGATTCCCTAAAAAAAAAGCATACTAATAAAAACAAGATAAATAATGCATAGCAAATAAAATGTGATTTACATATCCTGTTAACCTAACTTGCATACTTGTTCTGCCAGTATCTGAAACAGTGTCTAGAATTTTCTAGAGGGCACAAACCAGATTTTGAGTTTCCGTTGTTGTAATGACATCATTAGAACTCTAAGCTTTAATGTACCCTGGTATGATGTGCTCTTTTCCGACAGTCAAGTTTTGTGATTAAGGGATTTGTTGTGACTTTTAGATGATGTGACCCGTGAGACAGAAGCTTAAGGAGTGGATCTATAAAATGATCTTTGGGAACAATAGATTAATATTCACATTCATGTTGTCCCTTCTTTCCCCCACAGGCCAGCCCGACTTTAATTCTCCTGACATTCTGAAAGGCTGTGAAATGTTAATGGGCACTATTTTTACATTGGCCATGACCCTGTCGAGATTAAGGCACCTATTTTTATAAAGAGGATCCATAGTGGGAAGGGCGTTTAGACTTTTATTGATAGGTTTGGACAAATGAAAAACATTACACCCATGCTCAAATGTGCCGTTGCCACATTCTGTGATAAAGACTTGGAAATAACAGACAAACTCGAGCTCTGCAGTCGTCCACTTCCGCCAGACCCGCAAAGTCCAAATCAATAAGGGTTTGGAAGATAAGAGCCATCCTAATGTTCCGTTAGAACGTCCTGCCATCAAATTACAGGTCCAAGGCTGGAGAAGTTTCAGCTAGCTCAGATCCCCAGAGAGCAAGCTCAGAGAAAAGTATGAGGCGGAGAAAGAAAGTAATAAATCTGAAAATGACAAACAGCAGAAATAAAGTTAAGGTGTCCTTCCACCTCCGCCTACTGTTCACTTTACAGGGTTCTGTCTAAGGCTACATTCGAATGAGGCAGGCATCTCATTTAGAGATGCTTTCAACTTTTTTTTGTAATATTTAGTGTTTAATTATCATTCTCATCCTTTAATGTATCTATTCACAAGGCTTTGTTCTGTCGCCATTTCCCCCCATCACCCATCTCCCTCACATTTGTGTTGTATGTGGTACAGAGCCATTGTTCCACCAGCCGTGCGCATTTTCAAGCCTTTATTGTGGCATCCGCACATAACTGGATCTGTCTTCATAGATCTGGCAGAGCAACAGGAGTGGGAGAGGGAAAGAATCAAAAACCTGGGAGGAAACAGGGGTGGGGGTGGGGGGCTAAAAAAACAACTGCAAAAAAGAAAGCTAAAAGTTAAAATCTGGAATCGAGGGGCAAGAAGAAAGGGTTTTCTTTGTGCCTCCTGTGGTGCTGTTGGGTCTTCCCGGGCCAATTAGGCTGAAAGCTTCGAGGCGTGTTTGTGTCACCCTTATACATACAGTATACATAGAGCCTGATATTAATGCAGTCATGCTAATGCAGCATACACAACAAGCTGATGTAAAAGCAGTACAGAAACCCCAGCCAGCGGGAGGATCTGTTCCCAAGCCAAGTCTCCCATCAACCGGCACTTCAGGTAGAAATTTACCAGTCCAGGAGTCGTATTTCCATTACCAACATTCAGAGGCTATTAGAGAGTAATTATGTAGAGACCAATGCCTTCCGTTCTACTGATGCTGCTCTTTGGCAAACATTTTAGACTCTGCACACATAGAAATTGTACATCAAGGTTCCCTGGCAGCTAATTTTGATGTTTCAAAGGGAACAGATGGAAGGGTCTTTCATCACAGCCTCCAGTACAAAACACTCGCAAATTAGCAGCCAGTACTCAGAAGTTGACTCCTGCACCCAGTGCAGGACAATGCTGTCTTTTCATTTGCTTAGAAGCTCTTCAGGTCAAAGGCCAAGCGCCAGAATGGCCAGCAAAACCAAATCTGGGTGACGTGTTTGATTACCTGATGGATGTGATCGATAAGCACCCAGTCAAGTCGCTCATTTGGGGATTTCTCCGCGACCAAATCTGTTTCCTGCACTTCCTTGTCATGTTCATGCGACTGACTCATGTATCGTCCCTCAGCATGTTGCCAGATCATATCAAGCGTGCAGTGCAGTGTATTTTCCAAGCGCCGGCAGAGATTTCATCAGCTGCGTTATGTGGTCCAACAGTAGTTGCCCCAGGTCTCATGTCTCTCAAGAGCTTTCTAATTACCTCCAATTTCCTGAAGAATGCGCCTTGAAATTCTTGTCAGGTACTTTGTAGTACTTCCTGCTTGGAATGTACCATCACAATGCTGCCAGATATCCCTGCTTGCTAACTGGATGTAGCCTGTAAACATGTTATTGCATCAGGAACATATATTGAAATAGCCAATTTCAAGTGATGCTTCTAGGACAGAGCTGTTATCCTGGGAGCCTTCATTTCCATTAGCTGTTGGGAGTTTCCAATTGTTTCAGCTTCCTCCTTCATTATTGTTTTTACCTGTTCTCGGTTTTTTATGTGTTTTACTTCAATAGGAAACTTTCCGTCAATGTTTCTTCACAACTGTTTTCTTTATCTCCCTTTTCTCCACCAAGATGCAGTCAGTCATCTTTCTCGTTGTGCCACTTGATGATTTTTTTGTTTCGCTAAAGGTCTCAGCATCCTTTTTATTTTGCTAAAGTAAGGTAAGGAGATACATATTTTTCATCATATTTTTTATTTTTGTCTCCTGTAGAGGGTTTTCCTTCTCTTTGCAGTGTCTTTGTTCTCGTGTGTGTTGTCACGCCATCTTTTTGCAGTCAGCTCTGTTTTTGTTCGACAGTGGACTCGTAGGTGCTGACATCCTGAAAATATGGAGCATCGCAAATTGCTTTTCCCCCACACTTGAGCCAAGTCGTTATTTCTAGTTACACGCCAATAACGGCTCAATAACTGTGTTGGTAAAAAATTTGCTTGAGTATTGCAATTTCTGGGAGGTTCGTTTCATTTCTTTTTTTGCTTTAACCAAGTGTCAGCCCGCATTTCACCTCATTATTGCGCCACAGCAACTGCGGCTAATCCGTGGCTAACATTTACATAATTATAGACCCTTCACAAAAGTTGCCAGTAGACACTGAAGGAATATGCATGTAAACGCTCAAATACGCATCATTTTCTGAAATGTGGAGCTTTTGCAGCTCAGATCATAGTTGTATGCAATTACTGGCCAATACAAACAGACCCATCCAATGTCCCAAGGGAAGGCTGAAAAGAACATTTCCTCTGTATGTTTAAACAGTTTTCTTTTACATTTATGAAGTCTATTTAAAGGAACAACAAAGAGCTAGAAGGCTTCCATTTAATGAACCCAACTGGCAGCTTGTGACAAGGATGTTAAATAATGCACTGCTTCACAACTCAGACCATTTCATTAATCACTGAAAGGCAAATACGCACATTCAAACCTCCCAATCCAATTTATGTATTGATCATCACTGACATTGTGCTGGGGGTAAATAAGCGTTGATAGGTTTGGTTGTTCATAATGCACTTAGACAAAGTGTTTTTCAAGTGTAGCTTGGTTTGGATGTGTCTATCCGGCGATGCCAAACTGTGTTTTGAAGAGAACTGAGCTGATCTAGCTGAAAAGTGATGTGCCGCAGGGGCCAAAGTGTATTCACTGAATTCAGCCATGATCGAGTGTGCTTTGTGCACTAAAAAACGCCCCCCCCCCCCTTCTCCTCATCGCCTCAGGTCTAGCATTTTTAGACAAAAATCAAATTTTTAAAAGGGAAAAAGTGCTTGCCTGCTGAGAATAAAAACAGTTTTGAAAAAGAATTATAGTGAGAAAAGACTTATGGATAAGTAGAGCAGGTGGTACCATGAAATCGCTTTATTATCTATTCCTAATAACTCTAATTTGTTTTCCTTGTGTTTCCTCCCAAACAATAAATTATGCCCAGTTCCACATTACATTGATTGATGCATGATAACTCTTAAGGAAGGATCTTGTCTGTTGGCAGTGCAGGCGAGGCCACGCGTCTGCGTACACAATAACTCACCCGGCGAGATTGGATCTCTTTGACGTATAACGGCGACAAGAACTCAGACACTCCCTCCAGTCTGACGCCCTCTTTGGTCACTCGCAGGTTCCCCATACCGTCCTACAGAACACAGAGAGACACAGAGCTTTGGTTGGAAATGAAAGAATAAATAAGTTCACACAGTCACACTGTTGAATCATCATGGTTATTTTATCTTGAGCACAAGTGTGCTTCAAAAAGTAAACAAATGTGTTTACATCATGGAGCATATTTTAGCATTTAAAAAAAATAACAATGATAATGGTATTTCCCGTTGTCCCATCCTTCCCCCAGTCTGCCGACTTGGGACACTGGTTTTCAACCCAGTCCTACAGGGCTCTCAATGCAGCCGGGTTTTCCTTCCTACTAGGTTAACATCTTATACCTGGTTGTCTTTTGTACAACTAAGTATGATAGATAACCCGGAAGGACTACAGGACTGCGTTGATGACCCCTAACAAATGACCCATTATTTGCATAACAGCATTTCAGAAACTGTTCTATTAATATCTGAAAGCATAAAAAAATGTCTTAAAATGTAAAAATATAACAATCGTGCCTGTTGTGTTAAGTGTAAGTTAATTGCAGACACTGACTGAACGCAGAAAACCTCTCCAGACCCCGACAGACCGGGCCTGCTGCAGCGCTGCTGTGTTCCCGTCACGCTCGCTCTCCTAAGCACCGATTTGACATGGTACAGTAGCCACTTCTTGGCTCTGTAAAGACCCGCACTAGTCTGATACCCTGCATGGCTGTTTGAAAGGAATTGAATCTTACCATGTAAGTCTGATCCACAAATCTTTCCAACATTTACTCAAGTGGAATCTGTGAATTTGCCTTTTTCTCACCTTCCCCTCGGAGAGAGGTGGCCAACTGATTGGTCCCTTAATTAAAAGTGTAACTCTTCACAACCGTTTGAATACTCTGCCCTGGTAATTAACTTTAGTTTACTCTCTGTTAAGATAAATATGAAAATGAATATCAATAAAGTCTACTGAGAAAAACCCGAGATGCAATTGAACCCAGATGCCTCTTGCTAGGTAACTGTGCACAACACTGTAATGCCACGACGACCATGATATATTCTAAACCTTAAATGAAAAATTATGCCTGAGCCTAAAATGGAGCACTTTAACCCTATAGTCCTACCCTTTGCTGATTGACCCAAGGCAAGAAGACGAAAAGAAGTATGCCTCAGATCGATAAGTTCAATCAGCCAGAGGTTTTCAGTGTTATTAAGTCCATAGTCATCCTGTTGAATACACAGCGGAGGCCACTGCCTATTCAATAAGGGATAAGGCAAGAAAGCCCGAGTGGCTCGCTCCGGTTTTATAGACTGAAACAGTCCAGGTGCATACAGAGCACACGGGCTGTGCAGGGAGCGCAGGTTGAACACATTCCCACGTCCTGCAAAGCCTGCGTGGCATCTCTAATCCCCCTCTCAGTCACGCTCGGGCTCTCCATTTTGCAAAAACACGAAGACGATAATGTTAAAATTAATCAGCTGGTTTTTATTCCAACTTAGTGCTCAAGTGCCCGGCAGACAAAATCTAGTGCCGATCGAACACGACAGCTCTCCGTCTTCTCCTCTCTCTCATTCTCCCTTCCCTTTCAGATCAGTGTGCGTTACTGGCAGCGGCGCTCAAACGAGCAACGTCCCCAAAGCTCCGAGGACAATGGAGCTCCATCAACCCGCTGAAGAAAATGGGCAAATCTGTCCGTTCATTCATCCCTCATTGTTTATGTCGCTCTCTTGCTGGATATTTCCAGAACTGTCTCTGTCCAACCCCCACCCCACCCCCATCCAACCTCACTACTTTGCTTTTATCTGAAATTAATTTTGGAGAGCCGCTCAGCCGTGGTGGTGCACCTTTAAGCAAGACGGGCGTCAATTCTGAATCGAATGCTCATTGCACTGAGGGCCATAGAGCCAGGATATAATCAGCATTATGACGCACAAACTGACCTGAAACCATTTCTTTCACCCGGACCCAACACTGGATCAACTGACTACAGTGAGCTATTTAATTCTGCAAAGCGTATATCGCCATGGTGATTAAATCAAATGCCTTTGGGTCATGGAATTCTTCCTGCAGAACATCATTTTAAAAACCAAATGGCGACTGCTTAGAAGTTTTGGAACTGAAGGATATAATGATAATAACTGAAAGGAAAATGAAGCCAACTCATGAAAACACATGTCTAGCTGACCTTTGACCCAGGCCCAGCTCGTGGTGTGACCGAGGTGTATCAATTTTACTAGTTAATGGCAGCTCAAGCCTTTATTTTTTGCAAAAGAAAAAGCAAAAAAGAACCTGCCGATGTTTTTTATTTCGCACGTACTTCCTGAGATTTACTTAATATTGATTTTGCTCACTGAAGGACAGGCTCTGCTCCTCGACAGATTTCTCCCTCTTATTTAAATGTCAGCAGATCTTTTATCCATAATGGCCGGAGACTTTTTAACTTTTCGGCAACTTCATCCATCTCCTCCGATCAGACTGATCAATGTGATGATATAAGCTCATTAATTGTGATTTTAAGAATAATTCTGTTAGAATGCAGAATTATAATACCTATAATTATAATACTTCTTCAGCCAGTGGAGGAGTAAAAACTATTCTGTGAAGCTGAATGTAATAGTTATTACCGTGCACACAGCTGTCTATTAAACGCCACACCTGCTTATATCTTAGACTCAACATATTCTAGCTATTAAAAGGGGCCTTGACTCAGAAGTGACACAATCAGTGGCTGATTTATTTGGTAATCCAGCTCCATGATGTTACAGTTTCATAATTTCCAGCGTTGTGAGAGCTCAGACCTCGCCATTCCCCCCCAAGTCATCACCGACTGCCTCAGCGGAGGTAATTACCTAGCATCAGAAGGATATGTGCTACACTGCTTTAAGCTTCCTCAGTGTTTCTACAGAAGTGACAGATTGGATCCTCCAGTACCTCTTGGTGCTTTTTATTGCAGCTCCCCTGTCAAGATGGGTTCCACATAAATCTGTAAACAGACTCAGTCATTTGGAATTATCCGGATTTTTTATTCATGGAAGCTAAACTTCCTCAATGAGGCTTCAACACACCCAAGGGTGGGCAGTCTACTCTCGCCCTGAATGCTCGAGGACCACGGAGCTCTGACCTGAGTCCAGATATTTTCAGCTTTCAACTGTTTTCACCTCCACCTACTCAACCTGTCAGTGTAGCAGAAAAGATTCCATCATTAATGTGATTAATCTTATCCAAAATGTGTCAACAGTGCTGCGCCATTTAAATTAAATTGTTTGTGACGCTACTTGCGGTGTTACTTAGGTTTGTATACCTTTGACACTCCGATCTCTTAATTGATCAGTGTGTTTACAGGGACATGAGTATCCTGGTTCCAAACGATGTCCTTGTTCTGAGCATATTTGTGGTACAGTGTTTAAACACAGAGAAACCCAGTTATTTACATCTTTCTTTACATGACAAATACGTCATCCTTAGTCTTAGTTTTACAATACAGAAAGTGGAAAATCTGACTTTTCATTTTGATTTTAAAAATAAGTATTGTCGATTCACATCCAGTCAATGTTACCAAAGGAGACCTGACTTGCTCCCATCAAAACATTAAAATATGAGTACCCTCTTCATTATTGAAAGACAAAGCTCAGTTTTCATGGAACCCCAAAAGTATGAAGTACGATTTTTGTTCCGCCATGATTTGTTGAAATGTGAAGCCAGGAAATCCAAAAATCGAGATCGCATGTTTACATGCACAATCCCACAAAGGTGATACTCAAGATGACGTAAGCGGAGGTTCATTTTGGGGAGAACTATTATTTTTAGTCTTCAGTTGCATTGTGAGGCTGTTTTCGGTAGGTCGGGACATCTTGCTTCGTTCCCACGAATTTAAAAGTGCCGTTTTGGGTTCGGCATTTAGTTTTGACGCTTAGGGGTTGGACGATGCATTTGGTCCATGAGTTCTTACAAAGTCAAAAATACAAATGAGTGTGTGTTCATGTGCCTGTTTGTGTGTGTGGCTCAAGGTTATCTGAGTTTGTCAATGTCCTTCCCGGTGCAAGAGCGGCAGAGATAATGATGGATAACCTCATCATGCCAGGATCCACTGGAAACCTGTCCTAGTTGGTGCAACCATACCAGATGTAAGGTTACCCAGAGAACACACACCGGTCATACATGTGCTACAGAACATGTTGATTTACCTTGACTTCTGAGTGTCCAAACACACCTGTACAACACGGTATGACCCACATAGCACACAATAACTCCACGCATCTCCGTAGTGATGGATCGGCCCGAAAAGTATTTTGCAGGCGCTTGTAATACTCCGGACTGTTGTAATTTTTCATACAACCTTTCACGTCAGGTAGGAGACCATAGAGAGGGAGAGCAGAGTCACCTTTGCCTAAGTGAAACTGCTGAGGAAGTGGCGGCAGGGCTACTCATATTAGCATGTGATTGCTGTGTCCTTTCCCTTTTTGACCTTTTTGATCACTCTGAAGACATACATTGGTTTATATTCCTCTCACTGGACTGATTTGGAATTTTACTTACCAATTCATGAGCATGTACTTTTTATCTTTAAAAGGTAATTTGTTTCGTTTTCTAGAAGGTTTTGTGTGTTCTCGCTTAAGCTCAAACTCACCTTTCAGTTGTTTGATTCCTTTTTACATTTCAGTCAAAAATTAATTTTGGCAAATGCTGACGTGCAGCTATTGTTAGCATCCGTCCCTAAATAGAACAGGGAGTGATTCGAAATAGGTAACAAACGTGCCAAACAGCGCTATTTTTGTAGTAGCTATATTATCGATGGTTTCACTGGAAACAGAGAGCCAAGACATGTTAACAGGTCCCCCGGGGGTGTGTGCAAACAGTCAGTGCATGCATAGCATCCTATTCTTTATCTCTCTACTTTCCTCTCTACCTCTCTCTCGCTCCTTTCCTTCCACCATTTTCCTTATCTTTCTCCTTTCACTCTTTCCTGAAATTGCACAACTTCCCTGATCTCCGGGTGCTCTGGCACGGTACTAAGGCTGCCAGGTGGATTAAGGGATGGTTGCTTCCAGAGTTAAACCATGTTTAAAATTGAAATATGGTGTGCTGCTGCATGTTAGGTAGTCAGAGTCATTTTCTGTACCAGTAGTTTGAGGTGCTTTTAGAAAGCAAAAAAAAATAAGAAATCGATTTCTGAGCTCAGATTCAGCCAAAGTACAAATGTGACAATTTAAGTTTTAATGGATGCAATATTTGAAGCTGCGGTTTGGTGGAAATTCAAATGCAATGCAATTCAAACGGCAACCAACATGAAAAATAATAGTATAATCCACGATTAACTGGGTCGGTACTCATTCACTGGAGACAGGGGCTGGCACCTGGTTGCAGGAAGCATTAACTATTCATGCACTGGAGCCATAACTAAGGGTTCAGTATCCTGACCATGATCCCTTCTTCTCACAGTGACTCCAGGGTTCAAGGACCAAAGCTCACTGAGCTGTAACAGTCGCAACTCACTGATCACTCACTGACAGGATCATGCAGGCCATAAAAATGCTGAATAAAATGCATAACTCAAAGGCAGACCAACACGCTCGGATACGGCCAGACAGCCTCCTCTGCTGCCAAATTTGCAGGAGAACGGTCGGAGGCAGATGGAGACGGAGCTCACGGGCATGAGGGAAGGAACCTAGTAAACATGGGGCATGAACACGGTGATTTAGAAACCACTGCTCTTAAGAACAAAGATAAGCTCTCTGATGGCGCAGAAAGACAAAATCCATAACGCTGCCAGCCAGCAGACAGAGGGGTACACCAACTCCAGAAGAAATGATTGTAGACCAGTACTCCGAATCTGCTAGTGAACAGATTGCTAATGCTAACAACTTAGACACAAGTGAATGCACATTTTTGGAGCTTTTGCATACAGTGAGAGGCAGGTGGAGGGATATTAACCTTTCTACTGCAAGACAATGAACTTTATATCGTGTTCTACATTTGCTCCGTCTGCCCAAGCCACCAAAACACCTCTGATGGACAAATGACAGCAAAGAGCCTCCCACCGCTTCGCTCGTGTCGTACAGACTCGCTTGGTCGCGCAGTCGCAAATGAGATGACAAAAGAGTGACATGACAAGTGCAGTTAGCGTCACCTTTCTTTTGCTCAAAGCTGTATCCCACTTCACCTCTGCAGCCAGTGGTCTGAGTGATGGGTGACAGCAAAGGTGTGATGGGTTTGGGCGCCGGCGTTTGCTTGCCTCAGCTGTCGCCTTGCTCTCACCCTGTGGACCATACTGAAATAAATCTAAAATATGACACAATGCAGCAGGTACCACAACCCCAGATGATAGCTTACTGCAATAATTGCTTTGATCTAGCATAGCGGCTAACAGATCAAACGTATTCTCCTACATTTCAATTATTCTACGTCACATTTGCATTAAATATAATTATTAGATTTTTCTTTTCACCTTTGAACCAATGTGCTGTTGTCTCACAGCTCTGATTTTTTTCCCCTGAGAAAAACCTCCTCTTTCACTCTTTCAGATGTCATGGGAAGGCAGCATGTTTCATTAACATGACACTGGGAACGTTCATTCAGCCCACACATCCATGCTGAACGTTTGCTAAACAGCCTTGAAGACAATTGAAATGACAAACACAACGACTAATATGAACTAGGTAATATTCATCCACTCTGCACTCATTTATTTGCTTCCAAAGGAAAAAACTGCATTAAATCTACACCACATCTGTGTTGGCGATAAATGTGGGCAAAGGTCTAATAATCCTATTAGCTTTGGGTTTGTTTGCTTTTTACCGTGTTCAAATAGAGAAGAAATATTCATGTCGCACTCGCAAATTCCGTTTGGAATTAATGGATTTTTCTTTGCAGGAACAGAGTTCAATTATCAGTCAAAGGTGAAGCCGGGGTGACGTACCCTCCTAAATCTGCTGCCATGACCTCAATCCCCCTCCAGAATCAGAGAAAGGTGGCGTTCAGGCCAAAATACTTAAAGAAACGCTGGGTAAAAACGCCCTGATAAAGAAAACACGCATGCAGGACGTGTCCAGAGCAGATTAAATTGCTGTTACACACGTTTTGCGAGATACTTGTCCAGAAGGTCATCAGCATTACAAATAAAATGAGTAAGTAAAAGACCAGAATGAAGACAACATAAATTATATTCTTTTATTGCCTGGAACAAATATATAACTAAGCAATGAGGTAAATAAAACAAACGATGTTAAAACTGCCCTTGTGTATTTCCCAGATGCTCAGGGATGATAACTGCTGTCGTTCCCTTCCATTTAACACGTAATAACGGAAATTATATGTGACACTGCCTTTCTTGAGGGACATCCAAGTGGCTCTACTCAAATTGGGATGCCAATGACGGCATCGGCTCTCCTCTTGAAATTGATATGACCTAAATACCAAATGTAGTGGAAAACATCACCGTGGCTATGCTACACAAGGACAGGTTAAGGTAGATGTGTGTCCGTCCGTGTTAATATCAGGGGGCACAATTTGTGTACGTTAACGTTCTGGAACGCACCCAAAACTGGCAACATTTCTGTGAAAGTGTTTCGTCGGCCAAAGAGCCGGGAGGTCAGGTGATTTTCGATTGATTCAATTTAACGTCCCCCTCTAGTACTTATGCAAATGTTTTCCATGTTTGTCCCACTACCACCAACCCGCATCACAGTTTCTTTGAAGTTTTTCAGTTAATTGCAATGATTTCATTACCTGAAATGCACTGAATGCAAATAAACGTGCTTCAATCGCTTCCTAGTTTTGACTTTTCCCCTCTTACCTGCTCTCGGGGGGTCCTCTTTCATCAATCTCTTTTGTCCTCCACCTTTTTACAGCCTGATTTAATAAAAAGATGTCCAAACACAGTGTGATGTTCTTGAATCAAACTGCCAGTGAGCTCAAAACAGGAAAATCTTTGGGCTTAAATTCTCATTTTAAGACCCAACATCTGTCCAACAATTAAATAATTCAGTCCAGCCATCATCTGGCTTCCAAGCACAACGCCCCACTCTATGTGGAACTCAGACGAGAGCTTTATTGTTATAACAGTGGTAATAACAGTGGTATTTGCTCATTTGGAAATTTACTCTGGTTTAGTACGCAGAGCTGCTTGTTGGGGATTCTGCTGGTTAAAAGAGGTCCGAGACGCTCACTCACACTGTCCTCACGGAGGTTCTGTCACAGAAGATCATTGTCGGAGGCAATGACAGCTCCATAAACAAAAAAAAAAGCTGATTCCAGAACTCAGGGGAGCTTCACAGGAAGTGGACGAAGGCTGGAGTCAGTTCATGAGGAACTACCACACACCCCTACATGGGTTACATTGCATGTCATGCAAGACACAACGTGACATTAGAAGATTCTTGAAGAGGGTGGTTCAGTGTCTAAAGTCTTCTTTTGCTAATTTGTATTCAGATATCAAGGTCAAGAGAAACAGTGACTTTGTATTGACGAAAAATTTCCAGTCGGGGAAGATTTGGCCCCCAGAGTCCAGAACACACACTGAGTGCGTAAATGAATAAACCTTTTGGGAGTTTGCCAGGTCTTCACAATATTTTTGATTGGCCCTTTGCAATATTCTCATAGATGAGCTCCAGCTTTTTGGATTTTCACAAGCAAGTTATAGGCCCCTACCACCGCTACATGTAAGGCAATTGGAATATATGAAAATGCAATATGTTGACATTCATATGCAAAGATTAGCATAAACCCATAATAGTGTGTGTGTGTGTGTGTGTGTGTGTGTGTGTGTGTGTGTGTGTGTGTGTACCTCTTGGATGACAACACTCTTGTTTGTGTGCCATCAGTCAGTGTGGAAGAACAGGAATGTGAGGTGCAGAATTAAAAAGAGGAGAAGGGAGGCTAGATAAAAGCACATTTGAGACACCCACATGGGAGTGATGAAAGAAGATAAAAAGTGAGGGAAAGTAAGTTCCAGACGCAAAGCTTTAGGGGGAGATACAAGACAAAGAAAGGGCAAAACTGACAGGAGTTGATACTGAGAGGGGCCAGTTGGAGCGAGAGTCTCAGGTGAGACGGTTTACATTAGGAAGAAGGAGTCAGTCTTAAATGTACATGCGCATACAAGCACACGCGCGTAAGTATGGAGTCACCTTGGTGCCATAAGCCTCTTTACTACTTGACGGGTGTGCTGCACAGCCGAGCTCGCTCATAAGCTTGTAGCAGTCAGCTAAAACTTCAAACGAGGCCTCTCAATATAAACCAGAAATACATAAAATATGACCAACCTCTGACAACATGAATAAAGAACTGTCATGAATCTAATACAAAGTCACAGACAAAAAGTTTTCATTTCACTTACAACATTGAGAAGATCACTGGAATGTTTCCACTTCCACTGGTGAACTTTCTAAGCTGTACAATCAACTGTAGAAAATCTACATGTCACCTTTAAAATGGGCTACATGTTAAACATTGATTTGAAAGGCGACATATTTTTTCGAGAGGCCACGGTGAGCTGCACCAAAGTCATACATTAGAATCAACAAAAGCTAGAATGCCTTTAAAGAGTTCAGCTCAGCGTTGTTCCATTCACATTCATCCGTGTTTACAATGAAAGTAAAACATATAGAGTGAGCTGAATTCTGGGACAGGTTGAGTACCTTGGTTGTCTTTCCTGTCCAGGTCTGTGTTGACTCCCATGGCCTTATTACCCTCATGCCCTTTATCTCAGCCTCACTGGCTCCTCTCCCCTCAGGTACTTATACCCACTTTCCTTCGTACAGTACCATCAGGTCTTGTTGCAGAATAAACTCATACTCATTAGCAATAAAACCCCTGTACTGGATCTTAAGATGATGAGTGGTATATCCACTACGTGCAACAGTCACCCTTCATTTTGCTGTGAATTTCCTGTCTTGTGATGGTTCCCCGACGTGTTACAATGGCCATCTATGCCAGGTGTTTTTGTTCATTAGGTGGGCATGGGTGGGCATTTAGGCTAAAGGGTGAGAGGAAACAGTGTGGGGGGATACCCAGAGGATATGAAGGACAGGTCATCCGAACCACTCGCCACACTCACTGTCACTCTATAACAGGCTCGAGCAAGATCCACACTTCTAATTGGAACTTAGAGGGTCTAGAATCCTGCTGACCCTCTCAAAGACGCTCCAGTGACCCCTGAGTCCTTGGCTGAGCCATTGTAGTCATAGTGCTCTCCAGGAAGATTCTGGATTATACATATACAGCATCTCTTAATAGAACTCATTTGTCTTGTTTCACTGCATACCTACCCTGAAGGTTGATGTTGTCATGGCAACTCTTATGCCCTCCAGGACGCATCTTCAAAGGATGGTGCTGTACAAGACAATCGGTGTTCTGGGTGATTTTTATCCACATGCCCAACATCAAAGTTAGGTTGTCGTTACAGTTTGATTATTAACACACCAACGCATCATCAACCAGAGAAGTTATGTACATGTCAAGGTACAGAAATCAAGTAAGATAAGATTTCATTTAAGAATCCAGAGCATTGGGTAATACCCAGTGCTGGGTATTCAAAGTATGTAGATGTGAAATGCATCAGAGCACTGCAGTTCAGGAAGATTGTAATTTATTTTAATTGAAGATCCTATCTGGTCATTCTTAAAAGCCACTAGATTTTCAGACTTTTTAAATAAAGATTTATGTTTTGTTTTTTTTTTAAAGATCTGTTAGGTTCAAACTGTTCATATAACAATGCTGTAACTACCTATTATCACTCCTGACCAGAACCCTGCCCTACTTTAGCTGATGTTCTATCACCTCAGGATAGCAGGGGACAACCTGAACATCCTGTGACACTCCATCCCCCTTTTTCTTATATGTTCCTTTTGTATATATCATGCTTTGTTTTATCATGTGACGCTTACACTTTATCATATGACGCTTACACTTACGCTTATTGTAATCTTACATGTTCGTGTGCTAGTATAAGAATAAACCTCACCAGGGCCCACACTGCAGATGTGTGGTTGCCCTAGCAGCAAGTAAACTGAAGCTTCCGTCTCATTCCTCTGATGGCAACAACACGGGAAGAAAACTGATCACTTTCTCCCCAACAAGATCTCTTCTTGAAGTAAGCCACTCGGTGCTGCACACTTTTTTGTCCTTTTGTCCTTGACACTTGTAGTCTACTTCAGAGGATCCCTCCTAATACTCTTCAATCCCCCTCAAATCAGTGACCGGGACGAGAACATCAATCGTTATATCGTACCACATGCGGGTCAGGTGGAGGCGATGACGAGGCAACATGCAGCCAATGGCATTTGAGTCTTTCACATGTTTCGTGAGGTTGCCTTGATTGATTTACCCTCTGACTCTCACTAGTTCTGACTTCACGTCAGCACAAAGGCTTCAAAGTAGCCACAGCATTGATTGACTGACACGCTGTGGCCGAGCAGACGTGTCCATATGTTATCATCAATGCTGCTGGACCACCGCAGGGCTGCATTCTCTCGCCTCGAAAGTTCGTGCTACACCAAAGTCATCATGAGTCATCATTTGGAGCATGATTTGATTTTGCAAATAGGGACCTGTTGGACTTGGACAAGACAATGAGGATGTGATTGCAGCGTCTTCTGACTGCACCCAGAAGGGGCGCACCTATGAGGAAAGTAGTTTTCAGGGAAATATACAGGTAGGTAGTTCCAACTGCATTCATTTTTTACCACCCCAAAGTTCTTTTTAACAGGGAGCAACAGTAGAAGTTAAACAAGATGAAGCTGGTCTGAATGGGAGACAAAGAACACATTGTCAGGCAATGCAAGCAGATATCCAAGTGCTTTTTTGTGACAGATATTTTAATCCCACTTCATCACAACTGGATGATGCATGGCCAGTGCTCTTTTTGCCCATGTAAAATCCTTAACTGCACAAAGGTGCTTTACAATTTTCTGTGACATGCAGTGACTCCCTCATCTCTCTGCAGCAGCTACAGACATGGACGGAAACATTTGTAGTATCAGTAGAGGCCGCTCAAGTCATCATCTCTTTATTAAAGAAAGTAATAAAATCACTGCCTCACAATGCGAGCAGTATGCGTGCGTGCGTACGTGTGTGTGTTTAACATAGAGGACAGGAAATTGCCTGCAGAGTCATCTGAAGTCAAATGCTTTGTAATAACACCAGGAGAGGTTTTCCCTCCTTCCTCATCAGTTCATCTCACATTATCCTGCGTTATCAAGTCAGCATCGACCACCTACCGTTTTTTTTCTGACTCTATTCCCTTAAATGTTAATTTATAACATTTTTCATCTGTCCCCTATTTATGTCCCAATTCACCTTCCCCACCACCACAAAAAAAATACATAAAATTGCCCCCCGACCCCCATATTATGTATTAAATGTTTGGCATCTTAGGCCACTCTTCCCCTTTTCCACAAGAGGGCGTCACACTTGAAAACCCCTCATCTTGCCTCCTCTCCTTCTCAGAGGAGGAAAAGCAGGCAGACAAAAATCAAACCGATCTGTTTTGATCCCTGGAGTTTTCAAGCAGTATGGCAACCTTCCCACACACAGTCATAATTTCTCCTGATGATGACATTATAAAACATAAAAGGAAGAGAAAGAGGCAAATGATTCACAATAGAAAAAAACTAAACTCAGCAAAGACATGAGAAATGCACAGCATATTTCGCAACATATGAGGGAACAGACGGGAAACACACATCATCAAGCAGAAATAAAAATGTTCACAGCAGCGTCTTACCAAAAACATATCTCCCATTGTTTTCCCAGCATTTGTTAGGCTTTGGTCATTCATGTTAATTAAGCAATAATTATCCGAGGAAAACTCCAGTCAAGGGAACACTGTGTTACCTTAAGACTTTAAGATACTGAGGCTAGAACGGGATTATGTGGAAACATCAGAATATTTCTCCATAGCCAGATTTGTCCTGAGAGGATTGGATTCTGATAAGAAATGTATTTTGTATCATCATTTCTTATTTTGCAAAGTGGCTTCAGAAGCCAGTGTTTGTGGTAGCCTCAGCCTCCTCTTCCATTGATAATCACATTAAAAATGCAGGCAGTGTGCTCCGGTTCTCTTTGATCCCTACGAGGATGTATGTTTACCTCAGCCGTTGCTCCACTAGCAGGTGGCGGGAAAACTGCTGAATGGGGCTCACTACAATCTTTACCATTCCGCTGCTTGCCCGTTCTAACAAGGCCCATCAACACAGTGGCTGTGTGTCTCTGTGGTACCTGAGTATCTTGCCTGGGAAAAACACATGTACATGGTATAGGCACCATGGAGCACCATGGGTGGCTGTCAAAATGACACTTTAAAAATGGGCTACACAGCGTCAGTTGCTGCATCCGTTACCATGTACAGTGTGTTTCGCTCAACGGCTTTTCTGAGTAGATCTCCGTGAGTAGATCTACAACAAAGGTGAATTCTACGCCATCCACCAACATTTACCTGGATCAGCAGTGCTGCATTTTTGATTCTGTTCACACCTTAATGGTCGGTCTGTGCGCATGTTGTTGCAACAACATGTATAAATGGTACTCTTGCCAGGAAAAAAAAAAAAGCCTGGTACCGAGCCCACAAATGCTGATATAGGGCCCTCAATGAACTGACAATTCATCCAGGGGTGGACGTGCCTTCACCCATTGTTTACCCTTCATCAATAGTTTGAAGTTGAGTTTTTAATGCAATGAAAGAGTATCCGGGCCATTATCAAGTATTCTGACATTTACGCCGACACTGATGAGTGTATCTAAGATCTATAGTCTGATCTATTATCTGCTCGCATATTGCTCACAGTCTCACGTCCGATGACCGCAGGGTGCTACTGGGAGTGAACGTGTCTGCTTCCAGGTTATGATGGTGACAAACTTTATGTTTGTTTTCTTCACTCTGTTCTTTCTTTGAATCTCTCTCAACTGGGTGTGTTGGGCCCTGCAGCGCTGTGTTGCTGTCTGACAGAGAACTTGTTCAAAGTTATCAAAGGAAAGTGTATGAATAATTTGCATTCATGTCAGTACTGCGCAGCTTTAGGTGGCCCACAAAAATACTATTCAACAAAAAGACACCAGTATTAGACTGGAGCAACAACGGCGCAGCATGGAGGGAACAACCCATCCACAGCGGTTAGGACATAAAAAATTTAGTTATCGGGGGTCCCACAAAACAGAAACCAGAAAATGGGCTGCCTGATACTCCAAACAGCCACAAAGAAGAATCACACACAACCCCAAAGACTGTGTCCTTTGTTGCTGTTTAGTTCTGTTATATCACACCAGTTTATCATCTACATACAGACAACTACAATCCCTACAGATGCAATCGTAAAAACTGTAGCTTTTGTTCGGGTGTCATCATATCTGAATATGACACTGAACCAAGCATATTAGCAAGCAAAACCCTCCAGCCCACCCTGACCGCAGCAGGGTGGTTTTACTGTATTCGTTGGCAGAGGTTGCACTTCCCGTTGTATGCCTGCCCCATTTTAACGGAAGTAGATTTTAGGTGAGCTGAGCAGGTCTCAAGCAGCATTAATATTTGGCAGAGTGTTCTTTGCTGGTGAAAAACAAGGTGCTGCAGTCAGAGGTCAGTGACATTCACCGCCGAGCCACAGGCCTGGTTATTAGGTTGCTTTCAAACTGTGCTAAATAAAAAAATACATTTGAAATGCATCTTACTCTTGTCTCAGAGGTTCCTGGATAACACTGATGTCTTGCTTTTAGTCGCATCCTTTGTGACACCTTCACTAAAATCCCAACATTTACTTGCATCCAAATGGGGGAATGTATTGTCGCTTGTTTAGAAAAAGGTCTTTGGCTCTATCTCATTTGCCACTGCAGTGATCTTGTTTCCCCGCGGGGGCCATTAAAGTTTCATCTAGGCGAGAAATCATTTAATGCACAATGGAACAGAGAATGTCTTCTGTAACTCTTTGTGGGATTCACACAGGATTCTTGAGTTTGAACTGTAGACACGCGTACACACAGACATAGATGCACGTGTTAAGACACATCCCGGTCGTCCTGAGTAATAACACACCTCCTCTGAGTTCAGTGTATGTTCTCTTTACTTGTGACACTTTCTTCATCATCTGTGAAGGTGTTATGAGCAACACCACGACACCGAGTGCCTTTGCTATGATGTCCAGCCCCGTCCTTCATGCCCCGCAGCCAAATACAAGCCAGATCAAGGATGACTGCTGCTCTTTCGAGTACCGCCGTCACCGTCGGTGGCGTGCTGCAATTCCCTAAATCTCATTGGAAATCAAGGCAGATGGTTCAATCCGTCCTCCTGCGACTGATAAGTGACCATCATCTGCTTTGTTGGTCACAAAGTTCCTATCAAAATGTCCTCAGAAGTGCTGTAACTGATGGTTTGGGGCAGGCTGGAGCTTTCTTTACATTTATTTTTTCCAAAAACTCGGTTGAGCCGCAGGTTATCCTAGATACAGTCATCGTGAGGTACCCAGTGTCTAAAAATAACCAGTTGATTTCCAAAATATCCTCTCTGAATTCACACACATACTGAAAACCTGAGAATGGATTTGTGCCCAGGCTTTAAAGCACCGGGGCCACTGAATTAGTCCAAAACAATTGAGGTGTTTGTCTGATTTGGCACTGACATGCTCTTGAGTTATAACTGACTCGGCAGTGGGACATAGTCGTTGCCCTTTGACTTTATATGTTTTGAGAGGTTAAGAAAGTGGAAAAGCTTTGAATGTCCTTAATGAAGCCTCTCTCCTATAATCTGTTCTTTATCCAACCTCCAGCAGATCATTTTCTCTACACTCACAAGTATTTGAGACATTGAGGATTTTTGTGCTGTTAGATTAAAAGAAATAATAACTACTGCAATGTTAAACATCAAGAACGATAAGCATTAACATCAACCATAGTCCCCAACGCATATCTCCACCATCAGATTTTTTTAGACCAACAATAATCCAGATATAAAAGAATTCCAGTTCAAAAACTACATCTGATGCCCTCTGTGGTCCAGCAGTAATATTTGGTGGATGTAAACCTATAGATCTCTACTGGGTCCTTGTACAATTGCTGTTTTTTTTCGATTCAATTTTTCTCCTCAATCCAAAAACCATTAAGAGCGTATGGCCCCGTTTTTCACCGGTACACGGTGTCTATTGATAAATATGGCTGTGAGTGCTTTCCTTTTGACCTCTTCCTTTATTTCAGTTTAGCTGAAGCGATACATTGTGATGAGAATTCATTCAGTGCTTCCATTTCTTGGGAAAACTCACTGCTCGCGGGTCATATTCTACAAGACGACCTCGGAGAGGTGAGAGTAAAAAGGTCCGGTAATAGAGTGGCTGCTCCAGTCTGTAAGGTCACCAGTTTGACCCCAGTATGTAAATATGTGTAAGTTATCTCTCTTGATGAGTAAAGACAATGTGCTGTCCAAGTCAGGGTTTTTAAAAATGTCCCTTCTTTGTTTCCATAGTTCCTGTTCTTGAGTATGTAACAACTTGGGACTCCCCAGTTAGAGATGCTCTATTCCGCCGTCACGTTCCATTTCTCCTTGTTTATGTCTCAGATAGAGCCAGCAGAGGTAACAAGGTAAAACTGCTGACCGATGGATATTTGGGCTCCTCGCACACAAACGCGGGTGAAATGTGCATCCGCTGCGTTTGATAAAGGGACAGAAAAAGGTCCTGGAGGGCTGCTGTCAGCGTTTGAGCTCTGTGTTTATTGATGTTTGACAGACTGTCGCCACAATGGGACGGAAGTAAAAGTAAAATTTAGGTGAAGGAGAAAAGACAATCAGGCATATTGAAACAAACCTTAAATGAATCTAAACTTCAGTTTACCCCCCTTTCAGGGGGCTTTTGTGGATTTGTTGTTCTGACGTCCAGGTTAAGAAACCTGAAACATGCTAAAAGAAAAAAAACAAAAGCATTTTTTTCTGCAATGCTGACAGATCCATTTGGGGGGAATGCTGTTTGCGCAATAGTGACAATTTGTTTCTTGGTGTTCGACTGTAATTCTGAGTTTGAAATTGACTATTTATAATAGGTATTTAGTTTTATTCTCTATCCACCTGAAAACTGCTGTGTCATCAGTCAACATGTGTAATTTCTTTTCCAGGTAAATGTTCCGTGTTTAGTGCCTTTTAAGTCACATAGGAAAAGCTTAAGAATTCGATAGTGAAGGTAGTCCGACTATTTAAACGAAGAAATAGATAACCCAAAGGGATATAAAAGGGGAACTCTGAGAGCTCAGCTGGGTAATATGTTAAATAAAGGGACATTAAGTGAATATTCAATGCACTCGTGAGTATTATAAAGACTAGCGCTGTATATGCTCTCATTGGATCACTTGCCTTTTAAGAATAAGTGTTCCTTGTAATCTAATTGGTCTAAATCGAAAGTAATATAAATACCCTGGTTAATTAAAAGGTCTCGGCCTAACCAGTCCAGCCAGTCAGGAAGATGGTTGTCCCCGAGTTGAAATTATAAGATGATTAAGAGATCTGCTACGTGTATAATGAACTGTTGACTCTCATCACTGCGGTGCCATATGGATTATTCTTTACTGCTGTAATCCGTGCAGAGACTAGAATTTTTTTTTTAAAAAGAACATTTTCCAGCTGTATTGTTGGGGGAGAGTACCTTTAGTGTCGTACAGCATGCTGTTTCAGTGTTGTTTTATGTAGTGCATGTGATTCTGTGTGTGTGTGTGTGCGTGTGTGTGTGTGTGTGTGTGTGTGTGCACTCGCGACCATTCGGGCAATTAACATCAGGCTTGTCGGGCTTCTAAGTTTGATGGATACATCACATTACGGCTTCAGCGCTGTGTGTATGTGGCTGTTTGTGTGTGTGTATGTGTGTGTCCACATGTGTGACACGGGAGGACAGAGTATTTCACGCTGGACTCTCACATCACCTGAGGTCAGCACTGTTACTGGCAAAGGAAGAGAAATGTGTGTGTCTGTGCGTGTCTGTGTGTGTGTGCGTGTGTGTGTGGGAGCGATAAATTACACCATGCAGGAGCTGGGAAGAGCAGCTTTGACAGCATTTTCCACTAATATTCCAATTTGACTTGTAAAGATAAGGAAAAACCATACTTATTCTACTTATTAGAGGTCTGATTGTATTAAAAATATTTACTTTTATGCACTAAAACATGTCTAATAACAAGAATGTGTAATTCATGTGGTGACGGAGGATGCTTGCAAGCGCAAACGTAGGTAGGGACAAACTGGGACAACGTCAAATATCGACCGAAGGAGTCTGACTGAACAAAGAGATCACGCATCAAACTTTGTCCCCACCGACACATCATCTTAATTCCAGCCCATCAGCCAGCAAAACGGGCCCCACTTTAACTCCCAGAGGGCTCCTGTGGTGGAGGAAAGGAGGGAGGAGTTGAGCGTCGATGATGGGAGCCACTATTTTAAAAGCACGCACGTCTGCCTTCATGTGTCCCACCGCTTTAACCCCGCTGACCTCTGTCTATATTCCACACTGATACGGTGTTTACTAACCGCGCAGCAGTGATGGAAAAGAGTGTTTCTGCTAATCAGGCGAGATCATGTTCTCATCCTGTTTCCATCGGGAAGATGACAAATTCAACCTGTCTACTAGCAGTAAAGAGGCAGGGAACTCTATCTTCCTGCCACGTTCTCTCCTTCAATATCCAATATGAAACACCAATGTCCCCACCAATGTTTTCATGTTTCAAATTTGCTCTGGGAAGAAATTGAATGAAGTATTGAATATACCGCCCTGACATCTTGGTGCGGTAAAGTGTTCCAGCTTGCGTAAATTAAAAGTGAAACTCTAATGTAGATATTTCAAAGAGGAAAACTCACCAGAGTGGGAAAAACAGCAGAAGTGTGATACATTCCTGATAGTGTTTTACATTTATCGGTGGCAGTGTCGCGCTTTCCAAATGTTGTCATGTAGCTTTACATTCGTCTCAGTGCGCACAATGACGGAAAAGTGCACAACAGCATCCTTAGCGTACCAAATTGAACCAAAGTGCTCTTTGAAAGCGCACCAGAAAACCATGGACTGATTAAATGCAGGCTAAGACATCACTGGTTTGTCCCACGAAGAGCTAAAGGAATAGCCATTGTTGGAATTCTATGTTACCAACTGAAAACCAATTGTGAAGTGTGGAATCTTCTCCTGCTGGCGCAATTGCTTCTTTGTTGTTGATCCCGTTATTACATTTCTGTCCTGCTGCTCCTGCTGAGTCGATATGAGTTTTGATTGATAAGGTCTGTTTGGATTTGGGGTGTCCTGGACAAGTGCTGTGCCTGTTATGGCCAATCGTGCTGTGCCGGGCTCTCTCTGGCAAGGATTCCACAGGAAAGCCACAGGCAGCCATTACAGATTCAGCAGAACTTCTACCCACGCAAAGGGCAATAACACAAAGTCCATCTGGCGTGAGGGGCGCTTTTAAGAGCAGCTTATTAGCAAAATTTTAATCTGTGTTTCCCTGTTGCAAATCCATTTGATGTGTCCTGAACTCCATTTCTAATTAATGTTGCTCGTTTTCATTGATTTTTCCATCGTTGTTTTACGTGTGCTTATATTATTTTATTTTGTGCTTACACGCCACATCTCTGAAAAAAGCACCTAGCAAATAAAAGTTTTATTTGACACACAGCTGGAAGGCGGCCAGTCGGGATTTAAAAATAAAAAGCGCCCAGTCAGTTTTACTGCTATTCTTCCGCCATCAATCACTGCGATGGGGTGTTTATGAACGCGGCGTGATTGACGATTAAAACTGCACAAACTTTAACAAGAATCTCGGAATCTGACACCCGCGTCGGACTCGCGGAGGCAGAAAGGACTGTGGAAGGGATGAGGGGGAGCGTTGATAAATCACATCCGCGTTATGAGTTTGGTGTCCGATTGGACTCTTAGAAAAGCGTATGCAAGTGTTGTAAGAGGTAATGACGCCATTATGAAGACAAAAATGACTGCGGATCGAGCAGGTTCTGTTCGATTGCCGATACTCAAGCAGTGTTCTGGCTCCATTCCAGCACACACTCAAACACACACAGAGACAGACACACATACACTCTATCCCCTTAAGACTCCTCTTCAATTTACTGCCAAAGCTGTCGCCGCAAAAAAAGAAAATCTCTTTTTCTCCCCACCGCATCACAATGTGAAAAGCATCTGTCTGGCATCGCTCACCAAATCACAAAAGAAAGTTTGAGAAGGGCTGTCATTACTCTGTGGCTATTTAGACGCGATTCCTGCGGAGATGATGAAAAGGACGCCGGTTGAAGGAGCTCCCCAAGGACAGGCCTGAAAGGAAAACTGTCAGAGAAAAGGGGGGAAAAAAGGGAGGAAGCGTTGTTGTTGTCTGGCGATTGTGTCAGTGAGATTCCATTTACAAAGTTCTTTGTGTTGGCCAGATTACACAGATGAGCCACACGGCATGTTGTGACAGCACAGCCAAAGCGGCACCAAACAGGGCAACTGATGCAAGGAAAAATCTACTCCAATCCTGCGACGACTGGAGATTACAGCTGGGTTTTATTGTCCCAGTAAAGCTCGCAGGTGTCTCGATCTGCTGTGGTGCTGAACTGTGTGACTGTGTCCAAAACTATCACCGTGGTTACTGTTGGCGGTGCGGCTCTCGATTGAAGCCCTGAAGAGTTTCTGGAGCCCACTGTCGTGCTGGAACCATCGGAATAGATGGAGGGGAAACTGCCACACATTTGGCGTCTTCAAATAATTTTCTGATACCAGGAAATGGGTCATTTTTGCCATAATGGAGCCTTTAATTAAGCCAGTAATTTATTTGATATTTTACATCGTTTTGGCCTCCTTTTAAAAAGCCTTCTTGTAACTCTCCTTTGTGTTTATTCCCATTTGTGCCTTATTATCAACTTCCCGATACCCATTCCCAGTCTCAGATTTCTGTTCTTTCAGAATTTCCTTCACCTCTGACATGATGAATAGGAAAGAAAAATGTCGCATTGAGGTGGGAATGCAGTGGCTCTCTGCCCCGTGTCAGAGGTGAAGCAATTAAGGGGGCCGCAAACCTAAACATAACAACCTGGCTGGTGCCAACTTCTAATTAACATGATTCCTCTTTCACTTCCATGAAGAAAGGGGCAGGTGAGGTCTTTGAGGTATTTTCCAGTTTGTGTTGCTGAGTGTTGCTGATGAATTCCGCTGCTCTTGGTCTGACCTTGATGATTTGCTGTTGGTTCTCTCTCTGTATTGTATGTTTCTTGCACACTTCCTGTTTTATTTTGAAAGTCTTATCTTCCCCCGATGTTTTGAGGGTTTTACTTCCCCTCAGCCCCCGAGTGGTTATGTGTTTCACCTGTGTATGACTGGTTTGTTCTTCGTTTGTGGGTTTTTGCCTGCCCCCTTCCTGTCTGTTAGTCATTTGAGTATCACCTCTAACTTCCTTTCAGATTTGCATTCTGACCATTGTTTCTTCGCCTGGCCATCGTCTGTTCCTAGCCAGCCTCCACGGGTTAATAGTGGCTTCCATTAACTACACGGAACTTTTTAATACAAATCCTTTTTTTATCAACACGAGGTTTCTGTCAAAGTTCAGACTTGCAAGCACCAAACTTTCATGCTTATCTCTGTTCTGAAGAATTTTGAATATCCAGATTTACATGTGCCAAAAGTGGGTTTTGGCTATTTTGTTTTCTAATACGCGGAGTGATTAAATACAATATGTATTATAATTCCCTCTGTAGAAGGTCTCTGCTGCATAATGTCCAGAATCACATTTTCTTGCATACAAACTTTCTCTTGGTTTGTATTTTTCTCCTCTATTCACCGTTACTCTCTCGATTCCTTCTCAAATATGATGCCAGTAAGTGTGGTGCAGGTCAGGGATTCTTCTTCAAGCAAGTCATCTCGAATATTTTATTTGTGGATAAACCAAAATTGCAGATGGTTCCGTTCAAGAAACACTGCAAACTGAGTTTGCCCCGAAACAGATTTGGTTATTAATTATTAAGCAAATTATAAGCAAATTATTGCTTCTATTAATGCATCAGTTGATATTAAAAGAGCTCTGAACCACAGGAAGGGGGAGGGGAGGCGAGAGAGAAGCAGAGGAGAAAAGACAAAGTGGGAGGCAAAAGGAAGTGATTTTTAAGATGTGCCACTAAGTGGAAATAAATGATTCATCGGCAGAAACAAAATGTCTGTCAGAATCAGGATGATTGTCTTGCTGGGTTATCCAGATTGTTGGTTTCTCAGTCCAGACTGCAAAAATCCTGGCTGTATCTGGCACCTCCAGGCCAACAGACACCTCTCCAAGTCTCCGAGGACGACAGAGAGAGGCTGACTCCGGCTGTTCCGACACCTTATTTAAATGACATGTAGACAGACACCCACTCAACCCGGTCAACCCTTCCTGACGCTTCTTCATCCCATCATCCAGCATCAGTGTTTCTCCAGGCCTGGAAAGCAGTCCCTTTTCTCTCAGTCCTTCGTCACATTTTATTTTTTACTGTCAACTGGTTGCAAATCTGTACTTTGCCGGTTTTAGACTCTGCCGTGTCTTACACAGGGAGCTCGACTAATTAATGGGAGCCTGGGGGGGTGAAGGACAAAAATCACAGCAGAATTTATTTCAGTATCTTTCCAAAGGCTGACAGATGATAGAGAGCTGCTTGTCAATGGGAGATAAAGGGCAATTTCTCCTTCAGCGCTATCGTTTTCAAAAGCATTATATTCACACTTCCTCTGCCACACTGTGACCCTTTGCTCAGTGGTATTCAACATTAAACAGTGACGTGTCAGTGATTGTTGGGTTGTTCACGCACTTTCAAAGCAGGTCCACACAGAGGCAAGAGGAAAGGTTGTAAAGATGTTCTGTGAAAGGGGCACAACGAAAAATCGCTATGGGATAAGAACTGCCCTGTCAACGTGTTGACAAATGCAGGGGAAGGAAGCAACTTCAGGGAGGCAATTTGAGTCATGTGTCTTCCCTTTGACAACGTTCACCCATTTTATGCTTCTTCCACTGTCAGCCATTTGACGCTCTTCAAACCCAATATTACGATGCAACACCTACAGTTACCACATAAAAAATGCATGCTTCTTACTTCTATTTTTATTGTTTCATGTTTCATTGTTGACTCACTTTGAATAAGAAATAAAAACAGTCCCTTTCCCCATCACCTGGGGCGAGCGCCGTTATGTTTTATTTAACTCCATCCCAGCCTTTATGACTCTTGCTGTCTCCTGGCCTCTAATTCCGCCTGTTTTCTCCGACACATCGGTATATAGTATTTTGCTCTTTCATGGTTTGCTCCGGCTTCCTTCCCTCAGGCATATTTAGCTGCCCCCCAGCCCCCAAAGACCTCTCTTAAGTCGTTCACTGAAACATTAGGCAGGATGTGGGAAGCTTTGCCAGCGGTTTGCAGAGGTCAAATTCACCCTGATTTGCATATATCCAATCACAGTGAAGTTCCTTGAGCCCCGAGGCAATATGGGATATTAAATGTATTTGTGCCGTGGCCCCTAGACGCAATGCTCAGAATGTCTGTGACGTAAAGGTGCACTCAGTTAGCATTTTACCCACAAACGCACCCCAGCGGTGAATTTGTTGCCGCTCTCGTTTGCTTACAAACTTCTTTAAGCATTTCTCAGGTTAACCGTCAAACGAACCGCCCACTTACCGGAGTGAAGTTCATGACTTTGAGGATCCAGATTGTAAGAGCCAGGTTCACTATCATGGTGACGAGGAGGAGGAGGATGAAGAAGTACAGGCATCTCTTCCTCCAGCCGTAGATCCCCACTGCCGGGTAGACCTGGGCGCCGCACACCGACGCCCCCCGCTGGTGGAGCGTGTTGGGCTGCGCTGCGAGGATATACTGCTCTTGTGTCATCTGGAAGAAGGACAGAGTCCAAATGTGAGTAAGCCTGGCGGTTTTTAAATGTCTTATCGACAGATATCACAAACACACCATTCACTCCCATGCTCACACTTTGCAAGTCCATAAAAAACAAATATTGCAGGGAAAATAAGGGTAAACTTTTGGATTGCTTGGTCCTCAGGGACAGGAAAATGCATACGCACAAAGAAAACTGCGACAACATTAGCACGGAAGACCGAGGCTTGATGAAAAGGAGATGGAGGCAGAGTGTTGAAGCAGTCAGATAGAGTGGAACCCAGCGGTAAGAACAGAGCAGATAAGACAGCAGCGGAGGGCAGAGTCAATTAGCCGAGGCTCAGCCGCAGTCGTCGTCGGTAGTAAGAGGTATGGACACTGGCTGCAAGGCATCCCTATCTCCGTCCATCTCTGCCTCTCTCTCACTTGCTCTTTACCTCCCTCTCTCTCTCACACGCACAGACAATCATTCACTTCCTATCTCACTTCACCAGCTCGTTCCCTCCATCAGTCACTCTCACACACACATTACATCTTTATTTGCTGAGGCTGCATGACCTAAACACCTTACCCACTTGGGTTTTTTCAGCCTTAAAGGGCTTTTTCTTCATGCGCACATGGATGAGACGTAAAACAAAAACTGCTGACTACTGTTTGAAACAACAGAATGCTGAACCCATCCGTTAGGCTTTTGAATTTTCTCGCTTTTACATGTTGCAAGGAAATATGAACGCGAAAACTCAGAATTAACGTTATTACTAATGTAAAATCATACTGCACAATCTAAAAAAAAAAATGGTTGTGCAAAATGGTTCTTTGTTCTCTCATGCTGACCAGCCAGAATCTGCCATGGCCAAAAACGTCCCACCGGTGCAGCCAGTTCTGAAGTGGGGAGCTGTGTTCATATCTGCCACAGTGATGGGTTTTGTTTCAGCCACTGGGTGAGTGAACTGCCACAAAACGAAAAGAAAACCCACTAAATTCAGGCAAAAACTGCACCCCAGATGCAATAAGGAGCCAATGAACCAAAACCGCGGAGGCATGCAGAGAAATACATTCGGGCCCATTAACTATGAAGAGAAAATTGAATCGAGTCTGTGCGCAACACAAAGTTACATTTAAACCGCGTAACATTTGCCTTAAAGCAGGAGAAGCCACAGCATTTAATAAAAGGTTTAAAGGCAGCGATGAAAGACACCATCATCTTTTAAAAAACAAAAATCTCTTAATGTCAGTTTGGTCCAACTGCGTTCATATTATTTTTTTTTTATACCTTAAAAGAAGCTGAACATGGGACGCACAGCAATGCTGAATGGAGGGGTTTAAAACCTGTCGAGTGGGTTGGTGACTGAACGATATTTTCTCTTTCATTAAAACGTCACAGCGTCACCGTGGGACAGGCCAAAGCTGCTGGGCATTTATTCTCTGTCGTCAGAATCCACAGAGAATCAATAGCAACGTGTTTGGAGCTCTGAGCTGATACGTTTGCTCCGTCTTTCCTGGGATCTTCTGCACTGTCCCGGAATGCTAATCATTTTATTCCTGGAGGCTGTCACAACATAAATCAATGAAACACACACAGGTACGAGCTGAAACTTTAGTGTGATGAAGCGAATCAGTCAGGGCGCTGGTGTCTACCAATGAATGTGGTGGTTTTTTTGCTCCAATCTTCAGCCAGCTTGGAATAGATAAATGGCTGCCACCGAAATGTGTTGGCAGGTTTTTGAGACAATTAAATAAATAAATGAACAAACACACCAGCTCGTGGATTCACATGAATGCAGGCTGGCTTATCTTTTGGGAAAAGTCCACTCCTGCTTCTCTCTGCGCTCTCCATTACTTCATCTTTATCCCACCGTTCCCCCCAATAATTTCTCCATCTTTATAGCCGCTTCCGCTCGGCCTAATTCCGATCTAAATCACTCTCCTATCATCCCTGCTCTCTTCACTTCCAGTCTTGGTTCTTGACCATTGACTATTCTGTCCATCCGGCACCCTCACCCGCCCTTCCGGTGGGGTTCTTGGATTGAATCGACAACAGTCATCAGTCAATCCCGTGGTGCACTGAAGCCCCCAGGTTCCGTGCAGCCTGACCTTACATTATAATACTGTAATATCTTAAAAGACATAAAAAGAACAGCTGCGAGAGAGTCGTCACCATGGCTACCACTTCAGAACACTCTCAACAGTGCCTTAGAACATTTTAAATCAGCTATATCTGTCTATCTATGGCTGCCACGATAAATCAATAAATGACTTATTAATAAAAAATGTACCCATCCATTTTGAATCAGTTGACTTGGTTCGCCTCTGCAATAAAATAAGAAAAGTTGACAGTCAGATGTTGTCATGAATAGCTAACTATTTAGCTAGCTATATCTGAAAAAGAACACCAGAGAATGTTATGGTTTATGGTTTATGATTATTTTATAGTTAGTACAATAAGGCCAAATAAGTTGTATATAAGAGATGAAAATGCTTTTTGTGCTAGTTTAAAATGCCAATAAAACCAGGAAGGGGATATGATTTAGAAGTTTAAAATTTCAAACTAAAATGACCCGGTTATATAGACAAACTACCAGGCAGCAATGTCGATTGGAGAAGCATGTGCAGGAGAAGTGTGATGTCACGTCAGATTCATGTTGACACAGTGGCACAAGGATGAGTGTGGGAGGAGACACGTGTGATGCAGGTCGAAGATAAATACACTGACAGATGGGTGGAAAAGTCTGAACTTGTCATAAAAGGTGGGTAGAGATCGATGTAAGGTTGGGGAGACGGCATAACAGTGGAATCTTTTTTTTCTGAGCTGTTTTAACGTGGCGAGAGAAGGCTGACGGCTGAAGCTGGAGACGCAGGTGAAGTTCCAATGATGATTCATGGAACTTCATACACAGAAGCACACAGACAGGCACCATCTTCCTATAGTCAATCAATACCTTCCCCCGCGACCTCAGAGTACCTTTCATCACCGCCACACTCTGCGTCCCCTCCTTCCAGCGCTTTTAAAGCTAATTTACAGGTGAATCGTGACGATTATGAAGTCCGTTTTGGTTTGTTTTCCCCACGAGATTCAGGGAAACTCAGAGACGGTGGAATCTATTATTTGGAGCAACTCTACAAATGTACTCACTAAAGTACAATAACAGCAGGGAGTATTAAGCAATCGGCCTGCAGTTTTAATGTGGAGGGATTTAATGTATGTGCAGGATACGGTAGATTGAACAGAAGGACTCGACAAAAGAGAAGAGGAAGGGGAAATGTGGTGGTGGTGGTGAGGGGGGTGATGAAATGACTTTCAGTACACGATTCCACAAATTACACTTCTTTAAAAGTGCTGCAGATGAAGACAGTCTGTTTTTTCTTCATTGTTATTACTAATGGCTGCCTGAAAAAGTGTTTATTATTCTTCTGTGCATTAGTGAGTGTAGTAACTTTTTATTCATAAAGCAGTTTCCAATAGGGTTAAAAAACAACTGTGTCTGTATTTACATGCATGTATTGTGTGTGTGTGTGTGTGTGTGTGTGTGTGTGTGTGTGTGTGTGTGTGTGTGTGTGTGTGGTGTGTGTGTGTGTGTGTGTGTGTGTGAGAGAGATAGATAAAACACTAAGCCAACAGAAGTGTGAGCGTTCCATGTTGGTGGTGTGCGGTTGGGTTGGAAAACCTGCAATCCCTCTCTGTCACTGTGGGCACTCAGGTGTTCAACCACTGAATGGATGTTGCACAAACACACACACACACACGCAAATCCATGCAGACTCAAAACACACACACACACGGCTTTGAAAAATTCTAATTTGCAAGTACACAAAAGCATCCAGGAAAGCAAAACACAAACCCAAAGTGCATAGAGAATCACACTGGAGCTCCACGCACCAGTAAACACAGAGGAACATGGGTAAATAAACACCAGGCACATGCACACACAAGGGCTACTCTCGTCTTTTAAATAGCAACTGTTAAGCAATGACACACAATGAAAATGCTGATTTACAGTAGGGGAATGTGTCGGTTTCAATGTGCCATTCCAAAGGTAATTCCTGATTTATCCGGAAGCTGGTCAAATTGTGCAGACCTCTAGTTCCAACGGCGCCGTGTTTCTGGAGACGGTGGCGTCCCTCAGCCGCGTGTTTTCCTGTTTGTGCTGCAGGTTGTGACTACCATCTCTATTTATAGGCCCTTTCCAGCAAAACGTTGTTCTCATTTGTCTCTGTCTGGATTCATCTCCAGCCAATAATGTCTTGGTTTTTCTTTTTTAAGACCCATGAGACTAATTAGTGGATGACGGAAACGGAGTGGGAGAATTACCGAGGCCATATTAGAACATGATGTATAACCATAAAAAAAAGACACATTCCAGTGTTCTACGTTGATTGGCAGCTTTGAGACTTCGCTCCTGGTCAGCAGAAAGGTTTTTACCACTATGTTAGGATCTGAAGCAGCGATGGAAATATGTTGTACAATAATACACAGGCTTCATGTTACTGAGTTGCTAAAAATGTTTGAAAAATTGAGGGTTTCCAACAGCCGCCATCAGAGGTGAAAGTTTAGTGGACAACACATCCGGAGGTACAAAATATATTGTTTTACAGACACCGAACGTGATCTTTAGAGGAGAAATAGAAAAGAGAGCATCAGGGTAGCTGTTCATAAAAGCAGGGCAAAAAAGATCTGCTTGATATTTGAATGGAGGTATTGCCTTTTTCCAAACACTTCAAACCCTTCGAGGATTCCACAGAAGTGTCTGTCACCTGTTTGTAACATCCATTAAAATGTTTGTCCTTTTGCAGCACTGAGACCTGCAGCCGACCTGCGTAGTGGTCCAACCTGTTCTGCCCCAGCAAGAAGGTTCTGGTTTTTTACCCTTTAATGAGTGACTCTATTGGCTAAAGCCGTAAATCCTTGACATTTATCTCACTTAGCTTTTAGTCATTTCCAAGAGACAGCGGACATCTGTCAAACGACAACATGTCATTTTGGATCATTGAGCTTTTTGTCAAGAACACATCAAAACTCTTACTCAGAAATTCTTTTTACAGGAAGTAAACTTGAGCAGGGAGGGTCCCTATGTGTCAGTCAGAGCACTGACATCTGAGGACCCTCCTGTGATGACCGGCCTTTTCACCTGCAGTCGACTGCTTTGGCAGCTTCCTTGTGAAGCCATCACTGCTCCGTTCCCAGCAGGATGAGAAGAGACTGAGATTAACCTCTCTTCCCGCTTTTCGAAATCTGCTTGTTGAACATCTTCATTTATATTCAGGGATTCTTTCATCTCCCTTTACAAGGGGACGGCTGGGTTGACCTCTCAACTTGAGTTTAATGCTTACATTTAAAAAAAAAAAAAAAACTCTGAGCAAATAACAGCTGAGCAAAATGTTTGCTTTCTTTACTCTTAAGGCTGGCTCCTGAGGGGCAGAACTGAAGCTGTTTTAGGGCAGCTGAAGAGCCGTGCCGTCACGCTACCTCTTACAAGAAGCTGTCTGACACAAGCCTCTTCCATGGATTCACATAAGTTACTGTGGATCACAATATTTCCCTTTACGTAATCGCTGTGACTCGTTTTAGGCAGTTAATATCCACACTGTTTACTGCACTTCAGTGTTTCTACTTTGAACCTGTGGTGCGTTTAAAGACACTCGGCTAATTTCCTTTGTCCTCGCGAGCCGACTGAGTCTCGTGCTGGTTGACTCTCGGGGCGCTGATTTGCCTCCAAACCCAATTTGATTGGAATAATGAGACATCTGACCCTGATTCTGGTTTCCTACTCATTGGATATTTATGACACTATAATTTTGCAGAGCAGGTCGTCCAATTCCAGGAGAGATTTTTTGAGACCAGTCCCACGTGCTGGTGATGCAGCATCCCAATCTCACCCCTGATTATTTCTACTCTGTGATTCCAGCTCCTGGATGCACCTGCTCTTAAAGCAATGACTTCCTGATTGGTGGTTACGGGTTCGGCTGAGCCGGCGGAGGTGAAATCCCGGACGGGGAGGGTGAGGCAAGGCAGCATCTGGAAGCAGAGCACGCAGCTGAATTTGGACAGCATGTCGGACGTGGACACGTGACACCACATTCATCGTGCTCGATTTTAAATCCCTTTCAAGGCTCCCTCCCGACGTTTCAATATGATATCGTTGTTGTTCTCAGCCTCTCCCACCGAGCCTGTTCCTCTCAGACGCTCCGAGCCTCCTGCTGAGTCAGCGTCTGTCAATCAAGAGGCCGGCGCTGTTAAATACAGCAGCAGCAGCAACAACAGGCTTCTGCTCTGGTTTCTTCCCGCTCCCGAACAAATAAGCATGTGCGTCTGGGGAAAAAAAAACAAAAAAACTTGCCATCCAAGCAGCAGAGAGCAGATGAGCCAGTGTTGTTGTTTCCTGTTGAGCAGTGTTGTACTCATCAAATTACACCTCACGACGGTGGTGGTGGCTACACGCTGCACTCAGTCAAAAAGAAAAGGAATTTGCATGGCAGGTTATTAATAACACATTTATGGTGCCTGGAATGGTGTTTATGCTAATTGGAGGAATTATCCTTCACATGTCTGCATTGATTCCGACTGATTTAAGCACATCATTTTGCAAGGAGGAATTATAAACACAGTTTAACAATCAGGTGAGGAATTCCTGGGTCTGATTTGTCACCAGGGTTTCCTAAATTACTGCCAAAACGATATCCTGCCGTGTGGATTTAGAACTGCTCGTCATCAAGACCTTTGTGTGCGGGGACGCTCCTGTAACGGTGTCCTATAGTTGAAGGTGAGGGACGGCGAGGGTTGGTGACGGATGCCCGCTGCAAGTGCGTCACAGCGAGCGAGACAGAGAGAGAGGAGAGAGCGTAAATCTTTGCTGGAGACGGAATCAGCACGCCGGGTTTATGACCCTGCTCAGGGAGCCGGTGTCCTCCATCATCACCAGCACACGCGCACGCACATCCAATCACACAACCGCGGTATCCTAGCTTCTTCCTTCAGCCGCTGCACTTCCTCATCATCCTCATACTCTTTGTGTCTTGTCCCTCTTGTCTGACGTCGTCCTCATCTGCTTGTCCGGCTCCAGTGTCGATGGACAAAGCAAGGGACGTCCTCCCGCCTCACAAATCTCCCTCTCTCAGGTAGAAGTGGCCACACTCGCCTTGCACCAGAGATGTTTAAGTGCAATCCTTGAACATTCTGCATCCCTTATCCCACTCCTCCCGTCTCTGGCGCCATCATTCACTCTACTTACACTCCTTTCTGACTCCGGTCCTAATTGAGTTGTGCAGTGTCAGCCCAGCGGGCCTTTTCCGAGTTCCCTTTCACAAAAGAGGGAATGTGTGAGCGCTGCGTGTGATGTATGTCCGGCACTCACTCATGTCAAAGTCTCCCTATGGACTCCCTCATTCATCAGCCCTCTGAACCCTGCACGCTGTAATTGAAAGAGCCGAGAGTGGGGGGGGGAAGCGAACTGGGAGAGATGGAGATCAGGAAGATAGGCAGATGAATGCAGGTGTCTGTGTTCACACCTCTACCATAAACTCCCGATCTGACACCCAAATTCTGTAAATCTGAAATATAATTGTCTTTAAGTTGATACAGATATTCTTTGGTACTCATATTTCACTGTTTGAAAAACACAAAAAAACACACACACACATATTTCTATCATTATAGAGACTTTCAGACACATAATTACACCCTCCACAGCCAAACCTTTACCCAACAAAGACAGTCCTTTATAGTTGGGGGGAGTCCCACCTCAAAATGTCCTCATTTTGCACCTGAATATGTCAGTCCTCACGATGTACAAACACACACACACACACACCTTTATCTACTTCAAGGATGTCCTGCCTGCTTTCATTGAATTTTCTTTCAGCCCAACTGACTTGAAGGTTCTTTGTCATTCTCATCTAGCGGATGCCGCACTTACACGCATACAAAAATGCACCCCCAAACAAATGGCACTGCCGAACCCTCAATGGTTGAATGCGCTCATTTCATGGGTTGCAGGTGTCCACAGTTCAGCAAAGTAGTCGGCTCTAACTTGTTTAAAAGCTGACACAGCACTGGGACCAGAACGGAGGAAATGAATTAATCACAGCAAAGGTCAAAGAAAACAAGCATTGATGCCGGGTTGTTTACTGTGCTGTCAGCTTGCTGTAAAGCGCACGTTCACTCGCGGCGCGTCAGATAATGAAGCTCGGTGAGACCTCGTCTCCAGGTAATGTGGCCTGAAAAATGTTGACTCCTGACAGCGAATCTTTCACAGCGATTATACCTAAATTGTGAGGACATACGAGACAAAACACAAGCGTAGTAAAAACACATAAACGGGCTTCATTTCATTTTAACAATGGCGACCCGGCTGAAAAGAGCAACACAGCAACGTTGGAGATGAGACCAGATATTGATCTTTTCCAGGAGGTGACGCACGGGATTGCTTTGCTGCACACTCAAAGTTACTGAGGTAAACTGCTCATCAGTCTGCAGAGACGACACAGCACCATTAGCACTTCCAATACCAGTAAACCAATACGCTGTTTGAAATTAAAAGCCGACATGCTTATTATAACAACAAGTACTTGCTAATTAACTCACTAATCATTGGAGGCTGTTACGATGTTCTCACGTTAAACCGCAGAATAATAATGATAATAAAAAAAAACAACGCTGACAGCAAGAGCAATCTTGAGCTTGGTTATGAGAAAGTGTGACGAGCTCCACTTTATCAGCCTGATATTAACAGTAGCCACCACATTTTACAGTCTGGGCCATCTCGTCTCACTGTCAGTGCAAGTTGTCATCATGGCATCTAATAATATTGTAATAGTGAACGTTTCCATAGAAACTTTCCATAGACAGCCAGGGAACAAGTCATTTTTTCAGGTCCGTGTTGCAATGTTATCACAGGTGGTGTACGCAGGTGTCAAAGCAAATGTGTTTGGTTTACTGTTTAAATATTCTGATTTAGAAAGTGACAAGATTAATCCATTTAAAAACAATAAAGGCAATACCTTGGGACTAAAAACTTGAACAGCATTGTTGGAGAGTGGCTGCTATGCTAGAATACTGTGTTGCTAAAAAGCTAGATTTATTAGCAAAAAAGCATTTGGGAGGCAATAAAAACCTACTAGAATAAAAGAAACACAGATTCATATTTACCAGCATGCTTCATTGACCTGCACCTGTAGCTACTGGACTGATTCGAGGTAATTGATTGATAGGCTCTCGGAAGGTCCGTTGGTTCCGTCCCTCATGTTAGGCGAGCATAAATGAAGACCCCCACTTCATAATTCCCCACTGCGTGTACACAGCAGTGATTTGACATTCTGCTTGAACAGAGTCGGGTGTTCCAGGGCGAGCTGCAGGGTTGTGACATGGGCCCCAGGTGTGTATCTACAACCTGATCTAGTCCCGTCAAGCCAGCAGTTTAGAAATAATTGAACAGCGAAGCTGCAAAGGAAGACTGTACACTCCACCACAGCAAGGCCAGTCATAAAGAATTAACCAGTTGGTAGTGTTGGGAGGTTAAAAAAGATGAAGGCTGTAGGAGGCCTTGGTGCATCATCATTTAAGCACTACTTGTTGATTTGAGTCCAAGTGTCTATTCAAACGTAATAACTATCTGGAAAATGATTTCAGAGAACCCAGCGGTTCCATCCTTTTGAAGGTTGTCCCCTTTTCTCTGGAAGTTAAAGGGGGTGTTTGTGGGAAACCACAAACAGAATAAAAACCACACCTACCGAGGTTTTGGGTTTTCGATCAGACGACCCACTGCGAGCAGCCCAGCCAGCCATGAGCTGTACCACATCAGCGGGACGCCAGCGTTTGTCTCGCGTCTCATGTGCCTGCTTCTCTAATTCCAGACCTCCACGTGAAAAGAGAGAATGAGAAAGTGAGGAAAAACAAACCAGGAGTATGAAAAAGAAGAGGACTAAAGGTGACTGTGACTTAAGGCTGTGTTAATAACGCTGACAGCTGGTGACCAGTTTCCCACATAAAGCCAGAGTTCGTTTTAGAGCCACGTCCAAAAGTCTCTCCCTCTCTTTTTGAATTGCTTTTTAAAAACACATTTCCCCTACACAGACGCGTGATACGGGATTATCAGGACAGGACAGTGCTCCAGTAAACAGAAGGTAAACAGCGAAAGCTGGAGGAGATAATATATCAGACCAAAGAGCTGGCAGGGGAAAAAATGCCAAAAAGAAAATTGAGGATTGAAAAACAGACTAGAAGATGAAAGATGAGAGCTAACTCCATTTCTCCTCCAGCAGTATGCTGCGTTCTGGGGTGTGTGTGTGCGTGTGTGTGTGTGTGTGTGTGTGTGTGTGCGTGTGTGTGTGTGTGTGTTGTGTGTGTGTGTGTGTGTGTGTGTGTGTGTGTGTGTGTGTGTCATGTGATCTAAGGTCTTCAGTGTCATTTTACTGCTCGTGGTGTGATAGCAACCCATTCATCATCCGAGCATCTGGTGTCCCAGCAACAATTCACACACAGTACTCACACACACACACACAGCACACACACAGACACAAACCTGCTCTCATGTGTGTTTATTGATTTCTCCATGTTTGTCATTTAAATTTTACATTCCTTTGAATGAATTTGCCTTTAATATGGGCTACCCAATGCCATCCAATAACACAGCATAGGACTGCTAAGCAGACTATTTGTTAGCCAATCAAAGATCTTAAACCATGTTTAGAAACACTGGAGTGAACTCACAGACATGGTTAAACTGCCCAACAAATCGCCCCTCAACCCTAAAAAGGCCTTTTTACCCACCCTATCAGATATGAAGGTGGTTAAGGATTGAAGCAGAAAGCTCCATGTGTGGTTAAGGATGCAGGAATGCTGCAATTTTAATGACCTCTGGGCACTTCTGGTGAAATTGGGACCATTACTGGTTCTCAACATGCAAAGTGCTTCATGAGCTCATGGTAACATGATGAACACTATGAACCACATTAAAGCAGTTTAAGAGAGGGAGAGAGAGAAGTTCTTTCACCCAAGGATAATTATGTAAAATTAATACTCATTTATGTGGAACATTTGACGCGGAGCTTCTTCCAGCCAGACTGACTGAGTCAGTTTTCATTGCATTCTCCTCCTTTCACTGCCCCCCATTCCCTTTTTGAGTCTGGTCCTGCTCTGTGCTTTTTCAGGTGTGTGTGTGTGTCGGGGGGGGTGGGGGGAAGGGGGGGGGGGGGGGGGGGGTAACCAGGCTCTGGTTTTGCACCACAACCATTAGCATATTGTTAAGGAAATAGTTTTTCCCTATAACTATCAGAGATACAATGCAGCCAAAAGGTTACACTCCAATTAAACATGGTTTTAATTAATGTGGCTGAACATAAAACCATTGTTCACCTGTCAGACAGCTTTAGTCCTGCAGGAAGGCTTAAACACACAATCTATTTAAATATTTAACTGGAAAGCTGTGCAAGGCTTGATGATAATTGAGCTTCTGTCGTGTCGAATAAAAGCAGGGACACACATTTGAGAGGAGATAATGAAAGCAGAGGGGGGGTGGGGAAGAAAGCCGCGTCACGCCTGAGCATGTGGGGGTTTGCTGCCGTGCTCAAAGTTCCTGGCACCTTCCAGGGTATCATCCTCTCCAGATTTCTGGTTTCCCAGGACCGCCCCCTGCAGAGCGAGCCTTACCGCTGTTCCATTCCGTATGCGGGCTGAGTCGCTTGCTTATCTCAATGGTATGCGCCTCACTGCAGTAGCCTGCCTGTCTGGGTGTTTTATTTCAGCTGCTCATCTCAAAACGCCTCCCCTCCCTCTCCCTCCATCCACCCACTTATTACTCAGTACAAGTTTCAGTGGCTTTGGTGTCTGAAGCGTCGACGTAGTCTCGGGGGGCCAGTTTGGAGCAGCCAGCTGACACATGAAAATCCCCCTGTTGGCCCACAAACCCCGGGGCATCTGCAGCCGAAGTGCTTGGCCTTTGCGTCCGTATCGGGAGCTAATGCGCTAAATCTTTCACAAAGAGATGAAAGTCAAATGCGCGTGTCCGCTCTGTCGTGACTTTACGTCTTTTCGGGTTTTGAACCACAGCCCCGTGATGTCATGTGTTGTTTTTACAGCATCCAATAGACGTCTCAGCTGCCCAGGCAACCCTGCAAAAGAGGCCTCTGTTCAGAAACCTTTAACTTTGATACTTCACATCGGAAACCAATGACCAAAGCAGCCAAACGTTATTTTATCTGCATCCATGTTCAACTCCAAATCTACAAGAAACAAATTGTAATCCCTAATTGACTCCATCAAAGGGTTTGGCTTGACACTCATCCGTATCTGCTTCTTCTTTCAGGCCAAATGGAAATGTGATATTTGATTTATTTGCCTCTTCTCCCGCTCTGCTCAGTGCTCATTAAAAAAAAAGGGCCAGTGCTTGGCAGGGAGGAGCGGAGGTATGGCTGCAGGGGTCACAGCTGGCACCGTGGAAGAGGACCTGGCACCAGGCATCAAAAAAATATGGGGTGGGGGGGAAGAGTGCGACGGGAAAGAAAAACGAAAATTGGAGGCAGAAACGCTGTGAGGAACAAATGGAACGGAGGTCTGGAGGGAGGATGAGAAATGGATAATGATGATTGGACTTCAGCTGGGCACAATAGAGCCATTGGCTGGATAGAAGCAGAACTGATGAGAGAGGTTCAAATGCGGTGGAGGGAAAGAGAGAAGGATGGGAGGGAGAGGTGCAGGGCAGATGGGTGCACCCGCGTTCCTCTCTGCAGGAGCACAAGAAGAGCAGAGATGAACAGACCGAGACGGCACCAGGACCCTTTGATTCCACAATAGTAATCACCTTCGGGGAAGCTTTGTTTTCCTCTTTTGGACCGAAGTTCCCCTCGGCCGTCACACTCTGTTCTAAATTAAAGATCAGATCAGCCGGAGAAGCGGCGGGATTTGGCGTAACCATATCTCATAGGTACAAATCAACATTACATTTCTCTTTATGGTACTGCGAGTCTCACCGAACGTGCACATCAGTGACTATAAGCAACAAAATCATGCCTCCTTGGTCAGATCTGTGCTGGAGCAGGTTAGCCTAGCATACAGTGCACCACAGACCTTTATCTCTCTCTCTCTCTTTCTGTGTGCTGCATCAGCCTTTGCTCTTCCTCCATCTGTCTTTTTCAGCCCCTGTCTCCTCCTCCTAAATCTCTGACTACAAATGCAGCCCAGCTCAGGGTCAGCTGGATGCTCCCCTACCCTACATTTCCTTCTCCGCCTCACTGCACCACTCTCTCTCTTCTTATTTTTCAATGTTTTGCACCATTTTGGTTTGCTATGCATCTCTTGTCCCGATGTTCTTTCCCTCTCTCTACCTATATTGGCTTCCCTCTACCGTTCCCTCGCTTTACGACATCTCTCTCTCCCTCTCCTTCTGTTCTGAGTACTTGGCAGCAGAGCCACGGGGTTAAAGCATGCTGGCATCTACCAGTCTGGCAGGTGTGTGTGTGTGTGTGTGTGTGTGTGTGTGGTGTGTGTGTGTGGTGTGTGTGTGTGTGTGTGTGTGTGGTCGTTTGATTTCACTACAAGGTCGACAGCTGTAGGATCTGTGTGCGGTTCCCGTTTTAGTTTCAGAGAAAATGTCACATAATGTGCAAAAGATGTCGACAAATCAACAGCATCGCCTGAGCGTGGAACAAAAGCCTTGTGTAACGAGCTGCAGAGGACAGGTCAAGGACCCTGTCCTGTCCAGGTCAAGGACCCTGTCCTGTCCAGGTCAAGGACCCCGCCCTGTCCAGGTCAAGGACCCCGCCCTGTCCAGGTCAAGGACCCTGTCCAGGTCAAGGACCCTGCCCTGTCCTGACCCCAGGACTCCAAAGGGAAAATGCTTTTAACCTGCAGCCCCCAAGGGCTCATCATAATCTCACACCATTCCCTATTTAGTGCACTAATTAGGGACAAAGGCTTTTTTTTTTTTTTTAACAGCTGTCGGAATGTTAACGCATCCCACAATGCACTGGGAAATGTAGTGCACAATCGATGCTTTACGGACGCACCAGAGAAGCCAGACGTGCCGCCAGTCTGGTACACAGTTCTTAAGCAACGCTCGCCTTGTCTCGAAGCAGCTTTTTAGCTCCTCGGTGCATTAATGATGCTTTCCCACTAGTCTCTAGTCTGCATGTGGTAAGTGGTTTAATCAAATGGACACTATTTATGGCAACAATCAACCGAGACGAGGGAGAGTGTTGTGATTTTACATATTCCACTGGCAGTAAGCTCTCTTACAAAAAAAAAACTTCTGGAAGCTAGTTAGCCACTGACGCTAACTCTGTGCTGTGCTGGTAGCTTGCGTTCTCTTTGCTTCTGAGAACGAAATGTAACTTTAGTATGTCTGTGATATTTGTTGACCCCTCTTTGATGTTGTTGCTTTTATGTGTTGAAGTTGTGCGTGTATGGCACGACAGTTCGGATGTCGCACCGTTTAAATAGTCCGGACTTTGCTACGGTGATGAATCATTTATTCCATAGTGATTTTTGTCTTTTCTGCTAACTTTCCGATGAGAAAAGAGCCAACAGAGAGACCATTTATCAGAGACATCTCAATGTCTTCCACAGTTGTGTTGTGATTACGTGGCACTCGATTGTAATGGAAAACCACCAACACTACCATACCGCATCGAGTCCAGCTGCATGTCACTACAACGTGTAGTGGAAAGGTGCAATAAATAGTCCACTCAACTCTGCCCTCTCGGTTTAGCACATGTAAAACAGGGGGATTAGTGCACGTGATGACACAGCCTGAGCAGACACGCACGAGTCGGCTGTCTGCAGTTGTTTGCCTCTAACTTTAAATGTGCCTGGTTAATTATCTTTCCACGCGTAATGCATCTATGTAATATAACTACTTGATTTCTTCTTCTGCTCTTTAAGCGGATGCCACATGGACACGTCTACCTTTACGATATTTACTTCCAGCAACTGTGACGCTCGTTCCACGTCTAAATTCGGGATTCGATATCTTTGCCCAAGGGCACTTTGACACAGCCAAGGATGGCGATCAAGCCAAAGACCTTCTAATTAGTGGACAACTTGCTCCACTTCCTCATTGTCAGCTGCCTTCGGAAATTTGCGCCGCTAGCATTAAAACCGGGACAATCATAATCGACCAGACACGACGCGGTGTGCTCATAAAAGTCCAGAGTGCATAAAGCGACACTTGATATGGAGTTATTTGACCTTACCGCTGTCAATGACTGAAAAGTCCATTTTTTTAAGTGTGGAAAATGCGGCCGCATGAGGAGCCGTCCTCCATATTCATTGTAACAGTATTTGAAAGAAAACAAAAGCCTTGATGGACACTTCTAATGGTATATCACACCTCAACAGACACAAAAGCAGATGCAAGCACATACTAACGTGTTCCAGGGATGCACTTGCAATTCTGAGTCTCTCACACCCGCGCGCACACACACACACATCGTGATTAAAGACCAAGGCCATCTGGAGGAGTAAAGAGAGCAAGGCGTAAGCGCCATAATGGATGCTGATGCAAGCTTTGAGACATGCCTTTTGTATCCTCCTGTCCTTCCTTTGCTTCCTGCTCACAGACGTCCTATTTTCTTGCTTCAGATCTTGTTCCCTCCCTCCGTCCTCCCTCCTTTGCCCGTCATCTCTCGATTAAATGCCCCATTAGAACCAAATTTTCCGTTTTCCTAATGATTTGGAATGGTTTCGGGAGACCACCGTGTACCCACAAGGTACCTGTTTCCCATCCAGCCGCACTTAACAGCTGCTCAGGGAGCCCGCTGCTTCCAGCTCCTGCTGCTGCTGCTGTTAGACTAATGAAAATGTGGGCCGGGCACGGCAGCTCCTCGCTCCAAGTTAGTTGAGGGGCTCTTCAGATTGCACATTTGAGACAAAATTGCACATAAAAAGAACAACGTTTCCAAGAAGCAATTTGTGCCTTTAAAAAATAAACATGGCAAATGGCACATTGGTTCTGGGTCGGAAGAATTTTTCCACCTAAAAAGCACTCTTCCTCTACATCTGCTACACCAGGTTAAAGCCAGGGAGCAGCTGTGGAATGAACTTTTTCATGACGACCAAGTGCAGAACAGTTAAAACCCGCAGCAGCCTTGACTCCGTACCCTCAGTGAGATTTCACTCCTGGATTTCAGTCCAAAATGAGCTTATTTTTTGCTGCTGAACACTTTCTAGAGCCAGGATAGCAGGAATGTACAGTAACAGCAACAGTTGATTGTTACTGTTAACAGTAAAAATATGTGGTTAAAAAGAAGAAGAGAACCGGTGGAATATAATCAGAACCCAACACAGGCAGGGAAAAGCTGAGAGGCACCAGGCTAAAATGTGACAGCAGCAGAAGCAATGGAACAACAATCAAAAGAGCACAGTGTGTCCTGGAACTCTGCTGGGATTCTTTGCTCCGTCTCCTCCTGTGGTGATGGTGTCATTAGTCATAACTCTCATAGCCGGAGGCAAAAATACCCACTGACTAAATTGGGATACACTATATATGTTTAATATGCTTACCTATATGCTAATCGCTAGGAGCGAGAGGCTGAACATCTACTAAAATGCAAACACAGGAACCTCCATCTGTCCCCGTGGTGAGAAAGGAGGAGGTAATTTACATGATTAATTACCTATACCTAACAAGCACCAGCGGCACTCAGGCCTCTCAGGGTTCGTCACATACATAACAGGCTGCGTGTGGTCGTGTGCGCACGCTCGCACGCTCGTCGTGGTGGTCCCCCCCCCCCTTTAAAGGCTTTATATTCTGGCCAGGTAACGATCTATAATTAATGATGCAGCCTTATCGTTCAATTAAAGAAAAGTCACTTCCAATTCTGCTTAACTAAACTGGATGGAAAAACTTAAACATTACTGTTTAAACATTGCAAATTACATGCTGAGTAGCCTTTTATTTTTAGGATTTAAAGCCTACAAAAAGAAAGCTTTAAAAAAGGTGCTTTTTCAGGCAGACAGGCAGGTTAGCCTGAGTGGAGCAGCGCTGCAGCCCAGTTCCGGAGTTTCCTCTCTCATTTTCAAACTAACCGGGAACATATGGCCGGGTTCATTACCTGTAATGTGGCATTACGGCAGCGTCCGCACGAGGCGCCCGTGTGTGGGCGAGTACGTCCGCCTCTGCAGCTGTGGGTGGACACACACCTGTCTGGCCTCTGCACACATACACACAGGTCCACCAAGTGTAGCGGTGAGGAAGGCGTGCCACCCGTGGACTAGGGGCACGCTCCGTGTTTATCTTAAAAATGCCTTGTTTTGTTCCTTCTCTATATCTACTTTGGATGTTGCTGGTTTTCCATTGGTCGACTGAGGTATCAGAGAGTAAATAAGTCTGTCTGTCTGTCTAATGCCCCCACAATACCTCAATAAATGATGCATAATAATAAAAATGTACTCATCCATTTTGAATTTGTTGACTTGGTACGCCTCTGCGATGAAAAAAGAAACGTTTACGCAGTCATTTGTTGTCAAGGAAGCAACAGAGGTGTTCATGGAAGGATCTAGCCCCCCACCCCACCCCCCTTCCCCTCATTTCCCTCCTCTCATTATGTAAATCAAATGCTAATTTGTGGCACGTTCCCCACAAAAGTCACATCAAATTCCCCCCTTGAATGAAGTACCATCGGTCTTCAGGAATCCTGAAACTTTCTGAAGCACATCTCTCCGTAAAAAGAGGAAAAAATGACAGTAAAAGGACAGGACGTTACCAATCGGGTCATGGGGAGGCAGGAGCGTAGACACCCCTTCATAATGGAGAGACAAAATGAGACAAATATGGTGTTTACATGCTCTGCTATGAGCCTCTATTGGTTTGTGTATTCTATGTTTATATGTCTATTACGACAGTTTGCAGGGCTCGTCTTGCAAATCTGCGTGTGTGTGTGTGTGTGTGTGTGTGTGTGTGGCTGTCTGTTAAAGATCACGGGGAGTGTTTGGTAAAGATTTATCGGGCACGAGCAAATGTTAAACCCTGTTTCTCAGCCAGTGCCTGCTGCCTGGTCCACCTGGTCTGTCAAAAGACACACGCAGCTTTCCAGCTGTCTCACCTCAGCGAAGACACAGATGGAAAGCAGCCGCGCCCAGTGGGTGAATTCAGTTCAACGGATGCTGCTCCGTTTACCTATCTGAGAAAATCTACAGCACATTCATTCGTATTAATTTGACTGAATCACCAACATGGATATATTAGGCGGACTCTATTGGCTGTTTCCTTTTCTATTGTGGATTATCAGAGTGATCCGTTTGAAGGCCACGTCTCATTGAAAGTGGTCACGTACACGAGTCTGTGCAGAATAAAAGCACAGCCTCTGATTTCTGTAAATGTAGGAAAAGAAAACAGGCCAGAGTTGAGAAATAAAAGTCCGCCTTTGACTGTCGCAGCGGTCAAGTCAACTCTGCTGTTGTGAAGCTCCAATAACGTCTTTATGTCATTTTTAAACCCACAATTTCCTTTCTGGATTTCCCATAATCTGTTCCTCGCCCAGGTACGCAGATTATGTCTGAGTAAACTGCGCACATGTGAACATTTTTCAGCGTTATCTCCCCACCGTTCCTTTTTCCTTGCCGCCGCACCAACATTTTTCTCCTCTGCTAAATGTTCTGCCTCTTGCAGAGGTTTTGGATGCGTTCAAATCTGCCAGAAAAGCAAGTCTTTCGAGGCGTGATGGATTTTTTCCCCCGTCTCAATCTTAATTCTTTTCCACTGTCTTGTTGTTTCTGCTGATCTAATTGGATATTGGCCAATATCTCTCTGCAACGAGGGAGGATTCTAACGATGTGCGCGTCAATCATATTTCCCTGCCTGATCTATGTGCAGTTCACCACGACCAAATCTCCTCCATCATCCGTGCGAACGTGTTTTTGGGACACTCTTGGAACTTGTTGGCGTTATATTAAACGATTTCAAACTACATTTACCTTAACCATCAAAACAAAGTTTGCATCCGAGACTGTCGGCTGTTAAAAAGATTAATTATGGCTCATTCGTCAGCAACTCGCTTGGAGGAAGCAACGCAAAGACAGAAAGAGGAATGCCACCTCTCTTCTGATGTGGGGAGGTGTGTGTGTGTGTGTGTATTTGATGAATTATACAGTCCATTCCCTAGAGACAGAGAGTCAAGATGGCTCACTGCAGCTGACCTGATTCTCCAGGTTTAACATACTAACAAAAACGGGGGGGAAAAAAACATATAAATGTTCATTAAGATAAAGCGTCTGTGGTTGTCAAGGCTTTGAGATATTTAAGAGAAAGAAGGAACATTTCTGTACTCGGTTACACCTGAAAACTCGTCTTGTAGAACATTAAAAAAAAAACAGAAAAAACACTGTTGACAGGAAAATATATAGCTTAATAGTTTATATGGCAACAGCAGTGAAAAAGGTGACTTAAACACAACAACCCATCAGGCTTGTTCTAATATTTGAGTTCTGTGTCTTACACGGTTACCCACGAAGGTTGGCGATGTTCATTCTGCTGTGTTATTTGGAGCATTTGTTCCGAACAAGCCACAACAAAGTTTTGCTTTCTGTATCTGCCACAAGTCTACACGACTTTCAAGCAGTCGGCAAACTTTATTTTAATTTTGTTTTCCATTTGATGATGTATATGCTATATACATCCTTTTTCTCCTGTGTTTCAGATAAAAATGGCCGCAATTAAAAAGTTGAAAACTTCCAAATTGTGTTTGCAAACCAAAACTCCGGGGCGGCGTCGGTGTGGCTCATCATAGCCGCGCAGCTAAAAACAACATCGGGCGTACCCAAACATTAAAGCAGCTTCAAAAATGGAGAAGGTTTTCTGAAGAGTAAGAAGAAAGATGCGGGGGAAAAAAGAGCATAGGCATGAGAAAAGCGTTTGAAGCTCGGTAGGGACGTAAACTAAACTAGGAGCGACAACAGCTGGTATTTGCACAGATGTCTGTTCCCATTGATGAGCCTCAGCCGAGATCTCTGGCCGCATTTTTTACTTTTCAAAGACTGTCCAACTTCTCGGACAGGCGCCTGCAGTTTGAAATGGGTTTGTTTAACCAACTTGGAGAGTTTCAAACATCCTCTCTCACCTTCATTGAGGAAATTCATGTGTAAATGAAGCAAACCAAAGTGTTTGTTGCTTGCTGTTATGGGGTGTCTTCATGTTTATTCTCAAATTCTTTTACACTATAACTTTTTTGTTGGTTCTTTTTACTTTCAGACGCTCTCTGTCAAAGTGGGAAAACAGCTAATTTCATGGAAAGGCTTTTTAAAAACCCCAAAACACACACCAGAAAAATGACAAATGGCTAACTGGTACGCAGGGCTGGGAATCAGTTGTCATGATTTCCTTCACAATTTGAAACTCAGCCAAATATATGTGATAATTGAATATATCAACAACAGCTTTGGACCGATTTTATAATAAAAAACAAATAAAAAGCAGGTAAGTTCACATCCAGTAGCAATATGTCAACTTTAGTCTATTGTAGTTCTGCGTAGCTTAAATTCAAACTAGCATACACTTAATGAAACAAAATGCTAATGCATGCTGATTCATCAATTATTTACCCAGGGATGTGTCTTCAACATTAAGAGTTGTTGCACAGCAGAACCTTGGATAATCACAAAAGGCACCTTTCCTTTCAATTGGCTTTATATTCTGAACCAGTCGCACACTTTAATTTGTGGCAACATTATTCAGAAAAGTTACAGTGCAGACACACACAGAGGACTGTCATAAACCCTCACCTCTCCAAAAGATATTAAAATATCTCTCAGAGTGCTGTTTTTCAGCTCATCAAGTACTTTGAGGGGTTTTGCCTTTAAAACAGGCCCAGTGGCCCACATTAAACACACTTGTAATGTGCTTGTTCCTCATAAATAACATTTATTTTATTTTATCAAAGATTTTTGTTCTATCTTAAATATTATGCTGGCCTTAGTGGTAAATAAATTCCAAACATGACTGTTTTTACAACTTAAACAACAAATTCCATCAGGAAGTGCAATCAGAACAGGTTTACTGTAACATCTAAGACATCTTATTGAAAGTCTGGAACTGGTAAATTTACCTGTAGTCTTGAACAAGCTTTTAGAAACGACCTCTTCCTTCACCCGTGTTGGTAACGCCATTTTGGAAAAGTCACGTCCTGTTCAAGTCACATGACGGCCAGACCAGGAAGTTAGGTAAATGTTGCTAAAAGATCAAACATAAAGCTAAATAAGGTTGAGTTTGTCACCACAGGCCTGTATGGGTTGAATTTGCAATGTTTTCATTAATTATTCAAAAGAAACCTGATTTGCCACCACTTTTGCCTCAGTAGAGCTGTATAGCTGTATACAGTATATCGGCATTCCTGCTTATATCTGGTGATTACAGTCGAGCCAGTCCAGAGCATTAAAACTTCAGATGCTATTTTTAGTCTTTTCTTCATGTATCCTTTGCTAATTTTGTTGGCTTTTTTCCCCATCCCTCACAGCCTGTGCATTTCCAGGGTTTCCAACAACGGAGACACCCAGTTTGGACAGAGGGGTAATTACAGATAGGGGGGAGAAAGGCAGCACGGCTGAATGAAATCATGCAGAATTCAGAAGCCACGTGATGTTTAGCATTTATCTGGAAAGAACAGCGGGGATGGGGGATAAATAAATAAAAAATACCCAAGGGCTTGTACAGACACTCATTTTCAGAGAGAGCAATAAATGGCCACAGATGTAACACAGACATAAACACAGAGATTTACACCACACCTGTGGCCCTCCTTATACCCACCCCCGCTCTTCTGATGAATACTAGACCCTCACTAAAGGGGGTGACTGCATCACTGAGAAATATGGTAGGCAATGAAGACCAAATGGCTACTTCCTCTCGCGAAGTTGCATACCATCTCCCTCCGGGGCCGTTTTTTTTGGAGGGGGGGGGGCGCCCTCACACGTACGCTTGTCAGAGGAGACCACTGAGGAGGGTAAGTGAGGCAGCGGCTGCTAAAATGGCCGCCGCCTTTTGTTTACAAATCTCATTATCCTCTTCAGTTCACGGTGAGCGCGCTGAGTAATTACACCGTCGGCGTACAAGTCCCACGGCTGGTGTACCAGTCACACCATCGCGGGCCGTATCATAGCTCTCCGTGAAGGAGCACTTCTTGTTGTTGCAGCTGGCCATCAGTCAGGAGAGACACAAATACTTGAGACTGCAAAGTATGCTTGGGTAGATTTACAGCAAATTTTATAGTCTATATTAAATATTCAGGAGAAATAGACTTCTGTTGCCCTTCTACCTCATAATGTTTTCCTCCCACCATCTAATAAAGCTGCTGCCCTCATTTGGGACCCCCATTAGATTCCAACTCACTAACAATTTGAGGCCTTGTTTTAGCTAACAGAGAACATTTAAAATAACTACGCTTTTGGACACATGACGGTAAACAAACACTGGCTAATCCAGAGGATTTGGATCTGACCTTTAGACCATCTGAGCGTACATTGGAACAAAGCTCGCCAGTTATGCAGTGTTTCCGCGGTGACCTTTGCAGCACATTTATCAGCAGAAATAACACACAACCTGAACGGTGTTGGGAATACGAACCGGAGGCCTGAGTCGGAATGATGAATACAGAGCCAGCATGCACAGACAGAGGTAACAGTGATGACGGAGATATCGGCTAGGGTTAGAGTGCTGGAAGAAGACCTCGCCTATGCCGCTGTATCATGTGATGATATATAGTGTGTGTCTTTATCCGGTGTACAGTTTTTACGGGTTTTTTACCCAAGAGATGCTCTGATTGTAATCAGCTAGAAATTGTCTTTCAAACTTTGGGAAATCTAAAACTTAACATCAACTCTGCTGCAATTTGTGCATCTAAAAAGGAACTTGATGGTGCTGAAAACATGCCTGACAAAATGCGATTGCCGGAAAAATGAATGACAGGATTTTAAAAAAGCCCAAAAACTGGAGATCTTTTTTTAAATCTTGCCCAGCATTGTTTCAGAGTGCTTTGTCTTTGAGAGCACGAGCTTCTGCGAGGACATCATCCACAGTGAGGCCGCTGAGAGCGAAGCCAAGTAGATGAATGGATACGGAGAAGTGACGGGCGCAGTCGGTCAGCGTGTCCATCACTTTGAAAAGACTCTTATGTCTCTTCTTCCTTTGCACAGGCTATCCCGATAATGATCGAATCCTCACCACTGTAATGTTCACACGTCCTCCTCCTGCACATCTCAGTCCTCGTTTTGTCTGTTCTGCGGGATGTAATTACCGACCATGCTCCGCCGCATTAATGCCGAGCCATAAAGGCAACTTTTACATCTGTTTGAAAAGCTGTCAAAGCACCGAGCATGTGAGCACAGCAAGCGTTGCAGCCGACGATGGGAAAAGGTCAAAGGAGGGATGAACCAAGCTAACCCTGAGTGAGGACTGAAGACTCAGGTGGGATCCACTCCTCATGGTTCAGCTGTCTGAGGACGCAATTTAAAAAACATAAAAGAACTGATTCCCCAATGAAGAGCAAAGTGGGGGACATAGCAGTGCTGTCAAAACTAACTTCTTCTCTGTTTAGATTTCACATTCAAGGACTCCACTTGTGTCATTTAATCCCATAATGTGCTGTCTGTGTATTTACCGCATGGCTGTGTTTGAATCCGCATCCGTGCCCGAGTGTGCTTGTTCCCCTATACATGCGCTCACTGGGTAGCATTATTGTATTGATTAATTGTCAGAGATAACTGATTGCTCCAATGAATTGTTTTCTTGTCCCACCTAGCAGCTGGAGATCTAGTAGAGAATGAAATATCCCTGCCGTAATTGGCTTAAAATGGAAACGCTGACTCTGAGGAGGAGTCAGTCCAGAGGTTATTGGCTTCGCAGATGTTCCTGCTTTTTTTCAAATGGGTGTATTCTGTATATCTCAATCCAAGGTTGAGTTAAGACACTCATTAATTGCATAAGGACTCCATTAGCAGCGCTGATTACCCCCGCATCAAACTGACAGTTACAAGGATGCACATAGCACACACTCACACACACCACACCCACTGGCAATTAGTAACGTATGTGATGAAAATACTGCCAGAAAATAATGTGAAAGCTTTGACTGGGATTTGGAGTTATAATATTTACAAACAGTACTGTCAGTCCGATGCTAAGGCTGCTGAGGATTGACTTTTGAAGCAACAAATTCCTTGGTCAGTGCACCAGTAAGCAGATCTTTTTAGACAAACCTCTCGCTCTGTCTCCAAACCTCCTCCCTGTTTTCTCTTATCCAGAATAGTTTGGTTTAGTGTCTGCTAGTGTGATGCACTCACAGGTTTGCTATGATTTCACTATTTGGATTATCATTCAGTATAGTTTGTGACGACCGTGTTGGTTCCGTGTCAGCGGAGCTGGGGTTTGATGAGGTGTCCTTCAAAGAGGCCACACCTGGGTTCCATCCACGCTTGAGCTCCTCTCCCTGATACAAAATGGCTGCTGGTCCTCTCCCTTCCTCCTACCCAGCGAGGCCTTTGTTTGCTTACTTTCTGTTTGGCTTGGTTCATGTCGCACTCTGTAGATGCCACTGATAATAGTGACTTACCCATCCCTCTTGTTTGTTTTCTATGTCCTTATTTACCTTTTGCAGTAAATTAAGTTATTGAACAGTCATTGTGGTCTCCCCTTCTGTAGTCGGAGCATTAAACTGGTTCATGAAAAGGTGTCGGATCACCCATAAACTACTTTTATACCTGGTGGTACCTAAGCACTCGCATCCCACAACATCAGGGTCCCGTCCAGGTAAAACAAACAGGCAATAACTTATGGGTCACCTGTTGCATTTTAAGCCATAAAAGAGCTGAAAAGTAAGAGTGTCGATATCTGCAAATGCAGAATACCAAAGGCTTGATTGTGACAGTTTACTTGTTCTCCCTCAGCTTCACGGGGGCATTAAGCAGCCTTTTCCCTGGAGGAAACATCCATCTGGCTACTCAAAGGAGAGGCTTGTTGGATTTCCACCCTGAGCACTTCCACTTCTAAGCCTGTAATAAGGACATTGGTTTGTGGCACGTTTACAAACATGGACTCTTCCAAGAGACAGAATCAGGACGTTTTTGTTAGTCTGTTTGTAGCTTATATATGCTATTAGTTAGTCAGTTAGTTTGTGTTACCTTTACGTCGCCCAATCTCCCCCTTTTTTGGCTATTTCCTGTCCCCGTCTATGGACTGCCTTCCTTTCAGTCGCCCAATTACCTTAATTGCTTGTCACCTGTGTGTCATCATCTGCAGTATCAAAATCTGTTTTCCTTCCCATTTCCTTTGCTCTACCTTTATTTTTTTATCATTGTGTTATTCCGTGTCAGTTCTGTTGTCAGACAGACCGTCCATTTTCCTGTCACTGCCCAGGTATGCGTCAGCAAGAGTTACAGAAGCTATGTTATAAAACACTCTCTGTCCTTTACCTTTTTGTTTTTACTGTGGAATAAAATACTTTACTTAGTTACGTTCAACTTTATTTATATAGCGTCGCTATTGTCTTCCCAGAATCCCAGAGACCGACTCCCAAACAATCAATGGTGGCAGAAGTCTTGACCAGGAAAGAACTCCGAGCAGGAGCCGGCTTCTATTTTTGGTGTATATTAGCCAACCAATCTGAGTTTGATAGATATGTTTTACATTTGTTCTCAAGGCTTTAGCTATATGGAAAATGCAGTAGCAATACCATGCTACAACTCAAAAATTGTATCCAGGCAAGAACATTATTTTTCTTTCTTGTTTGTTTGTCTCTCTGTCTTTGTTCTTCTGATGTTGTATAGGCCTACATCCATAAAGACAGTTGTTGCTCTTTGATTGCTCAGTTTGGATTTGAAAACTGGTGCAATTTGGAGAGAATGCTGCTGTAGATGGGCTTGTTGTGTACCCCAAGACATTCATGTTCGTTGTACCCAACAACTGGCTGTACAGACACTCTCTGGTAGAAAAGCTGAGGATCAGCCCTGGCTTTCTCTCTGGCTCGACAAGGGCTTCTGATGGAAATTTGGCATTGCACAGGAGACCATGCGTACTTGAAAATTCAAAGACCTGACTGGTGTTGGGATGTTTGGGCGCATTTAATCTGCTCTGCATAATTTTTGCATCATTTATATGATATTTACGGTAGATAAAGAACCTTTTTAAAGTTCCTTCCTTGAGTCTTTGGGATGGTGAGGCCCTGAGTGCAGCAATCTGCCCGGCCAGATCGCAGAAATGGAAGATTTAGTGGTTAACCAGGCCTTCAAATCCCTTAAATCCCAGTCTGCTGAAACAAAGTCCGATCCATGAAGGGCTCTCAGTGCAGCACAGACCAAAACAGACCAAAATCTTCACGACTGCAGAATTACATCCTCAGCAGGTCACATGGTTTCACCTGCACAGGTTAAACCCATCTAAAGATGGACACTAATCTACTGGGGTGACCAATTAACTTTACTCACTTTAAAATCAGATAAACAGACTGCATAATTGCCCAAATCCTATTATAATAATTACTTATAACCCCACATCATTATTGATTTGTCTGGTACTAATTGGACTCAAGAGATGTTTGTTTCCATTCAGGAGTTAAATCTCTTCTGCAGACACTTCCTCATTCTCACTCATTACAAATAAGACATTTTGAGATGCTTTTCATAGAACTCATTCCAGCCGCATTGCTGCTAAAGCTGCAGCCTCAGACGGGGTAGATGTTGTATCACTACGAGTGCTTCATCAATGCCAGCCTCCGCCGCTCACCTCCTCGAAAATAAGGGTCACATGAGGACTAGCCCTGCACTGTTATTTCCTGTACAGTATCTGGTTAAATATCTCCTCCGCACCAAATGACGAGCAGTCTCGTTGCTCCAGAGATCAATGAGCAAACACTTCACATTTGCCGATGAATTGTGAAGCCAAGCTCGAAGAGCATCGAGCAAAACATACCCCAGAACTTGTAAATCCATCCACTTGGAAGGGGAACTGGTGATCCCGGTAAACTGAACCCTGACCTCAATATTTCTGTGACAGATACAAGGAGAGAGAAGTCCAATTGGGAAAACCTCGACTGTAACTCTTGCCTCAAGGCAAACGGCAATTAGAAGGTTGAAGGAGGAGTCAGAATCAACCAGCACTATCTTGTATTCCTATCTTTGTGGGGACTTTTTAAAAAAATATGTATATATTACCAAGCTCCATATGCTAACCATAACCACCCCAACTAATCCCCTTGCCCTGACAACCCAATTCTATCCTCAACCTTAAAACCATGTCTTAACTCTCAAACAACCCTGCTTTAAAAAAAAAAAATCCTCAGTCGTTAGTAGAACGAGTACTTTGGTCCTTAATATGTAGCAAATGCAAGAACACACACACGCGCAGCCCAGATATTGCCACACACCCAAGCATCCAGCTGTGTTCCTTTAAAGCCCTCTTTAACCATTTTGCACATGCTAATCTCCCTGATGAAACCAGAGATATATGGATTAGCGCTGTAACGCTCCTTCTGATTTGCCTGGGCGCCTGCACATGCATGTGTCATGTTTTATTCATCGGTGGAGGTAAAGTGCTGAAGTGCTGCGTGGTAGTGACATTCTCTTATCCTCTTGTCACTGCAATCTATCAGCAGACATCCACGCGCGGTACATTGGATCTCCAATACACCACTCTCCAACTGATGCATATTTAATAAACGGGGGTGATTTGTATGGATGTTTGTTTGTGCGTGATGAACGTGCGGCGTTTTCGAGGCAGAGAAATGACTTAACACAACCATTTCAGTCGGAGCTGTGTTCAGTGGGAGAGCCACTAGTTTGCAGACATTTTGTGCCCCCCCCCCTTCCCATGTGCTGTGAACATTTCACACTGGAGTACTTTGAATGATTTAAAATGAAGGGTATGGCTATCACTGGTGCTGCATGGAGCCTCTGCTGCCTTCAACTGTGAAACCTATTACGGAAGAGGGAGTTTTCTCAGTCAATGATGATGATTATGGGGTTTTTATCAATGCCTCTCAAGCCATGGGGGCCTGATCATACCGTGGAGCTGAAAGAATAATTAAAAGCGATCATGTAGGCATCCAATTTGAAAGCTGGATCACATCCCCCGTGACCTCAAACATCTCTTTCTTTGCTGAAACATATTTGAGATGTATTTAAGCTTTCGCTGTGGGAATCCCAGTAGTCACGATCGATACATGTATGTCAGAAAGAGATTATACATATGAATGCCAATGGGGAACAAGTGAGCCACCCCTGGTTTTCAGCACCAGGGTCAAAACAGAGGTTTACCTGCATGCGTCCATACTGATGACCACCGGTCCTGGGGTGATTCGCTCCAGTTCAATGAGGATAAAATGGTTTGCCCTTTGATTTCTTAGCTATTTTTTTTCGATTTCCTTTAATTTAGGCACAACATTCTGTGTGGATAAAAATAGGACTGCACTTTTTCTTAACAGAAGATTCTATTCTGGCAGCTATTAGTGACAACAGTACCCACAACTCCTTAACAGCACCTTCAAAGATAAGGTTTTACACAGTAAATAAAAAGCCAGCTTAATATTTGGCCTGATGGAACATAATGAGTTTGTTACAACAGCGATGACAAACTTCCTGTCTGCATATTGGGATGGTCGGCTCACTGAGAGCTTTCAGAGTGACATTTTGGGAAATAGACGAGTGCGGCACAGCGACACAGACAGCTGGTTTGGGAGACCGGCATATTTTAGAGAGTTTAAACAGCTCATTTGAGTGGACTTTACAAGAAACAATAAGATTTTAACATAGACATAAACCCAGAATATTCCAATCCATATGCACAGATTTATCAAGGCGGTGTCAGGACAATAAAACCCACCTGGGAAGTAGTCTCAGTAGCATATGTGTTTGTGTGCATGTGGGCGAGCTCTGAACAATGAGGACAAGGTTAAAGATTCAAAGAGTCAGTGGGCACATTAATAATAACGCTGGCTGCCAGGTAATGGGTCAGTGTTATGGGCTAAACTGCTAACTGTTAGTGCCACATAAGTGTTTCTTTTATGAAATATTTACACGCATATAGCCCCTCAGCTGCTCCGAAGTAGGCGCAGGATATCTGAAAATTCAGCTGAGGGTTTCTCCGCTGTGCAAGAAGTAAACACCTGGCTGTGTACAAAAGAATCTGCAGTTGGGAAATACACACAGCGGAAGCCAGAAGGGATATACATGCATAACAACTGTGTTCGTGCACGAGAACGCGGATATCCAGAGTTGTCTTAACACTTGCGTGTGTAAGTGTGTGCTGTCTGAGGTAGAACACATACTTCTGTGTGCAGTGCATCCGTCAGAGCCTTTTCTCTTCAGCGCGTGGATGCACGGGTCCTGCTGTTCCTGCCCCTGAGCACTTGATTGTGTTGATGAGCTGATTTCATACATCACGTCTCGACGTTTCACGGGGTACAGGATTAATCAGCGATCATTAAACAACCAGCAATAATTGCTGTGTGTGTCGTACCCCACGCTAGGTCTTCTTGGTCATGTGATGCCATTTCTTCCGTTCCTGATGCCGATAATCACACGTATGTGGCATCGGTGTTTAAAAGACGATGAGGAATTTCACAAATGTGGTTTGGTTGGGCAGAGTTGGGATGCCCATCCACATTAATAACCTGTTGACCCTTTCAAATCAAGTCAGATTGTCTTGTCCATTTCCACCCTCCTCTTGCTTTTCCCATCAGTTTCCCTATAACCACAAAATCGACAACTTTGCAAATAGAAGTCTGTCTTGGCTCGCTTGTTAACAGGTGCTTGCTGACCTGCTTCCATTGATCTGGCTGTGCAGGAGTCCTTCTCTGCAAGTAGAGCACTATCGATGGCAGGACACATTCATACTCACTCAAGTGAACATGAAAGGAATTGAACCCCATGGCTCAAGGTCTGAACCCAGCTCAGATCCACATTGGGAATCATCAATCAGTTCGCGTTGGGGGTGAGGTTTGGCGGTAGGTGGTGTGTATTTCGGTTTTAATCTATGCGTTTAGAGTGATGCTTTTTTCTCTGGCAGTGATGTTCTGTGAGGTTTTCTGGCTGGCCATGCTTAAGGTACGATCCTTCCATGTTCCTTTCACAGCATACCTCAATGCTCTCCATTTTGGGCATTTTCCAAACATGCGCGCCACATGAACAACCGTTCTATGTCTCAATAATCCAAAAGATTGTGAAGATATGCTTGAAAATATGTCTGCACGAAATGAGGCGGTGACAATAAAGCAATGTGCAAAGCTGTCGAAAAAGAGGGATACAAAAGTCAATTCAGTAGAAAGAAAATATCGTAAAAAACAAACTGCATCACTTCTTTGTGTCCTCCAGACAAGGTATGCAGTTCAATTTCTTTGCAAAATAAGTCAAGTAGAGGAGGTCAAGTGGAGCGCAGCGGCTGTGGTGTCATCGGTGTGTCACTTTTTGACATTCTAGTAGAGTTGGCTTTTTTTAAACACGCAGCTCAAATCTACCCATCAATTCCTCTTGGTAATTTCTGCTAGCCGTGACTTAATTTATGTGCTTTTGCTCCATAACTCTTTCCTGGAGGAATCACCATCTTCTGGGATGCACCCAAACTGGACCACAGCTCTGTGGGAGGAAACCAATATCAGTTCCACCAGCCTCGACACAATCCAGTTTAAACGAGATCACCTGTAATATTAGGCTGCAGACATGGGTCCTGACCAAAACTTGTTCATAGTATTTCCTGAGACGACGCCAAGACCCTGATCAGAAAGATCAGCAGATGTCCCAGTCTGCCCAGTGCACAGTTAACGGGCAACTTTGGCTCAGAGGAACGGGGCTGATAGAGTTTTAAAACGCATCCTTGCTCCATCTAATCCTCTCTGGAAGGCTTTGAGGTAAGGTGCAACCGAGCAATCAGAAGGCCTTCACACCCTCTGGAAAGTGGGGATGGTGGTGGAATCAGACCCTGACCTGACTCCCCTTGTTGGAGCTTAGTAATAGTTGAACTGATAGTTCTCGAACAACATCTTGTCACTTTGTTTCTCGTCCCCCACTGTGCTGCTGTAGCTGCAAATAGGCACTGTTGTAATTAAGTTAGCTGTAATGGATGTGACATCAAGCTAACGGAAGCAGAAACTGCCTGGAGCCTTCGCTATGTTGTTGCTCTGCCCATTTCCTATAGGTAGCAGGCAGCTGTGCATGTGTTTTCCCACATGTGGCAGCAGTTAGCATATACAGACACAGAGCTAGCAGTTGCTTGGTAACTTAGACGTTATCAAATCATCCTCCTATACATCCAAACCACTTCTGGTAGTGCTGATTTTGGTCATTATCTGTAAGTAAAAGACGGGCCACGTTCAACAAGCATGAGACCTACAGCTGTGGCTGTGATTCGTACGCGCCTAGACGCCGTTCAGGCAGACAGCCGCGCCGTATCACTGTCACACCAATGCAGCGACAACAAAGTCATCTCTGTTTTGACACTGCCGTCCCACTGTGCGGCTGAGCCTGCTTACCCAGGATAAATGATGCTGGGCCTTGTTGTGACTCAGAAGGGTGGAAGCTTAACAAATGACTCATTATGTTCCCAGCCTCTTTATATCGCTATTTATTCTCACCTGAATCTCATAACACGCGTTGCGTGGCGCCTCCATTACGTCTTTAGCGCTACGTCTTTTTTTCTGCCTGCTCCTCTCTGTTGACTTTGTTGCTCTGAACACTATTGGAGGCTTACAGGGACAAAACAAACCCTGGAGGAGGTCGCCAAAAAGATGCCAGTTGGTGGTGTTTGCCCAGTTATCAAGTATTTGGCTTTGCTAGTCATTGTAACACAGTTCATCCAGATTAGCTCTGAAACACTTCGCCTACTCCACTAAATGCAGAAGGTTTTGCCGAGGTTTGGTGGACGTATGGACACGCCCGTCTTCAGCAGAGCCCAGTGGACCATTGGGTGTGTCAAATTTGATTCCTTCAACACCAGTAGGATCATTTTTACTGGGCCAATCTTCAATCTGTACCATCGTAGGGCCTCAGAAAGATGGGAAACCAACCACGATTCCCGGTTGCCCATTTGTACCATTTTGATGGGCATCAGCTGCCTGATTTCCATTTAAGTTTAATTTGATTTTACAGTAGTTGCTAATTTTACACACAGGAAGTTAGGGAGTTTATTACCTATTCAAAATGATTTGATTTATGTAACCAGCGTGAAATGCTCAACAATAGCACAAAGAGTACAACACCAGTTTTAGTTTTTTTGACGTTTTTTTGCTCTGTGAGGGCCTAATTTCATATTTAACTTTTTGCTGTTTTCCTTGCACCTCTCTCATGTTTGCACTCATCAAATATTCAATCTGTCAGCTGGTTATTAATATTAACTCGGTCTTTGGATCTGCTGAAGCCTCCTTGCTTTAATGGCTGCTGAAAGTACAGTACAAGTGTACGCCGCTGTGGCCCGTTGATGTCTCTGTTCGGTTCGTCACAGTTCAGACGGCGTCTGGCATCAAACGCGGTTAAGCGACATAAAACCGGGAATCCCTCGAGACTCCCAGACTACTGACGATACTCAGGTGGCGTGCTGTTAAATATTCATCCTTCCGGTTTATGTACATGACTCGGAATCTGTAATTTCGTTTTTTTTCCCCACTTTGTAGCAACAAACCCGACAGCTCATGTAAGCGCCGTGTTTTACATCCCTGTCGGTCTCAGCATGGAGCTCTGCGGTTGTGGATCCGTCTATGTTTGCTAAGCTATCTACCCTGTCCAGATGAACGCTTCAATCTTTAATTGCACTTCTGTCATTTCAAGATTCCACTGTTTGTTTAAAATCTGAGCTTACCCATTGTTGTCAGCCGTCATTAAATATAAATATCCATATTGTGCCTGATACAGTCTGTTTAAGAGTTATTTCTCGATGTGCTCTGTAAGATTGAGCAGAATGTGCAGCCTACTTGCATGAATGAATAATTAATGATTCAGCACATTTATATTTCATATTCTTGTTGTATTTAATTTATTCTGAATATATGCAGATATGACGATTCATTTTGCATTCTACAGTGTGTCAGACACGGCAGCGTGGCTTCGAAGTGAAATTCCTTGTTGTGGTTACGAAAAAAGGGCATTTAACCCATTTTTTAAAAAACAGTTTGCGGATGGATCCTGTCAATAAATGACTTAGAAGAATGAAAAAGAGGCGTCCGCGATCCATTTTAGCGGGCTCTTCTGCTGGTTAGAGTCATGGCTGAACAAAGCTTATTGTTGCAAGGATTGTAAGATAAAGAGTTGATTTGTGTTGTGTTAGCATGAGGACGAGGCCCCAAGTCCTGATACCATCGCACCTGAACAAATGAAACAAAGACGGGACTGGAAAACAAAAATGCTGAATCAGCAGAAGCTCATTCAGTCTGAGCAACTTCTCAACAGCCACAACAAAAGAAGATTAAGAGGTAATGTTCTGAGTTCAAACACTGAATTAGATATGATTATGTTCATTCATTTGAAATACTTCGTTGCAGCTGTATTATTTAAAAATTACAGCAGTGAAGGTGCACACCCACTTGTGTTTTATTTCCAGGCTGTGATTGAGATCAGAAATTACAACAAGGTGCTGCAACGCTTCCTTTGAAAAGGTCACACTTCACTTCTAATGACTGTTATTTAAGGTTTATGTGGGATAAAACAAAAATCAAGGGTTGTTTAAAACCTGCTGCTATAAGAAAAAAAAAGGCCAAACACATTAAAACACATGGAGAAACAGGGGCGTCGCACCCTCATAATAATGTCTCAGGCAATTACAGGAAGCTGCTATTTTATGCATGTGCGGTCTGAAGTCGTGGGGTTTTTGGGACTCCCTCCTGCTTTTCATTCCGATCTCTCCAGGCAGTAACTGCTGCCCTGCGACGGTCTCCAAGCTGCACTCCAGAGTTAAAGAACTGGGACGACGAGGCTCCCGTAGAAAGCTGCGGAAATCTGCATGTAACTCAGAAAGAGAGCAGCAAAATAAAAGCTGCGTCCAGATCCACCTCCTCGGTTATCTGGTCGTCTCCTTCGCGGAATGTTAAATTTGGTTAAACGCATACGAGCGTTAACTTCAATCCCAGGCAGGCCGGAGGAACACGCAAGAGCATCTGTGTGTGCTGGACATGTGTGGCAATGTGCTAATCAAAGGGGCAGAGCACGGCTCGCACCTGATGCTGCACGGGGTGTATAAATAAAGGGCACAGAAAGCTTCGTTAGGAACATTTAATTGCCATTTCTTGTAAACAGTGTGATTAAGACAGGAGGAAATTTCATTATCTGCTCTCTGCTGTTGTAATCAGTAAGTTCAGTAGGACTCATGTTCACAATGCAGGCCGAATGCACACACACACACACACACACACACACGTATGTCCTCGGTCGCGCCATCAGGAAAAGTCACACTCTAATTTCAATGCAATCAGACACCTACCATGCCCGCGCACTCCCACACACACCGACATTAACACTAAAAAAAGAAAAAACAACACAAACAAGAGAGAGTGATGATATTTATGATGCACCATCTTCCTTCTGGGACCTGGATTAAAATTTGATTTGAGTACACAAGCGTGTGTGTGTGTGTGTGTGTGTGTGTGTGTGGATGCCCATTACAACCCCATAAAAGTCTCAGTGTCTCAGCGGGTGAATTCTAACACCAGATGTGCCCCTCTCTTTTGCTTCCCATCAGCCATTGTGCCCCTCCCCCAGCGAACCCTGGGATTTTAGCAGCAGCAGCTTCGCTGAATGTTAATAAGGAAGACATGAAGGAGTTAATTAACATTTTTCGCCAAATTTAAGCCTTGCAGGTCTGGAGTTAATGAGGAGCCGCCAGTAATGCTCCCCCTCTCTCTTTTCAACTATTCACAGCAGCAGAGAGAAGTTTTACTCCTTAAATTCTTACTATGACATCACTGCTCAAAAACCCTGCAAATGAAAACCTAATACAGCAGGAAGGCGAGATTAGCAATTTTTCCAAAAATATCTGCAATACTGATCACTCTGGAAAAGGAGAACGTTAAATAAAGTATGTCAGTGAGCGTTCTCAGTCATGCAGCTCAGATAGAATCTCAGCTTGAGAACCAAAGAAGCCTCTTGGATCAGAGGTGAAAGGTCTTCAGACAACTAAAGGAAGTCCAGTTGAATTCTCTTAAGCCAAGATTTTTGAAAAAGCCGCTGAGTTGATATTTTCCAAAGCTTTTTTTCAGAATTCCATTCATTATTTACAGTTCAGACCTTTTTTCTGCCGTCCCTTCTCATCCTTCCTCTTTAAACTGAAAGAATTTTCCAGTTTAAGTTGCTTTTCCAGTGGTTTCTGTCCTGCCGTGGTGACGATGCAAAAGAAGACGCTAAAAACGGGGCCTGCAGTATCAATGTTTCTGCAAATGTAGTCCGTGCACATGCAGACATTCCCAAAACAAACACTTATTATTGTCTTCCGCAGCATGCAAACAGCTGCGTTTCTCTCTCGGATCGTCTCCACTCGCTGCCTGCGCATCTCTTTGTGACGTTTCTCAGAGTGGAACGTTATCCCGAGCTCCTGGTCCGGAATTTACTCAAAGAAATACCTTCTGTGATGGCGCGTCTCGAGCCGCGAGCGCTGAATGCATGAATAGCAAAAAGGAATTCAAATAAACTCATGAATTAGGAATTTCTTTTTGTTTTTATTTCCATTCTTCTGTGTTTTCTTTTAAGGTCGCGAGCATTTTAAGTGTATCGGCGTGTGATCTGGGACGTGCTGGAAATAATGTACAGCCTGTGGGGCTCAACTGTCTCCTGTCCCTGCCGATGCAAACAGAGAAAAAGGCCCCCGTGTTTTTGCTCGTCGGATTTCTGCGTCCAGCCAGTCGTTTTGAAACTAAAACAACGACATTTCCTAATGTGTCCATTGAGGAGGGGTTAACTGCAGTAATGTCATTCGGTTTTGGGGTTTTTTTTTGCGAGATGAATCACAACCGCGACAGCCAAACGATCTCGCTAGGCTGCCAAATGTGGACTCGACAAAGAAGTGAACATGAGGAGCGTTGAAGCAGTCGGTTAATGCGCTTTAGTTTCCGAGCAGCCTCCACTCGTGTTGAACTGACATCAGGACGCACGTGGAACCGTGCAAATTAGACTCGTCACAAATTTACTCCACTTCACGGGACTCTCGCTCATGTACACAGCCCAGGGCTGGGCTGCTACCCAGCCATATGCACCAGCCTTTATGAGATCATGGGGGAAGACACACACAAGCAATTCTCACCCTCTGGAGACTTCCCTCATCATAATAACTACATAAGTAACTAGAGAAGTGGGCTTCTTAACGAGAGGTTCAAACATGTTTGTTTCCAGTTTCCAGTGGAAGGAATTCTTCTTTATTACGATGGATTTGTAAGGTAACTCTACGTGTGTCGTCTGACATCACACTTCACTCTATCTGCCCCTTTCCCTTCTAGTTGGATTCAAGTCCTGCTGATGTGAATTTCATGTCCCTTTGTGCAACAGTTGATCCAAGAAAAGCAACTGATGACTATGGCCCCTTCTTTTCTTCGCCTTTCGGCTGATTTGACTGCAGAGCAAATAACCCTGAAACCAACCCTCTCATCGGGTATCAATCCAGGTATTTGGAAAATAGCAAGCATTGTCGCCCTTCACAAGGGTGGAGACACCTGTGATTTAGATAATTACAGACCCAAATCATCCTGTTTGGCCAAAATTCTGGTTATTGGGAACAGCACAGAACTCTCACTGCCACCACTCTGGTCATGAACAATGATCTAACCCTGGATAAAAGGAAGCATCGTGCAGCCATATCTAGCGACTCGAGTCTTTTGACTCATTAGATCACATTTTGCTCCTTGAAATTTTAAATACACTCCATTTAAATGGGCTTAATTTCCATAATGTGCACCTGGTTTAAAAATTATTCATTAGATCAGCAGAAGTTATTTTCAGTTGGCTCTTCTCACTCTAATCTCCTATTAGAAAAGGGGTGCCTCAGGGTTTAATTTTAGGCCCCATCCACTTCACAATATATATTAATAATGTATTTTCTTTATTATCAAATGTTTTCTCAGATAGTAAAACCTCATACTGTAACAGCAAACTCACCTGAATTAGCCATAAAGTTTCGATCAACCTACAGACAGCATTTATTAACCTTAACCTCACCCTGAACACACAAAAAACAGTTCCCCAATTGAAAATGTTTTAATTAACCTCATATTAATTATCTGTTAATCATCAAAATAACTTGGTCAGAAAATTGGTTTCCTCCATCAAGATTAGACGCAGCTATTTTTATATCCAGTTTAGATTATGGTGACTTTATTTTCATGCATGCTTTGACTTCCACTCTTGAACCACTAGATACTGTTTATTCCAGCTGTTACACACGTCACTATACTGTGTAGAGCTTAGCAGAGTGGAGCTCAAAAACATGACTCCACATGGTTTTATTCACTCATAAACTTTCATCAGCTACATCTCTTCATTAACTGGTCAGTCCACAAACACTTACTTGACCCACTCAAGTAATTGGCTGCAACTGAAAAATCCCAAAATTCTTAATGAGCTTCAGAGATCCACCGTCATGGCAGCTTATGCCCCATACATCTGGAATAATCCACACTTAACTCTCAAGCTAAACTCACTTGTCGAGGACCCGTCACAGGAAAGTTGAAGAGTGAGAAATAAACTGGCAAAAAAGGGCTAAAAGTTGGTTATTAGCTGTGGGCGAGATGTCAAGGGTTTTTTGCGTTTATGTATATCAGAGCAAAATGGCTTTGCAGAAGTCCCTGCAAAATATGACATTTAAATATACATACATACAGAGTGCATACAGGGAGCAATCTAAGCCCTTAGATTTCCTACACAGATTTAATATGTCATTCTTGCCTCGACAGCATCATTGTAGTCTTAGAGCTACCCAAAAATAAAAAAATAAAGCAACTCAAATGGACACAGTAAAGATTGGTTAACGTGCCATAAAATGCAACAGACAAAAAAAAAACATTCAACATTTCATTTGCTTCTCCCTCTTCTGATCTAAAGATTAAAACAACTATTTGGAGTTGTGAGGATTGGACAATATGACCCCAAAACCCAAGTTCTCATTTTGCAAATTAAATGTGCGTACATGTCCTCAGAATGTAGCATTATACAACCACACACATATACATACACACCCTATCTGCATTTAACCTCAAACCAGTATTTCTGGGAGCACAAGCTATTAGTTTTAAGAGGCTCCCAGTGAAGCCTTGTGTCTGTGTTTATATGTTGTGCAACCAGGAGATTTTGTGTTACTGGAATTATGGAATTGTGTTGCAGCCATAACTGCATCTCAGTTGCATAGCCATTCTTGCTGCATGCCAGCCACAGTTGGGAAGGGTGTTTGGAGTTATGGGACATGGAGCAAAGCCATTACTAAAACCAGTTAGCCAAATATAAGCAAGAGGCAGCACAGGAGGGTTTCAAAAACGCCCCTGAGGCTCAAATTTATTGTCTCAGTCACATTCATGAATCAGCAAAAACACAACAGAGCCTAAGAAGAGAAAACATTCTGGTGGAAAAAGACAGAAATAGAAAAGGGATATCTCTCAGCCCTACGCTGGCTTAATGGTAGCTTCTCTGTGTTCGGAACCATTTTTGTCCGTACATTTTGGGACAAAGGCTGTATTGACGTTCATTGTGCCTCGTCAGACATCTGAGTACAATCTCCGATGCAGCAAATTGTTGTGGCACAGAGGGGGAGCTCCGGTCCCTTTCGCAGCCTATTAAATCCTCCAAGTGGAAGAATGCCTGAGCGACAGCGAGCTGTGCATTTCCTTTGAGTTTCTGCTGCATTTTTCAACCCTTCATTCTCACTCGGGCAGTGAGCGGTAACGACAGCCGTGTCAGTCCAAGTTAGTTCCCTTCCCTCTCCGCATGTTATCAAATGTCACTACACTTTGATCTCACTCTTTATCTGCCCTCTGACTTCTTCCAGCTTTCTCACTGGTCGGCTCTCGGCTCGCCACCCCCTGGGTACTCACGCGCTTACAGTGTACTGACATGTGCAAAAGGCCGGAAAGTAATTTATCTTTCCATTGTGACGACCCGTGGACCTTGGAAGATGGCAGCAATGAAAAAACTTTGACAAAACTAAAACTAGATTCCACCCATCTACCTCACAATCTCTTCTGGGCATCTGTGGGCATTGAGGTAAAGAGAGAGAAAGAAATATAAGATATTATTTGACAAAGTTAGAGGTAACAGATGACAAATGTGTCCCTAGACTGGCGCTTGGGCCAAACATATATAAACTGCGTAAAGGAAGGGGACCACAAAGCTCATATTTCTCACTTACCCCACCTGCTGTGGTTTACGTGCGTGTGTGTGTGTGCGTGTGTGTGTGTATGTCACAATATGAGAAATATACTTGTGTAATGTAGTGCAGCTTTTTTCAAATATGAGCTGGCTAGCTGAATCTGACTTAAGGAAATGATTACCGTATTTTCTGGACTATATGTCGCTCCGGAGTTTAAGTCGCACTAGCCAAAAAATGCATAATAAAGAAGAAAAATAGATATATAAGTCGCACTGGACAATAAGTCGCATTTTGGGGGAAAATTTATCTGATAAAATCCGAGACCAAGAACATACATTTCATTTTGAAAGGCAATTAGCAATCCATTAATCCATTGGATTAGCAATAGCGTTACGGTATGCTAACGTAACAAATTCAGCTACATGACCCACAACGAACTGAGTACGTGTCTGCTTTGTTAACGTAACATATTAACAGTTATTCAGATAACTATAGCATAAAGAACATCCGAGCAAGTTTACCAAACAATCAAGTCTAACTCCATAGACGAAGCACCGCTTCTTCTTCTGCGTCGCTAAAGGAACTCGTTCCTCAGATACACACGCCTAGAGCGCCCTCTTGTGGTTGTCAGTGTGAAAATAACGAACATGTGAAATTCTGTAATAATGTATTTATATAAGTCGCACCCCCTGACAAACTATGAAAAAAAGTGCGACTTATAGTCCAGAAAATACGGTAGTAATAACAATGGGGGGGGGGGCAGTTAAATCTACTCGAGTGTTTTGCCAAATGTCCACCGCTCATTATACTCTTCCGAATAGTTGACTTTAAGCTGCATCATAGATGTATAAATTTGAATTCATCATCAGCTAGCAGCAGCCAAGTATTAGTTAAAACCTGAACCGTGTTTTCCCCGGCTCCCTCTCTACTGCTGAGTTCTGGCAGCTCAGAGGTAAATACTGTATATATTGGCTAGCAGATTTGCTGTTATTTTATTGGAACATTTTGCAAATTTGGCTGCCTAAGGTTGAATTTAAATAGAGTTATGGAAAGTATTTAATGCTTTGGCCTTTTTTTGTGAGTAGGTCGTATGGCAGCATGCAAGAGTGCAGCAACTCAGTACTAGTTTCAGGTGTTGTTGCAACGCACAAAGCGTGTGTAGCTATCACCACTTAATTATTTTAAGAACACCAGTTGCAGACAGGGGTCTCTGCAGTGATCTCACCATGGATTGCTGTCCACTCTGAATGGCAGCAGCAAGAGTTGGAAAGAGCTAATGACTCTGCTGAGGAAGTAACCATAGATATCTTCAATGTCAGACATCTTGCTCAGCAATCCCGGGTCTAATGGTGATTGGTATAATGTACCAAAGGAGATTATCTTTATCCTTGTGTTTTTTTCTTTTTAATATAATTTGGAACAGAATTTTGAGTGGAAACCATAGAAAGAATTCCAGAGTATAACTATGAAATGGTTCCAATCATGCATACAACAATAAACATATCTACTAATATTCATGTTATTCTACGTCCCAACATTACTGCAAAACATGATAGTCTCTTTAGTCATAGGTAAAGTTTTTAAAAAGTTGTTACACACTTTCTCAGATGTCAAAATCAGATCACAGAATGTTCTTTCATGGCCTGATCATCAATACAGTAGCGGCCTGGAAAACAAAGGTAGCTGAGCTCACTATGAGCGGCAAAGCTGCCTCCCACAGATCGGACTGACCTTGTTTGAACAGAAGACTTAGTACACAAACTGTAATTGTTGGACTTACACATTTCTAGGTATAAGGCTTCATAACTTAGATGTCAAATAAAGTCAGTGTTTTTAGTGCCTGACATACCTGCCTCAGTTTGGACCCCTTAAACCACAGAGGGGAATAAGGTGTCACTTTTTGACAATGCTTCAGCTTTCCTCCATGTTTTAAATCCTACATTGTGCATGCAATTTGTTGTTTGTTAGCCCTACCAATAGCTGTAAACTTGTCTAGGACCTCTACCTTAATGTAGGTTCCAAAACCAAAACATTACAAGCTTGAGATACGCGTTTGGATTGTGAAAATATTCGTCTCCTGTGAGGCTAAAATTTTGTAGCCAGTGTGAATTAAAAACGGAGCTACCAAAAGTGCTGCATTATGCTGGATTTTCCTGAACTCAGCCATTATTCTTATACATATGTGAGGAGACAGAGGGAAAATGCTCCTCACATCAGAATGCAACACAGAACACCAGAGACCGAGAAGGGAATAAGAAAATTATTTTGAAGACAAGCAGAGGAGAAAAAAAGATGAAGAAAAAAAAACCCTACCTTCACATTAACTCAAATGGGCTGGTACACAGAGCTGCCTAATTCAAAATCTTTCAAGTTGATGTCATTCATTTATAAAATCACAGCAAAATTTGTGTAGATGACAAATTACAGCTATTGCAAAGTCCGTTTGAAGCTGTTGCCCTTTACAGTTTCTGTAAGACCGATTTGTGATTTTCTTGGCGTGAGTTGTGCTCATTAGCAGGTGTGCTACTGGAGATTTGGGTAATAAATCAGTTCAGATGTTAGAGTAAAACTATCTTCTGTAACTTTGGAGAACATAAACTAAACCAATATTGCACGGACTAAGAGGCTCAATTGTAGGTGAAGATAGACAGAGAGTTTAATCCGCTTTGGGAAGACTGAAACCCGCACCTTATATTCCATATCTTCCATATGGGTCAGCGCCCAACCACCTGAATGCACAGAATCAGACAGCAGAAAGGGAGTGAATGTGAAGGGAAACGAAGAAAATGTCAAATGAAAGAAAAAAAAACAGTGAAAGTGGAAGTTAATTCTGGGAGATGGGACCAAAGCCATACATTAGCCTTTTCAGAGGAAGGGTGAATGAGCCGAGACAGGCGGTGAATGAGAATCACAATTATTGTGCAATCGTGTTAGCACATATGAACTGAGAGATGCACTTAGAGCAAAGATGAGTCAAGGGGTGAGATGAGGCTTGCTGGTGATACACAAAAGCCTCAGCCGCTCCAGGGCCAGCCGTCTATCCCTCCCCCCTCCCCGGGTGGCCGATGGTGGGTATCCACTGTCTTTAACGTACAAATTTGACCAACAGTAACTTTATTTGTTAGAATGTGGCTAATTGTCTTCAGAACCATTTGGCCCTATTTGTGAAAAGCTGTGGTTACAAGGTTTCCTCCCACGTGTACAACAATGACAATAAAAGCAGTTTGAAAAAACAAAACACCAGCTAAGTTTGGTGAAAGAAAAATCAAAAGTTGTTTTAAACTACGAATGAATGCAGTGAGTCCTACACTCAAGTGTCAGCACTCAGTCTGCACCGATTGAAGTAGGACAGATTTGTTTTCCAGGCAATGGCTTCTCGGTCTAACATCACTTTTTCAAACACCTGTTCTCTTCATCACTTCCTGCTGTCAAACTCTTCTCTTCTTCATGCTTCTCCTCTTTGCATTTTAAATCTCTCGCTTCCATCTGCCGGCTCGCTGTTCCTACTTCCCCCTCTAACATTGACGTCTGACTTTTTTATAATTTCACCCTTTCCCCTCCCTCTTCATTACTCAACTCTCGTTGAGGTTGGAATATTTACCCGATGTTCACTATTTTCCAATCGTGGTCTTACACTGACGCCTCAACATTTGCAGGGAAACAGGTGCTTCTACAACAGTTTTGTCCTGAGATCCGTTGGGGACCCTTTGGTTCGTTAAGGGGACCCAATCTTGCAAGTTGTCGAAGACTTTTTCAAATTGTCGATGGCCGTTGATGTTTCCTCACATCGTAATACGAAACTTACAATCAGCTGCTTTAGCAGCATCTGGTCTGTTGGAAAGAAGGAATCATCTGAACCTTCTAGCAAGTCACAATGTGTCGGGGGGGAGTTGCTTTTAGAATGGGGTCTGATTTACGATGGTCTTTGAAACGTGGTGCATGTTGTGCCCTATTCCATACCCCTGTGTGAATACCTGGTTCACAGTGATGCACAGTGGTCGACACGGGTCAGAGTTGTCTGTAAGAAGAAGTTAAATGTTGCAGGGCTGTGCTGCAGTACTAGCGTTCATCAGTAACCTGTAAATACTTCTTTAGACAATATTAAGTCCTGTTTTGTCTCTAACCCAAAGAGGTCCCAGGGTGTACTCTCAAATCTCATAGAGGGTGTTGCCAGACCAGTTTTGCTATTTTGGCAGAGTAGTAACTGTGAATCAGGTGCTTGCTTAAATGAGTTGGACTTGCTGTCTTAATTCATCAGGAGTATTCTGGCACTTATGTGCAATGAACCAGTCAAAATGCCTTCTCCCATCCCCTTTAAAAGGCAGATATTTGGTAGCATGCCGGGTAGCTATTACATTGGAGGACTGGATGTCTGATGCTGGTAGGAAGATAGAGGCCATACACACAAATTATAAAATGTATGAAGAAATGGCAAAACGAGTTATTTTTAAAAAAAAGATAACCAGTTAGTCATTGCATCAGATGATAGTCTCGCCACAGACTTCACACATCCTCCCTCCAGATTTCTTTCTTTTGTTGCACGCCTGAAGACATCATCTTCCTCATATTGATGATGCTGCTGGCTGTCTGTCTCTTTCTGTCTCTTGGCTCACACATCTCTCTTTTCCCCCTGAATTCTGATTTTCTTCATTCGCCACTTCAGCGCTAGTTCAGAGCATTCTTAGATATTTTCAGTTCTTACATAAGACTGCAGGCCCGGTCTGACTTTGCACACTGTGTGTGTGTGTGTGTATGTGTGTGTGTGTGTGTGTGTGTGTGTGTGTGTAACAGCAGATCAATAAAGATTAAATCTCTTATCTACACATCATGAGTCCTGGTTAAAGTAAAAAAAAGGAACATTTTAAATTATTCTCCAGAATAGTTCTGTCACGTAAAGTCATTCAAAACAATCCATAACCTCTGAATTATCAGTTAGATTTGGAGATTTGAATCAAGGAGGTTTATTCGGACACTACTTCTTGGTTTTAGCATAGTTAGCTGTTAATTTGTAGTGGCGGCGGTGAATTCTCCAAAACTTGTGTTCTGCTGCAATAACCCAACATCCACAAACTTTGTGGGAAAAGAATCGGAAACACTAGCATGAGGACACATTCGTCAGGTTCTATAGTCGAGCTGACAGAATGGAAAACCCTATTACAGTTCTCAACGAACAGAAAACCTGGACTTTAGAGCTGGTCAGTACCAGAAATACTGCTCGTTCAACAGTGATTTCAGCCGTTTAGCATGGTCGCCTCACAGCAGGGCGGGAGCAACTTGAAGAAACAGACAAATCTTTTTTTAAAATGTAACTGTCTTTACTTGCAGTTTAAGAAAAAACGTTTTGAATTAATGACAGCCTTGCAGCCTGTGCACATCTGAAGACTACAGTCAGCGGAGACGATGTGGAGTTTTTTGTTGCATAACCTACCGCAGTCGAAAAAACGAACAGGTTCACTTGAGGCAAAGCTCAGAGGCGTTCACAGAGAAACATGCTAACAGACTGAAAAAAACACTGCTTTTTAGTAAAGTAATTTTCACCAGACAAATTACAACTGATGTGATGCTACCGGTAGTTTGTGATGTGGATGTCAGCATCTACAGGTTCCTGCCGTTTTCCATTACACGGAGCCACATTCTCACTATTTGATGGAAAACTATGTTCAAAGTCGGCCGTCTGCAGCTTGTGTGCGGCAGCGAGTGGGAGATCAAGCGAACAGTGAGCAGGAATAATCATTCTGAACGCAGCTCACATCCGCACAGATCATGACATGGCGGGCATTAATGATTCAGAGGCAGGCAGATGAAAAGAAAAGCTGGAAGATCGACAGAAAAGGAGGCCAGGTGTGAGAGGAGGGGGATACAAAGAGTGAGGGAAGAGAGAGGGGTGAGGAGGAAAAGATGAATTAGTCGAGTGAGAGAGGCTGAGTGGAAGTAATGTGTCAGAGTTTTCCTCCAACAGAATCTCGGGGAGTTTTTTTTCCCTTTTTTGTCGCCTTCTCAACTCAGAGCCATTTTGGTCGGTTCGCTCTCCACGCTAGAAATTAGGAAAAGTGTGACAAGACAGAATGGGGGAGGGATTGCATGACATTACAGCAGCGTGAACACCAGGCCTGACATTTACCATACCACCTTCCTGCTGCCACTTCCCAGCTTTTCAGACATTCGCAAGGCTTGCTGGTCATTTGTGTTTGTGGGAAACGGGTAATTAAAGTCAGACAAATGAGGAAGAATAAATCAGATGGTGGCTGAGCCAGACATCGTCTCTTCAATAAACTCCGCGTCAAGAATGACGGTTGATCCTGTATTTGTTTGAAAGAAAAACAAGTCGAATATCTACGCACCAAGTTCGGCGAACGCAAACGACAAATCATTTGCTGAAAAAGATTGAACCGCACTGGCAGAGAGAGAGAAAGAGAGGAGGTGAGGGTCCGCTGCCAACACTGTCAGCCCAATTACACACACTCACACACATACTCAGACACACACACACACTGGCGCAGCCTCCAGGGAGCATGGCAAGGTGCTGCTCGTAGCCGTGTCAGCTCACGTTACCTCCCGCAGGAAGCACGCAGACGCAAGCAACAGAAAGCAAGGGCAGAGAGGAGGAATACAGGTGGAAAAAAGAGGAGGAGATATGGAGAGAAAAAAGAAAAGAGGAGAGAAGAGTGGGTCCAAAAAAACATCTACTATCATTATACTGGAATACCTCAGGCCCACCTGTATGATGCTGTGTAACCCTGGAGAACACACTCCTGCATGAAGTGCATACATTAACGTAATCACACACACACACACACACACACTGCACTGTGTAGGCTGCAGGGGTGACCCTCTAATCACTGAAATGCTTTTTTTTTTTTTAATTTGGAAGTTTGTCATTTCTTTTTTTTTCTAGACTGGAATAGATTGCATCATTTAAATTATTTGTTTCCTTACCCCTTCGATCCTGGTCAGTAATGGGCATCAAGAACTACGACTTGGCCCCAGGAGGTGGCATTGATCTGAACCAGTGCACTTAATTGCCACAGTCATTACTTAACCAGTGGCCAAGATGAATATGATCAATAGAAAATAATCAGAAATACTCATCATTGCCAACTTGCACGGGCTGCGATCCTGCACGAAGCCGCAGCTCCTTAAGCCTCCACTAAGAGCTCGTAAACTCTATTGACCACAGTCATTACTGAGCATTTAAACACATTATCACAACTGGACTAGCTATTTAAATATATAACAGTCAAATTGCAGTAAATATTTTTAACACCTGCAGTTCAGGAAGTCTTCGGGTTCAACCAGTCAGACCACCACCCTGAGGAGGCTGCACTACTTTCTCATTTAAATACACCCTAAAAATCCCAGAATGCTTTGTAAGCTCAACTGATCTGGCTATATTGGCTATTGATTGGCTGTGCTGCACCCACACAAGTGAATTATTGAAGCTTTATTGGCCTATGCTGGAGAATGATAAGCCATGCCCAGGGGAACAACTTAAGGGGGCTGTTATCGATAAAGGAATGTTTGGGCAACGACTAGGGCATTACCACAGAGCTTCCAGGTCCCTCCCAGAGTACCGGTACTCCTCTACAAGGCAGAACAGCAACTACAAAATGTGATTTTGCTATTTAAAATGGAAGGAATTACTTCCCTCGACTAACAAATTCAGTATATATATGTTTTAAATGTAGGACCAGCAAAATGAGCACAAGCAATTTCTGATGGGCACCCACTTGACAAAAGGTATTAGCATGATTTCGAGTGCGTGGGTCTCAAGAGAGGATTAATTTGCTCAATTCCATTCCCTCGACAGAAAAGAGAGAAAGTTTTAAGCTCCGCGTCTCAAATGTAGAACGAGATTAAATTCCCTCAGTCGGTGACTCATTGAGCTTTTGGTATTATTTATATGAAATGAAATAGCTGTTTCTCGTACCCAAACTCGCTTACGCCGACCGTCAACTAAGCGGTAATGAAATTTGTGCCAGAAATCTGCAACACAATGCAACAGCGTCACTTGAAATTAGGAGAACGTCATTAATGCATCAGCCAATTAACGAAAGTAACAGTGTGATGTCAGCGGATGGATTTAGTATCGGCTCCGTTTTCAAATGCGCTCGTCTCTTAAATAATTAATTTCCCAAACGCGCTGCCGACAGCAAACAAAGCCATGGAGGCTGTAACCATAGAAACAGTCTTCAGTATTAACAGCCCCTAACTGTGGTAGCAGAGGTGACAGGCGGCAGAGGAGTTACTTTCATGTCGAGATTGCAGAGAATTTAGAGAGTTTTATGGATCGGAATGAATCAAACCAATCAGGTAAATTCATTTTGGTCAACATTAATAATATGGATGGATGGATGGATGGATGGATGGATGGATGGATGGTGGATGGGTGAATGGATAGATGGATGGATGGGTGAATGGATGGATGGATGGATGGATGGATGGATGGGTGGATGGATGGATGGATGGTAAATGGATGGATGGGTGGATGGATGGATGGATGGTGGATGGATGGATGGATGGATGGGTGGATGGATGGATGATGGATGGATGGATGGATGGGTGAATGGATGGATGGATGGATGGATGATAGCAACAGTTGATTACAGCTACGGGCCACCTTCCTGATGTGTTCTAAGCTCACCAACGTTAATCAGGCTCTGGTTCTGTCAAACACACTCGGGTTTCCACTATTCTGCTGCGTTTACACTAAATTCCTCTGGGTCCGGCCGGCGTACTCGGCCCTTCAGAGATCAGTGCCTGCTGACAGGCAGTGACAAAATCACAGTGTGACACGCAGGAGCATCCTGAGTGCTTTTTGCGTACAATAATAAACGGCAGCTCCCCGACTGCACACGCGTGTAGTACCGGTATTTCTTAGGCATGAAACTGATCCACGATGTCCCGGTACCGCCTGTGCAACATTTACAGCTCAGCCCTCATACATATGCATGGCCCTATTACCACCTCTCCTTTAGGTAAACACGCAGCCCCGCAGTCACCAGCTGACAATGCTGATGTGCTCCAACGAAAACGGCAAACTCTGAGGCCCACTTAGAAGAAAAAAGCTAAAAATGTGCAAGGAATTCATGCATGAACCTATGGCCTATATATTTTAATGATTCAAAGGAAGCAGCTGAGAGCTGTACGATTGGTGATTTAAATCACAGCCTTGAAGTCCCCTAAAACAGCAGCTCTACTGGTGCACTTGACTTTTCTCATAGCTGGTTCTACTATATGTGAAAGAATAAAGCTTTAAGAGTATATACAGCACGTTCAGAGAATAATAAATGGAACGTCTAGAAAGAAAATGTCTCTATTGTCACTGCCAAGGCTGCAGAACAATGCAAGAGGTGTTGGTACAGCTATGCTAGCACGTCTTGTCGTTCCCTGAGGTGACCGGCGACTGTTTTTATTGATTTATTAGGAAAGACTGAAACATAAATTTTCAAAAGCACTTCTGGTGATCATCCGCTGAATTTCATCTGCCTTGAAAAGCTTAAACAGCTTGTTTTATGGCAGCTTAGGCCATTTAATAAATTAAATAAATATGCACGCTCAAAGCCTTCCCAGAGGACGGTGTTTTTTTTTTTGGTTTTTTTTTAAATAAATTGAAGATAAATATTTCAAAACTTCACAAACACGAGTCATTCAGCTTCAACTTTAGCTTTATTTATTTATTTAGCCTGTTATGCCTGTGACCCCCCAAACAAGCATCAGTGGCAGGAGAAGGTCCCCTTTAACAGGAAGAAACCCCGAGCGGGACCAGACTCCTGGAGAAGAGGGGGGAAATGGGCCAAGAAGAGGAGAAGAACACACAAGATTTACATTAATCAACATATTTTTTTTAAAAATATCCTTCTCTGTCATGCACAAAAGTCACGAGTGTAGAACTAGTGACATTAAAAACATAAAACATTTTAAGGACAAGCCCAAACGTGTGACAAGCCCACGAACTCTGGAATTTAGATGGGTTTTTAACCCTCCAAGCATGCATCATGTTGCATCAGGCACGCAGAATTAGTTTTTAGGAACAGATGGCGAACAGCCGTTTCAAGGGAGTCACTCATTAAAATTGCACTTAATGAACATTACTAAAGTTCTGCTTCAATTGCTCAAACAGAGATAAACATGTGCATTCCGCGAGTTATTAATATTGAGTGCTTATTGACTTATTACATCTTTAAATATCAGTTTAAGAAAATGCCGAGAATTATGAACCACAGGTTAGAGAATGGTTGATAGAGTGCAACACCAAATGTTAGCGTGCTAAGGTTAGCACAAGGAAAAAAGGTTAGAGGGCAACTGACCCATGGACCAGAGGGGCCACCCCCTTTCGATGAAATGTCTGTTTTTAATATTACCAATCAATAGCATGCTTCTGCTGAGTGCCACCAGAGTAAGACCCGCATCAGGAGGACTCAGAGGGGTGGAATGACCCCTGCAGAGCCACTGACGAAGCTGAACCAACCCTTTTGATGCGTTCACTCTGTTAAATAACGCTTATTTTTTCTGACTCCTGATAATCCGCAGCGAAATCAAAAGTGTTCCAGGGACATATGCTAAGGCACTTCATGAACCCTTCCACAGTGGTAAAAGAGAACCCAGGAAGTCAATCCAGTGATCTTTGGGTCACAGGGTCACTTCTCTGGCCCCACCGTGCGGCGCCATGGCTGAGGTGTGGTGCTTGCATAGAGCGGCCATATTGTTCCAGTTGGCTGCGACTGCTCCGTGACTGACAGGAGACACTGATGGAGTCAGGAGGCTGTCAGCTAACGTCTGTCCGACTGTCTGTAGTCCCTTATTATCAGAACCTTCCAGTGAATAATGAAACCTGACAGTGACACAGCAGGTGGGCGCTGAACACAGCAGATGAGATCATTTCTGTACATCCAAGTCATGTTTTTTTCTTTTTTTTCAGGAACCTCATTAAATTAGGCGGTATTTCATTCAATAGCTGAGTTTAAATGCAAGCATTCCATCAAAAATAGCAATGAATTGTTCCTCTGTTGAATTGTTCTTAGTTCTCCCCTTATAATCAGTCTTCTCTATGTACCCCCCCTCCCTCTGTGGCAGGCAGACAAGGAGGCCGAAAGCTCCGCAAACACGCTCCTCTGCCAGGTTTAAAACCCCCACACACAGAAAACAAAGATGTAATCTCAAACACACACCACTGCCCAAACCCACCAACGTATAAAGTCACCTTCTGGCTCCGATCCATTCAGATGCAACACCGACCTTCTGCATCATCCCTGCAAGTTATTTTTACTGGTCTCATAAACAGGGTTTATAAAGTAAATGTGGCTGTTGATGCCTTGTCCTCTATTCACATGCACGGACAATATGACAGTAAACTTCTTTCAAAACATTATTTCAATTCAAGTCGCCTCTGAGCCTGACGACAAAGGTCAAATGTACCTGTTAGAAATGTGTCCATTCATTGCATTCTAAAGAGAAGAAAAGTGTCAGCAAGGGCGGGAAGGAAGATAAATTATCAGTAGATGTTAATAATAAAGATTTTCATGTAACTCAAGGGCACATAAGAGGCAAAAGGATGAAGATGAAAGAGCAGCGGCTGCATAAAAGATTGCCAAATATGTGACACGAGTCAAAGAAGAGTGAGTTAACTCGTATCACAAAGCCTGCGATCACTCAAATATTATAGGAATTGTGCTTCTCATTATATAGACGCATCTATAACATGCTGTAACAGACAGCAACTGCAGGAAAATATGTTTGCTTGTGCGTGTGCATGGTTTGTGGAAGGGAAGATGTTTACACACACATCAGGCTTGAACAAAAATGACCAAATAATCCGCCCAGTCGTCGTCCATTAGTGGGAAATTAACGGACAAAAAGGGAGCGACAATCTGCGCTAGCTCTTGTTCCTGCGCGGCGCGCCTCTTTCTGACTGAACCAGATCGACCCCGACAGAGAGAGACACTGCTGATGGTGCATTTGGCGCGTCTCGGCCCTTAAACAATAGCTCTGTCTGGAAATCCTTCACGGCTGTTGTTCAACGGCTCCCTGAAGGGAAATCTGTTTGGCTGCAACTTTAGCTCGTTGACGACATCCCGTTATTCGTGGCGCTTGCCTCTGCCTTCCAAAATATCCTGATATAAATACGCCAGTATTCTTGGACCTAATTTCACCGGGTTTCACAACCCAAAACAAAAAGCCTTATTTAACATCCATGCTTAAAAGGAGAATTTCTTGCACCCTAACTGTCCATCTGTTTTGCCCCTGTAGTCCTGGCCCACTTTCCAGAACATCTCTTCTGCAGAGCTGCACTTGGAGCTTACAAGCAAGTCAGAAGCACGAGCACGTTCACCCTTTCAAGGTGCACGGCGCCGAACTTTACAGTAGAGTGTCACTATCGGTTCCACCTGCAAATGCATCTTGCTTAACGTCCGAATGTGGCGTCCAAATTTTTAGGATAACAGCTTAGTCGGTTACTATGACAACGAGGGCATGCCAGTCCTAGCAGGCACTCTAATATTTACTGAGCAGAAACATGTTTACTGCCTGCCACGGTCATGGGTGATAATACTGGTCCACCTGGTGCTTTCTATATAACAGACTTCATTTATCTTTAATGAGGCCACCACAGGCGCAAACACGGTTCTGGTCATCTGCAATAGTTCTATGGATTTATACTTTGGTTTTCCTACTTCAACCCCTTTCAACATGACTTTTCCCCCCTTTTTTGTGTCTTATGGTAGAAAAACAAAGTGCACAACATAGTTCTGATGAAGATGATGATGTTTTTGACTGGTGGAAGTGAGGAAGAACTGGTCCTCGGGAGGAAAAAAGACACTGAACATAATGAAGATTCGTGACCCCGTTTTCAAACCGCTTGTAAGGTGTCAACTGAAGCATGGAGCAACCGAAGTGGAGGAAAACACACCAGCTCCCTTTGGGCAGCACCAGCCCGTCTCATTCGGGACGCGGGACCCCGGGTCAAAGAAGAGGTTTGCACCAGGTCTCAAACCAGCCAGAGAATAATGATTAAGAAACATCTGAGCTCAGAATAAGATGGTTTTTATTGTTGGATATGGATATAGGACATGGAATAAACATGAGAAGAAACACAGATGGAATGGATGGAGAAGTTTGTGGAATAGTGTTTTGGTAGAAAATATAGGCTACTGCATTTTGGATGAAGGGTCTTGGATAGTGTAGTGGCTGTATGATGGCGTCCTAAAGAGGTTTCCATAAATGCATGCATCTTTGAAGAGCTCGTTCTTCCAGAAAGGCTTCTGCTTGATGATGCAGATGGTGATTCCAGCTGAGGTCGACTCGCTGGACCGGAAGACATGCGGCTCCATTACGGAACCGGTGTCTTCGAATCGGTCAGCTGTTATTTGCCAAGCATTTCTGCAGCGTCATACAGTAGATCATGATGTGTTGCCATCATCCTTTAACGGAACCCCTGCAAATCCCGTGAGTTTAAAATCTTTTTTAAGATGAGGAACAGCGTCGGCATCCTTCGGCTTCAATATGCATGAACTGCTTCTGACCTACAAGGTCCTTAGAGACAAAACTCTATCATATATGGAGAAGCTTATGGCACTAAACCATTCACATCCCCTCCCCTCCCCTCCCCTCCCCTCCCCTCCCCTCCCCTCCCCTCCTCTCCTCTCCTCTCCTCTCCCCTTCTCTTCTCTCCTCTCCCCTTCTCTTCTCTCCTCTCCTCCCCTCCCCTCCCCTCCCCTCCCCTCCCCTCCCCTCCCCTCCCCATCTCTCCTCTCCTCTCCTCTCCTCTCCTCTCCTCTCCTCTCCTCTCCTCTCCTCTCCTCTCCTCTCCCCTTCTCTCCTCTCCTCTCCTCTCATCCCCTTCTCCTCTCCTCTCATCCCCTTCTCCTCTCCTCTCCCTCCTCTCCTCTCTCCTCTCCTCTTCCTCTCCTCTCCTCCTCCTCTCCTCTCCTCTTCCTCTCCTCTCCTCTCCTCCCCTCTCCTCTCCTCTCCTCTCCTCTCCTCTCTCCTCTCCTCTCCTCTCCTCTCATCCCCTTCTCCTCTCCTCTCCTCTCTCTCCTCTCCTCTCCCCTTCTCTCCTCTCCCCTCCCCTCCCCTCCTCTCCCCTCCCCTCCTCTCCTCTCCCCTTCTCTCCTCTCCTCCTCTCTCCTCTCCTCTCCTCTCCTCTCCTCCTCCTCTCCTCTCCTCTCCTCTCCTCTCCTCTCCTCTCCGTGCACTGAACTCTGACCCCCCACTGAATCTTCTACATCTCCAGTAACGTGTCTATTTGCATCCCTTCTGTCTTTTCTATCCTCCCAGATTTCTCTCCTTCAGGATGGTCACCCCCCTCCCCATATGACCCTGTTCCAGCTCAGGGTTTCTCCCTGGTAAAAAGGTTTTTCTATGCCACAGTTGCACCCACTGCTCACATTCGTGGGTGTAAAAGAAGCTTCTGTTTTTGCACAGATTTCCCTAGAATGGGGTTTGTCCTCTTTCAGCATCAGGAAAAAAGAACAAGTTCTTGGACTCATCAGCTATCAGCTGCATGGGTGTTTTACACTCAGTAACCTGAAATATGTATATTACTGCAACACCTTTTGTGTTCTGTGCAGGAGTCGCATCATTGTGGATGGGAATAAAATGGCTTGGTTGAGGGTGGGTGGAATAAAACCGACGCTGCTATCTGGATAAAATAAAGGGAGCAAGAAGTCGAGGTCATAAGAGACGGAAGCAGAAAGACTGAAGAGACAGAGGGGTTAGAGAGGCAAAGTGGAGGAGCTGGCATGGGAGAGAGCGAGAGTAGGGGAAGATCAAGTCATTAGGAGGTAGCTGTAGACGAGGCGCTGGGTCTACAGGTCAGCACTTTATTTTAGGGTTGCGGCCTGCACCTTTACAAGTATTTTTCTGTAGCTGTCTATACGTACAAGCGGTAGGTCTGGATGTTGGAGCGTTTGGCTGCAACATTTATCGTTAACCCTGCTGATGGTTTGTTCTGATGAACAATAAGAGAGCAGCAGATTGAGGGAAGGTGGACGATCATTAACAAGTGGGTTTACGGTGCGCTGAAGAGGGGGAAGGGGCTGGAAGGAGAGGTATAGATCACGGGGAAGGGGGGTGACCGTGCGAGAGATCAGAGGTTGAGCGGGTTGAGATGTAGATAGGAGAGAAGGAAGAAGAAGGAGAAGAAGAATGGTCTTCTGGGGATGAAGAGAAAAAGAAAAAAACATTTGGAAGCTTTTAGAGTCCATTATATGACAAGTATTGATTTTCCATTGACTCTAATGGACATTATGAGGCCTGCATATTCATCTAAAGCCATTAAACAATTAGCTTCTGAGTAATGCACACACACAAACACACACACACACACACATATACACACACACGGCCATAACCACACAAGAGTTGCTGACTCATTAGCTTTAGAGATGAATAATAATCCTATTATCCTTTTGTCTTTTATTTTACTCGACAAAAGCAGAGTGGATGTGTGTGGATGTGTGTGTATGTGTGTTGGTCATGTCGCACTGTGAGGACCAGGGGATGCATTCCTCTGGCAAAGGGAGGTCATTCACCAAAGTTTGTGTGTAATTGAGATGGATTTTCTTAGGTGAGGCAACTGCTGGAATATTAAGTGTGTACCATCAGCTCAGACTCACATAAGGAAGCTCTGGCTGCAGGAGTGCTAATGAGTTGCACTGTTTTATCTGGAAAAGACCTCGGAACGATTTGGCCGAGCGGCCGCTACTGCTGCTACAGCTGCTGCTCCCCTTACAAATTTGACTTCTCCGAAGGCAACATGGGTTTGCTTTGGCCGGGAGAGTGTTGACCTCCCGACTAATTAGTCTCACTTAGCCGGGAGAAAATGAACACTGCCTTTATCTGAGCGCCTTTCTTACGAGGCCAAATCAAGTGCAAATATTGGAAAAATGAGAAGCAAACTGGGGAATATGTACATACCGAATGGGATACATATGAGCCAGCATAACTGAGTTGGTGTTGGAATGAGTCACAGTAAATGATACTTTTATTATTCATGCTCGTGTAGGAGGTGGGTGGTCACATTGATATGCACACACGTGCATATTCTGCAGCTCAAACACAGAAAACACTTTTTGCACTGTTCATGTTTTGGGTGGCTGTTAAAGTAAAGTATTTTTTTCTTTTGTATTTTTCTATCTGTTGCGGTAGCAAAATTAGGATCAACCTAAAAATCATATTGGAACAAGTGCGAACGGAGCATGAAAGCTGGGCTGACCGAGGGATGGCAGACATGGAGCTGTTGGACACGTGCGCCATTCTCCATCCAATAACGGTGTAGCTACCGAAAGACGTCCTACATCCATCTTCAGCACTGTTGAGACACCAAACACACATTTGTGTAACTCCGAGTTTTTCTAAGCTTGACTGGGAGATGTGGGATGTTGCCCCACGGACTGAACCCACTGACTGAACCCCCATACTGACGGGTATTTCAGCGCTCAATTTTGAGGTGTATAAATGGATGCATTTTTATGTGCATGCTGGTCCTGCAGTCCAGGACACAAACGCGAGACAGTGACAAGAAAAAAATGTAAAGAATTGATCATCTACAGCAACATTTTCTGTGTTCTGTGGTCCTAAAAATACAAAAACAACACCACCCGTTACTTCAAACCCCTAGACGCAGCCACGGCTCATAAACGATTACGTTCAGCTCTTAGGACCCATTTTTAGTGCAGTGGTGTTGAAATTGGACTGGATACATCCTCCAACAACTATTTTGACTGTTAAGTCCTGCACTTAACAAGAGACAAACAAATTTAACAAAAGACAAAACTCGTGAAAGTAGCGGCCATTTTTATTTAAATCAAAGGTGATATTATGATATTATCCCAGACTCACTGAATTTAAGATGCACATTTTTGTAAAAGCCAGAGAACAAATCCAATTATATTAAAAGGCTTTAAAAATAATGATGCCCACAGCGTTCATGTCACAGCAGGGATCTGCAACATTATCTCTGTGTGCTCATTATTTTGATAAAGATTAAAGGTAATAAAGCTGTTATACACCAGTGACGCATTTAAGGTGTTACACAAATGTGCCTATAAAGGGTGCACATAAGCCCATAAAATATATTTCATCATTTTGTGCAATTTTTTACACACAAGACTGGAAAAAGTCCATTTTTTTCTCAGCTATTGAAAATTCCTGGCCCCTGGAGCAGGTTCTCCGGGGGAGGAGAGCCAGAGCAGCGCTGCTCGAGAGCTCGAGACTTCTGTTCTGCACAAAAATTCACGTGATGTAAAATCGACTTTTGTTCTAAATAATGGACCTAAGATAATAGTGGCTGAGAACACACTTAAAAAAGATATCTGACAGTGATTGTTTGGACCAGTAGACAGAGCTGTGCATTTGATCAGCGATTAGCCATGGCTAACATTTGACGCTAATTCAGCACAACATTACAAATTGTGCCAATTAAATTCTCCAAACATATTTAGCATCGACATATGCTATTGTTGGGCTGGGTAAAACAGATGGCTGAAGTTATTTCTATTAAAAAAAACATTCAGACTTTTCCCAGACTGTCCTCCGACTGTTGGCCGCAGTCATCCAGGTCGACATTATTATCACTTATTATACTCACACTTGCATAATTAGCCTACTATTAATAACTAGTAAACTCAGAACTTTCTTTCTCATAAGGACGGGCCCAGTGCGAGCCAATAAGCTCAGGCTTGATTCAAATTCTGCTGGACAGGTACTGGGCGAAATTAAAAAATATTTGGACATTCAGCACCAGTGACTGTTATTGATTTCACAGATAATCAATCCTGAACAGACCAGATTTCTGTCGGCTGAACAAATGTAGGACATTAGTTATGTCTGTGTTTCTCTGACCTCTATTTTCCTCACTTTACCTCTCTAACACACACACACACACACACACACACACACACTCACATACAAATACACACGCTGCTGTGTTATTTCTCTTTCTCCTATTTTCTCAGTCCCTCCTATTCTTTCTCCGGTGTGCTCTGTTATCTCCTGTAAAGTACTGCAGATAAGCATTTGGAGGTGAGGGAGGATAATACACAACATGTTCATGAGAACTGGAGTGTGCCAAAGTCAAGGTCAAGTTGTGCGCCTGCCAATGTGTACGTGTGTGTGTGTGTGTGTGTGTGCAAGAGAGATTTACTACCCCATCTTCTCTGTCTTTATCTGTATCCTTATCCACACCTTGGCAGCATTTCCTTGGAGAGCGCACACAATATAAAATGTTGGAACACTCTCACAAACACACGCGCACGCACGCATTTGTCAAAGGCGGCGGTAGATCACGAGCCGTGAATACAGGATGATGCAGAGCAGCCCAGCGAACACGAGTCACCGTCGCTCTTCTTGGCAATCCCCCCTCATTTGTCTCTGCTCTTAGACTCCAGTCTCTCTTTCACTTTATCCCTTTATTCGCCTTGCACTTATCTCCTCCCATTCCTTCTCTGCCTTAGTCTCTTATTTATGTAACTTCCTCTCCTCCAGCTGCTCTCTTGTGTCAGTTTTTATTCCCTGTGCTCTTTAAGTTAATTGATTACTTCCTTCTTATAACTTCTTTATCCTGTGCTACCTGGGGTTAAACGGTACCTTTTTGGAAAAAAAAATGCAGTTCTTCTTATTATTATCATTCGAATTTTAGAATCTTTCATATTCTCAAAGTAAAAGCAAGTTCTGTAAAGATGACTTTAGGCATGGATTAATGAGAATGTCATCCATACACATTCTCTTAGGTTATAGTTTAAATAAATTCACTTTCGTGATTACCTTTGCACCTAATGCATTGTTTTAAGCTATTTATTAAATGAACACATTTCGTCCTGCATAAAGGACAAAGTATACATCACACACACAGGACTGATTAGAATATGGTTGTACGCCTTCACGCCCTTGTCACTCATTTACCCGGCCTGCATTTGTTCAATTTTTAAACCATGTCTCCAGGGAATGCGTTCGAGCGCTAACACTGCTAGACAAAACAGGCTCAATGAGTGCGTTTACATGCGCATCGAAATAGAACTAAACTTGTCGCTCAATTAGTGTGAACAATTTATACAACCCAGTAACCAGATTATCAGTGGAGTCAAGCCACGCCCCCTCCCCAGCAGGTGGCGACTTGCGCTGTTTTGCTGTGTTGTCTTTGGGCCACACTGGTTGACCTTTTACATCAAACCACAATAATCCATAAAGAAGTTAGCCAACGAGGTAGCAGCCACAGCTAAATCAGCGATAGCAGCAATTGACACGTTTAAATGTCAATACTTATGAAAAGTTCTGCTTTTTGAGCACCTTAGAGACACCATAAGCATGGTGTTGATGGTTGTGCACGTGTCAAGCGTATATTGAAACGGAGAGATAAAGGACGTTGCTCTGCCATGTTTTAGCACCTCCTAGGTCTCTACCAGTTGCTGTTTTGTAAAGCTTCTTCTTCTACAGGTCACATGGACCAGCTCACCCTTCACATGCTCTCATAAGTCGCCAACCAAGTGATCTGGAAGAGGTAGTCCGGCTACATTCGGCCGTCTCTGAGCCGATTCTAGTCGAGCTACAGTGCCCATGTGCATTTTATGTAATTGAACTACCGCATTCAGTCTCCTTATGTACATGTGAACACGCTTATAGTGCCAACTAGTGGCCACATAAAGCACAACATGCATCCAAAATAAAAATCCACACAAAAAACAGATATTGGGAAATAAAGAGGTTTTTTTTTTTTTTTTTAATCTGGATGTTCACACAAACAAGGGGAGCAAGAGAAGCTAAAGACGAATAGAAAAAGAATCTTCATCAAAGTGATTCTCCTTCCCTTCTCCATACCCCCATTTTTCCAGCTTTCCAATCTCTGTGAGAAAGACATTGATGCAAATAAAACTAAATGATGATGCAGGCCAGTAACTAAATTCCTTTTTTTCTTTAACCACAAGCTGAGGCTGAACCCCATGGCATTAATCTGTAGTGACACTAATCTTGTACCCCTGCTTTGAAAGTGTTTTGATTATCTTTGCCTCCGGTTTGGACATCTGGGGGAAGTGTGCATGTTTTAGAACTTTTGCACGCACTCAAAATCCCCTTTTGAAGCATTATAGTGAACTGCATGCTCCTTGCTTATGCTGAGAGCAGCCTCTGCACAGCGGGCGCGGAGGAAGTTTCAAGTTTGTTGGTTAGTGTTGGTTAGATTATGTTTTTATCGTTGAGCTTTTCTGTTCCGTAATTGAATGATTGCTCTCAAAAGAACAGCAGTACGTAAGCAGTGTTTTGAAAGATCTATATCATTATTTTCATTATATTCGTCATCTTGTGGTGTACCGGTAATTAACCTCTGGTACTCTCAGTATTATAGACGTTAAGTGGAACTGTCAACCTTGGTAACATTCCAGCGCACATGGCTGTTTTTATCGGAACTATCTTTTCTATCTCGCATGGCTGTCAATGAGTGCTTCAGATCGTAGCGGAGCTGTTTCAATGTTGGTCGTCATGCGGGTGTAATTTGGGATGAAGAGGGTGAGGGCAGGAAAAAAGTCCGGAAGATGATTTGAATATGTACGTGTAAAGCTTGCAGGGAATGTGGGACGTGTTAGTCGCTGTTGAAAGGATGTTTACAATTAAAGCGATTCTTAGACGTGGTAATGGCATTGGGGGAGTGATCGTGCACCCAAAAGTGTGGTAAAAATTGTCTTCACATTATATGTTTGTACAGGATTGGATGGAACCTTGGGTAGAAAGTACATTATTTTCCATTTTCTCTTTGTTTGTTTGGCTTTCTCAGTTCACAATGGAGTGATAGAACCATGCCATACCATAGCATACCATTCTATACCATACCATACTGTACCATCTTATTTTAGCTCAGTCTGTTGGGAACTAGGCTGAGAAGAGGCTAGTTCTTGGTTTGTGCCCCAGGGGAGACAGAACATGGAAGGTGTTCTGGAAGTAGGGGAAGATGCCAGAACACCTTCAGAGGATTGCCAAAAGGGGTGACATTTAATTTAAAATTTGCCCCAATAGCTATTGATATTAGTTGATCCTGATCATCTTAACTTCATCTTCAGTGAAAAAGGTTCCTGTACCCTGTATCACCAGGCGTGGTTTCATCACGTAATGTAGCTCAAGGATGCGCCTGAGCAAGGACTCAAGGCAACGGTCCTGCTGCACCTCAGTAACCGGAGCGAAATTGTGTGTTTCCATCCTCAAAAGAGCCAAAAGACAAGAGAGTCAAAAGGAGGCATATTTTTTCAAAACAAAGCAACGGATAATTCCAGCTTTAGTGGCCATCCTGTGGGACGTAAAGATGAACAAGAGTAACAAAGACATGAAAAAAAAAACGTGGTCCGTTTCTGAAAGCAGCGCTCATGGCAAAATCAAATAAGGTGTAAAAGTCACCTTCGGAAATGCCTTTTAAAGGAGTCAAGTGCATAATGGTAAAACTACTGTATGGATGTGTCTTGACATCTCTTGCTGTGTCAAGTGCCTCTGCTCTGATCCCTCTCCTCCTCCTCTGCGGCAGAAAGGGATGGATCACTCCTTCTTCAAAGTCTTGCTTTCATCTCCTTCCCATCACACCATCCTCTGGGGGTGGGAGCCAAGGAGCGGCACAAGCAGACAGTACCGGCTTTTTATACATCCTTCTCCTCCCTTGTTCCTTTCCTCCTCCTCCTTATCCCACCCCACCTCACCCCCTTCCCTCTGCATGTTTTTCCGGGACACTGTTGGTCCTCCGTGACCCAAGAGCTCACGAATTTCTTCACTTTTCTGTTTCTGCCCACACTTTATTTAAATTAACTTTGTTCTCCTGCCTTCCGCCAGTGCTCAACTTTTAATTTAAGACTTATCCAACAAGCAGACAATCTAAGCTGCAGAAAAATGGGTCCTGACTTAACTGCTGTACAATTTTTAACATGATTGCTTTCATAATTACTTTATATATTCAACAGCGATTTACTATTCCTCTAAGCGTGTGTTGCTTTTCATTATTTGGAGGTCTATCATTATTCACAGCACAGTCTCAACCCTTGGGCTTCAACCTCTGCTGTTTCAGTCATGTCCATCAGAAGCACCTTTTAAGCATCTAGATGAGACACATTAGGCTTGAAAATACTCAAAATGTAAACATCAGGATGAAACTGAAGAGCAACAGGACACTGAGAAGCCATCAAAGGCTTCCAATGTGAAGTTTAGCAAAAGGACACACTTTGATTTTCTCCCCCGAGAGAGTTCCCATATAGTGGGGAAAGCAGAGATTAGCCATGTTTTCCTAAACCTTCTGCATATATTTATGTACATATATATGTGTTTGTTTGTTAGAGGGGCTTTGTGGTTGCAAGAGGCGTCTGGATTAGATGCCGTGGGACAAACAGCATAAAAAGAAAACTGGTATTTTTAGCAAGAACAGCTTTTGGTGTCGGAGATTTTAAAATTCAACGCAATTATCCGTATTTTTCTACAAAGCGCACCGAGTGGACTGGTGTGGACTTTAGACCACTGAGGTGTACGGTTTAAAAAGCTTATTAACCCCAGGCAACATGTTTTAGACCGGATTGTCTGCCTTTGTGTTGCAATGATTTTCATGTTTTAAAAATAATATGAAAGAAAAGAAAATCCCTATCTGCTTCAGACAGAGTGACTTAATACAACGCATGGAAATAGACTTTCACATTACCTTCCCAGATAGGAATTATTTTGTTAGTTCTTTTCATCATTTGAGATTTAGAGCTTAGGCAGAATAAGGGTTTTTCTATATGGCAACAAACTCAATCAAAAACACTTTGCCTCCGTATGATTTGCTGTCTTACACTCCTCCAAAAACAAACAAAAAGTAATCATTGATGCTGACTTGTGACATTACTGTTTGACAGCTTAATTGAACTTGCTTTCTGACTCAATCAGACCCCTGATTAACAAAAGCTTCAATTAGTTGATCCTGCACTTCAACACTGGGATGAAAGGGAAGACTTATTGACTGAGGTACAGAGCCCAACAATTAGCAACAATCACTGATATCATTTTAATTAGTCCACCAGACATAATAGATTTGTTGCCTCAAGATTGGCAGGTTAGGTGTGTCAGGTTGCTTGGTGGCTATCGCACGGTTATCATTTTAAGGATGCCACCAAAAAAAAAAAGTGGAAAAGCTGCCGAGCTGATTGTAAACACATTCCTATCTCCAGCTTTCTTAATGTAAACGTGTTTACCAACGTGTTTACACCTGACCCCTGTGACTTCTGGCAACCGGACTCTGAGGAATGGTTGAGGTGCTCAAACATGCAGAAGAAGCTGGATGACCCATGAGAAGCCACATGAGTGTCTGGTCAAAATACATCCTTGCGAACATGTTTGTTTTATATGTTGGGAGAGAAGATTTCTCAATATAATCAGACCTGAAGCTGTCACACACACAGCTGATAGAAACTAACCATATATTGTGTCACTTAAAGCACAGCTGTCATTTCACATTCCAGTTTTCTTCATAATAATCCCACGGACCAAATTCCAATCCCTCTGAGCACCGCGCAAGGCAGAAGGGCTCCCTTTTATGAAACCTGCCAATTTAGCCTCAGCACTACCGCAAGTTATTTTCATTTCCGCTATGATGCCTGGCCAAGGCACACAGTGTCTGTCTGCCTCTTTTATCATCCTGGGCTGTGCTTTCCACAGGTATGCCCGAGCCAAGGGGTGTGCTTTAAATTCATTATCAGCTGTCTTAAAGATGAGAAGCCAATCTGTCTGAACAGTGTCTGGAATCCTGAAAAACATCGCTGAGTCACAATGAGCCACGGCGATCTGAGACAGATAGATAGATAGATAGATAGATAGATAGATAGATAGATAGATAGATAGATAGATAGATAGATAGATAGATAGATAGATAGATAGATAGATAGATAGATAGATAGATAGATAGATAGATAGATAGATAGACAGACAGACAGACAGACAGACAGACAGACAGACAGACAGACAGACAGACAGACAGACAGACAGATGTACACAGTGACAGAATCAGTTTTTCACCGGTGTCTAACATGACTAGAAGCCCATGAGAAGAGCTCGTCGCAGCAGGAAGAGTTGCGCATCAGCGTCATACTGAGGGAGAGCCTGTGTTTCCGAGCGTGTGCATATGTGCCTCTCACATCGGTGATTGTTCACTGAGCAGGCAGATCCGTTTTATTAAAAGCTGGGCTTGAGACATGTTCCGATTCTCCTCATTGGCGCCGGCAGCTGAAGCACGTGGAGGCTGTGGAATACCGGCCATACTTACCAGAAAGTATGGCCGGTAAGTATTTATGATATAAGCCTTCACCACGACAATGCCGAGGTGATGCTAAGGTGAGTTTTTTGACCAAAACAGCAAAGCTGAAAGTGAAGGTACCCTGGCTGATGAAATGGATGCATAAAAAGAATGGCTCCTCCCCCTTCCTGGGGTTTTTAAACTCACTTCACCGTCCCTTTGTGTGCCAGATTGTCTCGTCCCAGCGTCTGTACCCTCCTGTTTGATTTCAAAGATGCGTTGACCTGCTTTTGGGTGCTTTTGGGATCCGATTTAGTGAAACCGTTTCCCCAGTCTGTCCCAGCAGTCAGTGGGGGGAGGCAGGAATGAACATGAATTCAGTCTCCAATTAGCTTAATGTGCACGTTTCGGACTTTGTGAGGAAAGTGAAGTACTTACCTGAGCATGGCCCAGAACCTGGGATCCAAACCCCTGCAGCTCTATGCTGAGGTCTCATACTAAGTATAATGTTGAGGTCATCATTCTTCCCATGTCCTCTCCCTCCTCTTTACATTAAGGTGCTTAGCTTTGTGGGAATATTCCTCTGCTGACGTGTACGCCGGGATGTGAGAGGTCACCGAAACTTCAAGGATAGCACAATCAGTGTTGGCAGGAATTCAATGTCAACGATAAAGGTTATCTGGGAACCGGTGGGACGGCTGCAATTTTTACGTTCACTACATAAACGTATACATATAATGAATGATCTCTCTTACAGTCAGCCCACCAAGGTTTTTTCTCCTTGACGTCTCCTCTATGGCAGTGCACTCCCATTGTTTTGATGCATGAGCTATGTGTATTTATATGATTTAACAGATGCCTTTTCCCTTTACAAAGATCCGTATCATGGAATGTCCCAAATGGAAAACAGTGCGAGATGGAAATGTAGACTTTATTTATGCTTAACCTTAAGGTGGAGAGGACACACTTACTGTACTCACCCTGCTGCTGAGCTTCCCTCATAAGCATCCATGTGAACACACCGGCTGCCGTGCTTAAAACTCAAAATGGTGCGAGAGAGCATAGAAAGACCCTATAATGTCAGGTTTCTTTGCGAAGGAGATGAAAGAGGAAAGATCAAACAAGCTGCGGGACATGATACAGGAAATGTCATCCCTCCCCAGATGCACACACTTTCGCAGTATAAGGAAATTAAGATGGAACATGTGTGGATCCACTGGAGAGCAAATATGTACAAGTGCCAGCATGTTTCCGCGCGTGTTTTTCGCGAATGCCATCCGCGCCGCCTGCCAGCAGCTCACTGCGAGTAAACCCCCGCAGCATGAGCGGACTGATGTTAGGAGCATTTTCTTTTTGGACAAGATGTCCTTCCTGGGACCCGCAGGAGACACACAAAGCACCATGGGGGACGCACCCGACACTCGGGCAGAAACCAGATAGATCCCGTTGGTGAACCTTGCCAGGGTTGTACATTAAAATAAGAATCAGCCACATAAAGAAGCAACACTGCCATTTCATCCACTAATCTATCCAGTGTAATTATCCAAATGTCCAGCAGAAATTATTTTACATTTTCCAATTTCAACATAAGATGTTTGTTACATGTACAGCCTCCAGTGGAAATGCAAGCTGAGAACTGGAACCCATTGAAGCGTGATAACAACAGATTCATATTGTTAATCCCTTTCAAACCTAAATAACTATGTTCAAAGCTGTGGTAACAATGTTTCTGAAAGGAACAGCCTCTAAACTATTCCAATAAACCCCTGATACACTGAGTTTATCGCACGACAGATCTGAACAAGGCCTTTATTAGTTCACCATGCAGGTGGCCAGGACGTGTTTTATCGGTTGCATTTATCTCCCGACCACCTCCAGAGCCATGGCAGCATGCCATCATTGTTTAGTGAATACACACAAATCTTCTCGTTTCATAAATGCTGCTCACCAATCCTCTTACTAAACGCGACCCAAAGGCTACTTCACTTCACTTAACCAGTGAGTTTCGGGACTTTTGTTTCTCGACGGCTCCCCGTCTGCGTTGCTCAGCAGACGTCTGAAATCCAGACCCGGCCGCCTGTGATGGAGCATCCAGAGTGTAATCGCCAGATCAAACACGAGACTAAAAGATGAACCGACAGGATTGGGGGGGTGGGGGTAGAGGCAATGTAGTAGTGCGTCTGTGTGTTCAATAATCCGTCTTAATCGGGCTCTGAACGTCACCATACAAAAGGGTTAACTTTGAAAATGCGCACGATCCGGGCCCTCTCACAAGGTCAGACAGACTGCTCAGCATTTAAAAGTAATGGGGGAAGAAAAAAGAAAAACACAGGGTGTAACACATGTTAAATGTAGCTTTGTGCATGCTGATGCTGATTCATTTCATTTGAAAGTGGAGGGCGCAAAATAAGACGAATGAGAATTCAATGGCCGTACAGTTAAAGTGGTTAGAAAAGGTCGCCCATAACTACTAGCTTCAGTGCAGAGCTCTGCTCTGCTCATCTCTCCACCTGTGAATTCTTTATCATCTGGCATTTAAGTAATAAATTGCAGCGCTCTCTCTCAGCTCTGTGCCACAGTGGTGCAGGCTCACCTTTCTTTTTGCCGTGAGTTAACATAGACGCAAGTAACGATGGAAAACACTGCAGGTAAGCTGCGGTACATCTTTCTGGATCGGTTCCAGCCCGTGCAAGTTACAGTCTAAAGGTTTACGGACCTGGAGGAAGACCTGGGGCTAGATATGTGGACGTGGTTGGAGAGGACAGAAGCTAGCTAGCGCGAGAGAAGAGGAGGCAGAGGATAGAGGGAGATGGAGGGGGTGAGTTCGCCGTGGCAACCGCCGAAGGGTGAAGCCATGAAGAAGATTTAAAAATATTCAAACCCTTTACTTATTTAAAGTAACCCTTCAGCAGCAATTATGCCCTCCCGTCATCCTCCCCAAGTTTTGCCCATCTGTATTTGTGAATATTCTGCCATTCTCTCACCTCCGGGACCGTTCGGGGCAGTAAAGTATTAAATGGAAAAAGGAGGCCCAAAATAACCAAACTTGGTTTCATCCAATCTGAAGACCTTGTTTCTAACATTCTGAGATGTTCAATCCATTAAGTTACTCACAGGTGAACTCCAACTGAGGTGCAGGACCATCTAAGAGATGATCAGAAGAAGTGAAAGGTACCCAGAGTTTCTTTCTGTTTGATTATGAGTGCTAAGGGTTGATAAGCTTCTGAAGGTAATGTATATTGGATGGAATCCGTGCCGGTTATGCCATAATTGCTTGGGTATTTGTTGCAAATTAGCTTTTCATATTTTATTTTAGTGTCAGTCAGTCCATTCAGGGTATTTGATGGTTGCTCCCCTGCAACCATCTGTTGCTCTGATTAACCCAAAGTAATGAAATGCAAGATGTGGCCTTGTTGTCTTGTTCTCTGTATGCGTTTTGCTGTTGTTATTGTTGTTTGTGCGGGCCTGACGTTGCATCGGTGCGTTTCCCCATCTTTTGTTGGCACTGTGAAAGTTATATTTGGCATCTGCACAGCCTGGAAGAGTGAAGCGACTGTGACGGCACATTGCTTGACATTTGCCTCAGGACTACAAACGTCGGCGAGCTGGATGACGATGCAGGCTAGGGATTGGCCCGGATTTGCATTAATTGCCTCAATGGCGATGCGCTAAATTCCTCGAAAGTATTTGAAACTGAACATAAACTGCCGATGTCAGAGCAGGAAAGTAAAACACATCCATCAAGGCAACATTATTAATAGGAATTATTGCACTGTTAGACCCCAGGAGACTAAATTTACCTTCATATATTATCCTGTGGATCTTCATCCAATTAATGTTGATATTTGAATGCTTATTGCTAATTTAGTGTCATATTTCATTTGTATTTATGCTCTGTGATGGAGCCCCAAGCTGACACGCACTGGTGGAGGCCAGCGGGGGAAAAAAAAGGCCGTAGCTGTTGTGTCACTACATCACAGCTGGCATCCACTCTTACCAGCCATCCATCACTTCACACTGACAGAGGAGGGGCAGGGGGTGGAAAAAAGAGGGCGGACGGAGGTTTTATTGCTGTGTTTTATTAATTGTTGAGGCTGGAGGTTAAAAGGATTGCAGTGGTAAAAAAGGGACAAAAGAAATTATTGAGAAGTGGCTGCGTGAGAGGTAGATTTATTCCTAAGTAAACCGGCAAGCCTCTGGAGCTCTGGTAAAGAGAGGGGGAGGGCTGGCTGGGTGGAAGATGTAGAATAAGAATACAAGACAGTATAAAGAGATGTGGGAGTGACAGGGGGAGAGGCGGATGGAAGGCCTGACATTGAGGGAATGAAGAAATCAATGATGGAAAAGGAGGGATGGGATTGAAAAGTGCCACAGGATAAATAAGGGCAAAGATAGGGAATATGGATGGGGGGTAGAATAGAAGAGGCTGACATCACAAATCAAGGTGAATACACTTGGTAAATACACTGATTTCAAAATATTTTGACTCTTTTAGAAGAGCAACGGCAGATGATGAAAAACCCGTCGGCGTGCAGCCATAATGGAAACAGTAAGGGAGCGATTTCAGGGATCCACTTTAAAGTGTCCCCTGTCAGAGATAATGAGGAGACGGGAGGGAGGGAGCAAGGAAGGAGAGACGGGAGCAGCGAAAAATGACAGGATCCGACACCCCCAAATCTCACACCTAGATCTTCGGGGGTTTCGACAGGAGTGCAATCATGCAAAAACATGATGAATCATGGGAGAAGACAGCGGCAGGAGTGGCACCGCATAAATAATTACAGGAGAAAAGGCAGCAAGGATCAGCTCACTGCCCGACCTGAGTAATGAAGGAAAGAAAGCCAGCGGGTATCAGGAAAACAGGGAGTGACACATGTCAGTTAACTTTTTGCGTTGTGAAAACTGGCCTCCTGTCCTGAGGCACTAAATCCCCGTCTCGTAGAAAAGGGGATTAGCATGATCATCATTAATAAGCAGAATGCCAGCAACCCCTAAGCCTTCCTCTATCTAATAAATCCTCCCTGATCTACACAGGAGCATAATTAATACGGACGGCAGGGGGTGGGAGGTTAGCGTCGACTCCGAGCGACTTAATAAGGAGGGAGTGAAATGGGTGTGAAGCCCTCCCAACTCCAAATTGTCTCTGTTCTCTTTAGAAACGCTAACAGCGTGAAATCACTAAAACGCCACAGTATTAGCCGCCTTTATAGCGCTAATAATAATAACCCAGCCATAACATTAGTGATAGCAGAATATGGTCTGTGGTTTTGAAAATGAAACATATTTGAGAGCAGCGACAGTGGCCATCGGAACGCGTGCTTCATACCACTGTTGATGTAATCAACAGCTTTTGTCAGAGGTGTGGGTACGCGCTGGTACGCGCGATATAAACAGGTCTCGTGCATGAATGAAGCGATGAGACGTCTATTTCTGATACCAGTTTCTATCCAATAACTATCAAAGAATGCTAACCTTAGCATTCATAAACTGGTAAAAGTGGAGAATTCAAGGTCTTCCTCAGTCGCCGTTTTAAAGATGGACGTTCAATGGAGCCTTTTTCTTATCAAAACGTATATAGGTACTGGGATTTTGAAACTTTCTGCCTACAAGTCCAGCAAATAAATGGTTTAACTACTTTGTTGGGAAATGAAACTCTGGGCCCCGAAGAAGATGGAATTTCTATATCATTGCTTTACCTCCTTTGGAAGGGGCCAAAAGACGTTCAGCCTGAACCATTTTGAGGAATCAAGGAAACCATGTTAGCCTTGAGAGCTACTCTCCCCCACGATGATTCTTACTTCAGACCTGTGGCGGCGATACAGACGGCAGAATCCAAGGTGAGCATGTTAACCAGACCTAAACGCCATAAAATATTTGACTGGACCTGGTTTTCTATTCTAAATGGAGGCTCAAAAGGTACAGTTTATCTGCCAGCACACAAAGGCAGCGCAGTTGGAGGAAAGTGGCTCCTGGCTTTTTGTGTTTTCTCATTGATTTACACTTGTCTAAGAAAAGAAACACCTCATAAATGTCGCGCTGCGTTGACGTGGCGGAAACGGTTGGATCGGTAAAACAACGGTTATTCGGGGGAAAGCCTGAGATCAGGGAGGGCTCGTAAAGCTAAAATTTGGCTATGATCTACTACGGTGGCCGCGACGGGAGTCCCCACACATGCATATATCTTGTAATGATTAGTGCTGAACTGCGCACCCACCGGAATCCATTATTGCATCGAGGCACTCTGGGGTCGCGCTGCTTTATTACTGGAAGGTACAGTCCTAATGCTTAATCACCGGGCCTCTGACACGGTCTCAAATCTACTGTACCTGTGCCACACACACACACACACACACACACACACACAGACACATGCGTTCGCACAGCCCACCATGCTCGCTGAGAGCCTTGATTAAAATTTCCTCCGTGTTCTGCTTCAGTTGATGGCGGGGTGAACGATGCGTGTCCACACACACACACAGATGGAGCCCGCACACACACACACACACACATCTGTCATGAAGAAAAACCACCCCCTATAAAAGAAAATCCCCCTGTCTTGGGCGCTGAACTGCACAGAGACTATGGAAATTAGTTTCCCTGGTCAGGTGGCGCTTTAGTGTGCACGGCTGAGATCAGAGAGCCGCCTTATATAGAGAGTGACTCAAATGGAATTTTAAAAAAAACACAAAATGTCATTTAAGTGCATCCAGCTCGGGTGGTGTCTCCTGGTGCAGTTTAATTCTCGACTCTATTGGGGAAGTTACTGTTCAGCGGCTCAGAGAATCGGCTCTCGAGCCTTTTTCTTCTGCGTGCAGATTGTAGCAGCGTTGTCAAAATTTGGAAATTTAAAACCTAAATAAAAAGATGAAGGTACAAATTAGCTGCTTGCAGCAGGGCGCTATCCGTGTTCTCAAGGCTTTCAGGTGCCCGACGGTGTCGTCTGGAAATGTTCCACGTTTAAATAAATGCACAAACGTGCATTTGAGACATCCGGAGTGGTGCAGCAGGTTCTCAGGTTCAAATGTGGGAAACATCAGGGAAAAGCACCGATTCAAATGTGGTAAAAGATTTCAAGTTGGTTACTTTCAAACTACTTCCGTTTAATTCTGTTCTTTGCTGTTATTTGACAAATCAAGACGTTCAAGTTGCTTGTTAAACCAAAAAATGGGAATTCTGTACATCTCTCAATAAACATTTATTAGATTTCCATCACTTTTTTGTATTTTTTTTTCTTTTTGGCTGTTATGATTATTTAAAAAAACGTTCCACTGACCCCTGCATCAGACAGAGGACGGAGGATCCTCTCATGTCATTGAAATTTCAGAATCAGGCCTCAATCCTGTCAGTAAAGGAATAAAAGTAAAATATCTGCTCGCGTCTGGTGAAATGAAAGAGCCCGTTGCCGCTGCAATTACTCATCAACATGTAAAGCAACTGAAAAGAGTCTCCACGGAGGTGAAATCAGACACCATTGTGGTGACAACGTAACGTATCAGATTCTGTTTGACAGATCCGTGAGAAAGATGGCGGCTGCACACTTTCTTCTCTCCTCTTACAGCGAGCGCTCGCCTCAGCCTGTCTCGATCCGGCTCCGTCTTCCTCTCCGTAGGGAACGTTTTGCTCAGCTGTAGTGGTGGCCACATTTAACTGTACCAGAGGCTGGCACCATTTGTATCGAGTACATGGATTTCCAAACACATGGATGATAAAGCTGATGTTGTTCACTGAGCTCTTCACAGTTCACAGGCCGCCGCCTCCTTAAGATTAACTAGCATTTAGCATCTTCAGCCGCTCCGACCATAAACACAAAATCACACATTCAACTGTCTGAGGAACGCAGGCCGATGGTGGAGGAAGCCCGATTTATTCATTAGCGCTGAGGGAACTTGTCTGACAAAAGGGTTGAATGTAACCGACGTTCATGTATATGTATGGAAAAGTCCCACGGTGGCGATTTTCTATCCTGTATTTCTCATGCATTAACAAGTGCATTACCCTTTTAAAACTTCCGTCTTTGAATTCTGATTTTCTCGGTAATATCACAGGGCTCGCCCGTCTTAAAAGCTTTGTATGTCGATGTCTGAATCCAACAGGAAGTGATGAGTGACCTTTCGGCTGACACATCATTGTCCAACAGGTACAGGAAATTGTGGGTCTCCTTGGCTGAACCACTCAGATCTCAAAGCAGCAAACCTGCAGAGCTGAGATTCCTATCTTAGATGTTTTTGTCCCTCAGATTCGCCTTAATCCAAACATTAAGACTCATTACTGTCCTCCCACCTGGTTGGCCTCCATCCTGTCCGCTCCGCTTACTGATGCTGTGCAGTTCCACCCGTACATTTTCTTGCCACAAGAAAAATGCAAGAGAAAACCAAGCCATGCTTCCGTATAGGAGGTTACACCATTTCCCAATAGGACGTGAGTTACGCCTCCCATCTGCCGCTCAGCATCGTGGCGACGTGGGTCAGCGTTCCAGGGCCAAAAGACCTGAGACACAAAAGTGTGTTCATCAAAGCATCGCTCCGGCTGAGGGCAGGTAAGTGGCACGCCGGCCCTTAAAACTCCAGATGGCGTCCATCACATCTGCATGCAGGTAAGGGAGAGGAGACGGAGCATCGGGCTCTGGAGAGCGAGTGCAGGGGGGAAAACGGGTATAATCAGGGGTTTATTGCAGCTGCTGAGGGGAGAGAATGTACATTTACTGCCCACAAATGGCTGACGATGCCATTTACCACTCTGCCACACGCATTACATGTGCAGCATTAAGACACCGGATGCTGCTTCTGGGAAACGATGTCTCGCACGCCGTTACGGGAAGTTAAGGGAAGAAAAAAAATCACCGGAAGGGTACAAGTTTACCATGAAAAAGCTACAAAAACTGTTCACAAATGCAAATCCTGCTAGGTTGGGTTCATTGAAATAACAAAATCAGTATACTGGGATTTTCTTTTTCTTCTTTTATTTTCATTAAAATCTTTTTTGAGAGTTGATTTGTTTGACCCGAGCACTGAGGAGACTAAAGCAGCATTTGTCCCTGTGTAAGGACAAATTGGACAAAAGCATTCATTACTATATTATTATCACTATTCCCCTTTAAACCTTGAACTTTAAACACAAATGTGTGCTTCAGATCATCAAGGATTGTAACATAACCCTCATAAAACAGACTGAATATTTCATTTGGGTTAGTGAACCCCTTAACCCATACACATAATTTTATATTATGCAACCATTTTATCCCTGGTTGGGGCCTCTATTGGGAGCCTTGCTGTCTTTGTCCTGGGTACACCTCAATAAAAGAACCACTCTTAAAGTGCTTAAATTGCCCATCCTGACACAAAAAAGGGGACAGACCCCTTTTGGCGGAGGATGAAGGCACAATTTTGAATCTGGCATCTGCAGGTCAAACAAGGAGGAAGGGAGTAAAGGGGAGCACAAAAGGAGGAGCAGTGCGGGGAGAGGAGCGCGAAGGGAGGCGAAGATCAGACGGCTTAACGTCTTCAGCTGAAGGAGTCTGAGGAGGTGAGGTCGTCTGGGGAGTCCTGGGTGGAGAGGAGGGAGAAGAGGAGGAGCGTGAACAGGAATTTATTACGCTGTGCTGTAAGCTCACTCTCTTTACCCGTGTCTTCTGCATTCAATACACGGACACATGCCCACAGTGTAACTTTTCCCAGAGGATCCGGCGGAGCAATCCACTGTATTGATTTTGAAGGAGACCCGAGCAGCTGCCGAGAAATGACTTTAGCCCAAATGGACCCGAGCTTTAATGCTCAGAGACACGCCGAGGTGTGTCTGTGCGTGCGTGCGTGCGCGCGTCAGTGTGGACGGCATCGCGGCACGCTTGTGCACGTTTCTTCCTGACAGGTTACAATCGCATTAAAGCACGCGTGGCCCTCCCTGAAGTGAAGCCAGCAGCATTTAACAGGCATATGTGGCATTTAACACCGAGGTGAGTGCATGCGTGTGCACGCCTGAGCGCATGACATTAGATATTCACAACTTATTGCAGCAAACACAGCAGAAAAGAGTGTGCACGAACATTTGAGCTGGCCGAGGGCACAGAGGGGAGCTATCCCTCCATAGAAATTAGCAGTCTGTGAGCGATTAGCATCCTTTCTTTTCACGCTTGGATGAACAAACAAGAAAAACATCACTTAAGGAAAAGGAAGATCTGTCCATCATCAGCGCGCTCCACGGACGAGGTTTCTAACAAGCCGGGTCAGCGTGGCTCAAATTCATGTACCGAGGCAGAGACATGGAACAAGCTTTCAGAATAGGCTTCTTTATTTCATGGCGTGTTTGTTCAAAGGCTAAAAAAGGGACCTAATAAACGGTGGATGCTGAAGAACTGCAGCCTCACAGTGGAGCAGTAGAGTGGCAGCATCACAAGGATATGATAAGTATTTTGGTGTACCAAAGACTGTCGGAGCGTGTGTAAAATCCTGAATACATGCACACACACACTCACACACACACACACACACACACTGGTGTCAGCGGTTACACAGGGTTACATCAGAACAACAGACAGGTGAGGGAGCCAGCTGGAAGGAAAACAAACAAGGAATTCCTCCTGTTGATTCTGTCAAACTATCAACCAAACAGGAAAAATCAGTTGCATGCAGCGAACTTCAATTTCCCTAAAAACGACCCCCCTAAAAACATATTTTTGTTTGTTTGTTTGTTTGTTTTCTGCATTTATTTGGAATTGATAATACTTATGACCCCACTACTAGGCAACATCCCCAGGCTGGTCCAGAACTTTGACTTTAATGTGGATCTTGAACTTTAATGCCCTCGTTTTACTTTCCGGCCCCAAACTTATTGATTTTATGTGAATCTCTGAACTCATTCACTGATTTTTCAAAGTCATTTTCAGACACTCGTAGCCCATAACAAAGTCTACCTTCTCCCCTCTCTCTGGACGGAGAAGAATTTCCTGCAGTGGATACACTGAATTCCCTTTCTTCCATCTTTTCTTTAACCTTTGATTTGCGGACACACAGCAGAACATCAAAGGGGGAACTTTTGGGATTCTTTCAGCTATTTGGCGTAAATGCAGGACGATATAGAACCACAATACGTGATAAATCCACCCGGCACCTTGAAACCAGTGAGTGATTGGGCAGGTGAGGGCACTTATTCATGTTCTGGGGCGTCCAATGGATAACCACCTTCACCACTGGGACAACCGATCGTATGTCGTCACCTGAGGGGGCTGGCGGGCTCCTAAAGAGCCAGGCATCAATATAGTCATGAGAAGGGCCTTTGGGTGAATGGCTGTTGTGTTGATGAATGAGATGGATTCTGAATAGGACTCACAGACAAACACACACACAGTTGGCTGAACGTCGGCCGAGGAACAAGCAATCATGTCACGGGACCGCGGGCGCTCGCTCTCAACCCCCCCCCCACCCCAAGATAAGACGTGGGTGAGACAGAGAGATGGAGCGAGGGATCCGGAGAGAACAAAACCAGCGCTTTTAGGAGGAAAACAAGAGGAAAGCGGATGAAGTGGGAACAATGAAAGCTTGAGCTGGAGCCGAGTGTGGCACAAAATTATAGTGAGCGATGCAGGAAATAAAAGAAGCCGATGACAGAAATCCTCCCAAGTGCTTCAGTTTGACTTTTAACACACACACGAGCACACTGGGTGTGTGTGTTTGTGTTCCTGTGTATGGTATATACCGGTAGTGAGGCTCAATAGTGAGTTTCTCCAGTATAGTGAGGACATGTATACAAAGTGAGGACAATGTGGCTGGCCCTCACAGCTTGGGCTTCAAAAAGTTAAGGTCAAGGTAAGAGGATGTGTTTCAAGGAAAGTCCCCACAAAGATAGTAGTAGAAGCATGTGTGTGTGTGTTTGTGAAACTGCTATGCCTTGATTCCATAAGTGGGGATTCGGCAATACTGGCAAAGTGGGGACATTTTTGGAAAGTAAGGACAATTATGAGCACACATGCATGTGCGTGTGAGTGTAAACCTACAACAAGTGTGTCAGTTTGTGTAACGTGTGTACAGTACCAGAGTCTGTCGGTGGTGTTTTATTCCATTTGAAGCTGTTTAGGCTGCCTGGTTAAAGTTTGATGAGACCTGAGCCAGTAAATGAACGAGAGAGAGAGAGAGAGAGAGAGAGAGAGAGAGAGAGAGAGAGACGCATTGCGGAAAACGCATCAGGTGCGTGCGTGTTTGCGTGTGCCAGCCTGTCAAAATGTGCTCTTCGCGAAACCACACCGAGTACAGTTTGTCGGAACGGAGCGGGAGCGTGTGCGCGATGCGCGCCGCTCTGAGTGGCCGGGCGGCGCGGGGGCGCGCGTCGACGGCGGAAATGAGAGTGCGCCAGATTGACAAGTAATTATCGGAGTGTCATCCCGGTGATTCGGCGGGGTCGTTCATCCTCCGCTCCAGCGCCGCTCCAGACCCTCCAGAACCCCGCTCAGGTCCGCGCCAGTGCGTCAGTAGGAGCGCAACGCGCGTCCATTTTCCACCAACAGGAAGAGGAATTGTGGGATTTATGGGGGCCGTGAAACAGCTTGACATCACTAAAGGTGCTTCCCTTGTTTGCACGGGTTGCTCTTCATTCAGATTAGGACTTTCATCTGACTAAACGAGTCACCTCACGTCACACTAACTAGCAGCTTATATGAAATCAAGGCAAACACGACGTGAAACACAGTCAAGTTGCTGGTCTAACTTTCCCTTTCATCACGAACTTCACAGTGATCAAGTGGAATTATAACGGCAAGAGGGTTACTCAAATCGAATTTGCATGTATTTACATTCATCAGCGTCAGCTTTTTAATTAACCCCGCGTGTATTTGAGGTAATCTGGCTCTCTTCCCCCCCCATTCCTTCCCACCATATTCATCACTGGAGTTTTTACAAGGTTTTTAAGGCCACCGACTAAAATCCGTCCCCATAAATTGTGGGGCTAAAGTGGATGAAACTGGAGGCGACCCAAAATCTGGAACAATTTAGACAAACGCAGCCAAAACTACCTGCCAACATGAAGTGCATCTTATTAGGAGACGCTTGTCGTTCCCTTCCAGGAACTCCTGTTATTGCATCTCTTTGCTTTTAATCACCAGCCTATGTCATCTGTCACGAGGGCATCGGGTTAAATTCACTCCTAATCCTTCTCTGGCTTTCAAAAGTAAAAGCGGAACCTTTGAAACAAATACAGAAAACCTGTAATCTGGAAACAATCTCCCCCTGTCGTCTGCGGTTTTTGTCACGTAAAGAAGTCGCATTCAAAGAGATTTTGCATGCGCGCAGCCACAATTGCTTCGGGTTTGATTTCGCAGGCTTTGCCTTCGAGCTTTACTGACAAATTTATCTGCACCTGTCTGGCTGTCATGAACCGTGAAAGAAAACACAGAAAAGCACTGAAAATATGACAGATCATCTGCCTGTGTAAAACAACAACTCGCCGCTCAAATAACCACAGAACATCCGTCGGCGTCGCTAATTGCCGATATCGCTAAACACTTAAATGCCATAAATCTTCTTTAATTCTTATTTAATGGTAGCCTTTTGCGTGGCACGCGATTCCAGTGTACAAGAGGTTTTGGAGATCCATTTTCAGCAACAAAAGGTAATTATATGAAGTTAAGTGGAATTACAGCAGGCACCAATTGACTCTGTGGGCCGGTGGTCACATTTCCATGACAGATGTATTAATCGACGTGTCAAACAAGGACGGCGGAGTCGATGCGAGCCCATAAGCCAATGATGAATAATAAATAGGGAAATCAGTGTTCATACTGAGAACAACCAGCCTGTTGTGCTCAGGACTGTAAAACAGCCAGCTTCTGTTTGCTAGGTTGTTGTGTGTTTTGGCTTCCAACAGATGCTGCAGTCTTCCGAAACATTGTGCCACATCAGGGAAACCTGTTGTTATTTATTGTTGTTTTCTTTTAAAATTAAAAATCATTTAATTTCTTTGCTGATGCATTGCCAGGAGTTTCTAAAATCTATTAATCAACCGGCGCACCGTTGCTGTCACGCCCGATGAAGAACGAAGGACAGCTAAGCAGATTTAAGCAAAGGAAAAAGTCATTTAATTTCCCCCTGCTCCGATCCACGGGCCTATCCGGAATTATTGTAGCAATAAATAAAACACAATTAAGAGGGGACGAAATGTTTATGGTGATGATAAGCTTGTTGGGGAACCTCGAGGTCCATACACACACTGCTACTGTATATACGTGTCCTTGTATGCATCCAGAGGCTGAACAAGTGACATCAAAAAGGCTTTTTAGCATCTCAGAGTGCTTTTGGAAAGATAGAAGAAAAACCAATTAAGCGTTCAGTAGCTAGTGTACAAACAAAGCTTTAGGGTAATTGAACCTCTTCTTATTTTATTTTGCTTCCTGTTTGTCACCTGTATCTTTGTTCTACTTCACGGCTTTGGACCCTCCCTCCTGTATCTACGATATATTGATACTTCGTAACATTTCCCGTGATCCTGTCAAATTTCTGGATTTTCCAGCGGAGTGAAACGTTCTAGATTTGTAACTTTGGGTTCAGCAGGTCTTTGACGTGGGTTAAAATCAGCCCCAGGTTGGTCCCGTCGGTTTACATCACTGTTGAAGCTAATTTGCTGTGTGTACCATGGAGAGGAGCCCATGTTCCACATCTGGGTGCATCTGTGTGGAACTTACAGCAGCTTTCAGGCTGCCTGTGGAAATGGGCTGAAAAAGACCATCTTCACAGGGGTCTTCGCACTTCCTCCTGCCTCACTCTTATTTCCTTGGTAATTGACGCGTAATTGTCTTTGTTCATTTTCAGCGTGAGGAAAATCGTTGCAGAACCCTGCAGGGCCTTTGATTTTGGTGACCCGACGTTTTCAAAGCACGACCTCCACCATTGTGAGAGTATTCTTTTACCCCTTTGTTTCTCCTGCTTCCATCTGTCCTTGTTCTCTAATCCCGATAAAGAGTCTCACCGGGGACTTGATTGATGTAGTGAGACTCGGGGCACTCGGAGAACAACTGAAAAGATACCTTCTTTTGGGAACATGATGCCTGGTTTTCTTAGTAGATCAAACGGCTAATTGCCCTGCCCAATATTACCTTAAACTACACACAGCAATGAAGAGACGAGACCTAATGGAGCCCAGGCTGGAGCCGCTATCATTGTGCAGCTTCTGTGTTTGTTTTGGTGGAGGTTCATATTTACACTTATCCATAATCCCTTTACGTATGTATGTATTTATTTCTATGCTTATTTACAGGTAGAAAGAACAGAGCCCTGGGTGGTCTGAAATGTTTGGTCCCAGCAGCACATTTCTAAAATGACATCACTAAGTGCTGAGTAACAGGGCCCAGGGGCACAATATGCTCGAATGTGCGAAAGATTAGAATCATCTATGAACAAATGAGCCATTTTCAAAACACGCCCACGTGTGTGTACGCGTCTTCAGCACACACAGAGGAAGTGAAAGCTCAAAACTCAAAATCTAGAAGTAAAATAACAATTCATTAAGGAGGTTGTAAGCCACTGGTAAGTAAAACTAGTGGATTTGGCTTCACGTGTCGCTCCAGGAGGTTGCTGCTGCTATGACTGAAGTTACCTCCGTCACACTTTTACTGTGGTCAGATTTACGCTATTTTTAGCATCACAATAGATCTTGGTATTGGACCAGCCAATGTTGGGGTGTTTGTAAAGTTAGCTGTTCCTTAAAAAACATATTGTTGCTTCTGCTTGGTGCCAAGGAAAGGAACGAACACCAAATTCAACATTTTTTTTCAACATTGTGTCCCATACTACCCAAAAGTACAACAATGTTGCCACAGGATTCAGTCCGGCGGCGGGTTTCTTTAGCTTTGTTTGCTTTGAATGACTGAGGGAAGAAGTGGGTGGTCGGCAGTACTGCCGGTAAACAAGAAAAGAAAACCACCTCCAGCTGCACGTCAGTCATGGACACATCCATAAAGGCTTTACATTGAAGGACAGATGTTTAGCATTTGACTAAATGTGTCTCCCCTCAAGTCTCCTGGCTTTCACACCAACATAAAATAAAATGGGACCAAGACTTTAGGATGTCTTCATTCTTGTTCCTGTTCCTCCTCTTCCAGTTTCTTCAGAAATCGTGGATGTGTAGGAGGAGGCTCAGTTGCTATTTTCACTTGGAGATGGCGAGAGGTACAGCGAACAGGGCCAGATAGTGGGAGGGAGGGGGAAGGAAAAGGCCGAGGGGGCTCTGAATGTGGAAACAGCGGCAGCGAGCGTTGAAAGTGAAGCGCTCATTTGGTGATTGATTTTAATTTAGAGAAGCTGTACTTCATGCCCCTGAGAATTGCCCAAATTCAGCAACGTCTTCCTTCTGTGCAGCTTCCTTCAAGAAGGGGAATCAGTGTGTGTGTGTGTGTGTGTGTGTGATTCATTTTGGGATTCGGAGACATATGCCCCCGCCTCTCGACAAGCACCCTCCTGACCGTGCTGAGGCAGCTTTTAAAAAAAAAAAAAAGACTGATCCTTTTCATGAAAAGCTTCAAATAAAAAATAAATAAAAGCCTTATTTCTGTCAGTTTCATAAAAAGGCAGAACCGCGCCCGCGCTGGCTAAGCTGCAGCTCGCTACAAACAAAGGCATGCTGCGAAGTTTAATTAAAAGTAAAGCATTTCATTATGAATGAACTCACCTCCTCAGAAACTGCAGCTGAAGGTTTTTGAATTAATGAGTCATCTAAAACGGCTCCTTAAAGCCGAACGCCTTACTCAGCACTGGAGTAACACCCGCCTCCACCCCCCCAAAACCCCCACCGCTGCTCCTTCTAACACCGTGCTCAGCTGTCTCTGCCCGGTGACGGCGAGAGAGGAAGCGGCGTCAACTCACACTCCCTAATGAATTGAAGGTCGGTCCCCGTTCCCGTGGCAGTAAAAAAAAGATGGCCGCATTAAAATGAGTAATATGTTTTAGAAGATTTTGAGCTCTCCAGAGTGAGCGTGAGATGTGGACTCTAAGTGCCTATGAAGTTCTGAAAAGGTCCAATCACCTCTGCTGTGGAGACATTTTCTATTTCCTGCCTGCATGTCATTAAAAATACAGCCATACCACATGTGGCGTGTCGCTACCGTTGAGTAAATGTAGCTGAGAAGTGGTGTTATTTGTGTGTTTAATGCGATTTTAAAATTTAAGATTACCTCCAGGCCCAAACGCACCAACACAACCTGGAGCTGTTTACACACCAGACAGAAAATAGAGCATTTCAAATGCAAAATGCTGTTGTGACTGTTGTTGTGCTGGTGTGCAGCAGCGGCTGATTATTTTAAAACACAGAAAAAAAGAAGCAAACCATTGTTAATTGCGTTTATGCAATTTCAGGTTTTCAGAGTTTTTATTCTTAAAAAGACCACCACTTGGATTTTAGTGGGATTAACAGAAGCATGCAGGCCCCTCCCTCAGGAGTTCTAGAGGGATGAAGAAAAAATGTCAGGGTAGAAGATAAGTGTGTGCGCGTGTGTGTGTGTGTGTGTGTGTGTGTGTGTGTGTGTGTGTGTGTGTGTGTGTGTGTGTGTGTAAACATGTACGTCGTGAGAAATGCTAGTGTCAGGCTGTCGGAGTATGAGGCTAACTAATCAGTCTTGGGGACGAAGATGGGAAGAGAGAGATGGGAGATGGGGGTGCTGAAGGGAAAGCTAAAGTGCCTCAGGCCAATCTCCTAATCTTCCTCAAAGAGAAAAATGCTACTTTTTAATGGTTTAAAGAGTGTGTGTGTGTGTGTGTGGTGTGTGTGTGTGTGGTGTGTGTGTGTGTGTCTGTGGGGGGTCTACAGTCATCTTGTCAAAGTGTATTTAGCTTGGATTCAACAAATGCTTTAAGAGGATGGCAATTCCTTCTGCCCACACACACACATAAACCTAAATTCACGTTTTTGGGGGGGAGATCTTTTTTTATTTCAAAATGGGTGCAATTTGTTTTCTGTCTTTAGTTTCTTAGCAACAGAGTGAAAGAATCATGGCGTTCCGCAACTCCGCTTACTAGATTGCAGCAACTGTCGTAATGCTCAGCTGTTTTCTATGTACCAGTGCTGCAACTCCAGGAAGTTCAGTTTGAAACTCATAATCTGCATTTAAAAACAGTGGATATCATAACTAAAATGACAAGTATTGCCTTAGAAAATATCACCTTCTTCATCTTCTCTTCTTCAGAGAATCTGTTTGACATTTGAAGTGGCTGCATCCCAACAAATTGAAAAAACAGCTTTTATAAGGAAAACACCTTCATCTGTCCCATCTGAAAATGAAGGAATCATATTTTGATCCATTTGGTGACAGAAGAGAAACAGTGTGGGAGCCCAGAAGCTCCTACTCCTTAGAAAATAAACCAAAAATAAGATTTAAAAAAACCCAAAAGACTACATTCCGATTCTTTATGTTCTTTTCAATAAAGAAGCTGAGTCACTTCACATTTCCAAGAAATTGAACATAATCTACTCGCCTTCTTTTCCAATTTGACAAATGCATATTGTTGCTATAGCAACCTAATTGGATAGGGAGCAAAGTCATAGTGTTTTTGAATGTTTGCAGCAATTTGTCACAGCAAGGAGTCAATTTTATGTTGGGAGGAGGCCAAAGGCTGTAAAAAAAATCACGGGGGGGGGGGACTTTTCACCAAAGTCAAATATTATTAGACTGAAAGTGTGACATGTGTTGAGATCAAATATATTGATCTCTGACCAATCAACAAGTCACGACTCATTTGTGTTGCATTTCTATTTAAGCTCAGCTCTCAGCTCTCAGCTGAGGACAGTATGCTTAAAAAGGGTACATTTCCTTCTAAAGGTTTCTGATGGGAAACCAAAGTCAATGTCAATAAAAAATAAAGTCAATGTATTTCAATTAGGTAGAACATGATGGGATAGCAAAAAGTGAACCAATGATTCCCATTAAATAGCAGTCAAAATGAGAAGTTTGTGGAACCAACCGGTGAGCTCCTCCATCCGAAATAAAAGAGAAACCAAGCGTGAGAAAGGGGAGAAGTCTTTTTTGGGGGGGAGAGAGCTGCAATGACAAATTAGAAATGGACAGAAATAGACTACCGCCTTCAAAAGAGATATAAAGAGAGAGAGAGAAGGCGTATCTCATATGATAAAGAGAAAGAAATAGGTGCAGGCGAGACATGATGAAGACAGTGATATAGTGTGGAGGAAGAGAGATACGGTCAGGCAAGTGGCCCCAGGAGAGGAACGCTGAAAGTAAGCTGGCCCCAAAAAAGACAGTGAGGGTGGGGGTGGGGAGGAAAAAGGGATCAATTTAGAGATTAGGGGAGAATTTGAAATATAAAAGAAAGGATAAAGAGTGAGAGGGTGGAAAAGAGGGAATGCTGTTGAAAGAACAGCAAAAAGAATAGTGTCCAAGTAGGAAAAGGTGAGGGAGGAGATGGAGAACAACTGTGCACTGCTGACATATCGATCTGCAGGCTGACCACCCTCCCACTCCTTCATCCAGTCCCTGCATGGATTACTGCTACAGGCCCGAGACACATAGGTCAAATAATATCACACATGCACACACACGCACACACACAGTTTGATAACAACAACACTTCTAACGACCACAGCGTTGATAGGGAGAACTTTAAATGTGGGGATTTTGATTGGAAGCAAAAGTAAACACACACACACACACAAGCACACACCCCTTTACACATAGAGTGGGGTAGTATGGGACACAATTCTTTCTGCTCATTGATCCAGAGCTAGAAAAGTCAGACCACTCAAGCTGTGACAGAATCTTGGCTTCATGTACGCCCACCGAAGCGACGGTGCTCGGTCTTTTGGTGACATCTCTGTATGGTGTGTGTGCAGATGGGAGGGGGGGGGTGATAAGTGCACGGCTCGAAGGTGGTGTGGAGGAAGGCGGAGGAGATTACAAGGAGCAGGAAGGAGCGTTGGGTGGCACAGAAGAAGAATAAAAGCAAAAAGACCCTGGGAATGGATGGCGTGAGCGAGGGATGTGAGGCGGAGAGCTGGAACGGAGGGAAAGTAAAGGAGAGGTAGGAAAAAAAGAGCTGACATATTTACAGGTGAGGACAAAAACCTCTGTCAAGTCTAAATGTATGGTAGATTAATGTGTGTGTGTGTGTGTGTGTGTGTGTGTGTGTGTGTGTGTGTGTGGTGTGTGTGTGTGTGTGTGGGATATAGAGCCAGACATAGCAATCACTTCTCAAGGCCAAATCTATATAGATCACATTGCAATCATCACATTATTGCCTTCAACTGAAGATGAAAGAAAGAGCCGGGTATGAACACAAATGTACACACACACACACACACACACACACACACGCACACAACGGGCGTGCACTTCATATCCCTCTGTCCTCACCATGCCCCCTCTTTTCACTGCTTTCATATTTTTGACCCAATCATGACCCCAAACCTCTCTTACTGCATTTTACCGCCCTTTTTTTTTATTTTGGTTATTTTTACACATCTCAGCTCGGCCTGATCCTGGCGAGATGGAACACATGCAGGACAGTCGGTGACCAACCAAAGATTTAATAAACAATAACTCCCTTCCTATGTGGGAAAGGCATCAAGAGCATGTTGATCCTCCTGGTTTTGAGCATCTTCATGGTTTAAACTGTCTTGCACTGTTATACATTGGACATTTCCCTCCATGTTTCATCCCTCTGGGAATGTCTGTGTCAACAAAGGGCCCTTCAGATGTGTTTTGGCCCCTGGGCAGCAGAAAGATACAGATTTCATCAAAGGACAAAACAGTTCCTGGAGTCAGGCTTCACTGGAGCCAGTAGCTAAAGCCTGAAAGTGAATGAAAAGCTCATTTGTAAAATAACCCTCACGCACGTATTCCAAGGCAGAAGTATTCCAAATTATCTTTACACTAGATTAGCCAGAATGTTCCCATAATTGTTACTAACGTCACCCTTCAAAGTTTTTTGAGCAGTACTACATGCAGCCGTGCTCCCTCCGATCTTTAAAGCATTTATTCTAAAAAATAAAATAAAACAACAACTAAGAAACTAACCCGTGTTTTCAATATATTCCATCACGGCACTAAAAAAGAAAAAAAGAAATCTCCAGAAAAGCAGGAACGCCGGGTAGAAGCCAGAACAAAGCCGAACTTGAGCATTTGTCGCCTGTCTGTGCCTCACAAGGTGCGACATTGTGTCCTTCAACAGGCGTCTCCATCTTTAGCAGCTCCTGGGGCGACCTGCTCACAATAAACCTGCGGAACAACAAGCTGCTGCACCAACGACCTCTCAATGTTACGGTCAGATGGCATTGCTTTGTCTCCTTTATCGTCTGCGCTTCTGCAAACATCAGTACAATCAGATAGAACGTTTAAAAAAAGGTGTTCCTGTTATTAATGGTTGCACCATTCCTTACGCTCCTTCGTTGTCATTTAATTTCTCCTTGCTCAAACTTCATAAGCTGCACTCCTCTTCTATTTATTTGCATCTCAACCATTTTCCCTTTGATTGTTGGTGTTTTTGATATTGTGTTTGGACACTGGAGAGGCCACCCGGTATGCTACCCCGCGGTAACTGTCGAAACAGATTCCCCTGTGGAAAATTCCAGGTTGTTCTTTGGTCTCTCTTGTGCCCCCTCTGGTAACACCAGAGCATGACACGCTGGCGCTGGGTAGCCATGAAGTGCGTATGTGTCGGAGTAGATGCGTGTGAAGAATTTGGGACATTTTGATGCCCCTTAAAAACAGTGAGGCCGTGTTTTTTTACATCTTCTGCACATTGCTGGCAGACATGAGTAAATGACGGCGCGGCGGCGAGCGTCCCTTCATTACTGCAACAGTTACAGACCACTTTATGCTTGTTCACAGAGGCCCTCTCCTTTCTCCTGGCATCAATTTCAAATGAAAGGATGCTATAAATGCAGCCTCTTCCTGGTTAATGTACTGAGGGTGCAGGCACAATGTACTTAAAATTAATCTGACAGAAGTGTGAGGAGCGTGCACACACACACACACATATTTGTGCAAATGCTTTAAATCCATCCCGCTTAATTTTTCCCACTACTGGGCTCCCTCAAAATAAATCAATACAGGGGAAAAGTATGCAAGGGGAGCTGGAGAAATGAAGGGAAGGACCATAAACCATTATTTCAGAGGACCGGCGATGGAACTAAAAGACACATGGAATAGAAAGTGAAACATAGCGGAGTGCCGTGCAGTTGTGTTTAATTAAACATGAGCACAAATAGACTTAAATACATAAACCATGCTGTCATAGGTCTGCACTCAGGATGTCACTCATCCAGACGGCCCCCTTCCCCCCCGAGATTAGAAGTTTCTGGTCTTATTTCTCATTCTTTTCTTCGGTTAAGTTTGTGGGACGGGTTCATCTTGTGTTGTCAGAGGAAGTTGGCATCAGCTGACTCGTAACAGCATCGTTTGTCTATCCATGTCTTTACCAGACAGACTGAACTGCGATCAAAGTAAGCGTGACTGTTGTTGCTATGCTAATTTTGTACATGAAAGACAACAGTATAAAAAAAGCTATAAAAATGTAAAGAATTGGAACTCTCACAGCTTCAAAATAACCATTTTCCCTTCCTTTCCTTCCTTCCTCTGACGCTGCATTAGGTTAAACCCCCACTCGCTGCACCTCCATCATTTCTATTGAACTTCCTCTTTCTGTTCCAAATGTGGAGTTCAGACCTGCCACAAGCCCAGAGTCTCATTATACTTCATTTCTTTTATTTCCTTTATGACCTTTATGGCTGTGGTTTGTGTTTTCACTTTCTTCCAGCCTTCTTCTGTGAAATGAATATGAACTATCGGGACTATTTCAATTTAGTTCCTAATCATGCTGCACGATTGCCAGATTGGACTGAACTGTGAAATTATTACACACACAAAAAGGCTGGTGTGTATTTGTACTCATTTCTATAGGGTGGAAATGTTGTAGATCAAATAAAATCTCCATTTGATTGAATTTTAATGTGCCAGAGAGATGTACCAGGTGTGACTGTAATCCAATTTCATGAGTGCATATAGGAGCGTGTTAATAGGTGCTGGAATCTTCCGCTTGTCTGTTCTAGGAGTCACATTCACACATGCGTGTGCAGTCACTGTCTTTTGGCCCCATTTTATTCTACTTTATTTCTCCAACCTGCCATCTGCTTGCGCATTGCCACTCATTACTGAGAGAGATGAGGGACAGATGAGAACCCCGGCAGAGAACATTGATGAAAGTGTCATCTTTCCAACAGAGTGCTTAAAGAAGCAGTGATCATTGTATCATTAAAGTTTACCACACAGCAGATGTGACGCATCGTTCTCATTCTAGTGTTTTAGGCCACATCTTAATACCTTCCAACCACCATGACACAGCCCCCACCCCCTCCCAACAGACAGACACACACACACACCCCCACACACACAGACCCTTCCAGGGGCTTATTTCATGCCCCTGAAATCTGGCGTCTGGTGCGGTCACCTCGCCGGCGTTCAGCACTCTGCCCCCCCACCCCCCGAACACGCCAACACCCCCCCCCCCGCCACTCTTGCTTCATTTGGCTCATGATGAGGTGTCACCGCTCTGTCCTTGAATGGGCAAGAGTCCCATCTGACGAAAAGTGTTTGCGTGTGTAATGCGATTGCTTGTTCCTATGTGTGTGTCCCAGCATGTGTGTGTGTGTGTGTGTGTGTGTGTGTGTGTGTGTGTGTGGCCTGGAGATGTAACAGACATCGGGATTGTGCTGTCACAGCAGGGGAAGAGATGATTTACTTGTCACGGGGATGAGGGACGGGAAGGCAGATACGTCCAGATAAATGCACTGCTGCTGGGATAATGTAAAGACGCTGGGCTATACTGCCGAGCCTCGCGGGACTGCTGACGGGGCCTGAAGGAGCCGGCGCCGCACGCCTGGAACCACGTAACCCACCCCATCCCTCCCGATTACAAAAATGAAATGATGCTCTCATCCTAAAATGGCAAATAAAGCTGATGCACTTTTAAAACAGAGAATTTGGGCCGCAGGAGCTGACAACCAGGAACAGTAACGATTCAGAATTACAGCAAACAAAAACCAAAAATAACAACCTAAGATTAGGATGGAATAAACATAAGCAGGAGCGGCAAATTTGTCGTGTCTTTTTTGACAGTAGAAAGACAGATTACTATTATCAAGGCCAAAGAATCCAATTTGTCCAGGCAACGAATTTGGTTCGCCCAGAGTAGACGAGAAGGAGGAGCCGAGTCCGCTCCGCTTCCATGGCGGCTGTAAACGTTAGCCAGGACTGGGCCCGTCATCCCAGGCCAGCTGCAGGGAAAATGACAACTAATGCCAGTAATGAATTCAATTCACCCACCTCTGAGCTGGATGGTGCTGAGATGGTGCGGGGGAGGCTGATGATGATGACATCTCTCATTTAATGTACACTAAATATAACAGTATGTTCAGCAGTAACTGGTAATGATGGGTAAAGAACACAAGCCTCCCCAGAAAAAAAAGAAACCGGTGACCATTAGCCCGCCACACCAGGAGCCGCCAGTCATGACCACATCACTATTGCTTTGTTCCTTTAGAAGAAATCAAATTTCCATCTTAGCGTTGTTTAGAAAAAGAGTCACCTTGCAATTCTCCCTAAATGGCAGTTTAGGGAGAATTAAATGACTGAGATTAATAATAGATGGGAGTCCCCGTTTAGCTCCGGAGCACAAAGCCTTCTATTATCTCGTCAGCGCTGGACAGCATAGCGTTGCTCGCAGCGGCGCGCATAATGACAAATGTAAACATCCCACTGAGATTCAGTCTAATGCTGCATGTCCACTGGGCTACGGGGCAGTATGGCCTGCTGTCGTCTGCTTTTACATTATCCATATGGTGCCAAGAATGCCTTTTGGTGGTAGAGCGCGGCTGGAGCCAGGCACACTGGAGCCCCATTATTAGTCAATGAGGGAATAGGGATTCTCTCACGAGTCCCTCATGATTCCCTCATATACTACTCCTTTTCTTGGCCGTCATGCTCTGATGGAACGCTATCAACACGCCACACACGCCTCAGGAGGGACAGGAGCGCAGGCACGTGCAGACGACCGCCCCTGGAGCGAAGGGACGTTTCTGGCTTGCGCTTTGATTGATCATGTCTCCTTAAATTCATCTGTGTCCTTTTGTGTTTCCTGTTTTATTTTGAAGTCTAATCGCTCCGCTCGCTTCAGGTGCCTTCACCTCCGGCCCTGGTGCGTCCCCGTCCCCCTGGGATCATCCAGCCTTCCCCGATGGTCCCTACACCTGGTGTTCAAGTAGTCTGCGTCTCCCCTGTCCTGTGACAGGTCGTCAAGGCTTTTCCAGAGAGAGACGTCAGGTTTCGTATTTCATTGCAGTTCGTAATAAAGCGAGCTCGGGCGTCTCAGGCCTCCTCCTGTGATCAGTTTCACGTCATTGATGTTCAAAGACTTGAAGGTCTGTTTTTCAAAATTATCCTTTTCCAGTCCTGACATTCATTTCAAGCAGCTATATGATGAAATTGAAGCTAAAGCTATAATATAGATCTGCAACATAATAATAATACTTCAAGGTGAACCTTTTTACTGTAATTATAATATAGCTACGGTATAAAAAAGTGTTTCTGTTTGCATTCAGTGTGTAAGAATTTTCTAGGATTAAGAGTGTTTTATGCAGCGCGTCAGTGGCTGAACAATGTTTTTATCTATTGAAGATTCGAGTCATTTTTCTCTCATCTTAAACTAACTTATTCTATTCTTCATTCAAATTGCGATGATGATTAAAAATAACCCGCCTGTCAATCGGGAGGGTTACTGTTTCCTCCCTGTTATGTTGTTAAGCGATATTGATCCCGGCAGATGATATGAAGCTTTCTTTGCGCTGTTGATTCTATCCAACTTGTGTGATCTACCGGCTTTTGCGGAGGGCTTTTTAACAACCGGATTTATCGGCTATAATTCTTAAACATATTCACAGCACCCAGAGCTTTATCCACTGCCTCAGTCTATATACTTGCCCAGCATTTGGCACAAACTTTGGTGCCTTAAATTACAGGATGTGGGGGATTTTCTGGATCCCTGACTCATCTGCTTGTTAGACTGTCGGAGGTTTTGCCATTTTTGGTTGGGGGCCACGTTTCACCGACATCCCCATCTTGTGCGGCCGTGCTCCGGGCTGCATTTATCTCCGCTGTGCCTTCAGCTACTGAAGCTTAAACCTACGTCTGGCTGCACCTTCAGACGTCTGTTAAAAGTTCTGCCGCCAATTCAAAGGTGTCTTACAAAGACCGAGGGAAGCAGACATCCTGTTGTTGAGGGACGCTTCCCCTGTGAGTACAGTGACAGCTTGTATTTTAGCCTCGCGCTTTTTATTCACTCACATTTCCTCGGCTGCAGCGCCGCATGTGGTTCGGGTATTTAGATGGCACCGTACATCAAAAGTTTGCGTGCCCGCTCTGCCGTGACCGTATATCGTCACCATGCCATGCTATCAAAACAAAGTTTATTAGAGCCATATTGCATTCAGCTCCAGCAGGCAGCCCAGCCAGCAGACAGTTGCAGAGAGAAACTCATATTCTCTTCAAGTGCATATTATTGTTGCAGTTATTTTCCTAGAGCACAGCGACGGAAATGACCAATCAAAGGGGCGCCGCCGCGCTCATCCGTATACAGTGAAAGACGCCATCTGTGTGAAAAATAACTGGATTGCGGCAAAGATGAGGAGTCAAAAGTCATCTTATAAAAAAACATAGCTGTCAAAACAGAGTCATGAGAAACTATGGCAGCCGAAGGAGGATCTGTAGCAACTGCTCCAGTGGCCTTTCACTGCAGAGAAATTAGAGCAATACGAGTTGCATTTTAATGAACGCAGAGACTGATTTAGTTTTGTTTTTTTCCCCCTCACTGCCATGCAAGCACATACAGTTGCAGGCCATGCGCTGGAAACTCGGCCTTCAATTTCTCCGACTTGAATCACATCGGCTATTAATACGATCGTTTTGATGCCAGGGCTACAGAAACCATCAATGGCAGACAATGCAAACTTACCCCACAAAGTGTTCATTGACTCTGTTATATAGGGACTCGGTTACGTTAATTAATGCCTAAAACTTTCCCAGGAAGGATTAGCTCGCAAGAATAGGAACTGCTCAATCTTCAAACTGCTCCTCTTCCAATCGCAGGACAGGGAACTGGTGACACTTCCATACACCAGCAAGGTGGCTCAGGGGTCACGCAATCAGAATCTGAGTTCAACAAAATACTTCTCCAAGTACAATCAAGCAGAAACTCCATTACTAATGGAATTGTAATTACCATTACTACACTCTGGAACCTTTGGAGCTACAGGAGTGATTATAAACCAAACACCAAATTAACCCTCTTCACAAGAGAGAATATTGTCTTCATGGACACAGAAGAAACCAAGTGGGATCTAGTCCTAAACAACCTGATTCACTTCTAATGAAAACCATAAAATCTCAACAATGCAAAGACTTGCTTGTTTCGAGCAACAAATCATGACTGAAACGTTATGGGTTCCGGGATCCTGAGGCCAGCAGAGAAGGCTTTGAAGGCAGCACACCACTGCATGTTGAGCTGTCAGTGGCGTCGTAGCGCAGGTGGGACTATGTCGCTACATCGTAAGGCGAGGTGAACAAAGTAGAGCGCGCTCTCAGTTCAGGGTCAAGTGGCGCGGAGAATCACTCACACTTAGATTGAGACAGACATGAACGCAGTCACACACCCCAGAGGCTTCTGGAGGAGAAGTCAGATGGCAGGTAGCGATGTGGGACATCAGTCACCATTAGGAATGACTGTGTGTATGGGTGTGTATGTTTCCCGCCACGATGCACACTAAATATGCTAAAGGCAAAGTGTTCATCTCTGTCTCTATAGAAATCTGTGCACTTAGAGTGCTATATGTTAATGGATCCATGCACTTTTATCCCTGTAACTATCATCCATTATTAGCTCTGTGTGTGTGTGTGGTGTGTGTGTGTGTGTGTGTGTGTGTGTGTGTGTGTGTGTGTGTGTGTGTGTGAGTACAAGAGGAGACTAATTATCACAACTCCACAGCTATGTGAACCCGAGAGCCTCCCTGGGGCCAGGTTCAACACCGTCGTGTTTTCTCTCCACTTACAAAACTCCTCTGCAGTCCATTGTGCCTTCTGTTGCCTGCCGCCATGGATCAGCAATCCACACACACACACACACACACACACACACCCCTCGCTATCGATAATTTCATCCCTGTGGGTTTGAAACACCCTCCATATAATGACGATTCCAAGGATGTTGCTTCTATAACTGATGTATGAAATTCTTTATGGATGTATTCTCAGGTTGTTTTTTTTCTTTTTGCAATTCCAGATGACTGTCGGTATAACGTAAAATTAAATACAGTTACCTCATTAATCGCACTAATGTGTAGCGTTAATTCTGATCCCGGCCAAATCTTGTTAACCTAACATTGTTCATTATAATATATGGTGTATAGGTTCATGGTCCATACATGTCTCTTTTTGTTGTACCCCATCTGCTGCTCTGTGGAACACCTGGCTACCGCTATATGATTTTATTTTTTAATATTGCCAGCATCTGGTGCATGATTCTAGGGCACAACACATTCCCGGTCACAAGTAAACTTAAAAAATAAGGAAAGATATTTAGAGTTTTGTGTACAGTATCACCAGCCCCAGATTCTATCAGTCATGTCCTCATTTACGAGCATTACTTCTCTTTGATGAGGTCTCGTTTATGTCGTACCTTTATTTCAAGAACAAATGCACTATGTTTGCTGCTTTTTGTGATTACCATCTGTTTACTAATTGTGCTGGTGTAAGCTTAGCCAATAAAAGGAGAAAGAAAAAGAAGGAATTTTCTTAAACTCCTCTAATTCCTACAGCAAATCAACAAATTCCCAGCAAATGGTGAGGTGCTCGGTAGGTGCAACTCCCACACAGAACCGCAAGCAATGATTCACCAACAACCTCCCCACCTCAAAACTCATCTGTATGTGGTAACATCCAAATTTAACCATAAGAATCGAAGCTTCCACGTTGCAGCGCATTAAGTCGCCTGTTCGCGCTGGGTGTTGCAACGCTTTTTCCCAATTTTATCGCGCTGTAAATGATCCAACTGATGCCTGCAGACACAAAGATGAAGAACTGCACTTGCCTGAGGGCCGCGCGGGCCAGTCTTGGCCCTGGCTGGCTTAAATGCCTGAGTAATGTACCCCAAACCCTGGCCAGTTAATGTTGAAATGCCCCTAAGAGCACGTGAACCACCCCTCCTGTTTCTCCAAGGACAGAGCTGGAAAGAAATATAGAACACGAGACTGCGGTGGGTTTTTTATAATAAACGTTATTTATTACTGATATTTATAACCCACAACCAGAGCCATTTTGAAAAATTAGTAACCATCATTGGAAATTCTTGTGGGTTCCATTTAAAACTAAAACTAGTTACAATGGAGGCAGTTTGTTAGGTTGTGGGTTTTGAGTGTGAAAGATTAAGATAAGGATTAAGAGTGATTCAGCCTCATGGAGGTCAGGTGGGAGAGAGTTCTAGAGCCGGTGCTGAGATGGGAGCTTAGGGGTGGATGGAGGAGGAGGATCTGAGGGTACAGGCTGGAGATATGAAGAGGATCTGACAGGTTTGGAGGGTCGGGGCTGCGGATGGCCATAAATGCATGAACGAGAATGTTGTAATTCATTCTGAATTGAACCAGGAGCTGTTGAAGGATGCCGTTGATGTAGTGGGGGGGGTGGGGGGTGATAATGATGCCAGCAGCAGAAATCTGGACCAGTTTATTAAGGGAATGACCTGCATGGAGGCAGCAAGGAGGGGGAGGGAAAGATGGATACAGATGATGCTACTGAAGTAAAATGATTGATTTGTGAGGTGTTATCTGTAAAATGCCTAATTATCAGTCAAATTCCTGTTCTCAGACAAGTCAAAACCTGCAAATTGGCATGTGTTAGTTTCTTAAGTGATCTCCTTTCTCTAAATTTGGATTGATACTGAGGTCTGAAACTGCCCCCTACTTTTTTAAACACTTATTTCCATCTCTCTTAGCTGACGAACTCTGATCTGGAGGGTCAAAAGCTGGCTACCTTTATGATACGATGCAAATACAGTGCATACAATTTATGTCGAAGCCATTACTAAAGATCAATAGCACTTAAAACTGCTCCATTGATATTGAAACCTGCACTGATTTACAAGCAGTGGGTCACACAAACACACACACACACACACACACACACACACACACACACAAATGCTTGATTATTTGATATAGTGCAGTGGCTTTCCAACTTCCCAGTGCTGTCTTTGCTCGCTCGTTTCCTGCGTTCCCTCTTCGCGACTCACGGCGAGTGGCACGTAAATATATCGTCTCCTTTTAAGATTGGATTGCTTTGGCTATAATGTATTTGAGAGGCTGATGAGAAAGTTCTCCCGGGGTGGACAATAAAGTCGGTCTAATCCAAAGTTAGAGAGGCTCAGTTTCTGGTACTTGAGAGGAAAGAGTATTGATTTTAATAAACTTTAAGCTTTACTGTAAAGGTATGGCAGGAGCTGGGTGTGCAGATGTGCCAGCACACTCGCTAAAACAGACCTGTGTGGTATCTCTGCACTGTGGGGCCGTAGACGCGTTCAGGCAGTGCTCAAGCGTGTGCACACGCGTGGGTGTCAGCTTAATGTCCCCGACCAAAGCCCTATCCTCCCGCACATAACCGCCAAGGATGGACGAATACGTGTGTACAACGCGTTACTGGAAACATTTGAAATGAATTCAAAAGGGCCAGAAACAGAAAAGCTGGACAGGAACTTCATATTGAGGTGGAAATGTGAGCTAAAGCACCACTGCTGTCAAAACCAAACTGCTTTATTCCATCTGAATATCCTGGACTTGGAATGCCATATATGTAAATAGTACATACCTTACTACATCAGAAGAGATAGAAATGACACCATTTGTATATCTTGGGGGGGGGGGGGGGGGGGGGGGACGTAAAGAGGCTTGGGATGTTGAGGTCTTTTTAAAAAAAAAAAAAATCAGGATGCCACTAGCCAGCTGAGTCAATGCCAATTTAGTGCAGTGCATTGAGGTAACCTTCCCAGAAATGTGATCAGAGCTAATGCTACTCGAAATGTCAACACCCAACGCCCCCCCCCCCCCCCCCCCCCCACACACACACACACACACACACACCACACACACACACACACACACACACACACACCACACACCACACACTCACTAACGGAATGTTGCTAATCTGCTGATTTAGCCACTTGCTGCTATCAGATTAAATAGGAAATGCAAACGGGGGATTTCCAAACTCAAGTTCTAAATTTTCAGATGCAAAGTGGCAGCAGGCGAATATCACGCCTGCAGGACTGGCAGCTCCGTGCACACTCATTTTATAAACTTTACTAGCGCAGAGTCTCATGGATCTCACTGCTGGAGTGAAAGCCGCACAAAAGCGGCTGCAGTCCAAGTTCCGCTCTGTTTCAGAGATGCGTAAGCAGAAAAACTTCTGCAGGGGATCGTGATGATTCATATCATGGTGATAAATTGTGAGTGATTAGATCTTTAGAGAAGGAGACTATTACTAATGACGTGGATTAGTAATCCACGTCAGGAGCTCATCCTCGCTGACATGACATTTGAAGAATTTGGTGGTTACTTGTCTCACAATTCTATGGGGCAGCGATTTAGTTGAGGGAAATTCTTAAAAAAAAATATGTCATATAAACTGTCCTCACAATTCAACAGACAGGACCTGGAGTGGAATGGAGTACATATTGTGTTGGCAGTTGAGAGTTCTTCAGACACTTTCAAACACTCTTCTGGCAGAGAAGTCTGATCAGCCTCTCATTACCCAGGTCCACAACCCTTCTATTACCGTCCCTGACCCTGACCCTGTGCGCCAATAAATGACCCCCGTCCCGTCTATCCAGTGTCCCAGTGACGCCCACAGCGGCTTCTGTCAACAACCCAGGTCTAGAAAAAAAAAGGGAATTGTAATTCACTCCACGCACCGAGTCCTGACACGCTCCCTCATCTCTTCCTCTCTTAATTCCCTGACCAGCATAAAAAGAACACGGACGAGTGTTTGAGTGAGAGAAGCAAACAGCAGGAGCGACGCGCTCCTGGGTGGTGTTGAACCTAGAGCAGTGACAATAGTGACAACCTCCCCATCAGCACCTCCGGCGTCCGAAAAACCTCCAGCCGCAGCGGCCACCCAGTCGTTCCACTTGTCACCCGAGATAACAGCGCAACTCTGCTTTTTGACAACATTGCGCACATCCAGCCAGCCACCCATCACACCCAGTCACGCCTCAGACCACCCGGGCATCCGTCCATCCATCCACCGCAGCCGCCGGAGCAAGTGCGCGCTGCGAGCCTCCTACCTTGAGCGCTTCAATATCCAAAGACGTGGACCGGTCCATGGCGGAGAAGTCAAGTGAAGTTCGGCGAAACAGTCACGGAAATCGAACTCAGACGGACGACGACGAAGAAGAGCAGAGTGAGGGTAAAGTGATTAAAATAGGAGAAGCCCCGGGAAAAAAAAAAGTTGGAACGCTCTCTAGAGTCCCGAAGTCTGCTGCAACATCCCCGGTTTATTCTCAGGAGCGGCTTATTAATATTCCAGCACAGCGACGGGTTTCTCACTCTCATTCCTCCCAGTGGGTCTCTGGGTAAAATCGGGACTCCATACCGTGGAAGTCCCCCGCCCCCCCACCACCTCCGGTTCTAGGTTCGTCCGCGCTGGGGATGGGGGGAATAAATAATGACAGACGCGATGAAATTAGCCGCGCGTAATGTTTAAAGCGGCGGCTTTTGCGCACTCCTCGTTCCGGTGCGTATTATTTTTTTAGTTACATCTGAGTACGGAATATATTTTGGCCCCCGCTGCAGGAACGGGAAGCCGGGATGAAGACTCTCCTTTCAGTCAGTCAGCAGATAAATGCCGTCATATCCAGCAGCGGTGGTGAGGTGTCTGGAAAGAAGGGGTCCGGATCACAGAGACTCTCTGCCGAGCCTGGTCGACTTCCATGCGGCAAACCGCCAGAGATATGAGCTCCGAAATAAAAGGAGAGAGGCAGAGAGAGAAAGGAAAATGGAGAGAGAAGGGTAAAGATAGAGGGAGGGAGGGAGAGAGAGAGAGATACGGGCGGCGGGGAGAGTTGGTGCGCGGGGAGAGAATGAGAACTGGGTTTATGCTGTATATTATCCCGATGACTGACGCACCGCACCGTTTGTGTTGGTGAGGGAGAGGAGAAGAGGAGAAGAGGAGATGAGGAGAGAGTTGAAGAGAGGGGAGGCTTGTTCTAATCAAGTAGATGGGTCGAAATTGCTGCTTTGTCACTGAGGACAAGACAAAGATTTAAATTCAGGAGCTGTTGGACGACTTGCAGAAACTCACTTGATACTTCAACTCTCTCTTTCCTCTCTCTGCCTCTTCCTCTCGGTCTTTTTCTCTCACCCTCTCGAGCTCTTTTTCCTCTATCTCTTTTTTGTTAGAGAACAAGAAGTACAGAATTCACACTGTAATGGACAAGTGGAAATAGATCAAGCCTTTCTTTTTCTTTCTTTCTTTCTTTCTTTCTTTCTTCTTTCTTTCTTTCTTCTTTCTTTCTTTCTTTCTTTCTTTCTTTCTCACATCACCCTCATCCCTCTCCTGCATACTAAGGTGTCGCCGCCTGCCGACCACTGGGGCTTTTTATTAACTGTCACACGTTTTTGAATGAGGAGACAAGCAGTGGAGAGGAAAGGAGAGAGATGGGAGGAGGAGGAGGAGGAGGAGGAGGAGGAGGAGGAGGAGGAGGAGGCTTGCTGCCCAAAGAGAGGAAAGTGGAAGAGACAAGTGGTGATGGATAAAAGAGAGGGAGAAGCAACGAGAAGAAGGGAAGCAAAATAGAAGACACGGGCCACAGTGGAGTGCTCTATAATGTCCTGTTAAGTTCCGAACAATCGCGGGACTGAACCTGGCAGCTCAATACACGTTAGAAATGTCACGGAGTCTATCCCTCCACCCATCTGCCCGTCCCCCTATCCATTACACATCCAAAAATGGCAACACACTCAGCTGCTCGGAGGTTCCTGCCTCCGTGTCGGCGCCTCAATTTCAAGGATCATTTCAAGTCCTTTCAACTTTGCACCATTGTGACGTTCTCGACGCTTCAAGTGCGAAATGTTTGTGTTCAGTTTAATAGGTTTGCCGATGAGAGGGATCCCATGCTTTCACACATCTGTGCCTGAGAACACACACACATATGCACAGAACAAGAGAGGAGGGAATCATGGATGTAGAAGGAATATTTGAGGGAATCAAGAGATGAGGAATAGCCCATTAATGAGACCGATGCTAGTTCTCTATGCTCCTCCTCCTCTATCTGGCCGACTCGCTTTTTTCCCCAACATCTCCTTGTTGTCACGTTGTCACATTGCCTGCACTCCAGCACCTTCGCTGCCCCCTCTCTCTCCCTCTTTCACTCTTCTTGTGCTCTCAGCCTCTTTCATTTGCACTCTTTGGTAATTTTCCACCTTCAGTCAGTCAGTCAAACCCACCACCCCCCCACCCCCCACACCCACCCCTCCACTCTGCCGTGCCGTTTCTCTTTCTCCTGCAAAACTTTGCTGTTGGGCAATTAATCATTTTTTCCCCCAGACCTGTTATTTTTTTATAGGGAAAATGCTATCGGATATGGTCAGCAGGTCAATGCCTGTTGGAAATTATCCATCCCTCCCCCATCAAGTCTGTTTCTCGCTTTCTCTCACATTAAAAAAATACACAGTTGCTCTCCATCATACTTAAAAATCGGTGGAGGTTAATGCACTCCTTTCTCGCCACATATGCAGCTCATTCATTTGTGCGCATGTTATTTTCTTTTCAAAACTGATAGGAATCTATATGAGAGAAGAAAGTTTGGCACATTTTTGTTGTTTTAAACAGCGTTGCTTCCGTATAGACTTTCCCTTCTGCCTTGATAAGAATGCATGGCAATTTTACCTGAAATCCTTGCTCTTCCACAGTACAGCTGTGTGTTGGACGCGGGAAAAATAACATCACCAGGCTCCTCTGTTTACCTCATTCTCTCTCAGCTCTTTTCCTCTTGTAAGACTGCAGTCCTGCGATCTGATAGAGGCTTTTATTTCTCCTCTCAAATGCAAAAGTGCAGCTGTTTTTCTTCGCTGGCTGCAGAAAGAGTCGGGGAAAAGCCTGTGGGAGAGGCTCTCTAAACACTGCCATACAACACAAAGTTTGACAGCGACTTGCAAAGTCCTGGACATGACCAGCAGATTTACAGCTGCCTCTGGCATGATGGAGGCATTACTTTTTTGCCGTTGTTAATCAGAAACTATATATCCATAGTTAATGAAAATGAAGGGATGTGATAATTTTGATTAATCAAGATGTGATTAAAACTCACATTTCATTTTGAGGGATTAAAACACCTGATTAGATGACAAAATGACAAAATGGTTGGAGGAATTATAGCTGTTTTCTCTTAAATCAGATGAAGAATGCAGCTGACTGCCTCAGCTTTGCAGCCTTTTACCGTTTCCTTTCATGCAGGAATTGTGATAATGGCGAATGGTTCCTCCTAAAATGATCAGTTCTGAAATATGTTGTAGTTTTACATGTAATTACCATGAATTCCAAAAAAAAATCAACACATGAACCCGTCAATTCTGTTCTTTGACTGCTACAGTGCTACGATTATGCATGTAACAACACCTGCTGGTTTGTAACAACACCTCCCAACATGTAAATCCATTCAGCAGATACCACATAAATTCAGTATTCAGCAACATTAGAAATAAAGATTTTAATATTTAGGGGTTTTCTCTTGTGCTTTTTTTTTTCACTAGACTGCTGTCACTACATGGGAGAGATAGAGAAGGTCATTAGACCTTGCACACACCACTTACAAGTCTATTAACAGGCCATTAACAAACACACCCATTCCATTACTGAAGGGATCTCTTCCCTTCCCAGCCTTTGTTATGGCACAGCATATTAGCCCACAACGTACTGCCATCATTTTGCCTCTCCTCTCATTCCAACAATCAAATGTGTGATGCTTATAAGTTTCCATGGACAGTTTTGAGAACTGATGAATATGTATTTTAAAAAAGGCAGGCAAAAGAAAAACAAACAAAAATTACAGTAGTTTAAAGTGAATTCACAATACTTAAAAGACAAACATAGTTTGTATTAGATTAGACTGTATGCTTTTTAAAAAAAAAATAATTGTACGTGCTATATAACAATAACACAGTCACCAGTATACAATTTCGCGTTATGGAATTTATTTTTAGGCTATTGTTCGTTTTGTTTTTTAAAGACACCGTGTTGCCATAGGGTATTTGTTTCAACCACATTTTTTGCCCATGCTATATCATAAATAGCTTATTGATGAATGTCAGTCAATAACATTTACAGCTCCTATAAAACAACTCTCCTACTTCTGACATAAAACGAGACGCGCAATTATTTCGCTCAGTTAATTGTGAAAACTACAAGTCCCAGAAGCACTTGCCTTTGAAATCTCTCGCCGTTGATTGGTCGATTAGGTTTCCAATCCCAGGACAAAGATCTGTTTCGCAGTCGGCGAGCATCCTTCCGTCATGGCGCCTGTTTGCTCTAAATCCCTTTTTAACCTGCCGTTGCTGTCCGTTTTCTTTCTCCTGCTGCTATGTTTTCCGCCTCTGGGAGGACAGAAGAAGAAGGAGGTAATCATTCAACAAAGCCGTATTTATATTTCTAGCAAGTAATGTCTCACTGATGAATGAAACGTGCGCGCTGTTGGAGGACCTGACGTTTCAGTCAGAGAAACCAGGAAGTCGCTTTTAGAACCTGTAACCTAGTTTACCTAAGCGACTCTGCAGTATTCTACGGCGCTTTTGTAGAGGGAAGAACTCTTTTTTAAAAAAATCCATAGCTGCTAAACTCCCCGCGAAAACGCGGAAATGGGCTGCTAAAGCTGCTTGGGTGCTTTTAGGTGAGTCTCAGCTGGAACCAGTGGAACCGGAAGCTGTTGTTGACTCGTAATTGTCAAAATGTCAGTGCGGTAAAAGGACGGTGGGATGATAAATGTGCACTGTTCTGATTTGCGAATTCATTTATTGTTTGTCTGGAAAAGAAAGAATGCCCCTTAGCCACACAGTCTTTATGTGACACGTCAAATAATCCGTTTTTGAACTGCATTCATTCACTTTAGAAGCCTCCCCTCAGTCATAGAGATAACAACACGGATTAATGAGTTGTAGAATTAGTCAAAATCATAATTTAAAAAGTCAAGAGATGATGATACATGAACGAACGCATAAGGTTACGAGAATCGTGTAATGCAAACAAACAAAATAATATTTGTGTGTGTGCTGAAAGGGTTCATGTGCTGTTTAGCCTGTCCTCAGGGCTGTGAAGAAATGTCTTAGCAGCAAGATTCCACGATAAAGGGCAAGTCAGCTGCGCTGGCTGTGATGCTGATGCAACTGCTGGGAGTGAAGATTATCTGATTGTCGTCCAACATTTGCAAAGTTTCATGGTCACGCTCGCACGTCTGCAACGAGCAACAAGTTCCAGCATATCAGAAAATGCACGAGTTTGTTGCTGTATTTTTCTGCTGAAACAGTTTGAAGACGTGACCTGAAATGCAACCATCTTGTTCTGGGGGTGTCCATCTGCCTCTCTGACAAACAGCATGTCTCACTCAAATGCCCAGTTTTCATGTGTGTTGTGTTGTTCAGGACCGAGTTCTCTTTTATCGGTAAAAGCTAGAATAGGTTTGGTGTAGACTTGTAGGAGGTAAAGAAATAACACAACTTTACAGCCTAGTGAAGTAAAATAGAATCTTGTGCAGGTGCATAGACTGGTTTTGTTGGTGTGATGTCTTTCTTCTGGGACAACAAGCTTTAAAAGTGCATTATCAAGGCATCTTTGTAACAAACATCATTTATAATATGCTGATACATTTTACCAGACTTTAAAATATTCATATTAAATGTGCATTTTTGGCATATATCTAGTCTGTGATACATCACACAAGGTCAGCTGCAGAAAGGGGAGCAATTATCTTGAAACCATCTACTTTCAGACATAATTATAATTATGCAAATCTGAAGTGATGCCTTGGGCACATCTGGGAAGTCCCACCTTTTAACTTGATTAGAAGTTGATTCAGAACAACAGCAGTGCATCCAAACAATAAAGCAACTGGAGCACGACAGTTATTCTCAGAGAGGCCCTGTGGAGCGGAAAGCGCCACCAGAGCCGCTCTCCTCCGAGTTTTATTCCCGTCCCATAAGTTAAAGACTGCACACAGCTGCAGCAGGCGCTGCCGTTATTGCTTTGCCTTAAGGTGATCTCTTATCTCAATGGGTTAATTAAAATCAAATTTTTACGACAGCACATTACCAGTGTGTAATCAGAGCCTCTGCAATTAGAAAAGCTTTATGTGGCAGATCAGTGAACAGTTTACACTGTATTTGACTTCAAGTCAACACATATTACTCTCAGTTCAAAGTAATGAATATTTTTGAAAATTATCTTAGAAATTGCTCATTTTAAGAAAGTTCATTCACGGACTGAGATGAACCTGAGGGCAGAAAAGTAAAATAAAAGTGAGGATATTAAAATGCTAGCTTAAGGGCGTGTGATAGACTTGTGTTTTTTATTTAACCCCGCTACATGCCCTTGGCAGATTGGAAAAAAATAGTTATGGAGAGAGGAAAAAAAAGTATTTATATTACTTCAACGCTCCCTCGTTCATCACCCCAGCAAGATATTATATCCAGCTTGTGCTGAGTCTTTGTCTAAGGGCTGATACAGCACATAGGGGGGAAAAAAACAATGTAAGCACTTCCTCCAGGCATACGGAGTCTGGGGAGGTAAAGTGAGAAACAAAGTCCGGGCAGTGAATCTGAGGGAAGGAGAATTATATATCTATGGAGGGTTTTTTTTATTTTTTTTGCTGCGAGCAGAGAGATAAAGATTGCAAAGTAGTGGGTTTGCCATCACACTCTGGGACCGGTCTAATAAGTGGATCAAAATAATAAGATCCTGCTTCCTCTGCACACAGAGGTGCAATAAACTAGTAGCCGTGGCTTTTAGGCTGAGGCCCAAGATGGTCCCTGAGCCGAGATTGCAGCCCGTGAAGCAACACACCAAGTAAGGAGCAGCGACTCTGTTTTTTCCTCTGAATTGTTTATTTGAAGAACTATATTGACGTTCGAGGACTGTTGTCAGATGGGCTTCTGATGCTGTTTCTTCCTTTGAAGATTCAATTCGATTTTCCTTTCCCATTTTATGCCCCTGCAGTAGAATCGCGTGGAACCGCTCACCGTTTTCCCTAAGAAGGAAACTCCGACCCTTTACGTTTCCCATCTTTATGGTTTCAAGAGAGATCCGACTTTAATAATTCCTCCCATCGCGGTTCTAAGAGGGGCCGTTGTATCCAACAGCCCCTCCTTTGCCAGCGAGGGCCAGACTGCAGCTAAAAATATTTGCCATATTTGGGGCAGTGAAATGTTTCAATTTTCTCCAAGTGAATTCAGGGGTGATTTGTTTGGATCTTGCTCATTAACTGTCGTCATGTGAATTATTGATGCAGCAGTGTCAGGCCTGCTTTCCCGGTGACTGATGGCCTGTGCTCCCGAGTAATTTCCCCCCTCCATCGTTCCCCCTTTCCAATGCTTCAGTTGCAGAGTGGCGAAAGGATTTCCAGTCTGTGCTTCCCATCCCCTCAACTGGCCCCTTTTCCCTGTCGCTCCTCCTGCGTCGCTGTCTTCATCTAACTGCCTTTGACATTTCTGTAATTGCACACCTGATATCATGAAGAGATTCCTCTTTGAGTTCATCTCTTCACATCCTCCTCCATCCGTTCCTGTCGTGGTCCTTTTTCTTCTAAAGCTTTTGACATTTTCCTGACATTTCTGCCACTAATTTTCTTGTCCCAGGCATGTCAGAACTGAGAGGGGCACCCATTTGTTTCTTTGTAACTTTGACTCTGCCATTCATCAGCGGTGTGTATGAACCTTTGCTTCTTCTGAAATACATTTTCTTTTCCTCTGTTTACACGAGTATTGAATAAGTCATTTACTCACGCAGGAAATCACCAACCTACTCAATAAACTATTTATTATGTATGCACGTCAGACATTCATTTAATCACATTTCCATTCGTTCATCCCTTTTCCATCTTAGTCATGACTTCAATAAGTTTACAGGAACAGTCGCTGTTCACTTAACTTCCTATATCACCCAATAGCAATGTCTACCTATGTACAACATATATATGTCTATGATAATTGTGGTCTCACCTGGGAGGTTGCTTCCAGCCATCAAGGCCAATTCACCCCCAGCTCGCCATCCTACACAGAGTTACAGAGTAGTATGAGCGGTTGCCTGGCGACAGCTCACGCAGCTTTTCCACTGCATAATGAAGCACACTTTAGAAAGAGGGATTGCATATACGTAAAGTCACACAGTCACCACTGATGAAGAGGGGCCTGCCAATCCGGTGTGTAAATGCTACTTGTCTGTACACTGTAACGCCGGTGGCCGCCAAACCTTTTGCTTCCTGGACCGTGTGAGCCTCTAATGTCCAGCATCCTTTTGTGATCGCTCATCCCTGCCTTCCCTCATCACTTCTTATCACCACAGAGAAACGTCATCGCAGCGCTTGTTCCTTCCTACGCTATTTCCTATCTTCCTCTTCTGGGGTCACCTCGCGTCCCCCGCCGCCCGACTTTCCGTTTTCTTTATTTATCCCCCCTTTCCAGGACGTCTCTGATCCCTTCTTTCTCAACCGGCCCCTCTCACAGCTCCGTCCTCAGTGACGGCCCTCGCTGTACAGCTGATATGAGGTGGCACCCTTGTGTGTGTGTGTGCGTGTCTGAAATGTGTTTGTGTGTCTGTCTGGCTTGTGGCTGATAAGACGTCTCACTGTTATCCTCTGAGACAGACCTGTGTTGCTGTGATGATTCGCAGGCCTCACACACATCCCATATTGCACATATACACAAGAATACACTTTAATAAGCCCCTATGCACTAGAATTTATATGCACTCCATCAGTCACAGCCGTACTGGAGGGTTGGCTAATATTGTAGTACACATATGAAGTGAGTGTGTGGAAAGTCCTGGCCTGTCACAGAAACCTGATGTTCCTCTTATTAAATTCTAGACTTGGTGGCACCTACTAACACTCGTGTGAGTGTGTAGTATAGAGGCTGTCAAAAGACTGCTTATTGAAAACACTCATCACGAGAGCACCGTTAGGCAAATCTTTGACAGATTCCTCATTCTCAGAGTTGCTCCCCCCTATATTCAACCTTAAGATAGTACGAGATCAAGTCCACGCTGATAACGTCGCAGCCAAGATGTAATCAAATCAGATGTGAATTATTGATAAATGCTAACGTCGCATTTATTTGTCCAGTGAATGTCAAATCATGACTGCAGACTCTCTGAGTCCTCTGCTGCATCTAATAAGAGTCAAACACGATCAGACCTGGTAGACTTTTGATTATAGAGCGGTTTGATGTAGACAACGAGATAAGACGGCTCAGATTCGACCGTACCTGGTTGGACGTGGACTGACAGGGGAGCCATTGCGGCTGCTTATGTTGACGTTGCTGCTGCTGTCAGTTTTTCAATTGATTAATGCAGTGATCTTTTTTTAGGACAGTTACGACAGGCGCAACCTGAGGTTCACGCGTTGAGGCTGATGGGCTATGGAGTGTGGAGGAGCGCAGCTGAGCAGACTGATATGAATAAAACAGGAAGCCCCCTTTGGCCCATTCAGGAGGGTCGAATAAAATAAAAGACTGAAGTATGAGGTGATTTTCACATACTGCAGGGAGGAGTCTTTCTTGCACCACTTAAATCTTCCCGTTTATCTCAAAAATATTGAGGAATCTGATGTTAAAATGCCCAGTATGAATACACACATCTTCACATAGAAGGGAGGGATAATTATTTAGTTTTAGGAGCCTAATTTGTGATAAATTGTTGTTTTTACTAAGCAAGTGGTGGTTGTTTTTCCTGCTTTTTACAACCCAATCACATTATTGACCTTCCAATTAGTCTCACTAGTGGAGCCGAGAGCACTAAATGATTAGTGCAACTAGCTCCTCTGTGGGACTGCCACCAGTTTGTACTCAGCAGTGAGATACCGGGCTCTTGTACCAGTGAGTACTGGGATCACAGATGGTGGTCCTGTTCTGGAACACATGGAGATTAAGTTGTAATAGTGGCAGGTTCTTCGTTATTAATGAAGACTAAACTTTAGAGGACAAAAAACACATCTCCGAGTTACATCTTGCTCTTGATTTTGGCAGAATGTTGTTCAGCCTTTACGGAAGATGGATGAGTAAGCCTTGTGTTTTATTGTTTTGCCAGAACAAAAAGCTGGAAATCCAATGAGCAATGACATCGGTAGGACTAGAAATGACATACTCCTCCATTCAAGGTCAGCGTCAGATGTGTTGTTGCAGGTACTTCCTTCCAAAAAAGAATCTGATTTTCACCGTAGTTAAAAACTCCAACACCCAGAATGCCTCAGCTGGCCTGTGTCTGCATAATGGATGCATGCTTATTGTAATGGGAATGCTTGAGCAGGCCATATATCACCGTCATCTTAAACGGATGTAATGACACAGGTAGAGTGGATTTAGCGGGTTTTGGATTTAATGTTGCCTTAAATAGTATCTCTGTGAACTCCGGGCTAGCATAGCCTAAAGATAGTGGCTACTGAAATGTTTTTTCATGAAATGCATAAAATTCTATATTAAGTGTAGTTTCAATCCATATTTCATTGCCGTGAGTAAAATCAAATGAGCTTTTGGGTGTTTGTTTTAGCATGCAGGGCTCATTAAGTAGCCCGCCATATCTTCACAGCACCAGCTAAAATTAGGCTCGTCTCTTGCAGCGTCCTCTCTGTGCGTCTTGTCCTTAATACAGCCTGGTCCCTTTGGACAAGCCACTGTTTGTCCTCAGCCAACCTTGCTACACACTCCCTGGGCCTCGAATTTACAGCTGCCTAAATGTTCCCGGCGCACATTCGACATTTCCTGTCCAACTCAGTATCAGGTGGTTTCTCACTTGACGCAACTTTGGTTGCTGGAGCAACACACCTACACACATATGCTCCCATCAGCACCCAGAGGGAACTCTGTGTGTGTGGGGATATCTCAAAAATCTGAACGGAAATAAATGTCTCATTTGACAATATAACTGCTTTTTTCTGTAAATTGAGCATTTGTAGTGAAACTATAACTAAAATCAGTCATCTAGACAGCTATTATTTCAGAATATAAACTGGCATATATGTCCGCCTTTGAAAGCTTAAAAGCTGCATTATTTTGAAGATTAAAATGAAGTTGTTCCATTGAGTCGGTTTCTCATCTGATTTTGTCACTTTTCCTCTAATCTTGTACATTTTATATCAATGAAATACAACTTATAATAGCCTCGAATACACCGACTTATTTATGTTTCTCATTTAATTCAAGAGATAGAAATGACTACGGAATTTACTGATTAACATGAAAATAACAAAAGCATTTGATTCGCCAGTAATGACAATAATCATCAGAACTATCGCTTTACATGACAAATGATGTGCAATTGTGTTTATATTTCACAATTTTACTCATTCAAACAAGAAACTTTGATGCTCAGTACTTTAAACTGAAAGAGATTACAGAGTAAATGTGTTTAATCACAACCTAACACAGATTTCTGCACACTGATTACAATGTTTGCCACGAAAAGCATTTATTCCGTCCCAGTCTGAGTATGTGCCAGCACTAATCATATTTGTACATAAATATTATGATACTGCTGACCGTCTACATGCGTCACATGATCCTCACCGCCCAATATATGTTGATTCAGAGAATATTTAATCCTTTGATTTGAGCAGAAGGCTGCAAAATAGCCAAAACGTAGCGCAAAAGCATCAAAGAACTCTGGGTAAAAGCAGCATAGCAACACTCTGAAGAACCAACACTCAAATGAACACTGCAAAACCAAACGGATGACGTCACACACACTGGTGATTTCTCTGCAGTCCACCATTGATGTTCATGTATCCAATCCACTGATTTTATTATTGATGAATGTTCGCTGTGAGATATCACTAAAAAACAACAACGCCTGGTTCCTCCAGTTGTCATACTGCTTGTGATTTTTCTTTTTCATTTAAAAGACATTAAAAGGTGAGATTATATCAGACATATTCTCTCAGCTATTTTTTTAACCTGCAATCATCTTGTATTTTTATCAAATCCCTCTTTTGTTTCCCTGTAATAATGAGACCCCCCTTCCCCTCCCTTCTACAGATCCTTCTGCAACTGCCTGCATGCATTTTGCCTTAACTGATAAATGAAAGCCTTTTCCATTGTTGGGTTTTTCATAAAGAGCGGTGGGTGGGTGTGTGCTGGTGTTGGTTGGAGATGATTCTTTTTTCCTTTTTATATGAAGCCAATTTCCAGCAATCCCCCTTTCAATTGGAAGATTAGAAAAAAGCTGTGTGGAGCTTGATGGCCCAAGCTGAGACCCATTCCCTGCTATACACCTCTCTATAGAGCATTGAGAGGAGGAATTGTGGATTGAACAAACACGCATCACAAATCATAGCCCACAACTCATTGTGAGAATCTTCCCTGTGGCTATTCAGTGAATAGAGGGCACTTAAGAGCCCCCGCAGGGGTCAGGGTTACATGTGTTCTTACAGTCACTGTTACACCAACATCCTTTTTATGGTCTGTGTGCACAGTGATGTCATGAGATATAGACACCTTTCCTGAGATCCGTGTGTTTTCACTGCCAGGGAGGATAAGGAATATGAAGAAATCCCTTAAATTCTCTTTACGTCAGATTTTCAGTGTGGCGTTTTGTGTTCGCGAGACTCAACAGCCCAATTCACTGCTTTTCCCCGTGTCTGCTCCTTCCTTTGATTCCACCACACATCATTTTTTGAAGTTCCACCGCTATTATCGTTTGCTGACCCCAAAAACTGAGATTGACCTTTTATATGACTTAGCACTTCGCCCTCCCACCATCTATCCTGTCTCCCAAAACAGTTCTTAAAACTCCACTTAAGGCCAGTGTGTATCAGACTTTGCATTGTGCCTTGATAGATTTCCACCCCAGCAGCGTGCAGACTTCCACGCCCACTCTAAGGGACTCAGAATTTGTTGTTCTGGTCTCACTTCTCTTAATCGTCCGGCTGATGAACTGGACTCTCCTTCTCTCCCCTCATTCACTGTCAGATGCACTCTCTGCGTAATTAAGACCCCCGTCTCATCTCATTTCACAACATTAAGGCAATTAATCCCAACGCTCCGTCTGCTGGCGTTGATGACCTCCTGAACACACACGCTCTATCCACCTCTGATCTGGTCCCTTCATAAAGCCATTACCTCGACAGGATTCTTGATTCACTCACTCCTCTTAAAGCCAGGTCTGTTTGCCTTTCTCCTTTTTCCCCTCCTAGACTCCTTTCTATTCTCCCCTAACTTCTGTAATTTCCTAATGTCCCTTTTAATTAACAAAAAAAAGTACAAGCTCCATCAGCTTGGTCCAAACTCGCCCCTTAGCTCCTAAACTAAACCTCCTCCTCCTCTCTGACTGCGTCATACGCCGTGACGATACATTTTGTTGTTTCATGCATTCAAAATAAAACACACGTAAAGAGTGACAGGCACCCCCATCTGATTGGGATCACTATGCCCCCCTAGCGCCCCCTATTGAAGCAGTTTTGAATCCCTGCTGCCACCCTGGGAAATTTATCATTAGGTCTGTTAGACAGGTGACATTTCCAGACTTATAGACCGTGTGCCAACACACAAATAAGATGGTCAGTAGCTACAAAAGTGCTGGTTGCACTGGCACATGTGGAAAACTGTTGACTAAGTATGTTGTTTAATGAGTAAAGAAGGTTAATGAGTTAATAAGTAAAGAAGCGAAGAGAAGGCGAAGGAACACCCAAAGAGTTTAGGGACACGTCAGTGAAATAGACGATGTCATAGTCGTCAAATGTGTTACAGGTGATGTGCACTTAATGAGAGGGGGCACAGAAATGAGATTTCACTTGGGCGCCGTCATGGCAACATACCGACATGGACGAGGGAAGCTCTCCTCCAGGCAACTTCAGAGCCAGGCATTTATCTTCTGACAAATGGACCTTTTCATAATACGTTCCAAACTTTTCCATCAGCAATCCAGCTGTGTGCGCCACTTTGAAAAGGAGCTCTGATTTCTAGCAGACATTGACCTTTCCATCAACAGTCCTGGTTTTTAAATTGAAATTCTTCTTTTTCTTTAAATTGTGGACGTTGCCCTAGTGGTTGAGTACCGTGTATCACGCCTTTCATTGACAGCTCTGATGGTCCCATTTGGGCCAACAAAGACATTGACTACAATGCATGTAATGGGGACTTTGAAGTCAAAAATAGCTGTAATTGTTGAAACAGTCTCTTATATGAATGTTATTAATAGCACCCAACCATCAAAACCAACAAAAAGAGTAAGCCTCCAGTCTCAAGAGTGAGTTTTCGGCCTCCACACAGTGACATGAACTCATTTAAATAAAGATGCTAGCTGCAGAGCATTTGAGTGTTCTTACACACACACACACACACACACACACACACACACACACACACACACACACCACACACACACACACTTTAAATGTGATTCATTCCAGTGCCTTGTGTGCTCACTGGGGTAGAAAATAAATGTTTTTAATGGTCCTGGCCTGTTTGGAGGGGTCGTAAGTGTGAGTGTGTGTGAGAGAGGGTAAAATAGGGAGTTTTAACACTGACGTGTGGGAGTCCAACTATAATTTTTGAGGTTTTGTCCAAAATAGCTTTTCAGTGCTTTATTTGCTAATTATACTGACCATTAAAATATGGTCACAGTGTCCCAGTCACTGTGTGAAATATTTGATTTCATCAATTATATTAAGTCTATGACCGCTTCATTTGCATTTAAAACCCACTTTTGATGTTTAACTGATTAAAAATATCACAGTATTTTTGGCAACACAGCAACACCTACTGGTTGCTTCATTGTTAAAGTGATGTGTTCCAGTTAGAGAGAGTAGCTGTATGTTCTGTAGCTGTATCTGTGTTCCTATATGAAGGTGCGAGGTGATAGCGCCTGCTGTTCTGCCGTACAAGTGGAAACCTCAAAGATCAAAAAATTTGGGAAAAAAAGGTCTGCTTCGGCCTGAATGGGCACACTTCACAGGTAATAACCTATCAAGGCTGAAGGCCGCTGCTGTCGGCAGAAAAACGAGGGCTGTTGTTTCTCTGATGAGCACGGAGCCGCGAGGAAAAGAGAAGCTGCAGAGGCTTGAAAATGCCACAAACGGGTTCAAACTGAACTAAATCTGCACTGATAATAAGCCTTGTGGTTATTGGGGTTTTAACTGTCAAACAAGCCGGAAATCAGCTTCTGCTACACCTCAGTTCAGTCATTCACATGAACACACACACACACACACACATTAAACCTTGCAGTTTAATGTGCAGAGGCTGCAAAACAAGCATTTCTTCAGTGGTGAAAGAATTTCATCACCCATCAGTACAAAGTTAGCTAGAGATAAACCCAAGGACTTTCATAAACACACGTGCATGCTCACTTATTAGTTTAGGTGTCCCCTGTAGGAAAACATGCCAGCCTCCTAATCATGGTGCTGTTGTTTTCCTGTTTCCGTTTGCTCAGAATCTGCTGTCGGAGAAGGTGGAGCAGATGATGGAGTGGTCCTCCCGCCGCTCTGTTGTCCGGATGAACGGAGACAAGTTCCGTCGTTTCGTTAAGGCCCCGCCCAGGAACTACTCCGTCATCGTCATGTTCACGGCTCTCCAGCCTCAACGCCAGTGTTCGGTCTGCAGGTAAACCCACGCAAACGTTCCCAGCGAGGGACGGAGGAGATTGTTTTGCCTTTTATCTTAGTGCCGTGCCTGTCGGCCCTCTGGAAGGTTCCCTCTGCATCAGCCAATGATGTCCACAGCAGAGGCCATTTGTCTTAAGACTGCCAGGGAAGTCCAGCTTCCCCTAAAATGTCAATCAATCAATCTTTATTTATTTATATAGCGTCTGTTACAATCGAAATTGTTTCTAGGTGCTTTCCAGAATCCCAGGGCCTGACCCCCAACAAGCAACAGTGGCAACAAAAACTCCCCTTTAACAGGAAGAAACCTTGAGCAGGACCAGGCTCATGTAGGGGGACCCTCCTGCTGATGGGGGGCTGGGCAGATGGAGAGGAGGGGAGAGGAGAGGAGAGAGGAGAGGAGAGGAGAGGAGAGGAGAGGAGAGGACTCAGATTTTAACCTAATAATTAGACAACCCTCTAAATATGATAATTATATCTATGGATAATAACTGGAACTACAGCATGTCAAAAATGAAATGGTTATTGAAATGGTTAATGAAATGTACTGTGGCCTTAACATTTCATTGACATTGGAACACATTCCTCTCAAAGACAAGTTCGTTCCGAATCAGCTGCTTAACACAAGGCGACGGTTCTTTTTCTTAACTTCTCATACATTTCTGTAGAAGCCAAACATACATTCCTAGGAACAGTTTGGCTCATTGCCTTTAAACTCGACAGTCATTGGATGAATGCTACTATTTTGTCCCGCACTGGACGCTCAGGATCTCTGGGGATGAACGGAGCAGCGGGCTGGCCTCTGGGGGCCTGGACCCTGGGCTTCCGCATGACGACTGGAGGGTCACTCGAAGAGCTGAATCCCTTTTTGACTGACAGCTTTTTATGAGATACGCACCCTCACTTGAGCAGCGGGAGCCCAAACCCTCATGGCTTTTGCTACTGAAGTGGAAAGACAAACGGCCACCCGTCTCTTCGTATTTGTGAAGCGAACTAGTTTGACCCTTGTTCATTTCATTGTTGGATTTCCTTGTTTCGGTTTAACATAAATTCAAGATTTCTTTGTGTGAGTTTGGCGTAATCTCAACATCTGCTTATTAACATTGTTTCTTCAGTTTGTCCAATCGGTCATACTGTTGGTTAGGACTTCCCACCTCCCCCATTTGAAAGCCTACCAGCCGCCACTGGTCCATAGTGTTGTTCTGGTGTCAGCACTGTTAGCAGCTAATTACAGTGTATGCATAACAGGTTATTACTCTGTATTTTATTTCCGTGATTGACATATTTTTCAACCTCATCCCATGCTCACAACATGCAGGACAAATATTTTAATTGCAGATTACAGACGTGCGGAGGAGGACAAACCGTTATGGTCCTGATATTATTTTACAGTGTGTGCTAGTTCCTCTCCCCGTATAATAAACTCTGAGAGGAGATATGTTGACAAGGCCAGTTTTTTAACCTTTAGTGTAAACTCCCAATTGCAACTTTTATGGTTTGATTCTTTTATTTAGATTAGCCAAAGCAGGAGTGCGTCATATTTACGTCAGAATCATGTAAAACGAGGCAAGGTCGAGTACCTCCGCAAAAGTATAATTCAAGTTGGTTTATTTTTTTAACTCAACTCTGAGCAGGAAATTTAGAATAATCTGTGTTTGAATGATCCCCCAAAACCTGTTGATGTTTATAAGTTAATCTGAGATGCAAATAAATGCCGATTTAGGTACATGATGACGTGAGATCAGCTTGGTTTTGCTTAAAATAAAAAAAAGATGAGCTAAATCTGTGAAACGAGCTTTCAGTTATTATCATTCCTGTAGTTGACGAAAACTGCACGAACATTTGATTGACGGTAAAAGCAAAGCCGATCGTCAGAGTCATTCCTGGCAGTTTGCTGCCCCGCGTTTCACCGTCATCTGCGCCGACTTTGATAAACACTTCAAACGGACGACGCTAACGTAAGCTGCGAAGGAAAACCACGTCACGTCACCAGGCGCGACACAAACTGACATGTGACGTCTCCCTAATTAAAGCCAACACACATGGGTAAGAGACACAGCAGATGTGAGTAATGTCAGAGAAGAAACGGGTGGGAAAAGATGAAACAAAGGAGGGAGTGGAACGGAAAAACAAGGCTACTGAGACTGATAGAGGCGAGGCATTAGTAGAATGTGAAATTTAGCTTGTGGGTGAGTCAAAATTCTGGTTTTTGGCAAACAAAAAAATCGAAGTGAAAGCGTTTTTGGTTTTATTTGTTTCTCTTATTTTCCATCCTGCAGGCAAGCAAATGAGGAGTACCAGGTCCTGGCGAACTCATGGCGTTACTCATCTGCATTTTCCAACAAGCTCTTCTTCACTGTCGTCGACTATGATGAGGGGGCTGATGTTTTCCAACAGGTAGGTTTCATGGATCATTACAGGGTCACAGCGCTCCCACAAACTGGTGCAGGCCATGTTCACTAAAACAACTCGGCTTAACCCACCATTTCCTTTCCGTCTCTAGTTAAACATGAACAGCGCTCCGACCTTTATGCATTTCCCAGCTAAGGGCAAGCCAAAGAGGGCCGACACCTTTGACCTACAAAGGATTGGCTTTGCTTCCGAACAACTGGCTAAATGGATAGCCGATCGCACGGACGTCCAGGTAACACGCACACACGCGGACGACACTGGCGTGTTAATGAGTGATGTCATCTTATAGGTGTAGCTTTGAAACATTGTCTTCAAGGTTCGATACCTGATTTTTGACTCATTAAGTAGTTTGGTGTTTTGGTGCTTTGCAGAAATTCCTCTGTTGTTCAGAAAACAATAGATTTGGACTAGAGAGAATGGCTGGGCTGGAATGTTATTTATTCAGAAATTTTAATCTCAGTCAGCAGGACTACATTATGAACATCTTTGGCACATGTTACCCTGCTGTCAGGTTGGCTTTGCTCCACCGCCCAACACACACACACACACACACACACACACACACACACACACACACCCTTGTACCTCTATCTTTGTGGGGATTTGTACAGCCCCTTACTCCATTGCAGCAGCATTCTTTACTCTAATCCTAACCTTCACCTAGACTCCCTTTTATTCAATTATGAACCCTCAAACGGAGCTTTGAAGTTGTGAGAACCAACCAAATTGTGTGTTCATAGTCCTCAATGTGCAGCAGGAACAAGAACACAAATGCATACGTGCACACGTGCGAGAAAGATAGAGATTTTCATGAGGTTTGCCCCTCAACACTCCTTTTTTCTTGATCCCTACAGATCCGAGTCTTCCGTCCACCTAATTATTCAGGGACCATTGCTCTGGCTCTGCTGGTGTCCCTGGTCGGGGGATTGCTGTATCTGAGGAGAAACAACTTGGAATTTATATACAACAAGGCGGGATGGGCCATGGCTGCACTGGTACTCAAGCTGAGTCAATAAATTTCACAGTGTGTGGAAAATATAATAATACTAACATCTCCTCTCCCCCTCTCTGTGCCAGTGTGTAGTTTTTGCAATGACATCCGGCCAGATGTGGAATCACATCAGGGGTCCTCCCTATGCTCACAAAAACCCCCAGAATGGACAAGTGGTAGGAATCACATTACTCTTTTCCTCCTTTTCCCTTTTTCTACCATGCAGTGATTCTCTCTACTCGGCTTGTTCCTTCCTCTTGTACGTTGAGTCGCTCGTGTCGTGATGTCTTTTTCCAGCACCGTTCCAGTTTTTTTATCCTCGGGACTTTTTCTTTCCATTGTTCTGGGCTGCATCCGCAGTAACGCCACTGGCTGGGATGTGTTGGTCAGAGGAGAGGCGGAGTGAGCTGGGATCAGATAGCATATTTCATTTTACTGTTTGTCTCACTGGCTGTGATTTGAGGTATTTGTTATGTTTTACATATAATTTTACAGTGAGATCGTTTTAGTTAGCTTTCCTCTGTTGTCTCCAACTATAGATTCTGTTAGAATCCTTCAGATTCCTTCATTACATTTATTCCGTGTAGGCCAAATCATTTATTTCATTCTCTTTATTATCTCCAACGCTTGGGCCTTATTTTCCAAAACATGTCAACAGGAGCTCCTTATTTTAGGACCGTTTTTGCACTCTGTGTTTATTTGCCCGCCGATCTTTTATTTTCTGCTCTCTCCATCATCAGACACTAATGCTTGAGTTGGGTAGTCGGTATTGGAAAGACATCTCTTTTTGGATCTGTCTGTCGTCTGCCGCACAGCTTTCTCCCTTCAGTCAGTGTAATTCCCTTAAAATGATGAGTGAGCGAGGTGGAGTTTATTGAAAGGATTTGTCACCTGACAAATGGCACAGCCGGGCAGATGGAAGTGCAGCGAACGTCTCACTGTGCAGCAGAGTAAACACTGGTGGTGGAGTAAAAGCCAGGGTAGAAATCTGCTTTTGTTTATGTCGGGCAGCATGAGACCACAACAGCTAACCTTACTGCTTAGCATCTGTATGACTGTAAAACAGTGTGTTGTACATTTACCAGCTTTGTGAGCCTTTTTAGGGTTTGTGTGAGTGCATAAGTCGCATTTAAGTGGCATTTCTCTTCAGTTGTTTGCATATTGTGTTTTCTTTTTCTTCCCCTCGTTCCCAAGTTAATTTGACAGGACCTGAAGTCAGTCATCATGAGCCTCCAATGTCCATTTCTATTTTTAATACTTGTAATCTAATTTAAGAGAAAGACGCACTGAAATGCAGAGTAACGAGATGTTTTTCTTTCATTTTAATCAGGGTTGTTCGGTTTCTGTTTGATGCTTTTTGCATATGCCTTTGTTCTGTTTAACTCACTCGTCCCCACTGACATTACCCAGGTGATCCATCCACTCACTCCCCAGACCTTTCACCGGCAGACACTTTTTACAGCAACACGGTGGAACGCCTGTCTCCGCCTGCATAAACGAAGTGCTTCCACTCCATCTCTCTCCGCTCTGTTACTTACTGTTACTCTTTCCACTTTGTTGACTTTTCATTTATCCATCCTCCTGTCAGAGCGTCTCGTCCTGACCTTTTCTGAACAACACAAGCAGACACACAACCAAAGATACGTCAGGCTACGTGATGGATAGATACTAGCGTGGCCATTTATAAAGGTTCGACCTCCCGTGAGCTTTTCCCTTTTTTAATCCGTTGTTTTGCAAATTGATGTATGTTTTTAATCACTGCTAAAAGAAATCTCACGTTAACATGAAGCGTCGGAACCATCCTGAGTGTGAAGGCAGACAGTTAGTTTGCTTCCAGGTCCTCTAAATGGACAATGGTAAGTAAGGGTTTGAAGGCACTGATAGTGTTTTCTCTTGTAATGGAAACACACTCTTCTCTCTGTTTGTCCTCTTTTTTAACTGCATTTGAATGCAATAGATGAAAAAGAGGTAATGATCTTAAAGCATTTTAGAAAGTAATTATATTTTAATTGTAAATGTTATTGCAGCATTTCTCAGTATAATGTTATGAAATCTGACATCCACTCTGCCTCAATACAACAAACAGTTTAATCTATTTAAGTGTTTTTCTGCCCTCCTTTATTACGGTTCTCTTTTGTATAACAAAAGGAACTGACAGCAAACCGCTGCGTAGCCAGTGGAAAGGGAAAGAGTATTTGTCAGTATCTGTGCACCGGTCGCCTTAAATTAAATCTGCATCGCGACCAAAATTGAAGGTGGTTTTCCTTGGCTCATTCAGATCACTCTGATTATCCTCTTTTGCAGTCCTGTCAGTTCTAAAACAGCATGCTCAGTTTCCTCAGAGAAGGTTCTGGATTCTGTCCAGCTTCATAGTCGAGTGTATAGGTTGGCCGAGCTGGGCGATGTTCATGTCTATGTCGCGGAGGAACAAACAAAAGCGTACGACTGTTGTATCAGCTCATCTGTGCACTCATGCGCGCTGAGGCTGCCTTCACTTGCAGACCACCTGAGTGGTTTTAAAGTGCGCACGCACCACACATCACATGGTGTCATTTATATTCAAATCTGCATACATCGAATGACAAAGAAGCTCTGCAAACACACTAATAAATGAGAGCCCTACATTCTAATCCATCAGATTAATTGGAAGTGCCTTCCCGTGGATTGTGGAATTTTTCACCCCTCAAGCACGTCTCTTGCCTCTGTTGGCTCCTTCTCTTTATGTTAAGCAGGTGACCTGGAGAAGCTGCCAGAACGGGAATGTGCTGAATTTTACAGTCTTTTCTGGTTGTTGTCAACGAGGCCTAGTTTGTCTAAATTAATGATCGCAGGGCATGAAATTTCCCTTACATCTGAGGTATTTTGCATTAAATAAAGCATAACCAGACCTTTAATCTTTAAAGATGGCACCGCTTCCCCAGCAAAAGTACCTCTGCAGCGCCCAGATGCGCTTTTACATCGCAAAGTTTCCCGTGTGCCAACTTCAGTGAAGACGGAAAGCTTTGGTGGCCACAGTAATCAGCTAATGCAGAGCAACAGGTCTTTGTTGGAGACAAAGGAATTCGTGTCAGCCTTGAGCAATTGTCATTTCTCTGTTTTCTTTCAAGTGCAAAATTTCTTCATTTCTCTCCACTGAAGCAAGAAAGTCCTGTCCAGCCGTCACTCCTCCTCCTTTGTCATTTGCCATTCATCTTCTCCTTTCCCGTTCCTCTCTGATAGGAAATGAAGAAGAAAGAAAGGAACACAGAGGCATTCGAGCGGAAAAAAACAGACTCGTCCCGTAAACCTAGACACTCGTAATCTGTGGGGATTGGACGAAGAGAAACGCCCAGAAATCATTCTTTGCTTTTCTCTTTCTCTTTGTATCATTTCCACAAGACTTGTGCTTTGTCTCGTTGTCTTTCACTCTGTTTCCCCTTCGTTACTCTCTCGACACGTGTCAGTCTAATTAGGCCAGCTTATGAGAAAAGCTTGTTTGACTTTGACTGAGTTTGACTGTTTGTCCCCCCTCATTGCAAGTTGTCAGTCAGATTTGCTGTCCGTCATGATAACATCCACAGCTTCCCAGTCTTGTTTTGTCTCAGAAGTTTCCTAAACTTAGCTGGATCCCTGGCGCAGACTTGCTCCTTCAGGTTCACCAGCTTCATCATGAGTCGGGGCCCCAGCTGTATCCAGCACCCATCTTTCTGGGATCTATTTTGACGACCTGCCTTCTACGCTCTGACCTACTTGGACCAGCTCAATTGATAAATGTGTCAATCCCTTCTGCACAAAAGTAGCTGGTACAATTTAGAGGGGTTTGGACTGAACCCAGAGAGATAATGCTCCTATTTCTGTTTCCTTCCATTCGAAAACAGCTCCTGGCAGCTCCATGTCTGACAGTACTTACAGTATTGTTGCATCATTAGTCAATTAGCAATGGTGGACTTCCATACAGCATGCTTATCCTAAATATCAGAACACTTTAAAGGATCAGTCTTGAGTCCCCATCAACGTTAACCTAAAATTATGAAAAGAAAACTGCTTGGAAAATGTAGATATAAATGTTTTATTTATCAAGCAGAGCCCTGTAATTGACTGCAGAGGTGGTAAAGTATGAATAAATCAATTATATGGAGCTTCAAAAAGTAAATGCTTCAAATGGTTTGTTTGAGCTTATCTTGTATTGAGGGTTACTGTGGCATTAAACAGAAGAATATTACATTGTTATTGACAGTGAATCTACTGAAAAGACTCTGGTCCTTCAGAAAATGGTATTGAGAGAGCAGTGGCCACTTTAAAAGTGCTAACAAAGCGACTCCCAACTTTTGTCCACTGGGGCTTCAACCAAGAATTATTTATAAGGTTTAGTTCTGAAGCTTGAAATGATTCCGTAGGACTTGAGTTTATATAACCAATAAACCAGGTGGTTTACTGCTTCAGTATAGATGCCAAAAAAGGACGTAAACAAACAGAAGCCTGTTTGTTCAAGTGTTAAAGATCCCTCAGTTGACCTGCTAGTCACAGTGGTCATACACACTTACAGCCAGGGGCCGTCAACGTTTAAGAAAGCATCCCGGAGGAAGCCCAAACATGTACGGAGCTACAAATGCAAATAGGAAGCCACAACCGAATCCCTCGCCATGGTAACCACTGCAACACCGCTCATAATTGCTCATAATTACAAATCCCACTGGTTTAGTTGTTGCTCAAGTGTGGGGATAGTGTCTGTTGTCACGGTTAACATTTATTGGTTTGGTCTCTAATTGTTCTTTTGGTCAAAGCACCTTGCTAATATTCCAACACTATTATCTGTATCGTCTGTGTCCGGCGGAACATTCCTCTTTGTCACTTTTTGTTTCCTGGCCCCAACACACTGGGTTGTTCTTCCTGTAATTTATTCCTAGTTTGACTTTTAGTCAATTTCAACTTTAAAGTTTAATGCCTTCCTCTTCTCCACAGAGCTATATCCACGGCAGCAGCCAGGCTCAGTTTGTGGCCGAGTCTCACATCATCCTTCTCCTGAGTATCCTTTATGTTGAAAGAAAGTGTTTCATAATGCGATTCATCCAGGTAGGTGGATACTGAAGCTGTCGACACAGTGGTTTTCGTGGGAAACCTTTTTTTCCACCTTTTGTCTTGTCTTTGGTGTCCAGACATGACACCCTTTCCAGCCTGGTCCCCTCTTCAGAGTGAAAGCTTACCTCAAATGGCCCCAAAGACAAAAACAAGAGCGGTGATTTACTGGAGGAAAGAGAAATACAAGCTGTTTTTTACAGTCTCCAACAGTAATGGAAGCCAGCGCCACTTCTGCTGGGTTATGTCCCATTACCAAAGGTTCTGCAGACTTCTGAACATTTTTCTAGAAGAAAATGGTCTAGAACAGAACACCCAAACATATTAATCTAGTCTGTGGCACAAACATAATATATCCGCCAAGGTATCATTCACATCATGGATTCATGACGAGGAAACTTTATTTCTTGTGAGAATGGGAGGTAGACGTACATTGTGATGGAGTTTTTATGGTGTCTAGTAGTACAAAGCTATAGAACTTATAGCCACAGATTCCTCTATTCCTTCTTTTGATTTCACAAGAGACAAAGTATATGTCAAGCTGCATCCAATTTTGCACTCTGCCACTTGTGTTTTCCCCGTGTCCGTTTCCCGTATGGTCACTGCCTTAACCGACCTATGAAGAACTAAGAGATTGTCCTGTTTAGCCGCCCCTCCTTGCCTGATTTGTTCTACATTCACACCTTGATGATAGGGTGCATCTGTGCATTTACTGGTGTGATGGTTGGGCTTAATGGATGTTTGTGTTTGTCTCTGACCACCTCTGCACGCGCAGCAGCGGGTTGCCGCTGCTTTTATATGTGTAATAATGTTGCTCATTCTGTGCTGTTGTGTTTTTTTTCCCAGGGGAAATAGCAGGTCCGAGGTTGCACCTGCTACAAAGCAATATTTGCTGTTTGTGCGATGTTGATGGGCTTGCACATATAAATGAAACATATGTAAATTCACACCTGAGCCCCATTGGACAGGACACCAGAAGGTCGGGTCTTTCATTAATTCCTCACAAATGCGTAATTATTGTCTTCCTGATACGAGCTGACCAGCTATAGAGACTAGATAAAAGAAATGGCTAAGCTAATTAGTTTAGCTCATATAGAAGTAGGCAACAGGTAGTGTCAACCTGCCCCAATCTCACTTTAATAGATACAAAAATTTCAATGCGTCCGAAATTTCTCCCAACATTGCGCACTAACTAGGGAATGCACTGTCCAAATGCTGCCTTTTTAGGGCTCTCGGTGTATCCCATAATGCATTATGAGGAGTACAACCGATGCGCTCTAACCAAGGAACATATCCCATCATCCTTTGCAGGCACGCCCAAGAAGCTAGTCATGATGTTGATTAAGATCACAGTAGTACATGCTAACTATATTTATTAGGAAAACCAAAATTAAATGACTTGACACTGATGTCATCACTCAAAACTATGACATCAATTAGCAGTAAGTTGGGCGGCGTAGTGCTAAAGGAGGATTTTCAGTTCATGGGTGAGAGCACTAGGTGGTCACTCAACGCTGCCCCCTATATGGTGAGTAGGGAACAGGGAGCGAGTGTGATTTTCGACACGGCTAACATGAAACTTGACTGTATGCTAACACCGAAGCCACGGCCACATCATGACCACACCCACTCTGAACGTGTTAGACAGGTCGGCTAAATGTGCTCCATACATCCAAAAATACTTGAGTCTTGACTCAACCGCTGATATGAAGTTCGTGTATTCGGGCTTGTGATTTTTTTTATTTTATTTTTTAATCTTTTTATCTATATGGATGTGAAATAAAAGAGTCAAGATGATGTACCACTTTAATTTTATGGCCTTTACAGAAATGTGACATTTACCATTTTGGAATTGCAGCAATTTAATGAAAAGTAGCAAAATGATCCTGTTGATATTTAACGCTGAGCTGTGTCAGAGGCAGGCAGGCAGCACTTTTGAGAGGCTGCTTTTATTCCGCTTCCTGAATGGTTGAGATTTTCTATTCGTCTGTAATTGATGTTCCCGTTCTTGCCCTGAGATTGTGTAGACGGTTAGGCATATGTGTAAGTGCAAATGTGTGTCCGGGACACCATCCCGGGGCAAATTGCATTCTCAACTTCTTCTTCATCTCCCATTTGCCTGCGCCTCGTTTCCTTGACAACCTTTTCCCAGATGCTGCAATCACAATGGGAATGGTGCTTTTGAATGAGGCCGCCACCTCCAAGGGAGACGTTGGCAAGAGAAGAAGTAAGTAGACAAAATAGTTTGCTTTTTATTAGTCCTTTTATTTGGTTTTCCAAGCTCCTGCTGCGGCACTCTAAAATGAAAGTACTCGGAATTGGTTGGTAAGTAAGTGACAGTTTTCCTGCGGCTACCAGACTCTTCGGATCAGAGCCGAGCAGCAAGTGATGGTGGGGAGGATTTTGTTCTGCAACAGTGGGATCCATTATTTCCCATCAGTCCATCTCCTCTGGTCCTAATTGTAATTCCACTAAACATATGTAATGCGTCTGTATTTATCCTCAGTAAACAGGCTTATCTCAGAACGGGGCCGAGCGCGAGCGCACGTGCGTTTCCGTGACTTTCAGAGCATAGTTGGAGTTCATGGTTCTTCTCATCGGGCACTCGAGAGGAGAACTAAACATGGAAGAAACAAAGATAATAAACTCCAATGATATGGGGGAAGCTGGTTTTAAGAAGCCAGTGTAAAAAATGAAGCTCAGCTGGCCTGATTTCCTCCTTCCAGCTGTAGCTGTAAATGCTCCGCCCCCTTCGTTTTTACGCCAGCAAACAGAACGGACAAAAGACTTAAGTCTGGGGATCACGCTGACCTGTCGCCGCCCAGCTGCTTTAATGGAGGTCGGCATACGGCGAGCTCTCCAGCCGATGGGTCCGTGCGACAGTAACCGTGCATGTGCGATTTGGGGAGAGAGATGAAAGGGTTGGTCCCAATTCCAGCCCCTGAGGCACGCCATGTGTGTTGGGGTGGATACACACAGTATTGAATCACCATGGCCTGAACGCTGTCAGTGGCTGAGAGAGCATGAGCCGCGTTAGCTCAACATATTATGATGAGCTGTATTTTTAAGTGTGTGTGCGATTCTCATGGCAACAGATTCAACTGGAGGATTGTACATTTAATCTATCTCTTCACCAAACCAGTGATATTCTATGGGGAAAGATCTGCTGGTTCTGGCTCCAGGTGACAGCCGTGTTCAGCAACATTAGCTCACTGAGAGCTAACGAGACTTGTAGTTCATCTAAAGGGAGATTGGCTGCATTCTTAAGTGTCACGTCAGCAGGGAACTTCTAATTAGGTTGATTCTCCGTATCTGAGGCCACAGGCAGCTTGAATGGAAGCCTATAGGCCTGTACGTATAGGGACGAATACCCTGCATGCATAATTCAAGCACCAATGCTCTAGACTGACAGATATTTTTCAGACGTTTCCTTGAGCAGGTTTAAGGCTGGCATTCTCTTTCCAGTTAATCACCGAGGTGACCCCCTCACCTTCGGCTGGACGTGCTGTGCATACACAAGTACGGTCATGTAGATGTCGTGCATGTGTCATGCATATACAATGGACTAACTTTCCCCATTTCCAGTGTTGGCACATCCACTTATTTACAGGACCCAATGAACATTTATGGTATTTGTGTTCCTGCAGATCCTTGGTGTCACGGGTGGTTCCGGCAATAGTTGCAGCGTTTATTTTATTGGCCGATTGAACAACAACAACAAGCCTCCGACATATGAATTCTGATCCTTTGGCCACCACGGTTTACTGGGATTTAAAGACTTTGGGAGTTTTCTGTAGCTGCTGGTGAAACTTTTCTCTCGCGCCATCAGCTCTTTAGAGGACAATTCTTTTGTGAAGCAACAGAGTTTACCTGGTGTTTCCTGTCGTTGCCGATAATAAATTCCGGCTTCGACTGTACCGGCTTCAGCCAATTGCTAATCAAATCGTTAATGGCAGGAAAAACCATTGAGCATTACAATGTACTATTCACAGCCCTCCTAATGTAATAAGATTGACTTAATATGTTTATTGGCCTTCCTCTGCTGGGGGATATTCATTTATATTTGCCATGCCAATATTTCATGATTTAAATGGAGCCAAGTCGTATATTCCAAAGAAGGATTAGCACCTTTGTCATTGAAGGAAATCATTCACCTTAAACAACTTGTCATTCCGCCATGGTTGTAAATCACTTAGTATATTAGCATGCTTAGCGAGTACGTGTGTGTGTGTGTGTGTGTGTGTGTGTGTGTGTGTGTGTGTGTGTGTGTGTGTGTGTGTGTGTGTGAGAATTGGAGTACCATTAGCCCTGGAAGCACACTGAGGCACCTCTTAGTCATAATTGATGAGCTATGGAAAAGACATCCACTGTATTTAATGAAGACGCACAGATAATCTGTTGCTCGTGGGCTCGCGGGCACGTATGTACACACGGCAGACTGGCACTCTCAGTCATGTCAGTCACTGTCACACGTGTCGGGACATTATCTACCATTGGTTATCAGGGTAACCCCAGATTTGTTCTCTCACCTTTTTAGGAATGAATTAAACAGTGTGTGTGTGTGTGTGTGTGTGTGTGTCTGTCTCTTCACCTTTTGTGCTGCTGTCACCCCGTTTGCCCCCACCCGCCGACACGGGCACACACACACACACACACACACACAGCCAGGGCATGTCTATATCTCACAGTTTAGTCTCCACAGGGGTCCTCAAACTAATCCTTGATTAACAATATCAGTCGGCGGTGACAGTTTAATTTAACGAAGTGCTTTTCGAGGATTAGCCACCACACGAGGGTGTCTGCATGCTCTTATAGTCGGGCCACTCAATTCCCCCTGCAGATTAAAGATTGTGCTTATGTATATTTTGCTGTGGAATAGCCACTGAGGAAATAAGGTGATAATCGCTGTAAACACAATTTAGCTGCAGTAGCAGCTGAAGTGATGATGCAAGGGAGGCAGAGGCATCCTGAAAAGATTGCTGTAATAAAGGTAAACATTAAAAGGTCCTGACATGCACACACCACTCCAGATAATGTGCCGGGCATTCCTTATGCCACCGGGCGACAACAGTCGGCCTCCCTTTTGTGTCGGCCTTTTGCCGATTCACAGCTCCAACGTGAAGGTTAGCGTTAGCGTGTGCTACCTCTTAGCCCTTAGCCCTACCCCTCAGATACGACAGGTCGGACTAGTGGAGACACAGAAAAAGGATTAACGATCCGTCTTTGACTCTTTTAAAATTGTTGGATGGCTGCTGCTGATTATTTAACTAAGATGTTTGTGTCTTCTTAGTCATCTGCCTGGTTGGCCTTGGCCTGGTGGTGTTTTTCTTCAGCTTCCTGCTCTCCATTTTCAGGTCCAAATACCATGGATACCCCTACAGGTAACTATAGCAACCGTACAGTGCCTTAAGCACAGATCCTTTGCATCAATATCACCCAATTTATTCCAGAGGTGTTTTTTTTAAGAACTTACACTCCTGAAATGGGTTTTAAGTACTGTGGAAGAGTTGTGGTCAAACCAGGATCAATCCTTACTGATCGTTTAATTAGTAATCAGCTGGGAAATTCCCACCATCCACATGTTCTCTACTCACATGTGGGCATCGTAGCTCTTTTACAAAGCACAAACCTGAGTAATGACTCAGTTGCGTTGTGGATTTATGCAGCGCAGCCAGAACTGGTTCAGTCCAGTTGAAAATGTCACATTTAAGTTAAACCTTTAGGTCAAACCGTTTCCCACACGAAAGAGTAGATCTTTAAATATTGAACATGTTTTCTGTAGGTCCTGATATATTCAGTGATTGTTTGAGACATGACCTTTAGCCCACTGAGCCAGAACAGGAGCAGTTTGGACTCACTTTTTGGTAAATATAAGAAAGATGGAAGGTGTGGCAGGAGAGTTTATCTAGTTCAGCGGGCTGCCTCGCTGTTCGATAGCTTGTTGTCAGGCATCGTTACTGTTTTATGTCCTTGCTTTTGTTCTCTCCCTCTCTTTTCACCTCCACTTTTGCGGCTGTGCCTTCTCCCAGTTTCCTTATTAAGTGAACTAAGTTGCAAGAGGAGGTCAGGGGTGAAGAGGGCAGGAGTCACGGAGGAAACTGAAGAGGAGACTCACGGTTGAATTTAAAGTGCAGCAGCAGAGGTTCTTATCAAGTTTTTTTTTTTTTTTAAATGACTGCTATGGTATATTGTACTAGCTACAGAGAAAATAAATTATTCCTTCTGATGCATAAAAATAAAGTTGTTTTGGCATGCATCTTGTTTTTTCTCTTTTTTTCCACTAGCGTGGGTTGATATGGTGTTTTTTAGAGCTGCTGCTGGGTATTTTATTAGCACAAACGTTAACTTCAACTCTAGCTTGAGGCTGTCATCAAATTTTTAAAACATTTGCTGCTAGTCCTTCCACAGGCTGTCTTTACGTTTTAAAAATACAAACAGCTGAGAATACAGAGCCAATTTGGGTTCCATTCGGCTCCGTTTTGCTCTTGAGGAGTACAGCATGACCCCAGCGGACAAAGGGACGTTCCCTTTGAGTGCTGCGGCATTTCTTGTTGATTGTGAGAAGCAGCCCGGATCATTTGGACATTACATTTCCTTCCCTTGTGGGAAGCCTGAAGGAGCACTGAGTGGGTTTAACATCGGAGCTATTTATACAGTCCTGGGTGTGTGGGCTGGCAGTAACTGTGCTGCTGCTCGCCGGAACATTTAGAGAATAAACTAAAGAAATCTCAATAATAAAACCTTCTTTCAAGGTTGCTCGTTAGATTTTTGTGATTTCTTTTTGTTATTCTTACCTAAATAAGTGCCAAAAGTAAACGGAGGTGGGAGTAAATGAGGGCAGGACGCATTAGAAATTCCTGGACTACAACCAGAAAGTTTTAATCTGCCGGTATATGCAGGAACTGATATTAACTTAAAGGTTGCTTTCTTTGGAGGGAAATGAAAAAATTAAAAAGCCTATCGCTAGCAAGGCTATATTAATCACAGCCTGCGCTCATAAATAAACTCATGCACTTCGAGTCGGATAATTACAGTCATTTCCATCCACAAGTGGGTCACAGTCAATTCACTGATGACCCTAGAGATAACTTATGCTGTAAAGTATTAAAAGCAACCTAATGTATCTGAAAGATGAAGTGAAACGACTGTTTTCACACACACTTGAATTCCAGGAGTTTCCAATTTTAAAAAAAATGCATTTTTTTGTTGTTGTTTATTTTCGGATGGGGGGTTGCTGATGATAAAAACTGAATAAGCTAAATAGGCTAGCATGTCTGAGGGATAATCCCCGACGTCTGCCACAAACTTTGGAGAAAGTTTTCCGGTCTGTGTGTTCAAAGAAAAAAACCAGCAGTCTCATCTTTAATCCACAGACGTTTTCTCCAGACGTCCACAACGCGGCCACGGTTTATCGTCGGCGTGCTGCTTGCTGTTTTGTTGCATCAGCGTCGGGGTTTCTGGGCATACATTTGATCCTACATTGCGCACGCATGGATCAAAGCCAGAGCAACTGTCCGACAGCCGGGGCCGCCTGTTTTTATTTTAACCACCAACGTTTGGGTTTTGTTGTACGTGGTGGTTCTAATTTTCTTCCATGTGGTGACGTCTTTGCCTTCATAGTCATTTCAATAGATCCCTTTGAAAGAGGTTTGGATCTTGGTGTCACCTGAAGCTGTCTTGAATACCACTGGAGATCCATCACACCCCCTACAGGAGTTAAAACAAACCAGTTCCCCTTTTAGTCCAGCAAAAAGACAAATTCCAACATTCTAAAGAATTGATGTTGTTCAAAACAACTACTAGTTCTTATTTTTTAATGGTTACTTGGATTCCTGGCTGGTGTAAATGGCAAATGCTTTGTCCCACATGATCTTCGGAGTAAACTAAGAAAGAAACAAAAGAGAATTAGTGGGTGCGTCTGGCAGTTGGGGAATCACCAGTCTAAGGCCAAATGTCCATGTGAAAGGAGCTGCAAAGTGAGAACAAGGATTGGCCAAGGTGTCTACAAGTCCTAAACCCACAAGAGTCCAGTGGGTGGAGTATGCCCCTCACAACCAGGGTCCTGCAACCAGCTGGGAGCTACTAGTATCTACTAACCACTGCGCCTGGGAAACATACCATAACCTATCCTGCAAAGACCAGGCTTAGCACCCTCCCACTGTCCCACGATGAAACTTCCCTCCGATGGTTCATTAACCCTCAAAGCTCAAAAAATGTCTATGTGTATAAAAAGGATGATCATTGACATTATATTGTTGTGGCCTCTACAACTTCCTCCAGTAATCACACCACTGATGAGCGGAGCTCCTTCAGGGGAATCTTTGCAGGGTGGATAATTCAGCAACATATTTTCTTGATTGCAAACCCATCCTTTCGCCATCCTTCTTGCTGGATCCGCTGTGAATAAGCTGGGATCTGCCTCCGAATATAATCAACGAGATGTGCAGCAATCACAGCAATGTTACCTGAGAGGCGACGAGCAGAGTGGGTCTGCCTCGCAGACGGATGGAGAGCAAAAAAAACCGGCACCGCCTTCATGGCACTGAGGGTTATGAGGTACAAATTTCTGATGAGACAGTCACACTGGTGTGCACAAAGGGGTGGACCGGGGTGGAAAGGAAAATGTGTGTGTGAGAGCGCGAGTGGAAGAGGATGATGATTATTTGCTCTCGGAGGTGATGAGAATGCTGATAGGTTGAGAGCTCTCTCTGTAGCCTGTGTTCAAGTACTGACCACTACTTCTGCCCTGCTGGTACCACCCACTGATGCCCTCTGTAGTGCAAGGCTTACAGTGCCCTCTATTGAGAATGCAGAGCTTGGCAGGAATAATGACTAACCTGCAGCAAGCACGTTAACAGTACACGGCGTGTTGAAAATAAACAGGTGAGTCAAAAAGAGTTATGAGTGGCACATCCTTTATAGTGGTGTAGAGTCTCCTCAGGTTCAAGCCATCCACTAGGGCCTTGCCAGACGATTCTCTTGAATGTCAGAGACGCCACTGGGGGTTGCCGTTGCATTCAGGGTCAGATGTGTTGTATAGCTGTGGTTGCCAAGGTTATCGGTGTTGTAGTTGTGTCTTTTCTTTGTGGAGCCTCCTTGCTTTAAGCTTCCTGTTGCTTTAGAGTCCAGGCTGGTGACTCCTTAGGGGCAAAGGTAGTCACAAAGTAGCAGAAGAAGGACCACTCTGTTTCTCTGTATAACATCTTCTGAGCTCTTCAGGTAGACAGGACTGTCTTTAGGCTGCTTTCCCTTGGCCTCCCAGAAGGAAGGGATGGGAGTGCAATGTCTTTTAAAGCTCTTGACAATTCTTTGATCGTGTCAAAGTGCCTTCTTTGCATCACAGCCTGTAATTTTCACACTTTCCCACATTTCTAAATGATCTTCCCCCCGATCTCTCTCTCCCCATTCTTTGAGGAGGAAAACAACCATAATAACCCATCAAATTAGCATTGGCTCCAGACTAACTTACACTTTTGGCTAATTAATTTCAGGATTAAAGTGCTGAGGCAGAATTACGAAGCCACCATTCGATTCTCAGAGGACTAGCAATCGGAGAATTACCCGTCCAACCCCCTGAACACTTCAAAGTGAAGATGAAAGATACCGTAAGTCAGCGACCATCCTGTGAGGAACCAAAGTGGCTAATTTTGTTTCACAAAGAGACCCTCCAAAAACACTTCTCATACGTTGACCGCCAGGTCTGAGATCAGCATCGGTGCCGCAGCGATGTCTGAGGCGTGCCCGGTTGGGTGTTGTGAAACGGACCCTTCAAAGGATAACCTTCAAAGGGGGTTTTAATTATGACTCTCAGTCAGTCGGTGTTGTACATTTCACGATTTCTCTTTGTATTTTTTTTGCCAGCTCCAGTTCAGGAACAGTCTGGCATATTTACTCAAAAGCCAAAGTAATAACATATTTTTTCTCTACAGATTGTACAAATGATTGAGGTTTATTTGTCAGTACTTTTGCTAGATCCACCGGCCTTGTGGCTGGGAGAACTGAGGCATCAAATATCACGTCAGATGACTAGTAAATGTGAAGTTTTCTTTGTTTGTATATCAGCTGGTTGGTTTGAGGGCTTACAAATGGCTCTGTTGACCCATCTATGACATTAAGTGTGCCAGCATATTTTCCAATAATATATCAATTACACGATGATTAAGATCTTGGAAAGTGCTGCCCCCCCAAGGTAATGAGTACAGCAAACACGACCCTTTATTTAACCCGGGGTGGAGGGGTTGGGGGTAGAGTCACAATTTCACTAATCCACTTTCACTAATCGTACATACTGACTAGACTACTCTTAAAGGTCTCTCACCTTATGAAGAGCTCTCCCTCTACCGAAAATTCTTGATCCATTATTCAACGGAATTGGTGGGTCGAACAACAGCACCTGTTTATCGGAAGAATTGAGCCAAACCCTAACAGTACAAACCCTAACAGATTTAACTCGACTGATAAATGAGAGCTTTGCAAACATTTAATTTGGCTTGGCTAAGGTCATTAAGCTTAAGAGACCATTAGCTGAGCGCCCCTGCGTGCACTGGCAAGGCCTCCACACGATGCACGTCAGTGAGCAATAAGTTTGGGTCGTTTACTCTTGTCAAAGCAAATGGAGGATTTTAAAGATGAGCACTAAAATAAACTGTGGATAACTTTAAGTACACAAATTATGATCCTAATCTGCCCGCTGAAGGTGTGACTGAATGAAGGACCACACACATTTATATTTGCGATTGTTGAGCTCTTTGTTCCTAAATAAGTAACATAAAACTCATACCACACAAATTACCTTAAGCTTACTATGCAATAATTGCTGCGTATAGATTCAGATTGTGTGTACCACCGTGCTTTGTTATTTAACAATTCTAAAGAGGAAAAAAAGTTAATTGATGATACTTTTATTCTGCAACAGCTTTCCAGTGACTTGGCACAACTAATATCAACACTCGGAGCGTGTACTCTTCAGAAAACTGTGGTCCACACACACACACACACACTTATTTGTGGCAGAAATGGGAGTGTTTTAATGAGCTATAGGCAATTACACGTTAATGAAAGTCCCTGTTTGTGTCTGTGTCTGTCTGTCCTTCAATCTGTCGAGTAATTACCCCCATGATGTCATAATTGTTAGTTATGGTAATTAGATAACTGCAGAAAAATAACAAGCTGTCACAAACAGGACTGACAGTCAAATGAGGAGGTATAAAGATGCCAAAGCAACTGAAAATATCAATATGCATCACTTAATGTCACTCTGTGTACGACAGAGTGACATTGAGTTGTTGTACCATCCAAACACTGCACATTAATCTGAATTCAGCATGAAGGACCCTTACATAAGGGTTGATTATCCAGAATTACCTGGGATAGGTCAGCTTTTTAAAAACTCTAGTCTTTAATTGTGAGCATGTCCCAATAGATGCCTTACTCACATTCAACAACCATCACATTATCCAAGCTAGCAATTATTAGCTACAACCATTTTACCTCTCTGGGTCTGAAAATTCATCATAATCATTGGAAAAACAACCCATAATTCAGGATTTCAATGACAATGTTAGCATTAGCCGGCATCATTGGCTGTATATTCATATTTAGCTCTTTTCTCTAGTCAGTAATTACTGGAAATCACAATAGCTGGATCTTAATTTTACCCAAGCAAATAATTAATGCTCAGGCAAATGAACATCAATGATCCTTTCTCGCTAACTAAAAGAATCAAACAGAACCCAAAAGGGCAGAATAGCTGAGGCCATGCGTGAAATGGAAGCAAGATGTAGAATTCAAGGTTCAGCTAAGCTAAAACTAAAAGTGAAGGCTTTCATATATTTGGAAACTTCTGGCAAGAAGCGTGTCATTTCTTCGTGTTTGTTTCCCTCCACGTCTCCAAGTCTGGCTAAAAGAGTATGAAACAGTTCAGCCCTTGGGAGCATGAGATGGAGTTAACCTGGTTTTTATCGCTTTGATGTGTGTTTTTCCGTCTGTTAAAGAGAACTCGCTCTCTTCCACCACATGTCGGTCTCCCAGTTCCAAAAAAATCACATCACATTTCCTATGTCTTCTGGCCTCATTGGTTGTGCCACAATATTTTGTGCCAACAGACAGATCTAATAGTTGTTGTTTTTTCTTTAAAGTCTATTTAAAGAGCAAACATTACAAAATACCCCAATGCAAAATTGAAGCTGCCTATCACCTTGTACTTTGTTATGAAATTCCAAATGTCTGATTATTCAGTGACCCACTTAAGAACTCTCTTATTGTTAGCAAAAAAAAAAAGGAAAACAGCAGAACAATTTGATGCACCTGCATCTTCTCTTCCTCAAGGTTGAGCTTGTTGTGTGGTCAGAGTTGCCCTTCACAGCAGGATTGTCTTAATAACGTATTGCTGCATACGTTTAGGCCACCTGTTCACTTCCATCAGCCTGTTCTGGTGCCGGTCCTCATCGGTTTGATGTCCGAGTAAGGTGTCTGGTGCTGAGCGGCTCCTGAGGGAACCTGCAGCTCAGCCAAGGTCTTTTAAAATTGAATAGAAAGAGAGACGTTCGGCCATCGGAGGATTCATTACAACAGGAAGGCAGAAACTTGTCCTTTCCTCCTTGATGCTTCCCCATTTCTTGTAACTTGTAACTCGTAACTAAAGGTAATAAAAGTCATAGATGGACTTTTATTTGACTGCAGCGTTCCCGTCCGTGGATAATCGCAATGATCTCCACTGGCTAGCTGACAGCCTCAGGGGATTTACGCCATAATGCCATGGTCACCATAAATGCACCATGGCAGCATTTGGGCTGAGGAGTATGTGGGAACAGAGATTTGGCAGATATTTACGTCCATTCTTCAGTGAGCAGACCGGCGTCTGCCTCAACAACTTCCTCATGTATAGATGTTTTTCATTCGTATGTTAAAAAACAACAGGTGTTGTTTTTATTCCGATTTGCTGCAACACCCACGTGGCATCCCTGGAAAATTACCGGCGTATTCTCACTGATCCAATTCTGGCACCATCCCCACGAGAGCCATCGGTGGAAACTCCACACATTGTCTCGACCGGCTGTGGATTAGCTCCATGCCAAAGCCCTCGCTGATGCCCCACAGTGAAAATTAGTGGTGAGGCTTCCGCTGAAAGAAACTGCAGGTCATGGCAGTGCATTGACCTCTGACCTTTACCCGATGCCTCTTGGCAGATAAGTCCCACATATCGAGTGCAGGCCGCAGCAGTGTTCTTTTTGAAATGTGGATTCCGTACAGCACTCTCGACCCCGAGGCTGCTGACAGAGGGAACGTGAGTGGACGAACACGGCTGACGGGTGAAAAGGACAACGGAGCTGTCAGCAGATTATTGAGTCCAATGGAAGCCATCTGTCAACAGTGGCTACGACTGACTGTGTCCAGCACCATTCGGGTGTGGGGGGGTACCGTAACAGTCATAACACCAATTCTCCAGAGATGTGAAAACAACAGGAGGTTTCCATGGTCCACAGGGAGAATATATGGAAGTCCCCTCCAGTGGAAAAGGAAGAAAGAATAACAAGATGTATAAAGGTTATTAAGCCACCTCCTCTTAGTCCTCCACCTCCATTCCCCTGTCCCTCCCCGCTTTTTTATGTTGTTATTTGCAACCGGATTAGTCTCTCCATCTCCTCCCGCTCAGCCGTCCCGCATCACAGAATAAACGGGGCCCATTTAGTCGTTATTGTCTTCCGTCCTCCTCGGCAGCAGCAACGTGGTGGCAGCAGACGCAAACACAAACACGCAATCGACTGTCACACTCCAGCACATACATTTTCACTTCTTCCCCAGACCTTCCTGAACGTCACCCACACACACACGCACTCACACGTGCGCACGCTCGCACGATCCGAAACCAGGACGATGCAATAAACACACCGATAAAACCATTCCTATAATAAGCCGTGTTTGTCAAGATGTCACCCCTCAGCCCTACAGCCATTATCACTGCTTCAGCATTTATAGAGGCTCTTTAAATAAACGGCCCAGGGCTTCATGGCCCGGAGTGATAACCATCTCAACACCCACACACACATATTTACTCTCTTTTCATATCATCGCCTACTGTATATATTCTGTATATGTGGCTGATAATAATGTTTGCGTTCCAGAATCCTCCGTTGTTAAAATACTATAAACGCGCACTGTAAGTCACATCTTCAACCGAGACTGGATGCACTCAAAACTTCTGACAGCAGGCTGGAGAATCCAAGAGTTTTATTTGTATTTATAGTCACGATAACTCAAGCTTGACATGTATTTCATGATTGGTTACACTTAACGATCGTCTCGTCATATGTTTTCAAGGGTATCTCGCATGAAGGAGGCCCCTGCTGCCCCCTACCTGCCTGGTTCACTAAGGCGTCCGGCCGAATGACACCTGTGAGAGATGTTTTTTCCTGACCCTCAATTTCCCACCAGGCGCAGTCGCACACATCACAGCTACGGTTGCACTGCAGCCATCAGACCCGATTGTTACAGCGAAAGAGGCCAGCTGCTCTGAAAAGGTCAGTTAAATTGGCTCAAATTTTCAAATTTGACACCAGTACCGTATAGTAGCAGAATCCAAATATGGCTTCAAGGGTGGTGGAACAATAATGACAGAGGAAACCGTGTCTGAAATTCCGCTTAAACGTGCCGTTAATTTAACGTTGGTGCTTCTTTGTGAATTCATGATACTCTTGTTTGTCGCTGCTGTGAAAGAACGAGTCAGCTGTCGAAGGCATTGCGATGAAATGATCCCTTACTGGGGCATCATGATGCTTTATGCTAAGTGTTAGCATAAGAAGCCTAGTAATGAAAAACTGCCAAGAAATATCCTCATCCACCACACGCCCACGCGGCAATACAACAACAAGCCTCATAATTGACTGTCACGTACAAATTAATTTGCAAAGGTCTGGAGCCAATAAGCTCCCCAGCGGATGACAATGGATTATTTAAAGGTGGTGGAGGTACTGAGCGTTAACGCCACATGTTGACAGGGCCGTCTTTATTTGTATTCACAACTTGAGGGTGAAAAACAAGAACAAGCGGCATCCATCTTGGTGTCCTTCTCAGGCAGGACGGACAAAGAAGCCAGAGAGCTGTCATGAGTAATGGCCTCGCTACCTTTATCATTTTAAAGGTAGCTCAGCTCACTTGAGTAGATACCAAAATCCTGCCAGATCGTGAAGCGTTTGCTTTTATTGCTTGTGGTGAGTCACAATTTTCATTCTCTCTGCTGGGCGGTGGATGCTTTTGTTTTCACGTGTGCGTACCGTGTGCTCATATCGGTATTTTCATCCACGCTTTTCAGGCTATTAATACCACCTCAAGCCTACTCTGCCGTCGTGTTCATCCGCCCACTTCTGAAAGAATGTATAGATTTGGACATGGCGGCAGAGATCACAACGCTGAGATTCTGCAGAGGACACATGAAATTTAATTAAAATCCTGCCGTCAAGTGTGGAAAAATCTGACATGCACACATAAAAACAGTACTCCCTTTTAGTCAGGCACACACTTACATGGTCATATACACAGACAGAGCCATTACAGAGCGAATTCAGCCTCATCGTCTCACTTTATATTGCTCTCATTACTTCAAATACCAGCTCAGTGAACAGAATTGTAATTGGGAATTAAGCAAGGAGGAGAAGAAAGAACGAAAGGGAGAAAACGTGAATGGTGAGAGCAGCCGCAAGACATGAGAGTAGCCTCAGGTGGGGGTTGGTTGACAGTCGCCCAAACGTAGAAAAAATATCCAATCTGGATCCCCATCGAGGTCCTCACAGGGGCAGAGAAACCCTGGGGAGACCTGCAGACACACATGAGCAGTGCGGCTGGATACTGTCCGCATTTATCCGCATTTCTATGGTCAAATGTTAAATAGTTTAGGCATTATGTAATGTTTTGTCAGTCTAACTCATCTGAATCTGAATACCAACAGCTGTTGGGAATTTTAGAACGCAATACTGTCATTTTAACGTGATTAACACCATCCTGCTGTCAGCGGCTACAGGGAAAAATCTACCCCGTGGCACCATATGACCCCTGTTTTTAACACGTTGAATAATTCTTCCTTATTGTGGTGGCAACATAACATTGGATGCCTAACAGTTCATTATAGAATATCTAGAATTCTCCATCCATCCATCCATCTGACCAGCGCTGTGATTATACAGTAACTGAAATTACAGGTTTTAGCTCAAGACTGTGTTTTGAAAGCATATTTACAGCACCACAGATGATGTTCTTCAGGAACTCTTCATTCATTTAGGGAATCTTTCATATCCACCCCCCCAAATTGATGTATTTAATTTTTAGTTGAGCGGCAGCCTCAAAGAGAATCTCTGAAGCCGTGCTGAATGCCTTTGAAATTCTCTTTGTGAGCCTGGAGTCTGCCTCTCCAACTGGCATTGGAATGAGTAATGGGATTTTCTGGTGTAAATAAGGTTTACAGGTATTCTCTCCAGGATACTGAGGATAACACTGGTCATTTGGGATGGAGTCTTGGAATGTGTTCACACACAGCCGGAGTTATGGCACCTTCACCTCCATGTTGAGAGGAGCAAACGGAGGTGGGCCAGTGTCTGGTCAGGACGCCAGCCAGACTTCTTCCTTAGGAGGTGTTTTTGGTCGTATCGAACTGTGAGGAGGGCCAAGGCGCCCCAACCCTAGTGATCTAGCTTTAGAGGCCCTGAATGCTCCCCCGGAGGAGGTAGCTGGGGACAGTATTGCATAAGCTCCTGTTACCCTTTTACTAGTTTACCAGCACTGATGGCAGCGAGGGATACATCCTAACATCCTAGCTGACCCCTACATAATAAAAGCACGCTGTCATGCGATCTCATTAGCCTTTGCTGATTGGATGAATCCAGCTAATGCAATTCTGATTCGCACCCTTTCGTTCCATTCCCAATTACATCAGTGCTGAGGAACATCGTAGATAAACCGAAGACCCCACAGGAAACCCTCAGACCATCTGTTGCTTGGCCCTGCATCAACAGAAAATTGTAATGTACCAATCTTAGGAGGGAATAAAAATAGTTTGGGCAGTCTGACAACCAGTGAAGGAATCATTAGCCTAGCCAAACTGCACCGTTAAACATTAAAACGCCGTCTGGTATGAACATTGCGTGTCGTGATGATAAAGCGTTGGTACCCAAAGTCCTTAAGGGAAACAGATGAGCCGGGATTTCTGTCCTGCCAGGTAGCGACCTGTTTCACCTGATATCCCATGTTCCTCGGAGGAAGCGTTTCTTGCCTGGTAGGACAGAAAACCTGGCTCAACTTTGGGCTCAAGGATTTGGATACACCTCCTCTAAAGGATTACTACAAGCTGTTATTACAATTCTGAAAGTAAAACAGCCATAAAAATGTCTAGCTATCTTTTCAAAAAGGTCACCCAACCCTCCTGTGTTTGTATATGTTACTGTATTTAAAACCAAAAGTTCATCAGAATAGTTTCCATTGTTAAGGCTGGCAGTTGATAAAGATGGAGCAGACATTCATATAGGGGTTAAAAGGTGTATTTTGATTGACAGGCACATTCTGAGTTGATTGGATAAGAATAAGGCACTGAAGCAGATTTCAGTTCACAAACAATGAAAATGGAGGCTGTGTTCCTGCACAAAGTGGCAGACCCAAACTGTGCTGCACAACCTGGTTCTCAATGGAGCTTATATACAGTGTAACACTAAAGCGTTGGACTAACTCTACGACTAATGTGGTCATAAGAACGGGCTGACAAAACTGACACTTGCTGAAGTCAGTGCTAATTAGATTGGCACCAAGGGTTAAACATTTTCAAGGAAAATTGGAGGCAAATTACCTGCACTCCATTTCAAATGCACATTTGAACAAATTGCCCATTGAGTATGAATGATGGAGCAATTTGGATAATGATAAGCATATTTTAGGCCTCATTAAAGGCTGTGCTGGGTGGTCTGAAGTATTAAAGGTACCACACTACAGAGCAAAAGAACACATGTATCAGTCGCTTTTGAGCACTGCAGGACGCTGCCAGCTGGGAGATCAACCTGCTGTCTTATGAAAAAGCTGGTTGAAGTTTCACAAGAGCAGGTTTTTCAAAGGTTCCTTTAAACAAACAAAAACCACTAGAGACAGGCTGCTTTGCGTGTTTCTTTCTTTAACATGAATAAGGATATTTAGCATGATAGCGTATGGCCGTTGATCTGCAATCTGAGGTGCGCGGGTCAGGATTGGGACGCCGCCGTATACTCTGCGGACACGTCCAACTCTGTGTGTCAGCTGTGGAAGGGATGTTTGCTGCGTTTCATCACACTCCCCACATGTCCCACATGCTGTGTTGTGACGCACTATAGCAAGAATTGTGTGCATGTTCTCCGAAGAATGGCTGTTGAATTTGCGATGACGGTATTTCACTGCAAAATACGCCTGAGTTAAGGTGGATTATCCAAGTTAGGTTATGTTAGCATCTGTCTAGCTTGGTTGTTTCAGTTTTGTGTTCTGTCCTGTCGTCCCTGCCTCTGTCTGCTTGAACACTAATCACCCTCATGTGCCTCACCTGTGTCCAATTGTCCTCGTGCCTCTCCTCGTGTATTTAAAGCCGCCGCTCCTCCGCTCCCCTCTGGGAGCAGACTGTTTTCATTAGCCCTCTTTTCTATTTGTTGGGCGGAAAAGTTGATGGGGCTATTTGAGCTGATCCCTGCCTCGGGCTCATTATTAATTCAACAGAAATTTCCATCAATTACACAATTTTCCATATAGCACCTACAGATTGATTGCTTTAACCTTTTGTTATCTTCTGAGTCCATTATTTCCAGTTCTTGACACGTTAAATGCAAATAAAGCTAGCTGTCAGCAAGCTCGCTGCATCTGCTTCTGAACGCACTTTATTGAAACAAACACAGTCTTTACATGGAATTAAATTTAATCCAGATTTATTTATACAGCATCAAAATTGACTCTCGATGCTTTAGAAATCCTCAGCCCGCAGCAAGCAACAGTGGCAACGACCAACCCCCGTATATCGGGAAGAAACCTGAAGCGGGACCAGACTGGGGTGTTTGAGCTTTATCAACATTTCTCTATTCACACAACAGTGGAGCATTCTTGGATGTTTATGAGAACAAGACAAACGTTAACAGTTTCTCGCAGGCCTGCCTCTCCCCTGAGGCGGAGACTTGCCAGACGGTGTCAGCTAGGACCTCAGACATGGGACCTCAGACATGTTTACTTTCCCTCAGCAGACAGAGAAGAAGCCCTGCAGATCCATATGGACCAACAAATGGTTCACCCCTTGCCCTCCTTGACTGTGACAACACCCACACCCACACAGGGTGCTGCAGCATGATGCAGCCCAGTATGCAGAATCGCTCCTGTACTGATCCATCAGGACTGGGCCGAGTTTTCTAGTCGCACTGCTCCCTTTTTTTCTCCCGCTCTCTCTAATTCACCAGTGATGAAACACTTCATTTCATCTCTCGCATTGATTGAGGTGGATCACTGGCCCCGGCTGGCTCGCTCTTTCGCTCTCTGGTTTGATCTCCGCCGTCAACTCTTTTCGTTAGTTCTTGCACATCCCGCGAGCCCGGTGGATTTTGATGAACCTTCGACAGCTTTGTAAGCGCAGTCGCGGCTGCTCTTAAAAATCCCCTGCAGTGAATTTAAGGGAAGGGTAAGTGCTTACATGTATTCACAGGAGAACACACACACACACACACACACACACACAATCTCTCTGAACGACCGCCTGTGATCTACCAGCTCTACCAGCTGACTCTGCTGGAACTAATTATGTTGAAACAAGTCAGCAATGTATTCTTTATGATCTCCTTTAAGCATCTGATCAGCTCTGCTCCTGCTCTCACTGGCTTTTGCCATTAGCATCTGTGTCTAATATTTACAGCAATCGCAGTCCCCCTCCTTCAGATTGGTATCTTTTGCTATATTTGTCCTATTTTGCTCATAAAATGTTGCCTATGTTCTGTCTGGATTCTCTGCTGAACTTATCCGTTCTCCTGGGGAACAAAGAATTCTGTTTATGGGCAGTAAAATATTTGATTGTCTCTCTACATCTTTAATGTCTTCAAGTTTTGTGTGATATTTTAATACCAATATTGCATAAAGTCTTCAAAGCATGAAGCGGGCCTGAGGGGTGTCGCGAAAATACCATATAAAAGCAGATATGGCTGTGAACATCTGGATAGCCAACAGGTCAGAAAGGACTGATTTTTAGGGACTAGGATACAGTTGAAGAACAAAGAAAGTTGCTCTACTGCCACAGCCTGCAATAGTGTTAGCAAATGACATTATGCGACCATGCTAACACGTGTCATTTTGACACTCAGCACCCAAAGTGTTGAAACGTTACTCCTTTCTGCTATCGAAGGTTTGTGTTCTGCAGTGATGGTGAAAAAAAGTATGCGGGGTTGATGCGCGCTCCCAGAAATCAACCCCCACGCCAGCGTTTCAGTTTGGCCTCGTCTCCTAAAGAATTACAAAAGTATTTTACTGGGTAGGGACTAATGTGGCTGTCCAAACCTTCATAAGCAGCATTTGTAATTAGCTTCTTACTGGAGTTTTTGTTGGTTTAAAAGGACTTTTTAGATTACCAGATTGGCAGTTATTGCCATTCCTCCAGCTCCTTAGAGCTACCAACCGAGTGATGAAAAGTTGGCGACGTTCATTCCGTTTGTTTTGGGTCCGAGAACCTTGGAGAGGTCTCTCATTAAGATGAGGTCAGGTATCAGATTAGTCAGTGGAAGAATTCCAATTGGCCCTAAGTTCACTCACTTTGTTTCGTTTTTGCTGTTTTATTTTTATTTTTACTGCTTTGTTAACAATTTTTACATCCAGAGAACATTTTGTACTTCAGCAAGCTGAGTCACTCTTCAGCCTCTTAGCTTGCTGGCTAACAGACACATTTCACAGTGATTTCTATTATTTTGTTCTTCAAGTTCAACAGACTGTTTAAGGCCCTTTATGCTAACACTCAATACAGTTGCATTTGCTTAAAAGTTGTGTTTTGTGAAGCCCTTTTGATCACGAAAGGATTCATCATAAAAAATTCAATTTGCTTCCAATCCTCCCCGGTGATAGTCTTTTATGATCCTTCGCTCGCCCTGATGTTAGCTATTATTTCTGTGTGACTTTAAAAGTGTTGACGAACGGGTGTTGGGCCGCTAACAGCTTGGGCGGCTCGGAGAATTGGTTTCAATTTGATGAATACTTGACAGGGGAAATGTAATGCATAAGAAATGAATCGATCAAGGAGCGGAGAACTTTTAAGCAAAACCGGTGACTTTATCACAATGGGACATTTATTCAAGTCATATTCAATGCAGATTGCTGCATAATTTATATGAAAATTTCCACAAAATATCAGCCTATAATTTAGTGGCATATATTTCTCCATTTGTAATTTCTCAAATGTGCGAGTTACGTCTTCAATTGATTGATGGGTGTCGATGCTGGGGAGGGTTTTACTTCATGTAATTTTATATATTCATATGAAATTTTGCCCTTTGCTGCCATTTTCAAAGTGATGAGTGTTTTAATGATCAAGGTGATTAAAGACAGTGTTTTCCCATGAACAGCGGGAGAGATGTTGGCTGATTTAAATAAAAACCTTTGAGCTCATGTGCAACCTAAAAACAGAACAGTTGCTCTAAAGTGAGACACGAGACGACTGGCGTACATTTGGGAATGTGACGTCTAATGTATTTTTTTTTAAAAATCAATCCCAGAAATACCCCATCCCTTTAAATAAGAGCTGGGATGTAAGGGAGTGGGAGGCTGGGAGGAAAGGTAATTGGTGAGAAACTGGGAAGGCGGGAAGTGAGCCGCTGCGTGTCAATATTGGAGTTTTCTTATCGGCCAGTTGGTCCCATCCATACAAGCTCTGCACACTTGATTGTTGTGTACTCTATATTCTGGACTTCATGAAGCCGTTGGCTCTGTGTGCCTCTCTGGGTACAGAACTCACTGATGGATCTGGGCTAAACTGGGTTGATTCAAACCACAGTAGTTGTAAAAGGAAAGCAGGAAGAGACGAATTCAGGACTGTTCTTTTTATTTGGCTCAGCCAAAAACCGGCGCTCATATCTGTCTGAGGGCGCCCTCACGCCAAAGCCGGTTGGTCGGACCAGTTTTTGGATTTGTGCTTTTTTTTTTACATCTGTAAAACGGACTTTCCAGCAAACCACAGAGAGGCGGTGAAATAAACCAATGGCTTTGATTCAAATAGAGGAATTAAATGACGTTTGCCTTCAAATGATTGATCAGTTCAGACGTTTAAGAATTAATACGACTCTAATGCAACCGTATGAATGAGCTGTGTGCTGAAATAATTATTAACTGTTATTACCATTATTGTATCTTAGTATTCAGATGATCACTTATCCTTTAACTGGAACATAAAACCCATCTGAATCACAACTCTTTCAGCGTTTTAAATGCCATTATTTGCTCTCCAATGTGCTTCTTTTTAAAGTGTTGGTGTTTTGTAAGAACACAGGTAATGTGGACCATCTCAGGCTCACCGTCTGCTTTTCAGAGTTCATTTTTCTGTTGAGAACCGTCTGTTGGCCATAACATGATTGGAATGCAGCGCCGGGGTGTTTGGGAAGGCATCAGGGTGCCACCTGGCAGGTGTATTGGAGTTGAATGACCTGCAGATGGCTCTATGGTGCACACTGGTTCGTTTCTAGAATTGAGGGTTGTTTTTTTTAACTTTTTTAATTTGCAACCTCTCATGCTAGCATTCATTTTAGCCGATGGGCTACAGCGTTAGTGTGGAGCGGAGCAGAGCGATGTGAGAAATAACCCAGAAGAACCCGCTGTAGGATGAATGCTGTAAATTGGGCCTGTTGCAGGAAGGATTTATGTGAATCACTTAGTAATTAGTAATTAGTAGTTGTCGGGTGTATAAACAGCCTCCCTGTAATGATTCTGATTTAAATCATTTAAGATTTGCCTATTCCTAATGCAGTATTTCATGTTTATCTCTGCCTCTCTGGTCTGGTGGGCAGCATCGCTGGTCCCATGCTCTCATCTTTATGTTTTACTATATTTGGGGCTGTTTTGGTGCCATTTGCCGGTTCGAGGAGGTGGTGTATTCTGACTGGCTGAAGAGACAAAGCAACCAACTGGGCATCCAATTATGAGCAGTGTGTTTGCAAAAGTCCCTCTGTAACTATCTTTGCCGACCTTGAATAATCTGAGATATGTTGCAAATGGCTGACGAGAGTAAAAGGTCAGCAAGCCTGCTGCTTTCTTCAGGACTTCCAGCTTCAATTAACGATTGCCTCCAGTCATGTTAGCATGCAATGACCTTTTTATCTTTCTTTCATTCCTGACTGCTTCGTACTGTCGGGCAGACACAGCAGTCAGTGCGGTAATCGTGTAGTCCTCAACAATAATGGAGCGACTGCTGCCTCCCTGAGGGCCTTTGGGCAATGCCGAGGGCATGGTGGGCGAGGTCGCTGAACAGAGCGTGTGAATGGGGTGGTGTTAGTGGCAGTTATTCATCGCTTCAACTATTTTAAAGTAACTTCACCTTGAAACGTTTTTCCTTTTTTCCTCCTGCTGAAAGCACACAGTTTGGTGGGAAGCAGCGTTGATTGATTCTGACCCAACCTGTGACCTTTGATGCTTTAATGTAAGAGCGACAGCCCTCTATTGGCTGAGACGGAGGCCAATGACAGTTTGGAGGCGGTTTTGGTCACGAGCCACCACAGTTCGCCCCCTCCCATCCTATAAAAGCTAGCACCTGTCCACTCTGCAGTTTGTAGCGAGTAAGTTGGATTGAGAAAATTGCGAATAGAGAGGTAAAATTTCTTGAGTAGCTAGTGAGCATAGCATATATTGATTTTATCAGGTGTGGGTTTATATTTATTAGCAACTTTAGATACTTAGCTTTTTGTGTCTGTGTTCCAGTAACAACTGGGTATTTAGTTTGTAAGTTGGTTGTGGTTGTGTAGCTTGTGGTTACATTTTTTTAAGCTAGTGCCCACAATGGATCGTCAGTGTGGTTTACCCAGTTGCATAAACGACGCGTCTCAGGGCTGCATCAGGATCCAGCTGACCCAGGAATTAGGCACCACTGGCTGGCTATGTTGCGCCTATCCGACCGTGATCTCCCGCCTAGAGCTGGAGTTTGTCATTTTTCCCCGGAGTGCTTTTCCAATCTCATGGAGGTGAACATGGGTTCCAGCGAAGTGCTCATGCTGAAAAGTAAAGCGGTGCCAAGCGCTGCTGCCCTGGTGCCGACTGCAGGACCGACATCGGCTGCGGCTGCTGCCAGCAACTGTCCGACATATTGAGGAAAGTATAAAATATGTTCGTAATAGCCACCACAATGCTTGTGACATAACTGAAGCTAACGTCTCGTAACTGGGAGGTCGAGATCCATTTACTCAGTCGCTCGATACGCTTGTTTATGACAGTAGCTGGACTGGACTGGGCTGTAACCTACATCCAGTGAACTTGGCCATCAAATTTCCAACAGTCTATATTGGAATTATGAAGTGCCAACTGATGACGCCAGCTACCACCTTGATGTCACCGGCAGCACCATGACTTGGACAAGGTAAAGGATTTAGTTTACAAGACTACTGCTGAATTCTCCCGTACGAATGAGTAATGTAAAATGCCAGTATAATTTCCCATTCGATCTTCACATGGCATTCTGTACGTTGCCAAGACAACAGAGGATAAAGTTCCCTGGTCTTTGCAGCAACTATATCTTCATTTTGATGTTATTAAATTGCACTATGTCCAATGACATCAAAAGTAACCTCAACAAGTATAAAAGCTCTGCACTTAATTTTCTTTTATTACCGTATAATAATGTTTTTCAACTTTGAATTTTGCCTAATGTAACCCATGGCAACAATTAGACTGTCTCTAAGTGCTATTTCTCAACAAAATTCCTACTTTTGGATCACATGTGCAATTGCCTCATGTTTTGTTTATGTGTAAATATGAACTCTATTTAGTCTTTATTTCTATTTAGTCACATCATTAACTAATCATAATTTTGTCTCTTCTATTTAGTCAGTCTGATGACATGGCACCCCATGCAGCAAACAATCATATTGTCCATGAGGACAAATTATGGGGCTGTCCATTGTGCAACCAGAGATCAAAAAGAAATCCATGGAGACACTTCTGCCCTTGTTCACGTTGGCACTAGCCAGGTAGTGGTGAAGAAGATACCAGCTGAGTTTCATCACATCACTCAGTTCAAGGATGCTTTCAAGCTCCAAGGTAGCTCAGAAAGTGCATTCTCATCCATCTAACAATGCCTTGTCAACCCATCCCTTTAGCTTTTGCCCAGCAACTGAGGGGGGAAACGAATTCCATGGCCGAGACAAGACGAGCACAGAAGGTGGACTTGGAAGAAGAGTGTGGTCAACCAAACTGTGATGGTCAACATCCACCTCTACATCAGGGGAGGAGGTTGTGGCCAAAGGAGCCTCCAATGGCAACCACATGCAAAATGTGTCCACTCTTCCCCAATTGTCTCCACAAGCCTCTTCTTTCTGAGCAGGCGCGGCAGTGGATCGAGCCAAGTGTAGCAATAGCTTCACTGACCAATATACAGTATAATAATGATATTCTGTCAACCCTAAATGGATGCTGGCTGTGAAAATGTCAGCAACAGTTTGGTCAGAGCAGAGTGATGCAGCAGGACTCCCTGATTAGCATCTTATTGAAGATAAATCCCAGTGTTATTCATTGCTCTCAAAATGGTTTATATATATATATAATTATTCTCGTAGGTAGGTACAACAGCATGTGAGCAACTAACAGCACTTCTGTCGGCTCCCAGACCATTGAAGGAAATGGAGATCAGCCCACATCTCCACACTGATTTGTTGCTACCTTGTTCTGTCTCAAACTTCAGGCTACCTTGAGACACTTATGAAGCTTCTCTTCTGAAAGGAGGTGAAACAGTACAGGGGACTCTTACAGTGAATGCAATAAAAGCAAAACACGCAGCCTGAGCGAAAGCTGGTAAAGTTTCATTGTGAAGGTCGGATTAACAAAGCAATTGTTGCTTTTACTTGTTCTTGTGCCAACCAGCTTGAGAGTTGTTGATCGCCCAGAAAGAAAAGAAAAAAATGTCATTTCGTTTTTCTGTTAATGCATGAACTCGTTCAGGATCAATGATCTCAGATAGAATCCCATATTTTCTGGCTGAAGTCTGAGCACACCCCTCACAAGCTTGTCATTAAAATTGGCTGAATGGATTGATGGAATTCCAATTGGATAGCGTTTGAGATGTAATTGTCCCATTATCACCCTCTTTCCTGCTCAACAACATCACGTTCTGTTCTTTTATGCCTCATAGAGACGATTCCCTGAAGGTTCAGAAGGCGTCACCTGCGTGTTGTGTTTATATTTCAGAATCCAAAGGTGACCAATACTCATATCCAGAATAGACCATTAATGTTCTAGAAGTGCAGCTCAAGTTTGTGGCTGCATAAACACCACAAACTCCATTTAAATCACACATAAACCTTTTTGCATGTCGTTCTTGCTCACCCTGACCCGCGTCTTAAATGGATGGTAACCCCTAATCCAGTGGTTCACAAACTTTTTGTTGCTGGGCCCTCCTAGGGAACGCGCCCCTCACTTTGAACACCAGCACCCTAATCTATCTAAGCCTTATCTATTATCGCAACTCTTGCGCACAGATGAAAACAAAAGATCCCAAATTCACAGAATTCGTGCTGAAACTATCAAAAAAAGAGATGAAAGCACAAGTGAAGCGTACTTGACTGATCTGAGCTGAACCGGCCTGAAATAAAAACCTTGTCTGTATAGCTGGGACCAGTCAGTCAATACTTGTCGCCTCGCAGTGAAAGATCCACTCGGCTCACATCAGCGTGAACAAATACAAGTAATCACGAAGGTGTCTTTTTTTCCACCACTGGCTCGACCTATCAAGTAAGAGCGAGAGGAGGCTGCGAACTCCAGGTATGAACGCTTCCTCTCCTTCCGTCTACTCAAATTCACAAGCTAATTTGAAGGGAACCAGGAGGCACCAGAGACACTGGGCACTGGGGATTCGCAAATGCCTCGCTTTCCTTTTGGAGGGGAGATGGTGATATGCTGCACGGCTCAGACAGAACGGGAATCCATTTATCGAATCATTAGAAGGAGGTATTCCGACCAGGTCTTCGTCATTTCAACACATGAATAAATGTTATTTTGTTCACAGACACTTTAAGAGGTGACGGAGAGTCGTCGGGACGCCTCCTGGGATGTTCTGTCTACGTCTCTCAGCTGTGACGTGCGCCAGTGACATAATTGCTCCCTTCTTTGTCACTACGCGACACCCCAGCTTTGCCCACAGGACTTTGGGACACTCCCAGGTTGTCAGGGAGACGGGCAGGGAGCCGAGGACGTGATGGAAGGGAGGCCTGGGAGGGCCGGCTGATGGAAGCACTCAGCGGTAGATCCCGTTAACTCCCATTGTAGCCAAGTCACAAACATGGCACACAAAAACACACAGCCCCATTGCCTGCTGGTCACAATGTTTATTACTGTGTAATTACACTTGGCTGGCATAATTAAACTTTGACAACTGCACTAATTAGCTCTGTGCTACACCTTTAGTTCCTTAACAGCAGTAAATCACTGTTAAAGCAGATTATCATCGATATCTATGAGAGGAAAACAGCGCCTAAAAGGACTTGCTGACTTGTGTTTATTTAAAACAAGGATCCATCTTAAATTAAATATTTCTGCACCCAAGGGGCCGAGAGAAAGTGAAAACATCCCGAGATGATAAATGATGCTGCTTCTCGCGTTCACAATTTATAACAAACCTCTTTCAATATCCGTCTCATTCAGCCAGGTTTGACGAATTCACCGACTAATCAAGAGCAACTTCTCGGTTGTGCATTTCCTCATCTGATCGCTGCGGACCGGTAGATCATCGTGCATGGAGAAACCGAAGATATTTGACGCTTTTAACGTTATTAGGATGTTTTACAAAACATGGCCGACAAAGGGTGAAAATATGACCTCTGGATACACAAAGATTAAAAAGAAAGAAAAGCTAATTAGAGACAGAGATGAGTCCAATCTGGACGAGACGATTGTTTTCTGGCTGATGGAGCCACCGGAAGGTCCTGTGTAATTCATGTGTTCCCAACTTTAACTGGAGTCCCTGAATATTTCAGGACTTAAAATGTGTCACGTATTAACTCAAAGTAATTGCGGTTCTCACATTTTAAGTGATTTGAGAAATCCATAACTTAGTGTTGAATTATTTACACAATCTCGGCGGGATCGATTCGTCATCAACAAAAAACTGGCTTTCCAAGACGTTTCAATGCCGGCGCTGTGGAATTTGGTATCCCAAATATTAATTCTAAAGCCTTGTCATTATTAGCTTATGTAAGATGTGTGAATGTTACTTCAATATCGGCTTTAAGCGTGACTTGAAAAACTATTTTCAAAATTTCCTACAAAGCCAGTTTTTCAGTTCGAACCAAATTGAGTTGGATGAGAATTTACCGGTAATGAGAGGTTAAAATTCAGTGACAATATTGATAAATACCAGCGAAGGTTGCCTGAGTTATTTGTGTAGAAATTACTTGATGATCACCTTTAAAGTTTACTCAAAATTTCTGCGTGGAAAAATGTACCTAGCTTTTTCTAGGTAGATATTGGTCCACATTTTTGTGTGTATGTGTTTTGTGTGTGTGCGCGTGTGTGTGTATGTGTATGTGTGTGTGTGGGGGGGGGGGGCAACATGTCTTGTGATTGGTTCCTGAATTTATAAGAAGCCTCTGCTGTGGTTTTAAGGACAATATTCTATAGCTTCTGTAGCTTCATTTCAAACAGTTACTCTTGCTCGCTGCCTGGGCGACAATAGAATTAACATTTTCCGGGTGCCGAGCAGCTGGGCTTTGTGCAAACCCAGTGTTTCTATTTTTACCCTGCTTATTATGAGCCTGAGGTCTGCTCTGGCATTGCTTTGTCAGAAATTAGAAGTATGGAAAAGGGTGGGGAGAAAAAAGAAAAGGCTGGGGTGCTGTGATACACGCCCGAGTGTGTTTATGCAGTGTTATTATTCATCCCTGACTGAATAAGTCAGCAGGATGGTGGAGAAAAAGATGCTTGTGTGTCAGTGTAGGTGTTGCTCATGGACTGTATTGGGGACCAGACTGCTCTCAGCATCAGCATAACGAGGACATTTTTGGGGAGCGAGGACAGGATGGCTGGGGTTCAGGTTAACGTTGGAGCTGGGATTAGGTTAGACTAGGTTAGTGAGGGTCCGTAGACATAAAAGTGTGTGTTTGTGTGCGGCTCAAAGTGACACAAACACACACAGTGTCTCACCTCTTGAGCACTTTAAAGGTGCACGATGCCATCTTGCATGACTTCCAGTGACGTTCATACGTTGTTTCCGTAATTGTTGTGAGCTAACTCCAATTCTTTGGTGAGGAAGTTTCTATTTATATCTGCACCACACCGCTAATCCCCACCCCTCCTCCAAACATTTTGTCGGTGAGTGGCTGAAACCAGGTATGTTATGTTTTGGTGCACAGCCTGTACCCCTGGTGTGTGTTTTTTTTTTTGTTGTTTTTTTTATGTTCGTGACCCATTAGGGGAAAACACCAACAATTTGAGAGACAAATATCGCGCTGAAACCGTGCAAGATCGCATTGTGCACCTTTAATTACCACCAGAATGGTTGACACTGCTGCTGTTTGTGTCTTACACACAGACACAGAACACACAAGGCACATAAACACACACACACACACACACATTAGTATAGAGGTTATTTTTCTGTTTAGAAAAACAGGATCTATGTTGGAGAGTGGGGAGTGTTCACATGACCTTATTCAGAATTATAGCCACACCAACTGTGATTGGTCTACTTTTATCAATTTTATTTATGTTTATATTTAGGCTGTGGCATATGTCTGCAGAGAGGAAGATACACAGAGCAACAGCGATTGTATGGATAAAGATTGGACTCTTAATCAACTCACAGTACACTCAAAGCTAATGGAAATGCAGCACTCCAGTAAAAGATCAAAGACCATTGTGGTAAAGAAACCAAATGCAGACGTCATCCATCAATATGTTAAGCAGGTGGTTGAGCATAATAGTGGAAATATCGTTTCCTGAATAAATGTGGAAACACATTTCTACATAAGCAGAAGTCCTTCTGTAATTTTGAAATAACAATGGAACAACATATGAACAATATGTGGGTGTGTTTTTTTTTAAAACTCATCAAACGCCATCTAGTCTGTGCCTTACTTTAAATTTACATCTGACTTTTTGTAAAGTATTATATTGATGGCAACTGATAAGAAATCAACGACACTTCTTTTTAAATGTTTAAGTGAGATGAGGGAGATTATGAGAGGAAAGGAGAGGGAGGGAAGAGTTCCACCACTAGAGGGCGCCATTGGTTTGCATTAAAATCAAGTATCATCATGTTTTACTTTTCCAATGAGTGCATCATATTATGGTGGTAAAAACGACAGGAAATATGACAAAACATCAAGCTGAGAATGTGAATTAGAATAACCATTTTATTAAAGGGAACCATTCACAGATGCAGTTCCACATGTTAAACCTCAAAGGTCACGTACTGTTTCCTGTGTGCTCTCAGGTAGGTCCTCATATACAGTATAAGTACAGCACGATTTCTTTTTATATTTTTCTCTGCATGTAGACTCTGGGTGACAAATGTGTATATGTGCAATCCTCGGTGTGTTTATTTAAGAAAGTGACAGTGACCTTCACCCTTTGGGCCTCAGCCCACATGTGGGCCTTGAGCGCCCTTTTGTGGGCCGTCCAAGGTTCAACCACCATAAACACCTCCCTTTATCTGAAGATTACGCAGGGATACTTTTTGAATAGTCTAATTATTTTTGGTAATGGACAGTTCAGTCGGACCAAAAGTGGAAAAATCTGCCAAATGGTGGTGAAAAAACAAATTGAGTCATTCCAACTTATTTTAAGAATCACACTTCAAGACAAAAGAACATGGTTTATTTTGCTGCGATGCGAATAGTTTTAAACATATGATTTTAAACACGGAGTCGTTTAATTATCGCCGATGCCCTGAGCGAAGCTGTGCCAACTTGCGTAATAGTAAGGTGCCAACATGCGTAATAGTAAGCTCAACATTTATCTCAACATTAATTAATGATGCTGAAACAGGGTGGATTCACTTATTTGGACATCCAAATATTGTATACGTCTCCACCATCTCTTCCATGCCCAGACAGGTGGGTCTGTGCTCGTCAGTCTGACACTCTGCTGTTGTGGGCCAGTACTCGATCCAGGTCCTCTCACCGAGCACATACTGGTACCTGGAGACCCAGAGGATAAACCGATTCAGGTCTTCTTGTGGTTAGTTGCTCACTTGACTTGCAAGTCAAACGTAACACAAAACCAGATAATGACAGAAAAGAAGTTTGGAGGTGGAACAAACTCACGTCTGCTCCTGCTCATCTTTATAGATATCGTTGGACATCCCCATGATGAGGTAGGTTTTCCCTTTTAATAAGCCTATAGTTTCCCTGCAGTGTGGATAACCGAGGAACGTGCGCAGTTGTCCCAGAGGAGCCACATCGGAACTTCCTGGAAAGAAAACATCAGCTGTGATGTATACGACTGGAACGGGTCCTGGCAGCGCTCCGGTAACGCCAAAAACAGACGAGAGGGTTCTGGGTCTGAAGGCAAACACCCACCTTCCTTGATGCTCTCCACTATCCTCATTGTGTAAACATCCGTGGACAAATCCGCAAAGAAATCTTCCACTCTGACTTTGTAGACTGGGGACGGATGAGTTGGAGACATTACTCTCATAACTCCCCAGATAAGCCCAGAAACAGCAGATTTACACTCGCTTACCAAAATCTGTTTTCGAATTCACGGAGGTGTCACACGTCATGGCCGTGCGCTCGTCATTCGATATTTTCTCCTTCTTCTGCATGCTGCAGTTCTCTGGCAAGAAATTGTCCACAGGGTCACTGAAATCGAGGCGTCGCCGCCGAAAGTGGGCAGAAAAACTCAGAGGAGAGGAGGCAGCGCTGGTGAAAACTCCTCCTTACCTTCAGCACATGAACATTCCTCTTTCCTGCAGAGACGCTGCAGCAGTCCAGCTGTCCTCTTTGGGTGGTAGAACTTCACACACTGTGTCTCTGGAAGCAGGAAGAGAGCAGGAAGGAGAGCCGGTTTACACGCGGCGAACGCAGGCATGGATGTGGGAGGCTTTCATTTCAAAACTCACGGTCGTAATACTCGTAGACGGACACGGCGGCGGGCTGCAGGACACCGACTGGGCTCTTCTGGTGGATCCTAAACGAGATTTCTTCTGGTAGTTTGTGAGAAACCTGCGGGAGGGATGAAAATTAGCGCTGAGGGGAGCAAAGCAGGGAAGGAAAATGTGCAGCATGGAGGCGTTACCTTGTCCAGGTAGATGATGAGTGAGCCTCTTTCTGACAGGACGTTGTTCATCTCGTACTTGGAGATGACGCGAGCGCGGCCTTTGGACAGCTGCGCACAAGCACACACATCAAACATCCACATATATGCGTACGGGTGTGTGTGTGTTAGTGTCGGGGAGTTAAAGCTTACCAAGTCCAGATCATTGGTGTTAACAGTGAAGGCAGTTAATAAGCCAATGTCCAGGATTGACATGGACGCGTCGCTCTCCATACTCTTGAACCTGAATGGGAAAAGAAAGTAAAATCAGGATCTGAAAGGATGATTTAAGAGACATGGAAGGAGCCACAAATCATAAAACGCACAGAGAGAAGTGGCAGATGTGTGATTTATATGGAGGGTGGAACCGATGAGGAAATAAATGAACGAGCTGGCGGTACTCACAAAACATCTATTCTCAGCTTGTACACTTCCCCATCCTCGTCTGCTTTATCTGTAGGTGCAAAAACATCCAGTCACCAACGGGTGCGTTCGTCTTCCTCCTGAAAACGGAGAGGGTGCTGCCTTACCTGGGATGAGCTGCACCGACAGGTTAAACTTCTGGCAGTCGCTGGCCTTTTCCTTGGGCAGAGCGTAGTACAGCGACACCATCTGTCAGGAAGAGGAGAGGACATCGGGTTTATGATGCTGGAACTCCCACCAAAGACTGGTCTCCATCGCTCACTCACTTTTACTGTTACTTCTCCAAACCCTGTGGCCTTTACCGTCACGTTCTGATTTATGGAATTCACCTGATAAGGGAGGCAAAGAGGAGGAGATTAAACTCAGGTTTGCAGAGTTGCATTTGTGTGAGGCCGTAGGTTTTTACTTTAGTGGTTCTGGTGGTGTAGTGGTTCTCCCTGTTCACTTTGTATTTCTCGGGGCTCGACCTGCCGGGCATCAGCACGTCCACGTTCACGTCGTACTCCAGCTCTTTAGAGTTTGCCCAGTACTCAGCTACCGCCTGGTAAACCATTATGGTAGCCTGGAGGGGGAGTGACGCCAATAAATCAAGGCTACATCAAGCGACACATGCAGCGTATTGGCGTGTCTGGGGGGGGGTACCGACCTGAGTCGATCCGTAGCCACCGCCATATTTCTGTTGACGGGTGAACCACCTGACAACAGGCGCAGCATCTGTAAATAACTTCATTAAGAGGCGACAGAGGTTAGAATTGTTCTTTTGTTAGCAATGGCTATCTTCATCTTTAATACTTAAGGTAGAATTCTATTTATTTTATTGTTTTTCTGACTGGTTGCATTCATCATAACAGCATGGCAGTAGTCTTTTTCCTTCGCTCACCTCTGCCTTGACCAATGCGAGGAGCGAATATGCCGTGGCCTCAAGCGTGTAAACTTTCCCCTTAGGTACAGGCCAGTGGGTGGAGTCTACGGAAGACAGCAGATTCACAGATTTATTGACAGCGGTGGCCTGCAACCAGAGTCATTTTGAACGTGAATTTGTACTTAAGATGTGGAGAAACCTTCCAATAATGTAGAAAAGTACAGGGATTTGCTGTTAAGTAAAATCAAGACCATTGTCACATCAGGAAATGTTTGTCAACCATCACAAGATGCATCACCATGTGAATTTTAAGTATAATAGACAGTTTCTCAATACTTAACACCGGTGTTGACATTACCGTCAGAAATATATTGGAAAAGTTTCTCGCGGTTTAATTTTTTTTCATTGGCCAGGGCATATGATGTCATGGCAACAGCATAGGAGTAGGTGACTCTTGGCAGGCGATTCTCCAGGAATTTCACCGCTCTGTGAACACTGTCTGGCAGACTCTGCAATAAAAAACCAGGTTAGCGAAGCTGCAACACGTATCAGCTGACCATTAGCTGTCACGGGTTTGGGTCTCGAACATCTAGCCCAATCATGTTTCATTTGCAGCATTAAGATGGCTGTCAGATTTTGCATCGTGAGACTCACACTGATGTCTCTGTGACATAAAGAGTAGGACTCCTGCAGGGCGATGAGGCAGAAGGCTGTCATGGACACGTCGGCATCTCTTCCACCCACGTCCCCCTGTGTGTCCCCGGATACAACGCAGTTATCACATAATGCTGATCTGATCTGGTATCAGGGGGATCCTTACGTACGTTCATGCTACTCATGTATATTCTTCCAACTTCACGGAAGGAGCCATCCGAATTCTGAGTTTGGTGAATCAGAAAACTGACGGCGTTACAGATGACTCTGCTCTCGATCGGCACCAGACTGCTGGCCATCGCGAACACTTTGGCAACATAAGCTGTCAGCCTTAAAATCAAGATGAGAAAGTGCAGAGCAGCATTCATGCTGTCATTCATCCATAAAATATTCTTTTTAAAAACCACTCTCACATGGTCAGGAGCTGAGGAACAGCACCTGTCAAGATTATGCGTCTCACCAAGTGCTACTTTGAGATGTCGGATAAATAGCAAATGACCCATCAGGTTTACGAAATCCAAGCTCATTTTGGTAGCCTGGACACAAAAATGTTGGCATGTCGACTTCAACAATCCTTTGCTGTGAATTGCTACATTAGCTATATGAGTTGGTACAGTTAGCAGCAGCTGCAATGAGAAGATCTGTGTGTTTTGGACTGTGCGAGCGTACCGGTCCGTATGTGTCGCAGGGCTTCATCACGTCTCTGGAAGCCTACGTCTTGCCATTGGTTGGTTTTATCCAAATACAAGGTTGCGATGACAGGTAAGGTCATGGAGATCATGTTCTGTTCTCCGCAACCAGAGGGCTGCACGATCAGGTTACCCATCATGCTACCGCTGATGGCAGTCTCCAACATGTCAGACAGTTGCTCTCTCCCTGCAACCAGAGCCAGAGCACCTCAGATAATCCCAGTCTAACCCACTGATATCTAAGACCAGAGGATCTATCACCTGTCACAGAGATGTGCGTGCTGCTGGGTGTGTTGGGGGCCATGTCCCTCAGTGATATTCGACTGTTGAGAACCTCTTGTTGTGTCCCGCCTTAATAATCAGAGAAATATGTTTTTTGCTATTCCACCTGATTTTAACGGCGCGTCAACCTTTTCAAATTTGATGTCATCGTAAACGTGGAACAGAGGCTGAACTCGCCTGATTTCTCTGGCTCCAGAGTTATAACCTGAGAGATTTTAACCAGCACCCCTGTAGGCTGAAAGCACAAAGCACACAGATGCATTTCAAACTGAATGATATTCCAGTATACAAAGGAGTTCCCATGCTCTCTGGTGCCACACACACACACACACACACACACACACACACACACTTATTGTTACTAATTCTGTAGTTCCAGTTACTATCATAGACAGACAAATTATCATACTTAGGGGGTCGTCTAATCATTAGGTTAACATCTTAGCTATGCTGTTATAGGCTGCCGGGGTCCAGAAACATGATCACCTGACAGGCCTCTGTCACCCCACTGGGTCATGGTTTCCTCTCCTCTCCTCTCCTCCTCTCCTCTCCTCTCCTCTCCTCTCCTCTCCTCTCCTCTCCTCTCCTCTCCTCTCCTCTCCTCTCCTCTCCTCTCCTCCTCCTCTCCTCTCCTCTCCTCTCCTCTCTCTCCTCTCCTCTCTCTCCTCTCCTCTCCTCTCCTCTCCTCTCCTCTCCTCTCCTCTCCATCTGCCCAGCCCCCCATCAGCAGGAAGGTCCCCCTACATGAGCCTGGTCCTGCTCAAGGTTTCTGCCTGTTAAAGGGGAGTTTTTTCACTGTTGCTTGTTGGGGGTTAGGCCCTGGGATTCTGGAAAGTGCCTTGAAACAATTTTGATTGTATAAGATGCTATATAAATAAAGATTGATTTGATTTGACACACACAGTTTCTTAAGATCCTTGACATTCTAAATGATTATGCATCATTTCTCTCACCACCACCCGCAGCATTTTCCTGATTCCGTCATTGAGGGATGAGTCTTTGACGGCCGCCTGGACCTCGATGGGATGTTCTCCTTCCTTCATGGGGATGACGATGAACGGAACGGATCGCGTCGTCATGGGCCCGACTTTGACCTCTTGGCGGTATTTCCTGCGCTTAGAGGCAGAGCTGCACACATGCTCCACCTCGAGCAGGTCCACACGGACCTGAACGGGAGCAGTCATGGAGGGAGTGTTGAGTTCGCTGTGCGTTATTTTGTGGTCCAAGCTGTGTCGATCAAGCGGCACAAACTCACAGTGATGAGATCGGGGCTGTAGTTGTGGAGGATGGCTTTGATTTCAAGCTGCTCTCCACGGACCGCAGAGTAGGGCAGCTGCAGATCTACGAAGAAGTCCTTCCGGACAATGACCGGCAACGGTTCGCTAACACAGATGCCTGAAAGAAAGCAAGCGTTTGAAAAGCAAAACACCAGGAGGTCGGTGGTTCTGCATGGCTGATCTTTTCCTGTACGGGTCTCACCATGGGATTTAGAAAGACTGATCCCAGTGAAGAGCCAGGTTGTGATTGAGTCTTGCAAAGGAAACATTTTCAAATTTGATGTGGTTTCACTAAGAAGGATGAGAGAACATGTGTTATCCTTCCATCCCTGGGGTAGAGTATACCCCCCCATCCTTCACACACACACACACACACACACACCTGACAGCATTCATGCTGGACTCCACTTTAGTATGTTCATTGCTGTTAAGGCTTATTGATGGACATGTTTCTGCTCACTCACCAGGAGGGTTCATCGGGGGGGCATTCAGCAGGCAGTCTAATATCCAACCACAGCCAGCTTTCAGGAAACTGTGTGCGACTTGTGATTTCATTGGTGTAACTGTTGTCATCCTCTTCACCTGAAGGTTTTGGGTGTTTTTTGAGAAGCAGAAAGAAAGTGCCATTTTCAGTCAGTAGCTGTTTGTTGTCGACCCCCCCCCCCCCACCAACTCTTTTCAGAGCCTGTTATCAGGGAAAATTTAATGTTAACACACTCAGACCTCCCTTGGTTGGGAAGGATGAGTATCGTGACAAAGACAGCCATTATGTGTGTACCCCGCTTTAGACTTTTCACCTCATGATGTCATCAAGAACTCATTACAGTGCTTTCATGATAGTTCGGAACGTCTGTACATTGATAGTGTGGCGCGTGAAAACTGATCTGCTCATTTTCGTTTAACCTCGGCTTCTGACCTATGACCTCATCTTGGTCACGGGGTGGGTGCTGGAGTCTATCCCAGCAGTCTTCTGGTTAGAAGCAGGAATACGCCCTGGTCAGGTCACTAGTTCATCACAGGACATCATTCACTCACACAATGAGAACAATTTAGAGTTTCTAATCAACCTTTTTTGTTCTATGGGAGAAATTAAAAAAAAACCACCCAGCACTGGGAAACTGGGTGTATCATGCGAGTTTGTAGAGTGAGATAGTATTTAATCTTGGATGAAACATCCAGTATGTTTTGGAACCCTGTCATCTCTTACTTCGAGCCAGTATGAGGCTGTCCTCTTTCCCCTCAGCGCGGTGGGCTTCGATCTCCTTGCAACAGTGGAGGAAGGCCTTAACACAGGCCTCTCCGTCCTGTATGTACTCGCTGCGCCTCTCACAGCTGTATGACAGAGGGATGACATGCATTCCATCTAAACAGCAAAGACGTTCGACCTCATCTTTGTATTGACTTGCTGGAATGACAGTCAGGAGAGATCAGTCAAGTCTCTTAGACCGGCTGAGAGATTACAAAAAACAACACACAAATTACACAATTACAAACACTTACTGAGGCTGGTGGTGACGTCCATCAGAGTTGAGGCTCGTTTTTTTCTGCGCGTGGATTTGGTTTCACATTTCCATTCTGGAACAAAATCCAATGATCTTCAATTGTTCATTGTGAAAACAAACCTTGCTTCTAAGAGCTGAAGGAACTTGTTTCTTTTAACACCAAAACAGACCCTTTTAGCTTTTTTTCTTGACATTTTGTGATATTGTCAGCTAACAGCCCCTGTCATAAAAAGCTTCATCAGTTTTAGAATGACAGAGGCAAGAGGAACCTTCAGTAGAGCATTATTATTGTTGTTGTTCTTATTGGTTATACAATATAAAATAAGGTTGGAACAGAACAGAATGTTACTCTGAAAACATGTAGTGCAGTGTAAATGGACCCATCATGTACCACTGATGTGCTGATTTTGACTCAGGGTTTCACCTTTTCTGTAGTTTGTCCCAGAAACCAGGTTGGACTCAAACAACAGGCCGGCGTCATAGAAGACATTCATGCTGTCCCTCCCTCCACCTGCTGTGCAGCCTGTGTCATACTTTTCCACAATGTCCCAGATCTGGATTGGAATAATACAAGTAAATAATAAGCAAAAGCCATTACAACATCAGTGATGTCATCAGAAATAACCTTTTTCTGTGTGAGACGGTGTTGGTTGTTTAGGACATAGACTCCTTTGTCGACGGCCACTAGTCCCACTGTGGCTCCTGGGTCTCCAGTGACCTTCAGACCAAACATCCTGCGAGGTTCATATGATGGAGCTGCTCTTGATGATTCCAGCTTCAGCTAGGTTCAACAAAAAGGAAATAGATCATTTCTCTGTGACTGGACGGGAGCAACCATTTTCACACAGGCAGATAGTTGATGCTAAGGTAGCGCTATATCAAAGTTTTGTGCCTCACCGAGCCCATGCACGAGTCCTCAACGTCCACCCAAACAGAGTCTGATACCACCTCGTTGTCATTGGGGTGGTAGTAGGCTATGATGCGGAATGATGGCAACATTTCTTTGTTGATGGACACCATGGGAGAAATCAGCGCTTGTCCCTTGGCCTGGTAACGGCCGAAGCCCACCAGTTGACCTCTGCTTAGAATCTATAAAGATAGAAATAGAAAACAGCCCTTGTGCATTTTGGATACACGACACAAAGAGGAGCCCCACTATCCTTCGCACTGTCACACAAGTGCACAGCTGCAAATGATATCTCACCAGATACGTGATATCCTTATGTATGCATTGACGGAAGAAGAAGCTAACTTTTATGGATTCCCCCATTTTCACCTCTGCAGTGTGCATACCTGTAAAAACCAGATCTCTTGGTCAGTGCAAGACATTACGGACAAGTATGGTCTCCGGCATCGTCGGCTCGAAAATAACTCCGACTTTTTCATCACCTATGTGGATGAAGTTGTTGCTCCTGTTTATCTGTGGGTGTGCCGTCATCGTAGCCGATGCTTGTCTTCCACTCAAGATTTTAGAAACATTGGTCCTTGCCTTCAGGTCAAAACAAGAGCTTTAGCGCCATGATATCATATCGATTTTTCCTAAAACTGTCATTAGGTCTGTGGTAATTTTGTATTTAATAATGACATTTAAATGGAAGTCAACAGTCAGACTTACCGTAATCACCAGCTGTTGTCCATTTTGCATTGTGTCGATTGTAACCCTCACGACACCATTAGCAACAGTGCGGCCTTTCACCTGGCCTGGATCAAACACCACATCAATACCTGATGCTGGCGTTTTATCGGGATTCAGGACCTCAGCCTGAGACATGAGACAATGTATTAGAAAATGTTATCCAATCACATATGTAGGGTGAGGCTGAGCCAAGCACCCATGTATATTTGTGGCATACAAATTTCAAGTTCCATTAAAAAGATTGGGGAAATTTAAGTTCTGCCTCCGTTAAAACAGAAATCCTGCAATGATGCCGTTTTTACCGTCACATCAAAGCTGATTCCTGGTTTGAAATATTTGGGCGTTTTCTTAAAGTGGATGGTGTACGGGGATGTGACAATCTGGATGTTTTTCAGCTCTGCCTCGACCATTTCACCACCTGATGCAGGAAAGGCAACCAATTGAGAAACCCATTTTTGGATAATCTGTGTACATTTTTTTTTATAGCTGTAGAAGAAGAAGTCCAAAAAAACAACATACCATTCTCTGTCTGCACAGTAACAGCTACATATATGGAATTGCCCACCAGTTCTTCAATTGTTGGGAAGGTCTGTAGGATGTTCTCTTTCTTCAGTGTGGCTAGTCCTTTACCTCTCGTAATCTGTTGAGATGTTACATTACAGAAATTGAAGAAGACCATAGAAAAGATGCCAGGATTCTAATGTTCAAATGGTGACTCGGTGTGCTTACCTGCGCTCTCTGAAGAGAGCTTGGAATGCTCTTTTTGCTATCAGAATATATTCCAAACACCACAAAAGCTACTCCATCCACTTCCTCACCAAAGAGATATCTACAATGTCAAGAGCGGGACATATTTAGCAGCATAGGTGACTGCAAAACACAGCAAATTCCAATAGAACGTTTTACGTACGTAGCATGAATATTAACAGTCAATTGCTTATCGTCCACATAGAAGAACGGTGTCGCAGACTTTATTTTCACTTCGAAACTGGGCAGAACTGACAAATCAGAGTAAAATAAGCATTGTCAGTCCAACACAAATCTACAAACAACAAAAGTGTACGCGACGAAAAGTCTACCATATTCTTTAACTTCGAAATCTGCAGTAAATGTTTCCTGTGGGTTGCTTTGAAACTTTACCAATACCTTCCATATTCCTTTACTGGGAAAAGACAAGAACAAATTGTTTAGGAAGGGTTTAAATATTCAGGATGTGAAGAGAAAAATGGGTCTTTATTGATGCAAAGCAGGAAATGACAACCTTATAAATGTATAAATATTTGCCCAATATTACAAGGTATACTTGGGTTTTTTTCCCCCCTTTTCATGCTTGAACAACATTAAATTACTTACCTGACAATCTCAGTTAGTTTGAAATTTCCAGAGTGAATCCCTGAAGTTGGAGATACGGTTTCATGTGGTAAAATGATTCCATCCGGTGTCTGGATATAACCAATATTAGACAGTTAAGAGCAACTCTGCATGATCTGTAGCATTTTCTTTGTAAAGAGTAACTATATTCAACATTAGCAAAATAGTTTTTTAGCAAAATAGAACTCTCAGCTACAATGAATACTTTACAATTTGTAATACCTGAAATTCAATGGAAATGGTTGTGTCAGGTTGGGTTTTGTCATCCCGCACTATGGGCTCGATGTTGGGTGTGACTGCAAAGATCCTGTAATGAACTAATATGGAGAGAGAACAGTTTATATTTGTTTGAGACTGATGCGCGTGCTGCTCTTGCACATGGAAGGGATGCATTTTGGTGTGCAGTGATATCATTCTTTTCTTGAACTCACCTTTGCTGTTGGGTGTGTAAAGTGTTTTGTCTGTCTGGATGAAGATGTAGCCAGACTGGAAGGACACTAAGACAACTTTCTCCAAGAGCCGACCAGGGAACTGAGCTTGGAGGTACACATTCTGCTTCATCTTGGGATCCGTACTGAAGGTACCTGGTGCAATCTGAGAGCAGTATTCAGAGACGCATTACAATTTTAAATTAATGAACATTAATGAATGGTAGCAGACGGTTTGGCAACAGATGAGAAGAAGTCAGAAAAGAGAGTTACAGCATTGATTCTAGTTATATTGCTGAGAGTGGCAGATGGAGCATCACAGTCCTCAGGGTATCAGAACCCTCAACAAAAATCCCTCTACCTGGATCTGACACTGGAGCATTTCTAGCTCATCCACTAATTGGTTGGGGAGTCACTAACATATCCAGCTGCTCAGAGGTCAGAATAGAAAAAAGCCACTTCTACAGGTCTGTGGATCTTAGCCCAGCAGCCTTTGGGAAGGAGGCAGGGACAAATTACCCTGGACAAATTACCAACCAATCACGCTTAGATTCACACCAAAGGTCAATTTAGGGTCATCAATTCCCCAACCCTTTGAGGACAGGAGAGTACCCTGTTAACCAACTCAGGCAGGGGGCGATCATCCACACAAACATGGCGCTAGCCCTCTTGGAATTTGATCAAGGATCTTTTTTGCTTTGAGGCAACACAGTAACCACTACACCACTACGCTTTGCTGCAACAAACAAAACAAACCCTGTTTTTTTTAAGCTAAATAGTGCTGGAGGAGCAACCAAGAAGATCCAATTGAACACCCAGAGGGATGCAGGTTTTCATTCCAACCAAGGACACTTGTTTTATCAACTTACCTTAGTCTTCAGTCAGGTGATTAGTCAATCTGGGTGCTCTTGGTTGGTTGGAAGAAAGACCTGCAGGCACACAGGTTCTTTGTTTGCCCATGTGGAGCCTAATAAAAGTAGCACCCTGGAAAGAAATCCTACCAAAAGCATGTGGAGCGGGAGTGATACTAAGCCAAGAAAGTAACTCTTAACTATCAGCCAGTTCAAAACAAACGTGATCGGAAAAGTTTGGTTTCAGCTGTGGGGCTCAGTAGAATTCCAGTCCACTGTAGGCATTGATTTTGTTTCAGAATACCGAAATTAATCAAAAAAGAGAGCATTGAAAACGAGTGAAACAGAACATCCACAAAACTGTGGAGCCAAAAAGGTTATTCACCTTGATTTGTCCAAGTGCCTGGTACTTATTTCCACTGTTGAGGTTCACAGACGTGGATGCCAAAGTTCTGTCTTTGGTTGGGAAGTTCACGACTTTGATGCTGACTTTCATGTCTTCTGTGCACTCTTGGCACTCCACAAAGATGTTCTCTGTCGCTCCGACTCGCAGTATATTGGGAGCAGACAAGACCTGACTGCAACGCAAAGACAGAAACCTTCCGATGTCAAAGGTACGGACCACATTATTAGGGCCTTGTAGCTTCAGGTGTGCAATTATAATAGGATGTAATGGTTTATGTGAGGTACAGTTGTTTTATTTATGTAAAGGAAATCAATTAGAGAAGTAATTTTTATCCTTAAACATAAATGTGTTTTTTAAAAGTTGAGTCATATGTACTTGCACAGAGGGGGTGGATTCGTGGGGGGAGGGGGGGTCTAACCTTAGTCCTTTCTTGCCAAAATAAATGTTAAAAAAATTTAAAAAAAAATCAATATTTGCTTGAATGTACTGGTAAACCATTGCATCATGTACAAATAATAAGTGATCTAGTGATTTAAATTTCATCAGTCTTTTTTTTTTTAGTCTGTTTGCAGCTTCTGAACTTTGAAGAAATGCTGCACAAACTGGATTCATTTAAAAAAACACAGCAGTTGGACACAATTTGAATGACAGCTTCATCTGTCTTTACATCTTTACAGTGCACAGATTTTGAACGTAAACAACCCTGTTGTATAGATAATGAGATCTAGTTAATCATAAGTACTTTATTTTCTAAATTTTGATATGTGAGATGTAATTTACAAAGGTAATTGAACCCGAACCCTAAAGTTCTACTCACAGTGGTGCTCCATCAGCAACAGAGGGGAACGAGGCAATGGCCAGAGAGACCAGCACGCCCAGCAGAGTCCGGCTCATCGTGATCCTGACCTGCTGCCGCTGTGAGCAGTTCATCTCCTGCACCCTCCTTTTATCCACTCTCCACCCTCCTCCTGCACGTCTGCTTTGCCCCACAGTGCAATGCAAACACTATATGTTCCACAATATGCAGTCATGTTTTGGGCTTACATATAGAGAATTCCTCTTAATTCAGACAACATTCCTTTCCTTGGGCTGTCATGCAAAGCGAAGTTATTTGGTGCACTGGGACATCACATATTACGTTCTTGTCGTTAACTATTATGTATGCAATATGACATAAATGTGTCGATTCTTAAGAGTCATTTTAATTTACTAGATTTCAAACAATTGATAGCCAGTTAGTACACATGTTGCACGGGTGATGTTAGTATGTAGACACTTTGTTCACTGGTATTATAGTATATTGAAAATAAGAGCCCAGCAGGGGTGTGGATGTAACAGTAAGTTGTCTGTCTACACTGTAAACATACAAACACATGACTTCCCAGCAGCAGTTCAGAAAATATTACCTCACTGGAGGTGGGGGGTAGTATCAATAAAGCTCATTTAGCATTTAGCTAAAACGTTTAGCTCTTTCACACAGACATCAATCTTAATCTAACAGACTGATTTTGTAAGTGCAGCAGAATAGCAAAATCCATTCTACTCTGTAAAGGAAAGCAAATACAGCTTTCATTACAAATGCAAAGAAAATCTGCTGAGAAAATCAGTTTATTCTAATCTTTTCAGACTTATTTTCCCCCTTTCTTCCCTCGAAGTGAGTTCAAAAGAGGTGGTTCAATAGTGGGCCTTTGTTCTGCATTTATTTGGACACGTTTGTTTAAACAAGGAAAACAAGGAATCACCCGATAAACAGGTTTTCACATTCACGTGTTTGCCTAATAATTAACTTCATAACGTCGTGCACTGAGACACTAGACATAAACTTAAGCGGAATGCCTTTCTACAAAGTTGTATTTAATTCACATTTAAAATACGATCATTAAATGCGCCCGTTTGAGAAGGAAGTTATTCCTGATTGGTCCGCCTGGAACACGTGATCCCCTCATTGCATACAGGCAGGTGAGTGTGGGAGAATATCGTTGCAGGTATGCTGCTGGAGTTTGCGCCTCTCAAGGTTGGGTTTTAGTAACTTTTCTGGCTGTTTCTCACGTCAAAACTGGGAGCCGCTGCGGTCACGTGGTCCGTTTCACCTGGACTCTCGGAACCGGCAGGTAATTGGAATTTTTAGACCCAGCGCGCAAGAAATGAACTAGTATGCTTGTGCGCGGTGGCCTTGGTGGCGCCGAGGCAGCCCCAGAACTTGTTTTGACACAGAAAATGTTTTATTTGGTTGATTTTTGAACAGTTTCTGTCATGTCGCAGCTCACCTGAGCCGAGAGTTCCGGTTAAACTGGCGGAGCAGGTGTGACTGCATTCCAGCAGTGCGGACACAGACGGAGCGACCGACATTTGTCAGTGGGCTTTATTAAAGTCTGGGGGACAATTTAACGTTCAGGGAAATAAATTGGAGTTAAATGTTGGAGCTGACTGAGATCATCCATAGGTGAGCTTATTTCTCTTGACTTAATCCTCATGTAGGTCCAATCATATGTTTTAAAATAAACCATATGCTAAAGTCCATGTCAAGTTCTTATATTTACAAAAATATGCACAGCTTATCACATCTTACTAATACTGAAATATTTTATCGTAGTTGCTGATAATTAATGTGCTGATCCAGATGTGAGACCACAGACTTGATAGTGCAGAAGGTAAGTTAAACCATGGCCCCTGTTTAATGTATATTTCATTATATTATTATCTTATTGTCCGTTATTATCCATGGCTGTGCCACTGAAATGTTGAAGTGAATGTCTTTGAGACCTAAAGCATTGAAAGGTTACCCTGCATTTACAAATCCACATATCTGATCTTCTGCCTCGCGAGGTATGACTGGTATGTGTGTAATGACATGATGCATCTAAGCATCAACTTGGAATGTAAGTATTCCACTGAAATGGGCTCGGATGGAAGTGGCAAATGACCTCCATTTGGCCAGATTAGAAGCAGGCGATTGACTCTCCTCCTATAAGATGCCACTGGGACCAGCTGCGTGAACCAGAGACCTTTGAAACCATTGTCATGCTCAGGATAGGTTAGGAAGAGGCTAGCGCCATGCAACGTTGTAACGCGCATGCGTTCTGTGCGTTTAGTACATCTGCAATTTCTTTCTGTATAAAAGCTGAATGTTAACTGTCAGTTCCTGCAAAGTTGACCTGAGAGAAGGCGAATAATCAATCAATAAAGGCTCCTTCTGATCCTCCATCATTAGACCGGCGCGCTGCCCTCACACGGTGGTCCAGCGTACAAGTTTTATGTGCAAGTTTTCAGGTCTGGCCAACAAACAGTAATCATGCAGCCACACTCCTCTCTCACCGCTGGCTCAGCAGCATTACAGATCCCACAACCGTAAATTAGCCTGATCTCGACCTCGTCGACTCCTGGAATCATTACAGCCTGTTGCGTACCCGCCGTCATGTCGCTGGCCGGAGGTCATGAATTTATTTAATTATCAGCTTATTGTGAAGCCCACGGTCAATCTCTGTCATTACCCATGGAAATCATAAGTGATATCCTTAAGTAAGAAGCAGAACAGATCTAAAAGTGACTTTTAGTCAAAATTGAATAAATGATTTTTCAGGAATTATCTATATATTTTTTTTTAAAAAAACAATAACACACAGGTGGTTTTCTGTGGCGTCGGCTCCTGACCCGTGTGCCAATCCCCTCCCAGTTGCATGTTACCATGGCGACGCAGGCATGGACCTCCCCGACGTTGCCAGCGTTTGCGTCGGCCGTGCTGTCTCTGCTCACCTTGGTTCTGCTGCTGCTTCTGTGCCTCATCAAAAAGAAGCGAAGGATGGAGGGAACGTACAGGCCCAGCGCAGAGGAGAGGAAGCAGACGAGAGCGGCGGGGCCCGAAAAACCCAGGCTGCCTCTGCCGCTGCCCAAAGAAGAACGCCTCATATGATCCCTTGCTTTGAGACTCTGAACTGTCAGATCCAGGCCCCCTCTTTACCTCATCTGGATGTTATATTTCTATTTATTAGACTGGACATCTTCTTTTGAAGCCTACAACATGAGGAAAATCTGCATAATCCATCTTCCTGCTGTGTTACAATAAATATTAACCTTAAGCTTCTCACCAAAGTGAAATGTGATCTAGTATATTTTGTTTTTCTACAAGTCTTTTTTTACTGCACCATTGTATTTATATATATACATACACGTATATCTATATACTAAATATATATGAAGAAAGGTTGTTATGAAGGATATGGACGAAAACACTGATGACTGATGCACTTTAATGTAAAAGCTAAATATGTATAATACACGGGGGACTTATGCTAATAAACCAGGGCTGTGCACATTCAAGACTCTTCTTTTTCCTTTCAATAGAGTCCAAATACTCTACATCAGTTTGAATTCATGCTTTGAAATGGGATGTTTAACTGCCTCCAAATGAGGCAGCTGTGCGTGAACACTGAAACTCAAAGTGGAAGACTTGATACGAAACGTGCGTTTTATTTGAAACACAGCTGGAGTCAATTTCCTAATCAATGACTTTTTGTGTAATAACTACACCATTTGTACAGTCACGGTACGGGTCGTTTCTACAAAAACGCTGCATCATTTATAACTGGGGAATAAAAAAGTGAAAAAGGCCTGATGGAGAATATTTGGCCTCAATTTCGGGAGGCACCCAACCCATTTATCCTTACTGGTAATTGAAATGAGAATGAATGTTCTTGTTCTACTCAGCAGTCCTTTAAGCTTCAAATCTCTTCTTGAGCTCAGACACCTTGATCAAAGGCGGCTCCTCTTCCTCCTCTGAGCTCTTCTGCTTCAATTTATTGGCGGGAGTTTGGACCTTCTCCCTGCTCTGAAGCAGCTCACTAGTTCTGTTTTCAGCTGCTTCCTTGGCCTGGCTGTCTGCCTGAGACTGGAGCCGTGCTACAGCAGACAGCACTTTAGGAGCAGGAAGTGGCGGCCTCTTCTCTGCCTCATCTGACACTTTTTGTGGCGGTTCATCTGTGACCCGGCTCTGCAAATCTGCTGTTTCCAGCCCGGCGTCCTGTTCCTGCCGCTGCTTTGCTGTGTTTTGATGTGGGGGACTCACTTCTGTCTTCTCTTTCTCCTCCCGCTCTCCTCTTTGCTGTGGTGCTTCTTGTGCTTCTTTCATCATTTCACAGCTGCTGTCTTCTTCTGTGATCTGATTTTCCTTTTCTTTACCATTTTCTTTCAACTCTTCTACCTCTGGTTTATTTCCATCCTCTCCAGAGCTCACTCCTATTTCATCACTGGCTCTCCTCTCTTCCTCTCCCTTCCCCTCCTCCTCACCGTTATTGCTATCTTCGATTTCTTCTTCCTCCTGGTTACCATCTATCACTTCCTTCACACTCTCCTGCTTTGTTTCCTCCATCTGTCCACATTTTTGCCCCTGCTTTTCAGGTGATGCTGCCGGACTTTCCGCCGCGTCTTCTTCTCGTACGCTTTCCTCCAAGTGTGACCAATCGGAGGCTGATTTCTCCTCTGGGGTTTCCAGATTCCAGCTGTGCAGGCTTCCACTGCCGCTCATGGACAGAGTCAGGCTCTCCTGACTGGGATTGGAAGGAAAGCCGTACTGTAAACGCAACAGCAGATGTTAAAACAGGAACTCTACTCGTGTGCTTTCTCTTGCTCTTTTTACCTTTGTGATAAAGTCGTTACTGTCCGATCCAAATAGATCCAGGCTACGTGTGCCGTACAGAGGGCCCCGCTCATGGAGGTTTCGCGTGCTAAGAGTGTCGAAAATCTCCCCCAGCAGGTCCATCTCCTCTGGGTCACTCAGCAGAGACTCTTCGTCCTCTTCATCACCCATCTGAAGCTCATCTTTAGGCCTCATTGCAGGCCTGGATGCAGCTCTTGAGAGACATTAAAACAAGATAAATGAGAATTAGAAAACATTCCCACAGATTCAGGGCCTGAGGGGGTATTTTTGCTCACCGATTCCAGGGATCGCTGGTGTCTGTCACATCCTGCATGTCCCCAACAGCCTTCTGTTTGTAACCAGGCCGAGGAGGACGTGACTGCCATGCAGCAATACAGAGTAACACAGCAAAGCAGCATTTCCAAATAAGCAGGACACATTGGATTGGGAATTAGATTGCAATTAACACAAAGTAAAGCTGCAGATCGGGGTAAGAAAGACAAGAAAAGAAAAAACATGGGAGGACAACCTGATAAACACAGCACACACAGATTTGTTCTCACCTTTCCAAAGTGCTGTGTGATCGGCAGACGGTTCTGCAGGCAGTCGGACTGGGCCCGTCGGTGTGACACCGATCCTCCCCTGTGGAGCAATTTGTCTTCTCTGTGGGCCTGGGTGGAACAGCATCACTGTAATATCACGGCTGCATTATTCTGCACGCACACGAATGATGGCTCACCTTATGCATAAGCAGGTTTTTCAAACCTGATTTGGTGAGAGGGATGTTGGCCTAAGACAGATTGATGCATTTTAGGAGAGAACTTCACTGCTTTGGGCATCTTGAACGTCTAATTAAACAAGGTGTGTACATTTACCTTTAGATTTGCTTTGTACTTCATATTATGGATGAGAACACCTCCTTTCTGTTAAAAGAAAAAAACAACAGCACTTGTTTTGTGTTGCACTTTTCCAAACAAGTTTGAGTCTAAAGTCAAGGATGACTTGCTTTTAAATTATTAACCAACTGCTGATAGGATTTGCTTGATTTTCTTCTCTCTGTAAATAGAGACAGAGAAAACAGAGAAAAGTCACTCATTTAGGTACAGAAAGATACACTTTATTAGATATACCTAGAAGTACTGTGAAGAGCCTTCATTCTACGTGGCATATTTATACATAACGTAAGAACACACCATCAGTTGTGTCACAGTTTTGAATCTCCTCTTCAAAGAGGTCATCAGGCTCCTTCCCTTTGCTTAAAATATCCAGGCGGCTGTCAATAAACTAAACAGTAAAATTCAGAGATTTCAGTCATGTCAAACTTTTACATACAATCATGAAATAAAACGACCTGCTGTACTAATAATCTAGAGAACTCTGTGCACAGTTGTAGTATCCTCGCTGTCCGCCAGGTGGCAGTAGCGCGCAGGAGACACATAATAGTTTACCTGTTTAAAGAACTGTAAGTGAACAGCACTTTGTAGAAACTGCCTCATACTGGAAGATTTATGTTCTAGAAACACCTCCTCATTAAATACCATTTCCCCGTCCTGAAAAGAAAGAACTGTATCAGGGACTATTTCAAATAAACCATGGATGATTTTGAATTAAGCAGTTTAAACCAATCACGTGTTGACCCTGCAGGGCATCCCTGTATCCTCCAAACAGCAGTGCCTGAGCTTTCAGAAAGGCCCTCGACACACCACATCCAGGAGACACCGCCTGGCGCTTCAGACACACCTTCAGCCCTGACACCTGCAAACCCATTTTTAAAACTCGTCGATTAACAATACCGATGAGAGCAGTTTAATAAAGGGTCTTTGAAAAGTAAAAGTTGTTGGTGAGATTCCCATTTATTACCACATCTGAAGGGATCTTCTTAAGGTCATCAAATGGGGTTTCCAAAGTATTGGAATCCACATTCAGAATGACGACTTCCTCCAACGCACGACCCCTCACCTTCTGTCAGACATGAAAAAGAGACCGGAAGGCCACAAACCCAGATGTTTCATGCTTAAAGTTGTAGTGTTACCTCAGATAAACTGGTATGGACCCCAATTAGGTAGGGCATGGGCGCGCTGGAATAACACAAAAGTCTTAAAAACAAATACAACTTATTCCAAAGACCACAGAAAACAGATGTGGGGGGGGGGTATTTTACCAGCAGTAATCCAACAGATGTGGTGGCAGCACAGGGATGAAGATGTGTTGCCAATACATGGGGTATAATACGGCACTCAGCGCATGCACGCACGATGTCAGCTGCAGATGGAGATAGATTCAGACAAGTGTTGTGGCCAACATGCATCATTTCTCCCATCATTTCTAATTGTGGGGGTGTTGCATGAATGCTGATGGGAGGTTACTGACAGTGCTGAGTTTACTGGCAAAGATGAGAATGCGTCTCTCCAACAGCATGCTGGCGTAGAGCTGCAGCAGGTTCCCCACATCTACTGCCACAATCAGCTCCGTCAGGTTCCTCTGATTAACACAAGTGACGAAGTAAAACGTAGATTCCAGACGTGCCCCTCTCTGTGGAAATTGTCTGCTTTGCTTCTCCCATACTCACATTTTCAGGAATGGAAGGGAGACTTCTGGGGTCTGGAGCGATGAAGTACGGAATCTGGTCAAAGCAAAGGGCATCTATTAATGATAAAGCTGGGGGGTTATGGGGGTTTTTAAAGCTGTGGTATCTGATACCAGCTTTCATTCCAAAATTTGGTATTATCAAAAACTACAAGATTGAAACTCGTGTAAGAGCCGAACGCATCTGTATTGATTGACTTAATAATTGTTGTTTGGTGCTTCATAAAACTGGATCTGCTAGTCCTCCTTGGCCTGTTTCCGCTGCATTCACTTTAAAATTTTGGAATGAAACTAAATGCAACAGTCTTAGAGATAAAGCAAAGTTTCATTTTTAACCATTTGATGTTTCCTTACCTTTACAGGGAAACTGCCCGTTAGTAAGTTATGTTTAAGTGTGAACAAAAACCATGCGTTAATGAGGCCAAAAGTTGAAAATATTGGTCAAGATTAGTAAAAGTTGTCTGAACTGTTCAATTAGAGGGGTGAGCGGTAGGGTTTTAGTCCATGCACACCAGCTTCAGCGGTTAAAAGCACAGAGCTTTTAACAGCAGGAGTTAGTTTCTGCTTCAGCTGTTCTTCCAGGCCACATAAACCCCTCTGGGACTCACCCCCTGGTGTCCCTCTGGGTGTCCACCATGATGGGACACCTCTTTGCTGACCACTAGCTGGTCTCCCTCAGGAAAAAAATCAAAACAAAACATGCTAACCCATGGAAATAAAAGAAAAACAGGGGAAAAAATTCATAAAAACATGAGTGATGACTCTTCATGAGAGATTTACCATCTGGAGAGCGACAGACCCGGACATCAGGGGTATTGGCTGCTTGTAGAGCACAGCCAGTAGTGCTTTCATCTCGTTAATCTGTTGAATATATGTACATTATGCCCATGATTACAACAATTATGGTAATGAGCATAGAAGGATGTGTTTTTTAATGTGACACCAGTTTACCTGTCCTTTTTTGAGGTAATCAGCCAAGTTGTTGAGAAGTTTGTAAAACACTTCAAACCACGGGAGATAACTGAGTCAAACAGATGGGAAGTGTTGAGTGTGATTCTGCATAATAGCTCAGGTTTGCATGAGAATCAATTTGCAGCCTGGCGTAAACGTACCTGAGAATGCAAAGGCAGGTGTGTGTACTGGTGGTGAGGCGGCAGAAACCGAACCTCTGGCTTCCCTCCAGGTCGGTTAGAACAAAAGTAAAGTGTTGCACGGCGACTCCGTCCCGAACTCTGAGCAGAGGAATGTAGCGAGAGGTGGACATGGAGAGGAAAAGGCAAGCAAAAGGAAACCCATGGAGAGATGCTCACCTTTGGATGTCATAAGGGAAGCAAAACCTGGGTAATGTTTGACACGACTCCTGGAGAATAATAGAATCATACAGAGTCTGTAAACAGTAATTTCTTTGGCTATACTGATGATAAACACGGGCCTCGACACAATCTGTCTGAACAAAATCTACCTCATCACAGAAGTCCTCTGGAAACTGAAACTGCACTCCAGGTTCTGATAAAATAAAGAATGAATGACTATAATCTCTGTATTATCATCCTCTGCTTACATGATTTCCACAATTAGTAAAACAACATAAAGATGGAAAATGCATCAATGTTGAGCTGCAATATCAGTTTGAAGGATTCGCCCCAAGGGCGGCACGGTGGTGTGGTGGTTAGCACTGTTGCCTCACAGCAAGAAGGCCCCGGGTTCGATCCCCGGTTGGGATTGATTGGGGACTTTCTGTGTGGAGTTTGCATGTTCTCCCTGTGCCTGCGTGGGTTCTCTCCGGGTACTCCGGCTTCCTCCCACAGTCCAAAGACATGCATGATTGGGGATTAGGCTAATTGGAAACTCTAAATTGCCCATAGGTGTAGGTGTGAGTGTGAGAGTGAATGGTTGTCTGTCTATATGTGTCAGCCCTGCGATTGACTGGCGTCCAGTCCAGGGTGTACCCTGCCTCCGCCCATTGTGCTGGGATAGGCTCCAGCCCCCCCGCGACCCTCAGTGGAGGAACAAGCGGTAGAGAATGAGAGAGAGAGAGGATTCGCCCCTTCTGTTCGTGCTGCTGTAAGCCAGCAAGGCAGTGGTTTTATCTGGTCACATGACAGGAAGTCTGGCCAATCTATCATGGTACCATACTTCACATGCATTGTTAGTGATCATACTGGTGCACAGTGAAATCAAATGGAAGAAATGAGGAACAGTTTTAATGCACTTCGCCGTTGATGTTAAATCAGTTTCCACCAACCTCTGTCTCTGGCTACAGGACAGGTAGCTTCGAAAAACCAGTAGAAGGTTCGCTCGGGGTTTTCTCTAACAAGAAAAAGAACAATAAAGTAAGATTAGAGACTGTATTGACCAACAAAAGGTACATATGGGTATCCATTTTTACATTACTTGAAAGTACATTTTCACTTATTTAAGGTTCTATGACACAGGTGTGCTCCGCTAAGACTAAGAGATGGGATGTATTTAGGTATGATTGCAGAAAATGAACAGGAACACATCATTTTAGTGAACTTGGAACAGATTTACATCAAGAGTTGCATAGACTGCAGACTTCCTGTGCAGTTGTGACAGGAAGTTAAAACCACAGAGCGACCGGAAGAGTGATACTAATGTTTATGGTGATGAATTTAGAGTTCAAATGACACGAGCAGCTTACTTGAGTCTGGAGCCCATGCTGTCAGGAGATATCTGTGTCCATGTGTAGGTCCAGCAGGGCGGAGGTCCTCAGCAGGCGTCTTCCATGAGCGTGACAGCTGCAACGGGGATGTGGTTGCGACAATGCAGCTGTAAGCAGCGGTGTGCAGATCAGCTCAGGAGTGAGTGATCACTTCCTGATCTCTGCCACTAAGTGTTGTGTCAGCCTTCATATGACGTCTCTCTCCTGCCGTCAGTGCACGGTCTTTGCATTCTCATCTTCCCATTTCTCATTTTGATTTAGCAGTGATGGCTGATACTTACGGGGCAAACATTGGATTTTATTAACCATGTGCACTCATGTGAGTGCAACTGGAGTGCCCATATTACAAGATGAGATAAAAATGAATGAAGAAAATGAATACCGCACTCTCCCTCCTGGCCCTGACCTCCTTGCTGATGAAGGAAATGGAGAAGACTGTTAAAAACTCTGAAGTCTGTTGAGCCCTTGGATCTAGGTCAGCAGGGGAATGGATGATGCCACGGTCTTCATCTAGGAGACCATCCACACATTTGGGGACCTCCAACACCATTGCCTCTCCTCTACATCCTTTATACTGATGACGCACTCCTGCTCTCTCGCTATGTTCTTCAGGACTTTATCACCTGGTGTGAGGCTTCCTGTCTCCAGCTGAACCCAAAGGGGTGAATTGGACATTCAACAGCCAGCAGAGACAACTGGCTGCAGCCAACATGACCACTCAGGGGGAGCCAGCAGAGGTGGTGGAGGAGAACAGGTGCTTATGCGCGATAGTCCACTGCCTTTTGAGGATTTTCCCCAACACCGAGGAGATCCTCAAAGAAGTGCCACCAAAGACAACATCTGTTTAGCAAACCTGTTTGGAGCAAATCAAAACTTTCTCCTGACTCTTTGGCATTTTGCAAGTTCAGACACACTTATTCAGCATCACCAATGTCTGCTCCAAAATCAGCACGCACACCCTCTCTGCTTCCACACTGCTCACAGGCGCCCACATGACCCCTCACACACACACACACACCCTATATTCTGTGTTTAAGTGGCTTCTGTAAGGCCGCAGGCTGCGCTGTGTGGAACACAAAGGAGGAGGACCACCTTTGTCTTCAGAGCAGTCCAGCTCCTGAACCCTGACCCCTCTGTGTCCCAACATAATTCCCCAGCCCCTCAACAGATTGAATCCATGGAGCGCTATAGAGTGGAGCTCAGACCACTACGACAGTGAGAGGGGCTGAAAATATTTTAACTGTGACACTTTGTGCATATGCGAACCTGCAAGGGAAAAGGAGGCTAGAAGCTGGATGGATGAGGATTCTCATTCTGCTGCAGAATATCATCGCCATGGCAACGAAAACTTGGGCCGGCAGGGGAAACGTAAAAATTGTATCCTAATTCAAGGAATGGCATACACAGTTTGCAGCATCAATACTATGTGCATGCAGCAATGGCTCCAGGCCTGGTTCAGAAGGCTCACATTATTCTAACAAAGCCACTTTGAGAGGGGTCAAACCTCTCCCACTGATGATAAAAGAAGTTTTTCCTTCTCTCATTTTTTTCTGAAATTAAACCATCAACCCAGTTGAAGCGTGTTCAATAACCTTTTTCTTTACAGTTTCTGGTCAAAATCAATCACTTGATTTGTTGCCGTCTTTAGTGTCATGCATAAATGGGCATCCTGGGCGTGATCTAATCTTTAGTTATTTATTTGTATGCCTCTGTGTTTATGTCTTTACTTGTGTGGCTCATTTTTGTAATATTTTTATTTTCCTCATTTGAGCATCTTCATATCCTCTTAAGAGTTCCCGTCAGCATCTGCTATTAGGCTGCAGCAATGTTTGTGCTCCGAGTTTGTGAGGACACAGAGATATAATGTGTTCCCCAGGCCCCTTATTCTAATCCCCACCATGACAGCTAAATGCCTTATCCTAAACCCACCTCTAACCTTAACCTTTAAATCACATGTCAAACCATCACAGTGCCATTTGGAGTTTTGAGGCCCAGAGAAATTGTCCTCAAGCCCCAAAAATGTCCTCCTGTAGGCAGTGATTTTGGCCGTTTTCAGTAAAATTGTTCCCACTAGCACATTTTGAAGGCATTGGCATACCTTTCCTAACCATTTGCAGCGTTTGAACGGTCAGATAAGTGAAATTTCTGTTACTGGAAGAACAACAGGATGGCCAGGTCTTCTTTTACCAGACAGCAGATGCAAACATCTGGCAGTACTTTCTGTAATATCAGTAAAATTCATACATCTTGTATGGTTGCAAATCAAATATATTTTCTAAAACCAAAATAATATATATATAAAGCAGTCCCCTTCCCCCAAGACAAAAACAAAACGTTATTTTATCTGTAAAATCTACCCTTCTCACTTCCTTTGTGCTGTATAATAATACTTGCTGTGACTTCAATTTGTCATTTACTCAAAAACAAGATTAAAATACAAGATAAATACACTAAAACACGTTTGTAACCTGTACGTAGGATTACATTGGCTATTCTGTTGATCTAAATTCAGTCTTATCAACCAAATTGTGTAAACAATATATTTGTCGGCCGCTACCAACCAAACTCACACAGGAGACATAAAGTTAAAATTAACGAGTACACCTGAATGCATCTTAAATGGGCGGGGTCCGTGTGGACCAATAGTATCCCGCAGCAGAGACACGTGGACGTATTGGGGGAACTGTCATGTCAGCCTCCTGTTTGTAGGGAATTTAAAACCTTACGCAGATTAAAAACTAAACTGCATGCAAAATGGTGAGTTTCTTCATAAAAAACACTTATAGGAAGTATTTATTCGAGTTTTGTAGTCAGTTTAATAGATGGTCCTTGCCTGAAATTAGCACTATCGTTCATTGAGACCCATTCTTGAGGTTTATATAGCTATAAATAAATAGTTGCATGTTTTTGTCTGTTTGGTTCTGCTTTGCTATCTCAGGGTCTTGGGGACCCTCCATCCTGTGAAACGGCAGCATATCTTCGTGTTAGAGGGTCGTTGGAGCTCAAATGTCTGCTGGAGAGCACAGATGGTAAATTCAATGTTACCCTTGTATGCAAACGGCATATTCATTATCACTGGATGTTGATGGGAAGGTACTAGAATTTAAGATCAGACTGATTTTAAAAACCAATGATTGAAAGATGATTTATCAGTGTTTTTGCTGCACTGAATGGCTGCAGTGACAATCAGAAGAGAAAGCTTCTCTTATGCTTATTTAAATTTTTATCTTGTGAATGTTCACTATAACATTTTTTTAAAATGTGTCTTATTCTTCTTTCTTCTGTTTCTTTCTTATTTATTTTTTAAGCTCGACTCATCAGCGAAACAATCTCAGCAACGTTTGAGAAGCTTCACTCTCAGGTGAACGCTGAATCCTGTGTTTTTGTGGTCACTGGTAGTCCGATTATCATTTGGCCAAATAAAGATTTTCAAACAATACCTGAGGAAATCACTCCTCAAACGTTGTGTAAAGACATACATCAATGGATACAGTAAGTACATTTTGTATTTAATCTTTGCCGTAGGGAATTCTATGCATTCTGTCTGGTCCTTAAATGGATTTATTTCAGGAAAGATGACCAGGACAGTGCCGGGAGGAGATCCTCGAAAAAGAAAATCAAAAGAAAGACTGAAGCAGTATGTAGACTTTCCTTAAAAAAACAAGATGAGCTGATATTTTACACTTTATTCTAGAATTTGCAGTTCACAGTTGGATGGGTGATGGTTGACTTTATAGGTAGATAGTTGAAAAGTTAATTCACAGAATTGTTTGTGCGAATTGAAGACGTTTATCCGGGGTCATTAACTATGAAATCACAATTGCAGAGTGTCATTAACCTACAACTAATGAGGGACCTGACGACACCGGCACCTGCTGTAGCCCCAGTCCTCAGCGTAAAAACCAAGAAATCCCACTTCCTGTCCGCAGCGCTCCCCATGGACTGTGTCATCCAAACCACCAGCAACGACACCGTGAAAGAGTACGTCTTGTGTTTATTCTCATAGTTTTTTTCATTAATTATCAGTGAACAAGCTTCCATGACTTCACTGCCTCCGTATTAATTGCAGGGCTTTCCAACGCCTGTTGACGGCCATGACGGATCAGCTGCACGAGATGGAGAAAGTGATGCTGCAGCACATGAAGGGGACGACGCTGCTGGTACCTGAACCGCTCCACTTCCTACTTCCAGAGCCGAACGGACTCGTGACTGTGGTTTATCCTGCAGGAGTGCCTGACAGCCAGCTGGAAATGCGGCGCCAGGTAAGACTCTTTCGCATCCCACAATACCGATAACATTACAAACTATCTTATCATCTCACACAGACTGCACTGAGCATGAGCTCATGGTTAGCCAACAGGAAGTGAAGCGCGCTCATTTAACTTGAATGAATTGCTTGTCACCTTTTCCTTGTTGTTTTCACATTTGTTTTTTACTATAGGAATTACACCGGCAGTATGAGTTGCCAAATGACAGGCCCTATTTTAGAAGAGCCAATGTTTACCACTTTCCCAATGAGCCCTACAAAGATGGATACCTACGAAACCCCCACCTGGCCCTCACAGATCCCTCTCTGGTTGATGGAAAGGTACTAGCAGCTGCCAGGCGTGACGCTTAAGAGTTTGAAGGCTGACACTGACAGATTTGCCTGTGTGTTTAAGGTGTACTTGGTTCAGGGCGTCTACAGTTACCACCACTACATGCAGGACCGTATGGACGACAAAGGCTGGGGCTGTGCTTATCGCTCCCTCCAGACCATCTGCTCCTGGTTCCGCCAGCAAGCCTACGTAGAGAGTCCAGTGCCCACACACAAGGACATCCAGCAGGTACAGCGTGTAAAGAAAATGTCCAAACGGCTGCTCCCATGGCTTTTTGTTTGTGACTCTCTAGGCTCTGGTGGATGTTGGAGACAAACCAGCGTCCTTTGTGGGATCCCGTCAGTGGATCGGATCGATCGAGGTTCAGGCGGTTCTGAGCCACCTGCTTGGAGTCACATCAAAAATCATGTTTGTAAGGTGTGTTGTGAGCTTGTAGGGCTGTGTTGTGACCTAAAGTGTGTCTTCTCTGGTTGTCATAATGGAGGGTGCTTCCTTTCAGTCGAGGTTCTGATTTGGGTTCCAAAGGCAGAGAACTGGCAAACCATTTCCTTACAGAAGGAACTCCGATCATGATTGGTAAGGAGGAGCTTATTCTTTTGATTTATAAAAGCAAGCAGACCTTTTTAAATAATCTGTCATTCCCAAATGTTAGGATTGAGTCAGTCCCTGTTTGGATTCTACTAAATAATAAATAAACCGATATTTAAGTCTATTAAAAAAAGATCTGATGTGTAAAAGCAACCAATGTATTATATAGATGTGATGAACCTGTTAAAGGGGTTTCAAGATTGACCTCAGATTAATGCCTGGTGCCATGTTGGTGGTTTCCTGCAGGAGGGGGGGTTTTGGCCCACACTATTCTCGGCGTAGCGTGGAGCGAGACCACCGGAGATATTCGCTATCTCATCCTGGATCCACACTACACCGGAGCGGAGGACCTGCAGGTTATCTCGGAAAAGGTCTGCGACCGTCTGTGGCCCACATTTGTCCTTTCAGCCTGTTTTGCGTCGTGTCCCTGACTGTGGGATGTGTTGTCTCTTCAGGGTTGGTGCGGATGGAAAGGACCCAACTTTTGGGATCAAACAGCCTATTATAACCTTTGCCTTCCTCAGAGGCCCAAGGCCATCTGACCCTTTCGGACTGGTGCCGCAGCAATCAGGCCCCCATATACAGTAAATCCATGCTTAAACAGAAGAAACCTTCACCCTATTTTCTGCTTTAATTAGTTTCTATTTGAAGCATTTAATACGCAAATCTAAACCTACTTACACATTATAAACACATTATGGCCGCTGTTCTAGTGAATAAATTACAGTGAAATTGCGCTAATCTTCAATTTGCTGTGGAGCCTGTGGAAACAGACCCCGGGGTTCTCTCACTAGTGCTTACGGAGCGATGCTGCCCCTGAATGTGGCCTGATCTGGACCGATCCCTCATCTGCATCTAAGTCTTTGATTTCATATATTAGAACCTGTACCCACGGCTGAACTATGGGATAGCTGTGTACATGTTGGACACATTCTGCAGTGGAATGCTGATTTTTAGGCTCACATTTAAATGTAGCATCCTCCAAACTTTATTTAAGGGAAAACAAATCATTTTTAAGGTTAAATATGGCCTGCAAGGGGTGGAAAAGCTTGTCACCCTTTATGCCATTAATTCACCAATAATCAGGACCAATCTATATGTCTGGAGGATCAGCATCATTAAGAAGCTCCTTGACGTGTTTCATTAGGACCAAAACGACGGCTGAACCCTCCGCGACTGAATGCGCCACATTTATTCAAAGTGACCAGCTTGGCAGGTACCAGTGGACTAACGGTGCCACCCCTGAAAGAGCACACAGATGGAATTGGACAGGTGGTAGGGGGTGGCTGCACCCCCACAGATGAGACAGAAGACAGCTTAACACCTGCAGCTTTAACCGTTCACCCCACATCTGAAACATGTCAGTGAAGCGTCCCTGTCTCAGAAACACTGATGCACATGTTCCTGACTGGAGAGCTCGCACCGATGTGGTTCCACTCATAAGTCAGACTCCTCTGCTTCAGGGGGGCTGTCGGGGTGCTTGTGTCTGCCCTCGCTATTCTTAGAAGTAACTGAATCTGCCGTGTGATCCGCGTGTCCACCCCACATCGCAAATGCGAGACACCCCAGTTGTCCTGCCCAAGTTGGAGCGAACTGCGTATTTCAGAAGGTCCATATTAAATCTGGGATTCTTTTTTTTTTTTTTCAAATCCCTCTGTTAATATTTCAGATCCTATCTGGATGGAAGGTAATTGTGTCTGTGCCAACAAAATGTCAGGAAAATAAGCCTTTACACTGTGATTCCAGCTGGTGCCCATTTCATAGGACAGGAAATGATGTCATTGCTCAAAGTAATATGATAAATGTGAGTTTGAGCTGTATATTATCATTAATAAAAGGAAAAAATGAACCTTGCTGCTTGACCTGACACTGTTGCCTGGTACATGAATGATACAAAACACACGTATACAGAGCCTCACAAGTCCAACTTCAAAATTCCAAGCAATGGTGGATTATTCTCTTTTTATTCACCAGTGATGAGATCTGAGTTCCACAGCTGCAGAATCAGCATCATCAGAGGAGTTTTATCAGGGAGAAGAAGAGGGAGAAGACTACAGAATATACAGCTATAAATGTGCCCGTTCATTCCAGAGATCACAACAGGAAATGAATTAAAAAGCAGAATCAGGTAAATTTGGCCTCCTGCATCAATGAATGTTTGTTTGCTTTACATTAGATATTAAAGCTGAGCAAACTTGTTACATTTAACTACAGAATACTTCAGTCCAGTAGTGGTCATAAGTCTCTGCTCAAAGAATGTAATATGTTTCTTTTCATCAAGCAACTAGTTAAAACTCTAAACCACCAACTAGCTGTTCACATCTATCATTTTAATAAGCCTAAATCTACCGTTCAATGATGTTGAAGCGAGGCATCGTTCAGTTGAGGTGATTTTTTACGGGTGTTAATGGTAGAATATGTTTGTTTTACATTTCACAAGTATGACTTTAATTTTAAAAATGTGTGTTTTGCATCAGGCTTCCTTAAAACTGCTGGAGGTGATGGAGCCAAGTGATCATGGCAGCCAGAAAGTAACCAGGACTTGAATGATTCATACAACGTAAAGAGTATTTCATCATTTGGGCACACACCTTTCCATAAAAGCTGGAAAAAATGTCTGACAGGAATGAAAGGAGGGTTTAGATTAAGAGACCTTTATTATTAACAAAAGACTGTGTGAAGTTGGACTCGTGGATCCAAGTGGTCACAGCGTAGCAACAACGGGTCCCGTGCTGGTGCGTCACAAGCGAACGTGCGGAGCTGGAGGAGGTTTCCTCAGCACCAGCAACTCCAACGCATCTGCAGATGGCTTATGTACAGGTTTGAGCAAAGGCGTGGTCACCCGGGTCAAGGACCCGGCTGTTGACCTGCTAACATGTCACAAGCTGTCATCACTCTACCACAAGAATTAAGACTTAAACAAAGCGAAGGGTTTCCATGGAGACTAGCCGATGAGAAAGTTTAGTACGTGTACTTCTTGATCTCGTCGTACAGCACCAGCACAAAGGCACCGCCCATGCCTCTGATCACGTTAGACCAGGCACCCTTGAAGAAGGCTTTTCCCCCCTCGTCCTTCAGAATCTTCCTCCAGCAGTCGATTGTGCCCTTGTACATGATGTCGGCTGCGGAAGAAAAGGCGCAGATGGTGATGCGCAGTGCCAAAAGGAACTCGTGCGTAAAAGCGCGCCAAACGCCAAAATCGTCACACGTGTTTTCTCGCCGCTCACCTCCTTTGCGTCCGGACTGCATCATCATACGACGTCTGACGGTGTCGAAGGGGTACGAGATCAGACCGGCTACAGCGGTCACAGTCTGGGCGATCATCCAGCTGACAATGATGTGCGTGTTCTTGGGGTCTGGCAGCATACCTGAATGCGGGAGGTGGGGAAAACACGCGTCCGCGTTAAGATGCAAAGGCAGACTTACCAACAAGGCAGAGCTCGGACAGGAAATGTGCGCGCACCTTTGGCTGTGTCGAAGCAGCCGAAGTAAGCGGCTCTGTAGATGATGATGCCCTGCACGGACACGTTGAATCCGAGGTAAAGCCCTTTGAGGCCGTCGGTTTTGTAGATCTTGGTGATGCAGTTTCCAAGGCCGGTGAACTCCCTCTCTGCGGAACCCTTGCCGATGTCGGCGGCCAGTCTTGTTCTGGCGAAGTCGAGGGGATACACGAAGCAGAGGGAAGTGGCACCAGCGGCGCCGCCGGACGCAAGATTACCAGCGAAGTATCGCCAGAACTGTGTCTTCTGATCCACGCCGCCGAGGAAGATCTTCTTGTACTTGTCTTTAAAAGCAAAGTTGAGGGCTTGGGTAGGGAAGTACCGGATGACGTTGGCCAAGTTGCCCCTCCAGAATGAAATAAATCCCTGCTCTTTGGGGATTCTCACCACACAGTCGATGATTCCTTTGTACTGTGTCTCTACGGTGATCTGTTTGCTGGCATGCTGGACCTAGAGAGAAAGAGTCAACTGTATGCATTAAGAGGCCTGTCCATGCCCGTCCACGCCGTGGCGATGAAATCACGGCTGTTTGCATTATGATTTATTGTGTTTAATTGTTTAAACATTTTAATGGTTCCAGTCCAGGGATGACAGTGTGCACGTCGGTGTGCGTATCTGCGCACACGCCCCTGTCACTTGAGAATTGGCTGTGTATTAGATTACATAGTTTCAGTTAAATTTAGCTGTTCAATTGCAGTAAATGTTACTGCCGTCATGTGATATTTCAGAGTCCTTTTGAACATATCATAATAATGTGATAAGGATTTTCCTGAGCTCACTAAATAAATATCCGTGTTGCAACTTTTAAGAACGGCCGCATGGGAAAGAGCAATGCGTAAATGGACTGGTTGGCATTACGCACGGGGACAATGTATCTTAAACTCTTTAAAATTGGATGTTCTTTGGCAAAAACTCTTTCTAAACGCTTCCATATTTACATTTGAGACTCAATGGTTAGTATAAATTAACATTTACGCACAGTTTGCGCACAAATCACAGACATTATTGCAAGGCTATGCGTAATATTGTTTTAGTATTACCTGCAGCAACAACTTGACCCTCTCAATAGGAGCCACGGCTGTTTTAGAAATTGCAGCAGCAATCCCACCAGCCAAAAAGTCCTTCATGAAACTAACCACACCGTCCGCCATGTTTGGATGTTACACCTGCGCTGTGCCAATCCTCACCACGGTCCTCACAGAAACCCAACGCCCCTCCAAGTGGTCGAAGACTCCCCCGACCGTCCTAATATATCGGCGCCATTTATCGCGAGAATTTTGAGTGATGGATTTGGATTTAGTCAAACAGAAAAGCAGGACCGAAAAAATATCCGAGGTTAAAGTTCAAGACGTGCGCCATGTTCCTTGTGTCAACTGAGGGGTCACTCTAGGGACGTTTAAAGGACATAATATATGTCATTTTATTAAAATTAAACGCAATCAATCGTTATTAACTCTATTTCTAATCAAGGTAAACTCTATAAATCTAAATCGTTCTTCTTTCATCTTTACCACCTACAAACCAACATCTACTTTCCTCACTTAGAGTCCCAAGATCCTTTAAGTACCAGTGTTCTCTTTGTTTTAAACCATGTTAAACGAATCTGGTTACATTTTTAAATTTAAAAAAAAACACCTTGCTTTTCTTTTTTATTATATGAGTAGTGTATGAAATAGTGTATGTTTAGGTCAGAATAAGGTGGGTTTTACTTAATGGTTGAACTTAGACTGACAGTTATGCTGCACCCTCACTTTTGGCACCTGTTAGAAACTGTCATCAAGTTAGCGTAATGCAAGTAGGACAATACCGGAAAATACATTTCAAAATAAAATTTACATTGGCCTCAGCCCTCTGGCTCAAAATATTTGATAAAGCATTATATTTCCGAAAACGTAATTCAAGTTACATAGATGAATTACAAATGTATATATTAGTTCGGCAATTGCTTTTTTATTATTATTGGACCTTCCAGGTCGTTGTTGGATCTAAACTACCAAATATGGCCACGGGATGGCGCCAAAGTATTTGAAGTAATTGGAATTTAGACTCTAAAACTAACAATGAGATGATGCATTCCCTATTGTTGTTGTTGTTGTTGTTGTTGTTATTATTATTATTATTATTATTATTATTATTATTATTATTATTATTCACACTTTTTGAACCTCCTACATATCATCACTGGGGGCGCTAGAGAATAAATAAGCTGTTACACTGACAACTGTTGCTTTGGCCAACAAAACAGGTGCTTGTGGGCCCCTCCTCAACAGCCCCCTTATAAGTAATGTAGCACTTTATTTGGCTCCCTCTGGGAGAACCTGCTAAGTAGCCACCAGCAGCCGAGGTCAGAGGTCAGACTTCTGCAGGCTCTGCTCTGGTTGTGCATTGGGCATCTCATTCACCTCCGTGGTCTGGCAGATCCTTGCCGACACAAGGGTGTGCACCTGCTTGTAGCTGAAGTTGAATTTATTTCCCATTTCCATTTTCTTGTCCATAACACCTGCAAAGTGTTTTGTAGTGTTTTTGCTTTATTTATGCTTCATTATGAGAAGCTTTAACTCATTTATTTCTGAAATATTTACAAAATCCGACATTGCCATAATGGAATATTGCTATGCTGCTAATTAGTGTATGAGGAAAAAGAAAGAAAAACTATTTTTGCATTTATCTTAAATTTAAAAAAATACAGGGGAAACTCTTTTTGTGCTGTTATTTAAATCTGATCTTGATTTGCAAAAAGTCGTTGCTCAGTAACCTTGGATTGAGGGAGGGGTCAAGGAGGGGGCGAGGGCTTGGATTTGCATTTTGAGTGAGAAGAGCTGCAGGTGTCAGACAGTTAGACCCCCCCGCCACATATATAAACATGCGCACACACATGCATAAAGCCATTAGGCACAGCTCTAACACCAGTACAGTCGCTGATCTTATCTGGGAAGAGGCACCTTTTATTCGTCTGGTCTCCCACCGCCTCAGACGTCAGCTGTGGGACCAGCAGAGACTCCGAGATAATGGAGATTATGAATATCAGACAGGGTTAAGACCACAGATACCGAGGTCAAAACTCACCAGCATGGGATGACCGGTTTCTTCGGACCCGTGCAATGTGATTCAGAAAAGATTCATGATGATTTGTTTTTTTTCTTACGTATAAAATGCTAACAAAAAATATGCAGGCAAATTTCATATTTAACACTGACGCCATCTTCATTTGCAGATTTTTATTTTCTTCGAACAAACGAAAAGCACATTTAGCTCCAGTCTTCACAATTTTGAGATTATATATAAACGTTATTTCATCTCAAGTATAAAGTGGTAAAACTATTATAATACACATAATAATGTGCTTGAAAGTGCCCATCATCGTAACTTTACACATCAAGTGAAGTAAAAATAGCATTCAGATCAGTTATTTCATTAATAACCTTTTTAATACAGTAAATCTTTTCTTTAAAAGGGTCTATTTTCCATCCTAGGGATGGAGGATGGTGAATGTGGTGCGGAGGCAAAATTAAACCAGCTTTTGAAACATCAAAGCACCATTTTTGGCTTCACTGACCTGCAGCAGTTATTGACATTCAAACCCACTGATAAAGCCCCCCCCCCCAACCACCACCACCACCTGGAAAACAGCCCCAATGGCCGCCTATTCTCAACAATGCTCCGTCCCGCGGGTCTCCTGTCTCCCTCCAATCCTCTTGCCTCGGATCCCAGCAGCTGGGAGGCACACTGAGTTTCCCTGAGCTGACTTAGAGAGTCTGAGCCGGAGCTCTCCAGTGCTCCGAGGGAGGGCAGATTAAACGCTTCTCCTCCTGCCCTTCGGTCCGTTTTCACTGATGTTTACCTGCAGTCCCCCCCCCCCACCACCACCACCACCACCACCCCCTGACTTAGCAGGGGTAAGCAAGGTAGCCAAAAAAAACCCGTTCATGGCTCATGTGTGACCACCGTGTGGGTCGCCAGCCGCTCTGGCTGCTGCCGCTGTCCATCCTTTATGTGTGAGGAGCAGCAGCGCGTGGAGCCCTTTCACAGATTAACGTCCCCAAATAAGATAAATTAGACGGAGTAAAGTTTACTGGCAGTACATGTTGGGGCTTTAGGAGGGCTGTAAGACGAGTATAAATGGATTAGCCTCTGGAAAGAGGAGAGCGTGTGTGTGTCTGCGTGTGTGTTTCCATGTCAGCGTGCTGTCAGTTCGACCCCGTCCCAGTCGGTCAAGTTAGAATCAGCGTGAACGTTGTGTTGTGTTGTGTGTGTTGTGTTGTGTTGTGTTGTGTTGTGTTGTGTTGTGTTGTGTTGTGTTGTGTTGTGTTGTGTGTGGTGACTATGCTCCGTCCCTTCTTAAACTGGGCCGTGTGGATTTAAACATCCCTCCCAATATAATGTCGGGCCTGGAAAGTCTTTAATCCTGGATCCAAAGTGTTGGAACCTTCAATGGCGGCACTCGTCTCTTCCTCGCCACTAAAGAATTCCACTCGGCCCTGCGGCCCCTCGCAATCTCACCTTTTCAGGGCTGTAATATATCGGCTGCGCCCTCGAGATGACGGCTGCTCTCCACTAAGTGTCTGGAATTCTTTCACCCTTTCTTCCTCCTCAGAAAGAGAACAATCTCCTCCGGCTTCATGAGCACTCGGGAAGGTTTTCTGAACCCTCTCGACGGCCCTCAGGCCCAAATTAGCAGGATTATTTCATCTGTAACATAGTCTCATGTGGAATTAGTCTGTAATGAGGAAGGAGCTCGTCACACAGCTTATCAGCAATTCAACCCTCTCATGTTAATGTATGGAAATATACATTCAACCTCGAAGAAAAAGCTTTAACCTTTTTAAAGTGTGCTTTTTCATATAAGGTCACATACCACAAATTACCTATATGCGTTCCTGTGGCACGGTGAGTTAAAAGAAAAGGTTCAAATAAAACCTTATTTTAATTATTAACTTATTAACATACGATCTTTAAATGCGGTCAAATGAATCATTTTAATCTTGAGGATTATCACAAAAGAGCTTCAATACTTGTGAGGTTTTAGTGCCATTTTCTAAAAGAGTTTTCTCCTGTGTCGGTCAGTGCTGGTGTGTGTTGCACCTCTGACCCTTTGATCGTGCGTCCGTCTTGATTTGGTGACCGACGTGAGGGATGGTTGACCCTTGACCTCTTCTGTGTGTGGCGGAGTTCCTCGCTGTCCGCAGCTCCTGTCAGCGGGTTAATGATCCACGGCTGTCCGGGGGCACCGCGGGCCTTGGCTAAGTGACCGGGCCGGATGACCACCCTCTGCTCTGACCCTTGTGTTTCTCCCCGGCCATCCGTTAACGCCCCGCACCCCCACCCTCGGCCCCTCATCAGCTCAGGTTTGTACAGCTGCTCCTCCTGATGCAGGATTACTCCCAGAGGCCTCTGTGTTTCACACCTCTATTTCTTTTTATTCTGATATAAAAGCAATTTTATTAGTATTTATTGTCCATTTGATCTTATATTATTGACTGCGTACGAGGCGTTTATTTGAGAATAAATAAAACGCCCCACAATAAGCTGCCTTAGTAAATATAAACAATTATATAACAGTAATTCACTTAGCTTATCACTGGCGACGACCTGTAAGTAATTTCCAGTTCCCTTTATTTGCCCAGGCCTCGTGCACTTTTGCCATTTCAATGCACTCTTCTTGGTGCCTGTTGTTGACCTAAACCCTGATTCCATGTGACTGAACTAATTCCAGTGTGTGTTTATGAGTAATATTGTTCTTAATGTCCCGGTAAATCATAGAAAAAACACACTGAAAAGTAAAAGTAGTGTTTAGCTGTTGACTTGGTACAAAAAGATTTCCCAAATCGTTTGAACCAGTCAGTGTTGTGGAGGTTTTGGAATCTTAAGCCTTACCAAAAATCTCATGATTGTATATTATTGTTGGATGAGTCCACAGATTTGGCCTCTGGCAGCAGCTGGAGGCGGCCCGGCCCGTGATGGGACTGGTTAAAGTGAACAGGGTAATGAATTTTAAACCACCAGGCTAACAGCTCTCAGACATGTGGTTTTAATGCGCGAGCATGGCTGAGTGGGTGGGTGTGGGTGTGTATGTGCGGTTGGGATTTGCAGTTGGGCCTGTGTCCATGTATTTTCGATGAATGCAAGGGGGATATGCGCATAAATGGGGGAGGGGGCTGGAAGTCAGTCTCCGAGTATGTGTGAGTGTATGTGCTGAGGATAAAGACCTAGCAAAACAGGCTGGCTTAGTTGACAGGTGACAAGGGTTGTTTTGAATGGGGATTTTGTAATACCAACAGTGAGGAAAAAGCCGGGGTACCGAGGGAGCGCTGAAAAGAGAGAAAGAGGACTTTTCTTCTAGCACTGACGGAAGAGAGAAAGGGCCGTGAAGGCTCCGAGGGACTTAAGGATCCCACTAATCAAACTGCTCCACCGTCTAGCGCACTCATTTTTATTCAAAACGTAGGAATGCTAAATCATTCCAATCGGATTGATCCCTGTGTCAGCGCCTGTGTGGTATTTTCATTCTCTTCTGTCAGCCGTGTCCTCAACTTTGACATATCAGTCAAGCAGGGACAGAGGCGTTACAAAGGGTCTGGATGCAGAAGCAGCCTAATGGTTAAGAAGTAGCATTTTAAAGGTTGTTTCTAAATTTGCATAAATTAATGGGGATACTTGAAACGAAGCCCTTGGCGCCACTTTATCGTCTTTTCCCCTTTTCTTTCTATAAAACGTTTGGTCCTCTCACTCACGGCTGCTGCATCGGTTTGGGGATTATTCCAAATGCACTTGTGGATATTGAGACGCTCCTAATTGCCTGATTTTGCCATCCAGTTGGAGAAAGCTAGACCATTACTGCGCAGTCTGGGTGGAAATGCTGGAAGTTTCCCAATTAACCAAACGAATCGCCAATATTCACTTCATAATGCGGTCTTGGCCCATCAAGTACACCATGTTGTAAGATATGTTTTAAATAGGTGCTGTAAAGACGGCTTGGCCAGGACGTCCCCATTGTTTTACCCCACTTAACCAAACCTGCGTGGTTATGGTTGGCCAACCTCATACATAAGAGAGGATTAGTGAGGGTCGGGAATGAACGGCAGCTATAACGTTCCCGTGGTGCCGTCCAAGCGTCTGAAGCCTCAGGATTAAACCTGCACAGGGGTTTCACTTCCCCAACAGCTCCACCTCTTCCCCAGCAAGACCCCTCAGTCACACAGGTGACTGATAAGTTAATATTTATTAGCATGAAAACTTGTTTTTTCTGTGTATGTGTGTGTGTGTGTGTGTGTGTGTGTGTGTGTGTGTGTGTGTGTGTGTGTGTGTGAGAGAGAGTGTGTGCCTCTCACAGATTTTATAGAATGTTTTATTTAAGCTTCTTTACTAAAAGGGGGGGATTTCATGTGCTTTATGAAATCATGACGGACATTTTTTGTTGTTTTTAGAGTGATCCATCATGATCCAGTTGTTTTCTGAGGCCAACCAAGTCTCGCCGGTGAGTCGGATCGGCATGCACTCCACCCCAATCCTAAAACGTGTGAATGCTTACACAGATCAGAGGGATCGAGCTAAAACGTTCGGTACGTATAGATGATTTGAGAAGGGAAATGTTTCTGATGTGTTGGCGTTAAGCCTTAAAGGGGGAGTGGATTAGCAGCTGCAGCCAACAGAGAATTTAATAATCGTACTTTAAGGAGACAGGTTTTTCAGTTAAACACCCCCGCTGAGATCCTGTCTGTCCAACAGAGGACATTTACCCCAACAAACAACCCTCCTCCACCCCCCAACACACCCACTACACCCCCAGCCTTGAAAAGAGACGAGCGCTGACTCGACTCACATCCTTTCCACCAACATCCCAGATTAATTCGTGAAATCATTGAGTGGCTGTGTGGTCCCGTCGGAGCACCGAGAGGGGATGCAGCCCGAGTGGGGACACGGAGGAGGGCTCCGGCCCGAGTCGGTGTGTGGGAACCACATAGGGAGAAATCCCTGGCTGATCCTGGCCAAGACACTTTGTTTTACTCCCCTCCGCTCCCACCCTTTCCCTCCCTCTCTCTTTTTCTACATCCATTTTTGGGATTTCATTTTTATTCATAGGGTGATCGGGCTGGAGGGGAAGGGTGTCAGGAAAGCAGGGAGGGGGGATGCGAAGCTGTGTGTGTGTGTGTGTGTGTGTGTGTGTGTGTGTGTGTGTGTGTGTGTGTGTGTGTGTGTCCGTTGTAGGAAGGGATTGTTCCTCGGACGGTGCCAGTGGATGTAGGTGCAGGCCTCAGACCAGGCCTGGCAACAATAGCCACAGTGTTGTTTGGGTAGTTGCGTTTAGGACTCTCGGACATTCTTCCCATGTCAGTATAATCACTACTGGGAGGTAGCTCCATTACGGATTACCATATCATTAATAGTATCCATGACTTTTGTTCAAAGGCTACTTGTGTAATGTTGCCTTGTGGATGACGGCTAATCCGCTGAGCTGCAGCTGTAGGGAAGAGGTAGATCCCACCATCTCTCTATCCCTCTTTCTGTCTCTTTCTCCACCTCACACACACACACACACACACACACACACTCTACTTCACACATGCAAACACATATAGAGGAATCTCTCTCTGTCCAGGCCCACGGGGATCAGGCCCCTGAAAGACAGATAGAAACAACAGTCAAATACAAAGTTCCCCCCATAGAGAAAAAGAAACATCCATTCTACACTTCCCAACTGATCTCCTCCTTAAAGCCAAAGACCAACCCCCTCCGCCTCCCTCCATTCTCTCTCCACCCCTGTCCCTGAGTTGGCTCTCGTCCTCCCATTAAAGCCCCTCGCTCTTTAGCACAGCGCTCCTCTCAGATGGTGGGCCAGATTATAAGAGGGGAACAATAACAGTTTTCAGTGTAAAATGTGCATCTTGTTAGTCCCTTTTTCTCCCCTCTCCTCTGTTATCTCATGATGAGAGGAGAAAAGGAGAAGCCCCAGCAGCCATTCAGAAAGTTAGCTTTGGGTGTCTTGTCCTTACAAACGATGGTCTGTTCTGTGGAGGCTATAAATCGCCTGTGTCCTCGGCCAACGTATAGATGCACAAACCGTTTAACGGTACATTTTCTTCATCTGGAGTTTACACATTGTCTCTCAGTTTTTAGCAACCACTGAATGACAGTTTGGACCTCTGGCTCCACTTTTGCTAAAAGAAATATATGGGAATCGCTGAGTTTTGGCTCTGCAAAGACAATAATGACAACAAAGGCTTTTAGGACTTTGTCTACATTAACATCTGTCATCAGACAAGAGGAAAAGTTTGGTCTCGCAGCAGCAGCGCTTGTTTGATGCCTCGGGAAGCGTGAGAGTCACCCCCGATGTTGGCTCGTCAGCAGGGAGCGCTGCCAACTCTGAGGGCAGCAGATACCTCTGAATGATGCTCTATCCAGCTCTTGTTTGTTTTCCTAATGGTAATTAACGTCGGGCAAGAAACAGCTCTCCTTTGTCTGCACACTGGCTCGGGGAGAGGGCTGGGATGGCTCATGAAAAGTTTTAGACTATCGAATAAACCAATCAAAACAAATATCCCACTTAAATCAGTCACGATCGTCCTAAATCCTTTTTAAAATCTGGGCTTGGTTTTCCAATCCATCCCTGCCCGATTCGTGTCGTTTTCAACCCGAAGTCCAACATTGTGCGGTTCATGTCACGCAGCCTGTTTTACGCTGTGTCACGTTGTCCTACACGGGTGCCCTGCTGTGAAGGTCAGGAAGGTCATTGAGGGTATGACCACCGCGATGACCACTGCCATATGTTGGGAAACGACTTGTCCAAACAACGTCGGAGCACGCAAATCAGAGTTTGTTATACTTCGGAAAAAAAGTTCTCATTATCTCCAGCCGGCCGCTTTTCTTCATTTCTGCTTTATATTCATTCTCCCAAAATGTCCCCTCCCTCAACGAAGGTCTTTCAGTGAAATTTAAAGCATTCGGTCACACTTTCAACATTCCCAGGAGAAAATATATTTGCAAGGACTCATTCAGTTTGACCACATGCAGTCACTTGAGATGAAGTCTTCGACCTTCGCTGCCTGCCAATCTTCCTCCTGCTTTATGTCCCTCTGTGCACCGGTTACTCAGACGTGACCTCTGTGGCTGACCTGTGGAGCCCCAGGGTCCCCTCTCGCTGGCCCAACGCTGGCCCCCGGAGGAAGCTCAACACAGAGGAGAGCGAGCGTCATCGCGTTGGACAAAAGGCCAATGTAATGTGCTCGCCCCTCATGAGTCCAGCCAAGCGCACAGGGAGCACATTAGGACCTCTGGGTTTTATTTACCCTTTCTTTTTTTTTCTGCTCCTGCAAAGAGTCGACTGGGCGTCAAGTCCGTCAGGTGCCGCAGGAACGCCACGCACCCGGTGTATGTATGCGTTCTCCCGATTCACGTTGTCGGGTTCCATATCCTCCGTTCGCCACTGAAGCGTTATGGTAAATGGCGATTTTTTTTTGGCAGGAGCTGCCAGCATCAGCGGCGTCCTTCACACTTGAATGCAGCCTCACGAGGGCGACTGAAGCTGAAAGGACGGCCCTCCACGTTGAACCCAAGAATTCCAGGCTTGCTCAAAACAAGAGGCTACATTCGTGCGGGCGGAAGCAACTGGACAGGAAGCGGACGATGGAATCGGGCAGAAGCGTTGAGTTTTTTTAATGTAGATCTTAGAACTGATCATCAATAAATCATATTACGTACAAGAACTCAGAAAAAGCGTCTGATGAGGTGAAGCTGCTGAAAAAGTAAAGGAAAAAACAGGAAATTAATGAAACTCCACAGCCGGGAGCGTCTGAATATCTTTATTAAGGTCCTTAAACACATTCTTGGAAATCTGAATAATTTATTGGTGTTGTGGAATGTAACGCCATTAAACGTGAACAAAAAGCACTGGAATCATATATTATGCCACTCTATTGGAGACGTCTTGTGAAATTAATCACAGGGCGTTATATTATTTGCCTCCGCTCCTTTCATAAACGTGCACAGGAACTAGAATGTATGGCCCTCTTTGTCCAGCCACCATGCAAAATTATCTGGTTTATCTCCAGCATTTTCCAATGTCACAGTGTCTGTCCGTGTGACAAAAGTGCCCCTTGTTGTGGCACACCCGATAACCAAACCCACCCTTGTGAGACTCGCGGCGCCCATCGAAAACACCCTCTCAACCTTTTGTCCCCCCGAAAACAAAGAACTGCACTTTCTCTTGGCAAATGATGCCTTAATTGTGCAAGTTAACAAGCTTGCCCTCCCCCCACCAACCCATGAATAACAAAGAGTTCTACTCCCAGTTTGTTTGTTGCTTCGTTTTTGTCTTAAACTCAGCCCTCTCCTCTGCAGTGGATTGTTGGACGCTTTGCCGGATTGTTGCCATGCCCCTCTCCGCCCGTTCCTCGTCTCAGGAGCGCGCGCGGGACGGATCGGGGAACACAACGGGAGAGGAGGGAGCGCGAAAAAGGGTGCGACTGAAATGCTGACGCACAGTGGGACGCTCTGTACAGTATTCATTATGTTTTCATTTGCGTCGGAGATGTCTTTGACCCCTGTTTCTCCTCACCTCCTTCAGAACACTGCCTCTTTTTATTACTCCATTCCTTTTTTTGGCTCTAATTTCTCAGTTTTAAATGGAGGTGGTAGCTGAATAGAGCATCTACATGGATTTGCATAATCTGATGGCATTGCTGGTGAGCACATAGGGAGTTGTGCCAACTTCAAAAAGGTGAAGCGCTTGTCTCGTGGCAGGGGGCAACGGATACTTAAGAAAACCCTGGAACTAAGTCTGTAGCCAGAATTTGCCCCGTTTTAGTAGAATTATGATATATATATGAGCCCTGAGGACGGGGTGCAGCCACTTCTGCCCTTTCTGTTGGTTGAGTGATGCACCCTTGCCACAATCACCCCAAGACGGCATTGATATGTGCTTTTCTTTGCCCCCAAACAGACCCCATTCATGTCTGCTCTCTTCTTACAGTGGCCGTCATTCTTCAGACGTGACTGGTGCCAAGGCGGTAGGATGGCTGCCTGTCTCTGATGGGAAACTGTTGCTCATGTCGCTGGGTTCGCTGCCAAGATTTGGCATTATTGGTTTAAAAAAAAAAGAGGGGAGAGTGGTGGGGAAGGGGGGTGCAGAAATGGGGCCCTTTTCAACCCTGTGTGATAGTGGTATCTGTTCTTGCCGTGATCTTCGCAGCTTCCCCTCCCCTTTTTCCTCACGCTCCCTCCATCTCTTACTCTCCTTCTTTCTCACCCTCTCACCCCCCCCCCCCTTTTCCACCCCCCCCCCCCCCCCCCATCCTCCAGGCAGTAGATCAGACGACCATCCTGAGTTGAGATCCAAGGCTTTGATTAACGACTAGCGCTCACCGTTGGATTCTCACGGCGTGTACGTCTTTGGCCTCACCCCCCCCCCCCCCCACACACACACACACACACACACCCCACACCCCCATAAACATGGCCTACAATAATCAACTGTTGCTCTTTTACTCCTGACGTTGGAAACCAAAACAAGGTTGTGATTTTGTTTGATTCACGTCCAATAATAAAGTGATGTCTTGATGACGATAAACATATAAAATCTCACTCAATATAAGTGAGTTAATTTGACGAACAGTGTCGATAATGTCTGTGAACTTTTGGAGTTCCTGGATAAGACTGATGTTGTGGTGTTTTGGCATTATTCTGTGTTTTAAGAATTGCTGTGTTTTGTCAGCAGGATCTATGAAATTCACAATTCACAGTTGACGTTGTAATGATTGAAAGTGTGTTTGCTGCTTTATCCTGACTTGAAGGAAGGCACGAGACTTTTCCGTCTTTGTGGACCGATGACACAACTGGTGGCAAATTTCATGACTTTTTGTAAGGTACGAGAAGAAGTGAAGGACAGCAAATGCATGTAAAACCCAGATTTTAGGTCTTTTGAATAAACAAACTGCCATTATATTTAAAACTACTATTTTGATAGCCTTTTGTTTTATTTGTTAGACAGTCGTATTCTGCCCTTGATACAAATTATCCACCTTCAGCATTCTTATCATTTATTTTCTTTTCCAAAAAAACTGTTTTCTTGTCAATACTAATACTGCAAAACGTTGTTTTCAGCACATATTCCCAAATAGAGGCGAAAATTACCTTCTGTGCTTTCTGGAACTGTGACGTTGACAATCAAGACAATATCTATGTTATATTTTATAGAAACATTCACTGATGGTCACTGTGATGTTTCATTTTCAGCTGTAGTTGACATAAATTATTACCTTCGAAGTTGCACTTTCCAAGCAATGCGGCACTTTCAACATCTATGTTGGGGAATGTCTCATTTTATTTGTGTTGTTGTGAGACTGAAAAAGACATTTCAATTTTATGGAACCTTTTTTGATCTTCCCTGCAGACTTGAGCGCGTAAATTCTGTGTGAACCTTCTTTCGGGCACCGAATAGAGCGGATTGTTAATCTTCGCCATGTGATATTAATGCAAAAGGCAAACATGCTTGAACCAGAGCTTTACCACTGAGTCTCAGTTTACATGACAATAAACGCTTTAAATCTTCATTTTCCATGTTCAATACATTATTATTCATGTGGGCTGCTGTGGCCAAATCTTTTTCATCTGCCTGGACATAAAGTCAGGATTTAAACCAATATTGGAGCTGTATGGATCCCAGTATTCCTCCAGAGTCTTTTCTCTCTCTTTGCATTGTCTCTTTTCCGTCTGCTTGGACACTGTCTTTCACTTTGAGTTGCTCTCTTGTTGTGTGTCTTTTCTGACCAGGGGCTGGTTAATGTGGGTTTATTCAACCACCCATGTGCATTAATCCATTTGCCCGTCATCTGCCCATCCATCCAGAAAGGTTTCCACCCATCATGCCTGCCTTCCCCCACATTAGAGCACCTGAAACACACCTTGCTGCTGCAGCTGAGTGTCTGGCAACGTTATTTTTTATTTTTTCCACCTTTGGTGGCACTTTAAAAACTCTTCTCGGAAGAAAAAGCTGTTTTCTTGACCTCCTCCCAGAGAATATCTTTGATTTCATGGTGTTGATTATTTTTCTTCGCAATCACTCAAGGATAAAACACAAGGACTCGGAGATCTTTCCCCTTTCAGCCGCACCACAATGGAGCTCCTTAGTTAAGAAAACAACAAGGAGTTTTTTCTCTCCTTTCTCCCCACTGCTCTTTTTTACTTCCCTTTTTTTTTACAACTCACTTAAAGAAAGACGCATGGGGCTTGGAAGCAGTTTTGTGCATTTATTTGGACTCTGTGGCTCACATGTAACAGACACATGCTTGGCAGAAACAATTCTCTTTTGATCAGATTAATTCCTATTCTGTGGGAGGTAAAAAGCCCTTTCTGTTGGTAACTGTTCCCAATATGGCTTTCCTTGGATAAAACTTTAAAGGGCTTAAGAGCTCACAGATCTGACAGATTGAACAAAATCCCTTTAAAATCTGTGTCCAAATAAAACAAAAAGCAGCCAATTTGACATGTAAATATGCACCAATTTTTACTTCTATCTTCTTTGCTGAATAGCTTCCCACATTTATCTAGTTTTATCCACACTTTCTTCTTTATAAAAAAAATAAATGCTCAACATGTGAGTGATTACTGATGCTGCAGATGATGATAAATAAACCGTTGGTTAAAGAATTCATCTGGATGATAATAATGTTTTTAAATTGTTTTAAAATTTGAGGGATGAGCTGGAGCTCACGTCTGCCCTCTCGGCCTCCGACTGACGTTTAGCATGCCTACAGACTGTGGAGGACTATAAAACTTTAGGTAGTAAATATTGAGTTAATATTTATCCCTTTGGTGCAATGTGAGATGTTTATTTTGCATTTTGCTGGCTGTGTGTTGGACATTATGACGAAAGGTGTGGAACAGGTTAACAAAAACGCGTTTAAGTATACAATTCCAATCGATTTATTCATGGACAAACCTCCTCCTGTTTGAGTATGAAATATTTATTTACAGAATATACATCTATTTCCATAATTCACAAATATATAAATAAACACCCAAGCGAAGCTATTTACATGGCGTGCTGCGCGCTGTGCAAACTAAACGTGTTTGCATGTGTGTGACCGAGGAAGTTGAAGTAATGGTGATCGAGTCCCTGTACTGGTGACAAATATCCTCCGTGCTGCTGCGTGTGCGCGGACAGAGGCATCGTGGGGTAGGCGATGCCCGGGCTTCGCGCAGAGCTGTGCCATGAGAAGTGTCCCGGCGCGCTCGGCTGGTACACCGAGTCGGACGGGCTGTGGCTTTGGTGCTCCGGAGAGGAGTGCATCTGGCTGAGGAAGTCCGACGGTTCTGGTATCGCGCCGACTGGGCCGAACACTGGCTCCGTGACAACGCGGGACTTTGACTGTAGAAAGGCGAGAATTCGCGCGTACTTGATGTCTTTGGTTTCCGCCCGGTCCTCTGTGGTCAGGTAATGGACAAGGTTCTTCATGCACTCGTGGTAACCGTAGTGGAAGTAGTTTGCAAATTCGGCTAATAGTTCACCTGAAATAAATGAAAGAATTGAACGATTTACCAGCCTGAATTAAATCGGAGGAACGGAGAGGCCTGGAACGTATACGTAGATTTTTAACAATAACTTACTTCTAGTAAGTAAAACACGGCTCATTTGATTTTAAAAATAAAAATCGAATCAGCAAACAAGAATTCGCCGAATATTTTCCCACACAGAGAAGCGGTGTGAATGCGTAAAGTTGCAGCCTACTCACCCTTCTCTCTCCCGCGGGGGAAATCCGCGGAGTGCAGCGCACGCAGATACTGAACAGTCATTTCCAATATTTCGGCCTTCTCCAGTTTCCCAGAGTTCTACCAAGAAAGCGATTAATCATTATATACAATTTGTTCCAAACTTTGCATCGTGTTCAAATGGGATGAGTGAAATTTTGCGTAAAACAGCGCTGCTGCTGCAGCGTAATGAGTCGCGTAACGCGAAGCATACATTCGAACTCCAAAATACCTGTTTTGCCAGTGCCATCGGTACAGTTTTTCCCAATTCATTAAGGCAACGATTGATGCGGTCCCGTCTTCGTTTCTCAATCACTTTGTGGGAAATGGGAGTTCTCTGGAGACACAAAAAGAGAGAAAGTTTTAGCATACCAAATATAATCCATTGAGTTCAAAGTATTGATAGGATAATTTTAAAAACATAATATTAGTTGTTTGCAGTGGCGATAGCAAAAAAAGATCATTTCAAAGATTTGAGCAGATCAGTTTGGCGCGCCGCGCACCGATCGAGCCGCTCCAGAGCGCGCACAAGTACCCTGCGCTCCGGCGGTTAAAAAGCACCGAAAACTCACTGTAAAACCATAAACTTACTACTTAGTAACATGGCAACAATCTTAAAATCTACAATTGAATATAATTCTGGTTAGATCTTAACGTATGGCTGAACTCAGATAAATATTTATATCAAGAAGCGCGCAATGGTTGTCCAAACGCGTGCCATAGAGTTTTTTTTTGTCTATTTTATAAAATAAATCCAGTCCATAGCAACACTTATAAGAACAAAATATACCAAGGTGGAGAATTCCATTTTTAAAAAGTGCCTCGTTGCAAAAACAGTTTAGTCCTGATGAAGCAGGGCGCACAAAGAACGCGTACCTTCCGGTCTTTCATCTTTGATGCCATCGACAAATTTCCCCCGAATTTGTGTAAAAAACAGTTCAGCTGAAAGTTGTGGAGAAGTGTTGCTCTAGTAGGAGATGGAGCTGGCTGGGACTCGAGAGGAAATCTGGTCCTTATAAAGGGATCGTCCAGGGGGACTGTGGCATTCATGGTGTAAATTATTCCATGGGATTAGAGCCATGCATTGGTTAAATGTGTGCATTTAGGATCAGTTAAAGAAATAGTAAAAATCTAAAGCCATGGGCTAGCAGGGGGGCGAACCTGCTTTGTTAATCCACGTGGCTGTTCAAAAGACACGTGATTACTTTTGGAATATTATTTGCATAGTAACAACCCAGGCGGGAAATAAGAAGTGAGCGTTGGGATCGCCTGATCCGGCGGGGCGCACTGTGCGCACTGCAAACAAAGCGGGCGAAAAAGAAACCCTCCTTCTCCCAGCTCGCGTTTCTCACACGATCGCCTGTTTACAAATCCCAGCAAGCGATCTTAACTCTTATCCAAGCCCGGTCCGAGTTTTAAGGCCTGTCCAGTGTCATTAGAGTAATTAAGTAAGCCTTTAATAGGCTGTTCCGCCAAGTTCAGGGGAGATCTTTTGGAGACGGAGTCCCCCCGTTTGTTCTCGGCGTTTCTCACACGACTTGCTGACACGTCCATCTTTTATGAGAGATGGCAAGCTTTTTGTTTACATTCTTTATTTTGTTGGACTCCTCGGCAGGTGTGTGATTAGCCCTGGCACACGAGCGTCGTCTGCGTCAAGGCCAGCGTCTCCAGCAGCCTCTGGCACACGAGGGTTACCCACCACTGGAGTCTCTTTGGAGAGGCTCAATTTGTATCCTATTATCCTATAAGAAAATGTCTATTCAGTGGAATGAATAGTTTCATTGGCCTAAATTTTAATAATGCTGTGAAAGAAAGGGAGAAATAAAGAAGAATGCAGCTGGTGTGAACGCGCATTATTCCCCGTCACCTGCAAGATGGGTAGCCTGGAGACCCCTATTCATTTGCCTAATTTCGGTCAACTTAACAAACTTTGGGAGAAATTATACTGCCATTGTTATGAAGGGTGAAGCTTTCTGATCGAATTAACAGCATGTTTTGATCCGGTAAATGTCATTAGAAAGAAAGAAACAATCGCGTTTAAAGGGGCCTGGGTAATGCGCCAAGTGGAGACGCCAAAGCGCACACTGCACAAAGGGTGCTAGTAAATGCCACAGGGGACTTTTGTACCCTCACATTGCTCAAGTTTTTCCCCCAAACAAAGGGCATTATTTTATACTTGAATACATTTCATACAACAATTGGCTGTTTTCTTCAAACATATTTTCACAGCAAGGTTAACAACAGGTTTATTGTGTGCGCTCCTCCCAGATCTCATGCGCCAACACAGTTTGCTCCGGCTTTTTTATTTTCAGAGAACGTTTTAACCTCCAAACTTTCATCGGTCTTGGCTTTATTTGATCCTGCGAGCGATGTCGAAGAATAAAAAGCAGCATAGAATGAGGAGGGAAAAGGCTCACAAGACTTCTGAAGGGCCTGGAGAGTTTTTGGAGCACCATGGAGAGAAAAGCGCGAGCGAGCGGGACGGGGGCAGAAAATCCAATTACTTGACTGTGCAGTTTTAACACTTTTTATGTGTCCTTCTTTTGAAATATTCACAGACTTTAGCGCGGTTGGTTTTTTTTTAAATACATTAAACACTGGAAGCTTTTCGTCTGGCAGACTTTTTAATGCCGGGTGTGCGTCAGTACGCAGCCAAGCGATGCGTAAGGATTTATCAAAGCACTATAATGAATAAGAAAACGTGTTTCTTTCCCAAAATAATTTGTCAAAATTATATGAAAACCTTCCAAATTTCCTACGAATAATACGAATACGAATCCATGCTTATATAATGAACAACAATCCTTCCACATAATTCTGAGACATGTGTTTTTATTTTATCTAAATATGCATTGTTTCCCAATTATTATTGGACAATCATTGTACTTAAAAAAAATAAGTAATTTTTCATTGCAAAAAAATTGAATATTTTTTTACATATAAAATAAAAATTCAATAACAACATAAGTGCATCAGTAGCACTGAAATATATTTACATTTGAATGCAAAAGTAAGTTTTAATGCAGAGTAACTGTTGTGTAATGCATTGATACTAATAAAAAAGTGCAAAATTAACTTAATTTACCAATGCAGAAAAATAGTTTAAAAAGTTGAATCTGGAAGAGTAGTCCGTTACCTCTGATTTTATTTAAGTATTTTAGGTGAGTTGCAGCTCACTGATTAAGTTTCAACCCCCCTATTTGGTGAGGCATTTATTTATTTAACATCTTCATCATATAGTTAAGGATCTACACAGACGTGGACCACGTCTCACGTGACGTCACGTGAGAGCCAGTCTTCGGACATGTTTTGGAAGACAAGATAGTATTTTAGTCTTTAAAAAAAAAATAATAAAAAAAAGCGCCCAAACGATTCGAATTTTAATGATCTGTGTTTTGAAATCTGTCGATTTTAAAAGCAAATGGTTGGAATCCGAAAAGATTAGTCGATAAACTGTTTTTACATGTACTGTACACTTTATTACACTTTATTTTCTTTGCGATTCCAGTGGTTGTAACTTTAGATTATGCCGTGTTTGGTTTGGATTTGCGCAGAAACTTGCACCATTCAAATCTAAATAAGCTTCGAGGAAACGCCAAACTGTGGCAACGGTGCAGTGGTCGCGCTGCAGCAGCATCACCAGCAGCAGCAGCATCACCAGCAGCAGCATCACCAGCAGCAGCATCACCAGCAGCAGCACCATCACCAGCAGCAGCACCATCACCAGCAGCATCACCATCACCAGCAGCAGCACCATCACCAGCAGCAGCACCATCACCAGCAGCAGCAGCAGCACCATCACCAGCAGCAGCACCATCACCAGCAGCAGCAGCAGCACCATCACCAGCAGCAGCACCATCACCAGCAGCAGCACCATCACCAGCAGCAGCAGCATCACCAGCAGCAGCATCACCAGCAGCAGCACCATCACCAGCAGCAGCAGCAGCACCAGCAGCAGCACCATCACCAGCAGCAGCACCATCACTAGCAGCAGCACCATCACCAGCAGCAGCACCATCACTAGCAGCAGCACCATCACTAGCAGCAGCACCATCACCAGCAGCAGCACCATCACCAGCAGCAGCACCATCACTAGCAGCAGCACCATCACCAGCAGCAGCACCATCACCAGCAGCAGCACCATCACTAGCAGCAGCACCATCACTAGCAGCAGCACCATCACTAGCAGCAGCACCATCACTAGCAGCAGCACCATCACCAGCAGCAGCACCATCACCAGCAGCAGCACCATCACCAGCAGCAGCACCATCACCAGCAGCAGCACCATCACCAGCAGCAGCACCATCACTAGCAGCAGCACCATCACCAGCAGCAGCACCATCACCAGCAGCAGCAGCATCACCATCACCAGCAGCAGCACCATCACTAGCAGCAGCACCATCACCAGCAGCAGCAGTATCACCAGCAGCAGCACCTTTACCAGCAGCAGCACCATCACCAGCAGCAGCACCATCACCAGCAGCAGCAGTATCACCAGCAGCAGCACCTTTACCAGCAGCAGCACCATTACCAGCAGCAGCACCATCACCAGGCTGTGGTTACTCGCTGAGTGTTGTCAGGCGCTGCGCTCTGACCCGTGGTGACCTGGACGGCTCCCTGACACAATCAGCTGGCTTGTTGCGCCACCACCAGCCCGAACTGCAGCGTTTCACACGGTCCTGAGACCAGACCTTCAAAACAGTCACTCCAAATTGGTCGAGCACAGACGTCATTCAAAAAGCCCTTAATTGTTTATACTCATTTACAGCACTAAAAAAAATTCTCGTAAACCGACGTCGTTCTTTTTTCAGACTCTAGTAACTTATTATTGTTCCTTGAGGATTCTTTAAACGTGCAATTTACAAAACAGGATAGTTCTGCTACCTTCTCATTTAAAGTGTAAAAGTGCTCCCTCTAGCGGTATCTTTTGACTTCACAGCACCATTGTCAATCTGTCAAACCTTTATTGCTTTAGTTTACAGCACTTTGCTTTGATAAATAAATGTTGATTACAGATAATGTCGGTATGTTTGACACGACCTCAGCATCACTGCACAGCACTGTGCGCCACCAACTAACTATGCTATTAACTATTATCCTATGTTGTAATTTAAAGAGACTCAGACATGTTTGCAGACATGCTAAAGGCTTCACCCTGAAGGTGAAGGTAACATTTTACTGAATGTCTTCAAGTAACCCAACCTGAGATATTTGCAAGTTAACCAAAGAGGTTTCAAGGCAGGAATCAAAACCCACCCCTAAAGCCAAAACGGAAGACAACGTTGGGTTTATCTCTTCTTTGAGTTGTTCAATAATATCTTGTGCAAATTATTTTAATTTATTTGTAGGGATTTACTAACTGAGTCAACATCTACTTTAAACATTGCAAAGAGGCATAATATGTAATCTATACTGTTTTAGATGATTTCCATGTTCCACTGTTTAAAGTGTCTTAATGGAAAGAAAGTGTAAACACAACTTTTATATCTTATACTGTACACTGTAAATAAAATGTCCTGAGGTAACTTCCACACTGATCATATGGGCCATAAATAACGGTGGCCTACGCCTAAACTGTAAACAGGATGAGCTGCTTGACAACCAAAAAAAATCCTAATTAAAAATACGACATTGGGTAAATGTGTGGTTGTTTTTATTTGACACACATGCCTTGTTTACTCCTTGGTAAAACCGAAATGTGGATGTTTAACGTTTCACCTATACGTCTGCGCGCTTCTTCCGCCTCAGAATATGCACCAATCAGAACACGCCTCTCAAATCTCGAGCCAGCGCGACCTGAGCGGCGGCGCCTGATTGGCTGAGAGCAGCGGCAGCGGAACAAAATGCGAGCGGCCCCCGCTGCTGTCGCTGTTGCTGCCTCCTGCAGAAAAAGGTTCAAGTGTCTGAGTCTGCCGCCTCTCACAGGTTAGTGAAAACCGCCCTGCCCACACAACTGTATTCAAATGCCCGAGGTTAGGTGTTTGCTTTCAGTCATCCTGTGATAGAATTAGCGGGAGGGCCACTGATAGCGGGATGCTGTTAACGGTGTCAGTAAAAGCTGCTGTCTTCCTATATTGTTCCCTGGGAAATGACGCCTCTTGACACGGTTTTTAGTCGCTGCGTCATATCATATTTTCGTCTGCGTCCAAAAGGGCCGTCCTGTTCATTCAGTCGCGCATTTATTTTATTTTATTTTATTTTATCGAGGACGATACGTGCTCATCGTTCCTATCAGTCGCTGAGAAACCTGTTTGCGTGACGCTCATCATCACCCAGAAGGACGCGACGCATAATTGAGACGCATCTTTTTGGTCCTGGAACTTTTTGTCGCCAGTCCTGAGATTCTAGATCCCGAGAAGCGATCAGACATGACTGTGACCTGATATCAACTCCAGCCCATAACCGCGTGAATGAGGAAGAGGCCGAATTTCCCTGTTTTTAAAGTTGTAGTACGCCATATTTGGTTCATTTCTGGGTCATCTAAAATCCCACTGATGATGACAACCGACTCCAAATCTATTGTCTTCAGGGTGGATCAGGATCAGAGCACCCCCCCAGATCCTGAGCTATAAACCCACCAGGACATATGACTGATCCTGACGCATTTCAAAGTGTCGTTAATCATTTCTGTAAATGTGTTTTAACAAGTGAGGAAATCATTGCTAAATTTGACGTTTTACTTCCCCCCATTAGACAGAAAAGAGCAACAGTGGGATCTGCTCCGGCAGGTGTCTGTCCGACAGGTGTCCGTCTGAGGGATTCTCTCCAGGTTAAACCAAGAGTGCGGGAGTAGCCCTGAACATCTTTATTAGTTCATATCACCTTAAGTTTCTTTGAGTTGGATTATGCTAATTGCTTTTTTTAAAATCTATTTCGCTGAGTGATATTGTCGTTTATATCCTGGTTGGGGTGTCTGCGAACAATAACAGCTGGAGGAGTTTTCTGTTCATCCTTTTCACCCTTGTACACCGGTTTTATTTGTCGACATCACCCAGGTCCTCTCGTATCAGCAGGGGCGGACAGAGAATCCACGAGGGCACTGAAACCACGCCTCGATCCGCATCCCTGCGCTGACATGCCGCCACTTGAACGCTGCTGAGAGAAAAAGAGTCACTCGTTGCTTGTGTGTTGTGGCGCTGTTGACTCACAGCACGGAGGGCTGAAGTTATGGCTTTGTCGCTCCGCTTCCTGTTTCCCATGTTCACGCTGTCTTGTTGGGATGAAGGAACCATGTGTGTGTGTATCATCCACAAAGTGCATGTAGCAAATTTGAATTTAGGTCTCTGAAACAGCTCCAGTTGTAACATTCCAGGTCCCCCCCCAGTTGTTGGTACTCACGGGCAGACACACAGCCAGATTCCGAGGCTTTATCATGGTTGCGCACAGATGCCAGGAAATAAGTCTGAAGGGAAATACACAACTTGTATACGTCACCACTGACGTCTACAGCTGTCTAAATGTTTAGCGTCCAAGGGTAAATACAGACGTACAGCGCGCCTGTTACGGTGACGCTCAGTGTGTTTTATATGAGTAATCTTGGACTCAGCCTGGTACAAAGCGATGTTTTCTGAGTTCATAGCTGAACGCTGACATCAGACGGCACATCTGGAGGCTCTCGCCGTGTTGACTTAATAGCTGATGGTATCCGTGCACGAAAAAAGGTGGACGGGGACGTTCAGGGGTGGGCGCTGTCTGCGTGCTGTGGCAGAAAACAGGAATCTTTGGAATGTAGCTGCGGTTTATATCTGTTGATTTCCTCACAGTGGAACATTATGACGCCCGCTGGCCCCCACCAGGGGCCACTGGGCTCAGCAAGTGCATGCTCAGCGGGGCCGTTAAGCTCATCTCTACTAGAGGGGCTCTTATTCCAGGTAGCAGCTTTAAATACCGACATCATTCCATCCGGTGAAAATTAGAGGATGTGGGGATGAGTGAAAACTGGGCTTAAGAGGTTTTTGTGTGTGCGAATACATTTCTGACCTTTTACTTGTGTTTCGGGGGGGGGGGGGGGGGGTCACCCTGGTAGGTAATAGATAAAGTATATCAGCGTTGACACTGTAACCTGATTTTTGGACCCAGGTCTTTCAGCCCTGATTGAAATCACTTGGCCCCTCGCTCGTGTTGTCAGACGGGGACGATGGGATGAGATTTATGAAATGGTGCCTGTCAGCAGCTGAGCCAACATCAGGGAAAGATAACCTCCGCAGGGCAGGTTAAACATACTTTCAAACCAGTGAAGCATGTGAAGAAATCTGCCCAACACTTTAGTGCTGATCGCCTGTTGAATAAAAGACCGGGAGGCGGGTTGATGTGTGCCGTTTCCAGTGATGACCTACAGTTTTCTCCTGTCTTCCTGGGTTTTACTGATATCCTTTCAGCGCTGCTTCCCAGCTTCTACTCCCCTGACAGCATTTGAACCTGTTCTGTGGCCTGAGGACAGGGTGTAGGGGACTTGGAACCCTGCAAGCTAGCAGCCCCGACCATTTACAAATTTGTGCTAATTCTTTCTACGAGCGTCCAGGATGCTCAATCCTGGGTGAGTGGGTCAGACCTCAGGAAATCATCACACTTTATTATATCAGAGCAATATTTTTGATAGATGAAGAAAGTTAATTTTTGGGGTCACTCCTGGAATAAGTTTATTTTTAGTGGCAAAAGAGCGTCAGCGAAGGCTTGAATGGCTCCACCAGAGAGTGGGTGCGGTCGGCCATGATTGCCTAAGCTTCTCCGACATCCTGCATTTGTACAGTCAGCTTTGTTGGCTTTTGAACATCCCATCTAAACATAGCCTGTTCACCATTTAAACCGCCTCTTTATCTACCCAAAAAGATTTACCTTGTTAAGTCCCGCCTGCATGTTTCCTCTGCCCTTCCCTGCCTCTTTCTTTATTTCCAGTATTTTGTGCATGTCTCCGTGTGTGTGTAGGCTGACCGGTTCTGCCGCCAGCTTCTCATTTTCCTTGCCAAGTATAGCGGTTAGCTGGTAGGTGCTGTTGGTGGTCCGTCCTCCCTCCAATCAAAAATACATTTTTGACCTGATTTCCAGTAACTTTAATAAGACAAACAGGTTGAAATTATTACCAGCAGATAATATTTGTAGACATATATCTGCTATTTTGCCTTAGAAATAGTATCTTGTAACAAATGCACTGTTAATTTCCAAGAAAACACAAAAAAAATGGGTTCGCTACTTATTATTTGCTCCACCAAATATTTGCTTCACAAATTGCTATTTGCAAAAAACTATTTGCATTCATAACATTAGCTTTCAGGCTCAGAAGGGGGTCCGGCAAGAACCGTTCCTTGATGTTTGTTTGTGTTTATTTACTGGAGTTACAAAGTTTAGGTTACGTAGGTGGAGGAAATACCTCAGGGCAGAGACCTAAACATGGATGAGAGGGCAGTTTAAAGTGTTATTTTATTTCCTGCCATTAAAATAATGTATAGTGTGAACCAGTGTGGGGGAAACAGTGGTAACTGTCAGAGCAGCAGCGTGTGGACACGTGTGTGCGTGCGTGTGTGTGTGTGTGTGTGTGTGTCCTTCCAGGTGTTCTGCGCTGCGCTCCAGCCAGTGGTCGGCATCATCGTGTACGTTTGTTTGAAAGAGGCGTGTCTTTTTTTTCTTTTCTGCTTTTCGGATTTGTAAGAACCACAGACGTCTATTAGAGGTTATTGCAATTTCTGCTCATAGCAGCAGCAACTACTGTTAGAAGAGGAGTTTAATAGAGCTTGAGTTACCTGGAAACTCTTTTTTTTTTTAAATAATCAACAGCCTGTGAGTATACAGATTTATTTTATTGTGCTTTGTTGAGAAAATAGTTAAATGCTAAAAAAATTCATTTCTTTTAGAGTTATATAATTAACACTCTGCATTATTCCTGTCAAAGGTTCAATTCTCCAGTATAACATTGCCTGGCAGCAAGATTGTAACTTACATTTATTCATTTATTTATCCATTTATATCCACTTACACTTTTAAATATCACACTGCAACAACCTTCCTTACTGTGATAAAACGTACGATTCCTTGTTAGATGCATTTTGATTTTGTCACATTTCCTTCCTGTGTCATCACTGTCCGGTTTGCAGGGTAACGCAGCTTTTTTATCTGTGAAGGCTGCACGCCGCTAGTCACGGCCGCCACAGCGGCACCTGTTGTTGAGGGTATAGCCGGAGACACGAGAGTTGGCTAACTTTCAGCACCAATGTCGCTGATGCTGTACATCCTGACAGCGACAGATGACTGATCGGTGTTGCTCTTATCATCAAGGGTCAGCTTTCAGTGGGACGCTTCTTTCCTCGATGGGGGCGACATTTGCATATGACAGGGACAGGAAGTAGAACTGCTCATCAGTTAGGCCTGAGGATGTCTTTCAGTGAGTTGCCTAATCGGAAACTTAAATATGAGATTGATTATTGGGTTTATATGAAGAATAAACCACAAATTGGCAGCGTTGGTCCAGTATTGGCCCAGCGAGCAGCTGCTTCCTTGGTCTAATCACCATTTTATTAAACATAATCTCCATGGAGGTCATTTTCTACATGATCTTGCTAAATAAAACCTCATTCACCTCTGAGTGTTTGAGTGCTTATCTACTTTTGGTAATTCTTATTATGCTGGAACTTTTGGGAATCTTCATTTGTCGTACGACAGGAAAATAGTGTGTGGAAGTGTGCCATGACTTTTGTACGTCCACGGCGTCCGAGAAATTGCAAATTTGGCGTGTTTAGGAGTGAGTTGGAAAGTCTAAGGCAAGGTCACACAATTTGCTATCTTTGATCTCAGTGCGACCGGGCGCGCTGACCTCATACAAAATAGGATTGAATGACTCTATAGTTCAAAGTTTTCTTTGCTCAAAGGTCACATTACATTACAACTGTGTTAGACGGCACTACAATTGTCATCCACATCACTTCATCAACCATAATCAGAGACTATAAATACAAACTACACGGTAAGATTGAAGAATTCTCTGCCTCTGCATGAGATGCAACCACATTACTCAGTCATGGTCTCCTGCAGTGTGCAGCAGGGTGTGTGGATGTTAAGGTAACATGAGTCATGATATCATTTACAACCGTAATTTACATGCAGTCGCCGTGAGGTACTTTTGTGGGTGGAGGAGGGGGAAGGGCCAGAGGTGCAAAGTCACCGTTTCTGTAGAATTGAAGCTGGAAGCAGAAGTTTGTCTTAAACAGAGGTTTACCAACTCAAACCTACCAAAAACTAGATGGGCAGTGAGCATGTGCAAGCAAATGCACCCTCTAGTGTCGCGATGGAATAACGCTCATGTCCTTGCTTCCCCCCTCCCCCAGGCTCAGCGTAACAATCATGCAGACTCCAGAGGCTCATACGCGGTTTTGGATCCCAGAGCTCGACGATGTCTATCATTATCTCGCCGGGATCAGCACCAATGCTCTCATGGGACTGGGCGCTTTCACCGCCCTCACCACCTACTGGCTCGCCTTCCAAAAGAAAGCCATCAAGCCACGCATCGACCCAAACCAGCAGTCAGTGGAATTACCGGTATGCGGTCTCTTTATTTTGGTCACCTGTTTCCTGATCATACAGACACGCGCATGTGTCCAATCTGAATGTTCAGGATATCCAGTGCAGTGCGTGTTTTCATGATCAAAACTCTTACAAATCATCTATTAGGGAGCGTCAAGTCTTGTTCTAACAATATCACGCATGATATCAGAGGCCCTCGCCTGAACTTGCCTGCTAACCTTGGACCCTTTGTGCAGGGTGGCGAAGGCATCAGGAGGTCACTGCTGATGGAGGGCGATCAGCCAATCACATGCTACTACCATGATGCGTGCACGCTGTACGAGCTGTTTCTCAGGGGGCTTCGGGAATCCAGTGAGTTCCACGCTTTTTCAGCATGGCGCCTACCTGAATCCGAAGAGGTGATTTCAAGATTAATTTAGGATTTACTCTCTCTCACAGATAACGGGCCTTGCCTTGGATCCAGAAAACCGAACCAACCGTACGAGTGGCAGTCTTATCGAGAGGTGAGCCCGCGCACGTTTCCTGACTGGCACGTGTTTGAAGGGAGAAGATGAAGGAAAAGAGCCTGATTGGGTGAACGACAGGAAGTAAAAGGCGTTTGAGAAACCACAAGTTATAGTCTTCAGTCTGTTTCATCATAGCAGGAAACTGTAATCATGCACCAGCGCACCGCTTCCCAGCAAAGACCCAGTGACTCCCTGACCCGAGCGAATCAGTCCACAGTCTGACCTGGTTCATGTTGCAACAGCTCCAGACAGAAAGGACCAATGTGTCGCTCAGAGGGAGAATTCTGTCCCAATGTCATCGCCGCGGCCGATGCAAATTTTTATTTGCATGTTGGCGACAGTCATTTACAAACCTGCGTCACCTCTCAGAACCTAACGGACCCGTTTTACCTATAATGCACAATCAAGGCTTGTTACCGCGTGCGTGTGCGCCCTCCCTCGCGGGCTGCGTTCGCTAACCAGGCTGCCGTCCTGACCAGGACTGCTGATTCCAGTGGTGACTGTCCTGGATTAAAAAGAAAAACCCTTAAATTCAACAGTATTATTCCCTCTTATTTAGAGTTTAATATAGAAGCACGATGACGATGATTCATCTTTAAAAGTTTTGACTGATTTCTGGTGAGCCAACAGACTAAAACGCTGTCATCTGTCATCAGTGCACACAAGTTCACTGAAGTGTGATGACACAATTCTTTTAAACTCGACCCACAATAGTTATGTTGTCTGATTTAGGACAGTGTGTCCAGTATTGAGCCTCCATCTGTTTAACCCTCTGCTCTCTGTAGTAACACCTGTATTGTTTGGAGCCTTCAAAAACTGTAGATTTTTGGTGTGAGACAATGAGGATTATAATCATTACATTATTTTATGTTCATTTCCCTAAGACTTAAATGTCTATGTGATATTCTATCAAGAGCCACAGATGAATGCATACCTTGTCTTCCTTTTTTTTTTTTTGCACAGGTGGCAGACAGAGCCGAGCACATCGGCTCCGCACTCCTGCACAGAGGCCACTCTCATACTGGAGACAAGTTTATCGGCATTTTCTCTATAAACAGGCCAGAGGTACAGCAGACAGATCTGTCTTAAGCAATTCAATAAGTCAAACACCAGCAACGGTGTTAAGAAAATATAAAAATGTATAAGACATTAAAATATAGGATGTTTCCCCTCTCAGTGGACTATTTCAGAATTGGCCTGTTACACGTACTCCCTGGTGACGGTTCCGCTGTATGACACTCTGGGTAGAGAGGCCATCAGCCACATCATCGACAAAGGTACCGGAGGCCCCCTGCAGCGCTGTCATGCTACGCCGGACCCGAAACATCGGAGCAAAGTGGGTAATTTAGCGCGGTCTGTTCTGTTGCAGCGACCATCGCCACAGTGATCTGCGACGTGCCGGAAAAAGCCTGGATGATCCTGGAGTGCATCAACGGTAAAGGGACACCGGTGAAGACGATCGTGATCATTGAAGCGTTCGAAACGGACCTCGTGAAGCGTGCGCAGGAGTGCGACGTTGAAGTGATCAGCTTCAAGGAGTTTGAGGTGTGATAAGGCTGTTTTAGTTTTTAATCTGTTGTACTGTTACTGACAAGTGAGTGCGCTCTTCAGACTCTGTCTCACTGGTTTTTATCTTAACAGGCTCTGGGAAAAGACAACCACGTTGAACCAGTGGTGAGTTGGCACCAGAACCAGCAGAATCACCTCATCTTTGATCATTTTGGAATCAGGAGAGGAACTTGGTGTTCCAAAATTCAGCGTCTTGTCGTTTCCTGTAGCAACGCGATTCGTTTTCTCACGCCTGATCTGATTACAGCCTCCTGCACCAGAAGACCTCGCGCTTGTCTGTTTCACCTCCGGAACCACAGGTGATCACATGACATGATGTGGCTTCTCTGTTTTTCTTGAAATGACTGTGGCCTCATCATCTGTATTTTTCCTTCCAGGAAAACCAAAAGGGGCAATGTTAACTCATGGGAATATAATCTCCAACACCGCAGCTTTCTTAAAAACTACAGAGGTAAATATAGTAGCAAACTTTGGAATATGTGTATGGAGTATTTGTCTACAGTGTTCCTTCGATTTGATCTTGGCTCACAGACCAGGATTCAACAATAATGTTAGAATCTGTGGTGGGGTCTCTGGGCCAGTAATATCTGAAATCTTCCAGGAAATATTATAGTAAATAATAGTCGAATCGGTCATGATACGGACGGCTACAGCAGCGACCAGACAGTGATGAGGGCAGCTGTTGCACGAAACCAGAAATATCTCATAAGCATCAGATCTTATTTTGCTGTGGGTTCTATAATGTTTGGTAATCAGTTCGTTGTTGCCATGGGTTACCCCGCTGAGTGTGTCCGTCTCGAAGCAGCCTGGATGTTCTTAGGAAGTAACAGGCATGATTCTATAACCACAGCGTCTGCGATAACGTCAGCGTTCATAAATGCCTAAATGCGAAGTTTTAACTCTTTGCCCACCAAATGGCTCCAGCGCTCAGGGCATTTGGGGATTTTCCAGTTGATCCAAAATGAAGTCACAGCTGTTGATTTTGTATTGTGTCAGCGTCAGCCCACATGCATTTTTCCTCCCACATGAAATAATTCCAGGGAACACTGGCAGCTGACAATAAACAAGCACCCTTCTCGCTCTTGGAGTTTCAACTTAGGTGACTTTGAGCACTTTCTCTCCTCTCCAGGCAGACTGCATGCTGTGTGTCCATGATGTTCACATATCCTATCTTCCTCTGGCTCACATGTTGGAGAGGGTTATACATGTAAGTGAAAAGAAGCACTGCACAGGGGTTGTGATCTATTTAATGAATCATTTTAAGGACACATTTGTGGCAGTATACTTCTTAAATTGTTGTTGTGCTCTGTACGCCACCTTGTGGACAAAGTGCTTCATTGCTTTTTCAGGGCGTCATCCTCATCCATGGGGCCCGAATTGGGTTCTTCCAGGGAGATATTCGACTTTTGATGGATGATTTGCAGACACTGAAGCCAACGGTCTTTCCCGTGGTTCCACGTCTGCTCAACCGCATGTGCGATAAGGTCAGACCTCAGTGACCTTTAGCTCTGCTTCCAATCTTTCTTTTTTCTGGCTGTCGTCCTGAATACAAGCTTGTCTCGTGTCTCTGCAGATATTTAGTCAGGCTGACAGGCCACTGAAGAAATGGCTGCTGCATTTGGCTTTCAGCAGAAAAACAGCAGAGCTCAATAAGGGTGTCACCAGGCGGGACACCATCTGGGACAGGCTTATCTTCAGAAAAGTTCAGGTAAATATACTGTAGAATCTTGTGTAAATACACAGCCTAATCACACTGGACACTGTACTTTTAGCTTCAGTCATTGATAAAGTTTGTTGATAGAATTTTTTTAACAATCTCTCTTCAGGCAAACGTGGGAGGCCGAGTGAGAATGATGATAACGGGAGCAGCGCCGGTGTGCCCAACAAACTTGACATACATCCGAGCAGCCCTGGGCTGTCAGGTGAGCAGCACACAGCAACAAGCATCTGTCAGATCCAGGTCATTTGATTTCTTTTACTGAACCGTTACAACCACGCTGCAGTTATATGAAGGCTACGGCCAGACCGAATCCACAGCTGGGTGCTCCATGTCACTGCCTGGTGACTGGATTGCAGGTGAATATACGTCCATATTTTTTGAACCTTTAAATTTGTTTTTTTGTTTTCATGACTGTGATTTTTATTTTTTTTGCACAGGACGCGTTGGCCCTCCTCTACCCTGCAATGACATGAAACTGGTGGACGTGCCAGAAATGAACTACTTTGCAGCTAACGGGGAGGGAGAGGTGGGCTCAGCTCGACTGCTGAATTGACCTACAATAAAACACTAATACCATAGTAAAAAAAATCTCCTTGTAGGTGTGCGTCAAAGGACCAAATGTATTCAAAGGATACCTGAACGATCCAGAGAAAACAGCCGAAGCGCTCGACGAGGACGGGTGGCTGCACACTGGAGACATTGGGAAATGGCTTCCTGTAAGGCTCTGTGGATAGAATTAATGCAGTTGTGGGCAGATGTATGAAGTACTGATGCGGTCGTTGTTGCAGAACGGCACGCTGAAGATCACTGACAGGAAGAAGAATATTTTCAAGATGGCGCAGGGTGAATACATCGCCCCGGAGAAGATCGAAATGGTCTATAATCTCAGTCAACTAGTGGCCCAGATATTTGTTCACGGGGACAGTTTACAGGTCAGGAATTGATGAAGCCTCGCGGTCAGATGAGTGGGAGAATTCGAGCGGCACTGATCTGCCTCCCACCTGTGTATTTTTAGGCGTGCCTTGTTGGGGTAGTCGTACCTGACCCCGAGACTTTGCCTGAGTGGATGAAGAAGAGAGGAATTGAAGGAACCCACTCGGAACTCTGCAAAAACAAGGTCAGATTTTTTTTAAAACTCGGCCCATTTTATCATTCCTGCTTACATTTTTCTGATTTTCTGCTCGTAGGATGTGAAGAAAGCTATCCTAGAGGACATCTGGAGGTTGGGCAAAGAAGCAGGACTCAAATCTTTCGAACAGGTATGACGAACTCCATCACCTCTGACAGCATAAATCAGTGATCCTGTCGATTTCATTTCAATTTTCTGCGCAGGTGAAGGATATCGTATTACACCCTGAGATGTTCTCTATCCAGAACGGGCTGCTCACCCCCACCTTAAAGACCAAGAGGGCTGAACTTCAGAGTTACTTCAGAGAGAAAATTGATGAAATGTACACCAAAATTAAAATGTAAACTGAGATTAGGAAGAACTGCAGGGAAGGCCACGACCATACTGCCAGAGCCAAATACGTGAAGGCCGAATTTCTTCAAGTGTCACTTCCAGACTGGAACTATAATCCGTTTCATCAGCGATCCTGCTTCAGAAAATATTGCTGACCACCATTTCATTGTGTTACCGATGTGATATAAGTGTCAACACAAGAACAGGAAATGTTAGTGCTTTTGCCTTAAGTGCCACTGTATCTGACGCTAAATGTATTTATTTTCAAATTCTTAGGAAGTACAGCAAAGAATATGATATAGTTTTATAGAGAGCAATGTGGAACTGAGAATGATAAATATGAAACTATTTAATGTTCCTTGTTATCAGTTAGATTTTTATGGAATATAATCATCATAGCTGTTAATAATTGAGCTCCTAAAATGTCAATAACTGGGCTGATGCTGTATTTCGCTCTATGTTTCAGTGTTTTAAAAGCTAAACTATTGTTTCAACTGTTGTAAAATGAGGTTTGTAGCAATTTTTGGACGTTACGTTATGTTTTGGCTGGGTTCTCTTTGTTTGTTGGTTCATGTTGCATATAAATATTGTCATACTTGACCGTTACTGTAAATCCTAAATAAATGATCAGTTTCCAGGACAAAACTACAGACTTTAACATCTATCTTGCACAAATTACTAGAGTTTTTATTTTTTAAACGTCAAGTACACCAAGGTTGAGTCTCTGTGCTTGTTTCATTTCCTCATACTCAACATTTCATCCATGTGTTGCTTTGAATGGAGCTCTTGAATGAATTGTGGCTCAAGCCATGACATGAATTTTGTTTTTGGTTATATTCTAAAAAGAAGCACGTGAGCAGTTTTTGTGTTAGGCTATAAGCCGAGCATTTGTTAAATCAGTCAAATAAAGTCTGCTTTGCTTCTGTCTAGAAAGGTGCATCATTTTAAACACATTCAAACACAGAATTGAATAAATCAGTGCAAATAGAGTGTCCCATCAGCTGAACCAGCTCACCATCTAAATGTCAAATTCTAGGTTTGACGCAGGCAGAAGAAGATCCGGGATTTCTCCGCTGTTTTGTTCAAAGTCCCCCAGAATCTCTGCATATTTCAGGTCGTCTTGGCTGTCTCCCCACGCATCGGCAGAGTCCTCGCCCAGATGTGCAGCGTTTGCCGTCTGACTGGGTTCAATGTTGCCGGCCTCATCCATCAAATAAGCCTGGTCTTCCTCATCCTGCCAGTGAGAAGCAGACTTGTTGAGAAGTAGACAAACTGGCTTGAAAAGCAAATAAATGAGGACACAGTTGGAGACTAACCTTTGCCATGATGTAGCTCATGCAGATCTCCTGGGGCAGCGGGTAACCTTTCAGTGAAGCCAGGATAGTTCATATTCCTGAAATGTTGGGGTAAATCCATCATACACTGCTGATAACTTACTTGAGGATCTGAAATTCCTGCATTCGGGATCGTGACACTTTTGGTACCAAACTTCTTCTTTCAGATCTGCAATAATCCTACAAAAGATGAGGAAACCAGACCAGAAACCCAGATTAAAAACTACAAACCCTGTCATAAACGTGCTATAATCAAAGAAAAAGCCAAGTCGTGGGAAAACACATACATAATGTTGTTGCTTTTATGAAATCTCTGCACATTTTCACACCAGCGGTACTTCACGATGTCATACACCAGCAGTTGTTCGGCTGCAAAGTAGTTCCACCTCCTGATGCCTGTCAGAGCAGATTAGACCGTCAGAATTTTTAAAAAAATACAGAATTCTAAACCCTCCTATTTTTGACTCAGAATGTCGCTAAAATGGACCCTTCATCTCAACACTTACTTCCCTGTATTCCATCCTTTTGAACTAGGGTTAAAACAAAGTCATCCACTTCTTGATGAGGGGAGGACCCGCCGCCAGAATATAATTCTGTTAATGGTGGGCGAAAATGTAAAAATACTGTACAGAAAAAATTTGAATGAGAGATTGGCAGGTAAAGCTCACCGTGATTTGTGTCTGAACCATGCTGGCAACGGGGCCGTGAGGTTTTGGCTTCTGTTGTTTCGGGAACCTCCCACGTGAGTATTCTCTGGCCCGTGAAACTAAGGACGTACGCGGTTGAAACGGCGCTCTCATTTCAGGACCAACGTGCTCGATGGAAACGTGAACGTACCTCACGTTGCAGACTAAGGAGGCCAAAAACACGCTTTCCTCTGCAGACCTACTTTTCTCGGGTTTGGCGTGAAACGTGTTGTCCTCTGCCATGGCGAACACGGTCCTCTTCCCAGCTTTCGACGACTTGTACAGCCGGAAATTTCTGTTCTTGGTGTAAACTCCTGTTTTTGTAAATAAGATGCTGTGAAAACCAGCAGAGAAAAGCGAATCATTTCTGTGTTTCTCTTACCAAGATCAACAAACAGACAGTCCTGGCCGTCCTTGTTCTTCACCAGGAGGAACCCCAGGTCTCGCTCCTCCTGTTTGTGCCTCTTGGTCGGTGGACTCCCACAACTCTCTGATGTCTTCGCTGGTTTGCCTCCAGAAATGTCAGGTGCTCTGCTGTCAAATCAGAAATCAAAAATAATAATCCCCAAGTGTTGGTAGCAAAGAAACAATGGAAAAGGACTGATCTGAAAACCAAACCTTATCTCACTGCTGTTGACCCCACTGTTGTGAGACCTTCCACCCTTAAGTGTGCTCAGGATTGGCTGAAGAATCGCATGAATAAACCTGCCTAGACAACAGAGAGAATATGATTTCAGGATGACACTCCACAAAAAGTTGCCTTTACTTAACATGGAACGTACCCACATGTATGTTGTCTTTGAAAACTGCATTTTTGAGATTGAAGATGAGATGCCGACTGAACTTCTCCTCTGTACTGGAGTCAAGGTTCAGGACGTTGCAGGTGGTAGATGTAATTCCATAAATTTCCATCAGCTTGTCACAAACATACTGCAAACGCCCAAAAAAAGGTTCAATTGAGGCTTTAGTGCCTTGAAAAAAATAACTACTAAAGATCTGTTAAAAAGCTGTTGTATGTGAAGCAACCTCCTCTGGCAGTAACAAATTAAAAAGTAAAAAATAGAACAGCATACCCGGATAAGTCGAGAAACCATAACCTTTCCATCGGCTCCTTTGTTCGCGGGCTTGTAGAATTCCAAGTCGAAATACAGTTTACACACGGTGCCTTCTGGTATGACTTCATAGCAGTGCATCAAAGAGTGGGTGTAGGTCCTGCACAGACGGATTCCATCATGATCAGGACCGTAGCTTCAAATACAGATTTGATTTTACCTGTAGTAGTGCCACAGCTCGCTGTAACTGGTAACCAGGTAGATCCTTTGACCCGGGAGCGAGTTCTCTTTTTCCAGTGCAAAAACATGGACAGCCTGATGGATAAAAGGACAGAGATGAGAATTTTTCTTGCCACGCACAAGATGAAATATAGACAACGCTGACGAAGCCAAGCCGTTACCTCTTTGCAGCGCTGAGCGAAAGCGATGGCCATACTCTGACGAGGATAGAGATTCCAGACGGACGAGGGCTGGCACGGCCAAAGTCGAGGCTTGTAGCGAGCGGTCAAAGGATTCGACCTGAAGGACTGAGCCAGCTGCTCAACCTTTGTCAGTCGTTCTCCCCACTTCTTCATCTTAACAGCACAGTCGAGCAGCAAAGAACACGTTATAGCGCCCAAAATCAGTGATCAATGATCCATTGTAGCACTAGTACACATGAGATGATGAACTGAGCTCCATGTGTATTCTAAAAATACATTATGCATATATTATATCTCATTCTGGTTTCAGGAATATATATCTAAACATTTAAAAATTAGTAAATACACAGAGACAGAGACCTGCTTCAACATTCAAAATAATGTTTATAGCATTGTAATAATATTATTACATTAGCAAACCTGATTGAATTACTTTACCCGATTCATTCTGAACTTGTTCTGATAAAAGAACCATAAAACTAAAACATATGTTGAACATATGGACTGAGGATAACCGTTAGAAATTACACGTTCCCATCAACCAGATAATTATATATTCAAGGTCAAAATAAAACAAATATACTGTTTCAGGCGTGTCATCACATTGAAAAGTTGAATGCCGTTTAATTCTGCAACAAAATAGCCATTAAATTGCGTCACTCATGGGTCATTAATTTTTATCCACTTTACGTTACACATTCACCAACCAACAGGCAAGTAAAATAAAAAACGTAATCGAAATACATAAACGTAAGCATGATTTGTACATTGAATGTATTCGCTTGTTAGAGTTAATTTAATGTTAGAATGTGACAGAAATGTCGAAGGACAACTATTTTCTCCACCAGCTGGCAACAAATAGCAAGAAATTGTACTAAACATACCTGGGCCGAAAGCCGTATAGACTGCGTTTCTACTGTTGTTTGTAAAAAAAAAATGAAAAATAAAAAATAACAGGCTTGTTTTTCTTACTTCTCAATCCGGAAGCTGTAGCGAACTCGTAAACACAGAGCTGCGCCTTATTTTTTATTTTGGCGCGCCAGGAACCGGAAATGACAGCATTTCCGGTCATACCAAGGCCGATTATTATTATTACTATTGTTGGTTGAGAAAAAAACAACTTTCAAATTTATGATGGAATTTTAAGTTACATTTTCAGGAAATGTCGACAATGACCCGAGGGACAGATGTTTTAAGTGATAGCAGCATTCTGGATTCCCGAAGAGACTTTGACCTTTGATCTTCCTTCCATAAATGGCTTTGTTCCTAAAACATTATGTAACCTTGTATCGCTGGTATTTCTCAGATTCCACAGACAAACTGCAAATGCTTATAATATCTTAATAAATCAAGCATTTATTCACCAAGCAAAAACTTTTTGTCTTAAACATGTCTCATGTCATCGTCCCAAGACTGTTGCAGCCCATCAACTTTTTCCTACAGAGTTAGTGGTCCAACCTCTTCTCCCCTTCAAAATGAAGCCTTGTCAGAGCTAAAAAAAAAAAAAAAAAAAGTCTGAGCTTATCTGAGCTTCAGCAGCTTTCAGCAAAGGAAGAAGGAAATGAGAGGAATCTCTGAGACGGAAAAGACAATTGCATTATAAAGGACCTGAGTTCAACAGTGCCAAAAATCCGGACAGTCACAGATGTGTTTTTCCATTAAGAGCTTTTCTCATTTCAAGATCACCCACATTTAGTTAGCTGTTTCACATCGAGTCAATCCAATGGATATTGATTGTATTTACACTAATATCAATTAATTTATTCATTCTACTAAAATGTGTTGATTGATGACATTGAACGTAAAGTGGTATAGATTTTTACAAGTATTGTCTGCAGCTTGAAAGGAAGACTTGAAAGAGAGTTCTTAAAACAACATTTAAATGATGTGATGTCAGTAATTGAAACTTTCTTTATATTTTATATAGATAATACACGTATTGCTAAATATTGAAATGAGGAAAAGTTGGATCAGTTGGAGGTATTTGATTTTTAACAGCATCTCTGGAAACTATGCAGCTTACAAAACAAGTGAGCCTTTTAGGGGCAGTCATTTCCTTTTACAGGAAAGTAAAAAGAAGAAACTCCCTCGAACACAGTTATACCCACATACTTTCCGGTGAAGACAATCTACTCCCACGTTCTTATTAGAGGATTAGTGAACCACTCACAGATTTACTACTGTAAGTATATATCATTCTTTTAAAATATATATACAGTATGTGTGTGTGTATATATATATATATATATATATATATATATTTCAGACCACCAGGATGATTTACGCTAATCTTAATGAAGATAATAACTGGAGTTCCTGTCTAAACAAATCATTTAGTCAGCATTCCAAGCTGTTTATTTTTCGATTTTTATTTCAGCACACAAAAAAGACTCTTTTACCATGTGGGGGAAAAGAAAACTCCTTCTTTCAGCAGTGATATTCACAGCTTTCTGCTGCAAAGTAAGTATTGTTTGACTTAACAACTATTGTTTGACTTAACCGGCATGGAAGAATGTTTCCAGCATCTAAAATAAGCATTCCATATCACATTTATAGGTGACTGTACAGGAATCAGAACATCTGGATATGGCTGAGAATGCAGTTGATGACCTGTACAGGGGATGCAGCACTCAGGCCTTTGACATGTTTATCAATGGAGGCTTGTTGAAGGAAGAGCTGAATCACAGTGCGGAGTTCTCAAGAGCATGGAATACTAAGGGGACATCTTTGAAGCCAATCCCTGGAACATCAAAAGAGCATCTTATGGCCCTTCGTGCATATTGCAACAACGAATATTTCGTAACTACCTTTAACCAAGCTGTAAAGACACTGGGTGCAGACGCAGAAAAGTATAAAGACCAATTCCATTTCAAATCCTTTCACTTCCTGCTCACGGATTCAATGAGGCAGCTGAAGTCAAAAGACTGCAAGACTGTTTATGCTCTCGCGGAGGATGAAATCATAGCAAAAAATGGGTCAATTGTCAGATTTGGGCGGTTCCTCAAGGCCTCTTCGAGCTTCAGTTACGTGGAGAAATTGACAGATTTGTCTGGCGATTTCATCTTTAATATCACATCTTGCTTTTTTGCCAACATGGGACCCGACATCTGCAGTGACAAAGACATCGTCCTCTTGTCTCCTGCTGAAACGTTTACTGTGGAGAACGACGGCAAAGTGCTCCAAAAAAAAGAAGAGTCTGAATACCACATGATCACGTTAAAACATGCAAATCTGGATAACTTCCATAACTGTTACATCTTTTCACGGTAAGCTTCACATCTTCACTCAACAGCCATTTTGTATATATTTTAGAGTGAAGGCAAAGCATTGATTGGTGCATATTGAGGACAAGTAATAGAATATAGTGGTTTAAAAAATATGTAGATTGGATCAAAACAATATATTTTGACTGTTAACTATAACTGTTCTGCAGACACAAAATATGCAAGGATACATACAATATTGACATGCTGGTGTGGTGAATTTATGCTGCTTTTGTTTTTAGAAACGCAGTTTTCCTTTCTTTCCGTCCCTTTAGGTGCACAGCTGATAGCGCCGCCTGCTGGCTCGTGCTGGTGCTGGCAGCTTTGGCTGCCTGGGCTTGAATCTTCGACTACTGAGGGTAAAAGTGAAGACTTGCAAGTTTTTCTGCTGCTGAAAGTTACCGCTTTACTGCTTTCACACTTCATTGACCAAAATGTTTTTTTCACTTCCTTAACCGATCATTCTAGATTTAAAATCTTTTATATATGGGTTTAAGTGTAACAAAGAAAATCCTGATATATGCTCATCACAATATGGCATTTTGTTTTTGTATGACTGTGTGCTTGATTGCAACAGACATGTAACTGTCCTTTTTAATCCTGCATGGAAACAATGATGAACGTATCACCGTAAAGCCTGGACCTGTTGTTTTCTTCATTAAAAATAATTGACACTTCTATATCTATATTCTATTTATAGAAATGCATTTATTGTGTTCTTGGCTGCCGTTAATGTGAAAACAGGCAGATTTTAGAACCCCTGATCATCCAGTCCCAATATATAAATATTGGGTAGTAAAATCATACACAATATAAGTATGTTTATGTTAGCTTCTTACAAAACATTATTATAAATATATTTTATAAAATGGAATAAAACATTGATGGGCATTTATTGTAGACAGCAAACCTTCCTTTCTTAATAATTCAAACCAAGTTATCAATCCAAAAATGTTGATTTTTTTAAAGATTTCAAAAACATATTTGTTTGCTTCTCAAGAATATAAATAGATGAATGCAAAAAAGAAAGATTAAGATCATTCTGACCTTGGAATGGTAAAGATGTACAGGTAGTTTTACCTGGACCAGTATAGCCTGCCCATCGATCCGTCCATCCATCCATCCATCCATCCATCCATCCATCCATCCATCCATCCATCCATCCATCCATCCATCCATCCACTCACCCATCCATCCATCCACCCATTCATCCAGAACCATGTTTTTGGACCATGTTGGAGGAACTTTACACAGAAAGAATTAAGCTGGAATCACAAAGGGAACATTTCCTGTGCTTCCCCGATGGATGCACTCATTTTAATTGGGAATATACATTTTATTATTAGTTTAAATCTACCACCTGACTGGTAGTGATGTATGAACATTTTTATACTGAAAACAAAATATCTTTTTAATCTATTACACATAACTCTACACACCAGAAAATTGAACAAAGTAAAATGATTTTTGGGATTTAAACATATTTTACTGTCAGCTGCGTACTTTGTGTTTCAGACATGCATGAGGATGGAATGGAATGTTAGCTAGCTGTCTTTATTAGCGAGCTCAACGTTGACTCTGGACCTGGTTCGATGGAACGAGCGCCCTTGTTTTTGCTGAGGATGCTGGTGTTGACCCGGGAAAAGGTGCACGTGCTGCTCTGGTGGCCCTGTTGGAGTCTTCTGCTTCGGAGCTCCAGCTCGTCATAGCTCGACATCCTGACAAACGGGCACCAGCAAAACACCCGCTTGAACCCGGCCCGGAACCTGCAAATCAAATCGCTCTTTCTTGTATATGAAGAGCAGATGCGTGCGTCTTTTCAAGGCTGGACACTCACCTGCCATTGAGGCAGCAGTAGATGATGGGGTTGTACATGGTGGAGCTCATCGCCAGCCACAGCACGGACAGGTACACCTGCTGGATGTACTTCCACCTGCTCAACTGCTTGTTGAGACCCGTCACAATGAAGTAGACGTGATAGGGCAGCCAGCAGAGGGCAAAGGTCACCACGACGATGATCATCATCTTCACAACCTGCACAACAGGTGACAGTGTGTCTAATTGAACAGATACTGTACTTGTGTGGGTAATGTGATCTAATGTCACATAAACCTCTGTGGTTCTTCATGCTTCTCGTCTTATGTAAGCGCAATTGTTTTCTAAATTCAGGACACAAACAGGATCAGAAACCTCTATTGAGATTTTTATCTGAAACTGTTCTGAAGTGGCAGAAACTGGAACGTTCGCTGGGCTGGGAGAACGGGTGGGGTCAGGTGATAATCCCATGTGCGCTTTATTACTACTGGCTACAGTCCGAGCGTCAAAAGATTAGGTCTGATTTCATAACATTTTCGCAAATGTAATGAAAAATTCTGCGCCGCAATGCCGTCATCATAAAGAAAGCGGTGGGTACAGCACTCACTGAGATTCTCAATGCTTTTGGAGACTGCAGCTCTCCATGGGGGCTTTAGAGACTACAGCACTCCACGGGGGCTCTCGTCTGTTTTCTTTAGCGCTGATTATATTTCAATGAGTTTCCAACAGCTGAAGTACGGCCGGAGGGAAAGAAGTGGATGACACAACAAAGCAACAGGTTCCAGGAAGAACAAATGAAAGAGTGCTGCAGACCTCATCAAGGTGCTACTCAAAAACACCGAGGCTGAAAGGAGCTCACAGCTATTCACAGGCAGGCATTTTGTTGGTGCGATCCTTTGAATCCGGACTTCCTATTGTCCTGTCCCTTCAGTTCTTGGCATTTACAAATCCCACTCGTCTCGCATATGTTCAATTTTCGCCCGCAAGCTGCGTATCGGATGAATTTCCTCCGACAAAGACATCTATTAAAGGACGGAGACCTGCATTCAATATGTTTGTGCCACTTTCATGTCTTTAATTTCATTAATTTCCTTAATGTCTTTCATTGTCTTTGCAAATCCTCTGTAGAATACTTTGACAGGTGACTTCAGTGGTATACGTGATCAATATCAGTAATATTCCACAGTAATCTCTGGGCTATGGTGATAGAAGCTCAGTATGACAGCTGTGATGACTTTAATCCCTGTTTATCCTGACTCTCACTGTAGCTGCTGCACAGGGCGCTGGGTCGTCTGGCTGATGACGTCGGCCAGGATGAAGCACCTCTGGAAACACTTCCTTTTGGCCGCAGGATTACACCTCAGCTGAATAAGCAGAGGTCTAAGCTTTAAGTAGCAAAATATATTGAAAAAATGTTTTGATTTTGGGTTTAGCAGCTCGTGGCCCTGGAAACTGCATCAAAAGGTGAAGGTCGGGTTTCAGATTCGTCTCAATTTGCGATATTTGGCTTATCTTTTATTAAAATCACTTCTGGTTTTCTTCTTCTAACCCTAACCCCTAACCTTGTGATGCCATTTCTTTACTTATCAGTCATTTGCTGTAACAAAATGATGGAACAGTATCATCATCATAATCCACAACAATAATGATGAACAAAGACAGCGCTTACCTTTCTCTTTGCTCTGATCTGCCCGTGATAGTTGTTGGCTGAGTCTCCGGGGATCCCCCCTCCCCACAGGGTCAGGCCCACGATGGTGTAAGTGATGGCCATCACCAGTAAGGGCAACACATAAACCAGTATTGTCACTATGATGTGATACCTGCGCAAGAACCAAGGACGTGTCAGCACGACGGACAAAAGGGTACCAGATGGTTGCAAACCTACGAGAAATCTAAACTCTAAACTCTACATACATAAAATGATGACCGTGAAAGCAGAAATAAAAGCTCCTCACATGAACGGGTCGTCAGACATGCGGGGCCAAGCCACGTAGCAGATGGTCCTGCGGTGCAGAACTCGGGTGGTGGAGAAATAACAGAGAGGGAGCGCCAGAACCACGGCCAGGGTCCAGATACCGATGATGACTCCTGTGGTGGCCTTCGCCGACAGCCGAGGCTTCAGGGGATGGATGATGGCCACGTACCTGCGGGTTAGGGGGTCAGAGGTCACGCAGCACAACCTCTGCTGCATGGTCTACTAGATGATGCTCACAGATCAAGGTTTTAAACGTAGAAAATGAGAATTTAAGATAAGTTTTAAATAATGGAGAAGGCTTGAGTTAAATGGTGCCCTGTTTGCTAATAATGTGACAATAATCACGAGTCTGGTGCTAATGATCTAATCTGTCATTACCTGTCAATGGCGATGGCGGTCATAGAGTAGATGCTGGCAAACACCGCCGTGACCGGGAAAAAGTTGTGAAACTTGCAGTACACCTCGCCAAAGTACCACTCTCCGTGAGCCGCGTACACGAAGTTGATGAGCGTGTTGAACGCTGCCATGGACACGTCGGAGAACGCCAAGTTGAGCAGGAAGTAGTTAGTGACGGTGCGCATTCGCTTGTGCGCCAGAATGATCCAAATCACAATCAGGTTTCCAAAAACCGCCACCGCCAGCACCGTGCTGTAAGCCACCGACCACAGCACGATGCGCCACGCGGGCTGCACGAACTGGTTGTTCAGACTTCTGCTTTCCTCCCGATCGGATGACATCTCGTCGCCGAGGATCTCCTCCGGTGCTGCATACAGACTGCGTGGACCACTTTGGCACCTCGGATGCGCAACGACGCACTGGAGTGTTGACATGTGACCGCCGCGGTGGCGAAGCGCACACGCACGCACACACACACACACACACACAAACACAGATGGAGGTGGCAAAGGAACACTCATTCACTGGATCAGGTTTTAGCTGCTCTAATCAAACATTTTACCGTTTATCCTCGTAAATAAAATAAAATATCTAGTTAATGTTCAGTTAAATTAACTTTCCGTAATTGAATTCAAAATCTTTAAAAGGGTCTTATTAAGCATTACTCCGGGTTTAACTAGGTTAAGATTATTTTCACTATTAATTTAACATAGCATTGAGCCTCATTTTTATACAATCAAGTCATTTCAGTTAAAACTGAAATACTCTATTGAGAAATTATTCGTTTTATTGTACAAAAGGGAAAATGATTATAAGCTGTGACTATTAATTCAATTGCTTGATTTTTAGTGGTACATAAAAGTACATAAAAAGTGTAGGATATTCACTAACGGAGTTCAATTATGTAGTAAATGTATAGTTTGATTTTGTGTGCATATTAATCACATAACCCCAATGAACTGTAAATTGTCTGTCAATAAAAAAACTGTGAAATTTAGACACAACATACACGGGTAGAGGTGGGATTGACCTCTGATCACAGAGAGAAGCTGTGCAACGTGCTTGGGACCCTCTCCACATTTCCTGCTTCCGACTGAAGAAGAACTGATGCCCAATATGGTAAAACTAGTGAAGGAAATGTAAACCCTATATGCTGGAATGTACAGATGTAGACGTATATTGTGTGTGAAGGGTTTTAAAGCCTTTGTCTTCCTTTAGTTCCAGAATTTGATGATTGATCAGTCTATCTCCATCTGTAAAGATGCCAAAATGGAAGATTTTTGCAGTTGGCTTGGACATTCTCTCACTTTTAGAGAAATGTTTCTCAAACTGAGCATTTAAATACCTACAAAAAAAATGCACAAGGTTAGGAAGTGTGTTTTCCCTCAGCCAAACCTCCTTACCTGGGGGTCGTCTGCTTCAGGGCCACTCCTCGTCTCAAATGTCACCGTTCAGAGCGCAACGCATAGAAAAGGTCACGGGCTATTAAACGGCAGCTGATAACACTGCCGGCTGCATTTCAATTCAGATTTTCTCCGCTCTGTATGAATAATTCAGATGCCTTTTAATCAAAATAGGGAAGCAACAGCGGGTGAGATGAGTCGTCTGTCGGATAAGTGTGTGCCAGCAGGCAGTCCAATCAGTCATCAATGCCATCATCATACCAGTTGTTTAATGAAACTACAAGATTATCAATTATTATCATTATTATTATTGCACGTGTTTTGCTTTGTTTTGGTTGTTTGGGGATTATGATCCTGATTATGGGATTGTGGCACTGTTTTTCTACTAAAATGTCTTGCAAACATTGATGATCTGCAGGAAGAAAGTGGAGATCACCAGGAGTAACCATGATGCAGTGAAGAGAGGAGGGATGTTTACAGCACAGGCTCATTGAGCAGGCTGCAGGGGTGCAGCGTTAACAGGTCCTGCAGGGCAGGTGTCAGCAGGAGGGACCCGGGAGCCACACCCAGTGAAACACTCAAGATAAATGTGTGGAAAGAACAAACAAGACCAAACAAACAGTTTATCTGCAGGAGAGCAGCAGTCCTGTTTATCTCGAGGGGTTTAACAACAGACAAACTGAAATTTCTGTTGTTTCAAGTTCTTACAGCGACGTTTAAAACCAGGTGCCTTTGTCACATGTTCACGTGCACATGCGTGCACTCCACACCTCGACTAACACCCAAGGCAGCAGAAACATCAGCATAAATGAGGAGGAATCACACTAAACGCACGTTGTCAGAGCGCCGCAGGTCGAAAAGCTGAGGGAAACAGATCCGATCCGGAGAGAAGGATCAAACCAACTGAGACAGCCAGAGGGGTCACAAGCATGTGGAAGTGAGAGGAAGCAGATTATCACCCAGTAGGATTACATGTCTAAATGGAGAGAGAAAGAAAGAGAGAAACCAGAGATACCAGAGAGGAAAGACGTGAGGTAAATAACATTTTAAAGAGCCAATCTGAAACGTTTATTCTTCTAATAATAACTTTTTACACTAATAACTCACTTAAGCATAAGAGATTTATATGTGCCCCCCCCTCTATGGGTGCTACAATATCTGTATCCTGTATTGTGGTTGTGGTGGGCGGGGCTTAGTCCTGAAGTGGGTGGGGCACAAAGCAAGTAGGAGAAGTCTGATTTTATAAAGCTTTTAAAAGAACAAAAATATGTCCCTGAATTGAGTTTCTAAATGATGTTTCACATCCCAACAGTGAGGCCCAGCACAGGCTTACGAGTTATGTTAGATTCCTTTTAAATGACGTCCTTCAGTTTCTGTTTCTGTGTCTGGTTGTTACATGTAATCCAAAAATGCTGTTACACCTCACGGACACGTGATGCTGGCACACACACACACGGAGCGAGTTCCAGCTGCGTGACAGCGTGTCCAGCTTTCTGAAATATGAGCTGAAATACACGAGGAGGAGGCGGAGCAGGCCAGGGGAAAAAGGAAGCAATACAGTGAAGTAGGAGGGCTCAAAGCTGTAAATATAATAGTGCAGGGACACACAAGCTAACACATGTCTCCGACCTAAAAGTTGTCCATGTTGAAGCTCTTGGATTTTGGCAACTGGCGACCTCTGGAAGAGCTGAAAGGTTGCCGAGCAGGCCGGACGACAGTCTGAAAGGTAGGGCAGCTGATAACACCGAGTCTGCATATGCATTCAATGCAAATTGTCCATCTGCTTGTACATTCTGGGCTGATTTTGTAACTTCACTGGACTTTGTCCTGTTTGTTCACGTAAAACCCGAAGCAGCAGGCGCCCACAGTCAGCTGGCTGTAAACACCTTCAAGAAATATCCTGTTTCACCTTTTTTTGGTTCTTTCTATGGATATTATAAATCCATGAAAATTCTCTATGAACTGTGGATGCCTGACATGTACGGAAGGATTATACTATTAGGGAAAAAGCAGATTTACTGACACCAGCACATTATTTTGGTGTACACTGCACATGCAAACTGATATTTAGTTTATTAAAGCAGCCTTAATGGAATGCTTTGTAGAAGCTGTTACCATATTCCACTTGTGGTCCAGCGTTATTCGACACAGTTTCACATTAAGAGCAGAGTTTGAAACATCATCCCAAGAACAAAGGCAGAAGTGTTCATGTGAAACCAATTCATCGTGTTATCAAACTTTGGCTTCAGAAAGTGAAGATGGGGAGGAGTTACTGAGGATATTCCTCGTTTGCTAAAACAACCTTTCCCGTTGGAAAGTTGGACCTCGCAGATGCCGCCGCCTCGGACAGCAGATGTGTGACTCCCTGCTGCGGACTGTGCGGGACGGAGCACATTTCAGGCCTTTTCCAGAACGCAGGAACGTCCTCCTCAGCCATTTGATGCATTAGGAGGCAGCTCTGGTCAAATATTGACACAGAAAAATGGTTTCCAACTGATCAAAAACACCACTGGTTTATCCTCAACCCACTTGGTGACTGCCTGGGTTACTTTTTAATTGACCTGCTGACTCCCCCCCCCTTCCCCCCCAACAGATGGAGCATGTCTTTTTCCCACCGCTGTCTCGTGTGGCCGTTTGCGGGGGCACCCACGGGAATGAGATGTCCGGCGTGTACATGCTGAGAGAGCTGAAAAAGCGGCATATTGAGCAGGATGGACCAGTTTCCCTAATTACTGTTCTTTCCAACCCCCGGGCCGTGGAATCCTGCAGGAGATACATCGACAAAGACCTGAACCGCTGTTTCACGAGTCAAATGCTTAGGCAAGTTGAAAAAAACCTGTAAGAAAACACTCATGAAAGGAGGACACGATCCATGACAAAAGTGTACTGACTCCCCTGCTTTCCAGCGGCCCCCTGACCGACGACACACCCTACGAGCTCAAGCGCGCGCACGAGCTCAATGCTCAGCTGGGACCCAAAGGGAGCCAAGAGGCCGTGGACCTGCTGTGCGACATTCACAACACCACCTCCAACATGGGTCTGTGCCTGATCTTGTACTCCGCAGACTGGATCCCTCTCCACATTTTAAAGCACATACAGGTAATCATGGTGTTTGCTGCGTTCCCACCAGGCTGGAGTCACCCACCAGCAGACACCCTGTCTCACACATTACATATTAATGAAACAAAATGCTTTGGGCCAAGCCTTGTTTGCATCTCCTCTAAACTCTGATCACCTCTGGGCACTTAGAGTCGATGTGGTTGTGACAGTCACGAAAGAATCTGCCACGTTCTAAATTCGGAGTCATTTGTTTTCAGAGCAAGATGACGTCCACACCTGTCCGGGCGATCTTTATCGATTTGCCAGCCTCGGAAAGCTATTCGCTGGAGTCTGTGGGGAAGCACGGGTTGAGTAAGCGTCTCGCGTCCCAACTTGAATGCGTTTCGGGAGGCTGCTTTTTAACCGTGGGGGGGCATCTCACTCTGCAGCCTTAGAAGTCGGCCCTCAGCCCAACGGCGTCCTCAGGGCGGACATCTACAACCTGGTGAAAGAGGCTGTGGAGCTCACGTTTGAATTTGTCCAGAAGTTCAACGCAGGTGAGTAAGATGCCAAAGAGGAGTTAAAAGTGCAGCAAAGCCCCCCTCAGGGCACAGCAGACTGATGTTGAACAGTACTGCTTTTAACACCACGGCCAGAGGACTGCAGATGAAAACTAGCCTTTTGGCTAATTCTGTTTGTTTTTTTAACCATGTGAAATCATGTGTTTTATGAAATTGTATTGTCCCCTTTCAAATAAGCAAAGATAAAGATAGGTTGGAATTTTAGCTTAGGTTAAAAACTCTTACTTTTCATGATTTAAAGAGCTCTGTACAAGGTAAAGAAAATAAGGGTAGAATCAAACAAATCAGCTTTGCTTCCCCGCCCCCCCAGCTTAGATACTCCAGCCAGCATTTGTTAATCCTCACCAATTTTGACCTGCTCACCTCTTTAAACCCTTTGAACAGTCCTTTGTCCTGCAGGAACTTGCCCAACACTCAGCCTTCTGGCCGATGATTGACTAAATCCACCTCATTGGTGATTCCGTTTTCTCTGTTTAGCATCGCTCACGTGTCCTTTACTAACAGGTCACACGTTTGAAGGGGGTGAAGTGGAAGCATACACGATGGAAGACAGTGTGGACTATCCCCGGGACCCCACAACTGGAGAGATCACCGCATCCGTTCACTCCGAGCTGCAGGTACGACATGATCGTCAGCGAGCGTTGGCGCGTTGGTCGCCTGGCCTCATATTTCACTCTCCTCTCCTTCAGGATAAGGACTTCAAGCTCCTCAAACCAGGCGATCCCATATTCAAGAGGTTTTCCGGGGAAACGGTGACCTACAAGGGAGAAGAGCTCTACCCGTTCTTCATCAATGAATGTGCATACTACGAGAAGAAGATTGCTTTTGTCTTAGGGGAGAAGGTCAAGCTGACCTTGCCGCCCATAAGCGTGCAAAAGGACTGAAACGGTGAAGATGGGAGATTAAATATTCACAAATAAGAGCGGAGGTTACAGAGTAGATTAGAACCACTGATCAAGTGTTCAGTTTGTGATAAGCTGACCTCCAGGAACAGCTCTGCAACAACGCTACCTCGACATTTCTCACTTTTACACACATGAATTGTTGAGCCATTGTTATTTTTTTTTAAAAACAAATGTACAAGCAATTTAAATCTATTCAGCAGATGCTAAATGCTAAAACAACCTTTTCCTCCGCTGCAAAGACACGTTGGAAAGTTGGACCTCGCAGATGCCGCCGTAGATGTATACAGATCCTGGGTCTGCAGATGACTAGCCTTTGGTTCAGGATTAGCTTGTTTGTTCAGCTCATTGATTCATTGGTCACACGTGTTGTATAAATAAAGCTGAATTAATACATTTAAATTTGAAAAAACACAGAAAAGCAGTTAAGTAGGCAAATTCTGTTTTAATCAGAATTTCTCTCTTTAAAAAACTGCAGTGTTTAAAATAAAAGAGGCCAGAGTGTTTGAAAAAAAAAAAAAGGCATATATTCTTGTGAAAAATACACTGGAGAATATCAGTAAACGTCTTAACACACATGGACGACATGTTCATCATCTTTAGAAATCAGAAGTCTTGGTTCTGACATGCTGAGCTCCAGTGGAACCCAACCAGGTCAGAGCTACGTCGATTGACCTAATTACACACAAAAAAGGAGTGTTTCATTTCTGCGTGATTGGCGTTCAGTCAACAGGCGCCACAGTCATAACAACAACAACCACAGGTGGTGAAAGAAACAGCGTGAAGGCATGCGCGGCTAAAGTTCCAGATTTTGGATTACGCAAACATTAAGGCCAACACAAACTTCCTACGAAGAAAACACGACTGGAGTATTTTACACATGCTTTAACAGAAATGTTTCAGGCTCCAGCAACTGCTGGCGACAACATTTGTGACGCTGATGGCAACCGAGAAGAAGGCGTTTAAAAGTAGGACAGAGAAACAAACAAACACGGCGGCAACAGGAAGAACACGCTAAAACAGCAGTCGATTATTAGGTACAGTTATTAGATACGTTAAATAAATGAGCACCCATATGTGTGATAAGCCTTAAAACTCAGATCAGAAACGATATTTACATTGAATTTAACCGGTACACTGCATCAAGGGGAGTGGCGACAGTCTCTTTAGGCTACTCTGTATGCCATCACGCGCGTGTAGCTTTTGCTGTGACTCCGTGCCGCCCACAGGAATAAGGCAGCTGCCATCATTTGCAGAGGAAAGGAGATAAGTGCGAGGTAAAGGGACCAGCCCATTGTGCTCTCCACCCCAGTTGGCGGTGGCAAAAACTGGTGGAGTAAATCCACGCCGGCGAGGAAACAGCAGACGGTTCCCAGAGAGCATAAACCTGTTGTGTACAGGTGAAGCACGAAAAATTTATTCCACAAAATAACTGAGTGGCTTTCAGGTACAACCTACAGAATCTTAAATCAGAAACATTTTTATTGCAGGCCCTGTTTACGCAGCGGTTTCAGAATTTCTGCTGCTAGTCTGTGGCTCTCTTGAACTATAATCATGAATAGCATAAGCCACCTTTCCCCTTTCTTTTCTGTATACACGCATCCTCTTACCTGCCAGCAGATGCAGCACCCCCGCACCTAAGGTCGGTGTGAAGCTACGACACAGGCAGGCACAGAGCCCAACCAGCCCGCTGAGGAAAACCAAAGCCAGGGACACCAGGGGCAGGAGAAACTGACACCTCCACAAGTCTGCAGAGGGGGGGATCATTGCACTCTATGGATAAACTGTACACACTCATTCCAGGAAAGTAGTACGCTTCAAAGCAGTATTGATATTCAGTGCAATGAAACCTACATGTTCTGAGCAGTTCCTCTTCACTGTCGGGGTCTCCGGGGGCCTTGTATTTAGGATAAAACTGCTGCTGGAGTGTGAAGCTCACACAGTCCATCTTCAGATCTACAGCCACAAATGCAAACTGCCATCACCACACTATAAGGGTGCTTCAAGAAAACAACTGAAAAGCCAAATCATTCATAGGATTTTCAATTGAGGTTGCTAAATGGTTTAAGAAGTAGTGAAGGACATACCTGGCACCAGGATGCACCTCCACCACAGTCCCAGGGTACCATTGAGATGGAACATGGCTTCAACGTAGGTCTTTTCACTGAAGTCTCCATTGATGAACTCCTCTTTGAGCTTAGAAGCGTTGCTGACCTCGTGTGTAACTGGGCTGTTGTACTGGTACCAGTGCTGGGTTCCGACCGCCACAGACAGGTACACACTGGCCAGAAGACTCAGGACAGAGCCAATAACCAACGCTGTAGCATATCGATTGTCTACCATGGTCGAGATTAATTTAGCCCCAATCTTTAAAAACACAAATAACTTGCGGTTTGAAGATTTAAAAAGTATTTTGCTCTAAAATAGAAGTGTCAACTGGACAAGTAAAAATTCTATTTCCATTTGTTGTTTTGGCATCTTTCCCAGCATCGGATTTTATGGAATCAAGATGCCATAAAGCTGCATTTTGATTCTTGCTGCACAAACAAAGGATGCAACAATCTGCCAAACAAATGACAAAAGTAACAGCTGATTAGCATTGACACAGCTAGCTAAAACAGTCTTCGCCTGCTTAAATGAGAAACACGCTAAACTACTAAACAAATTATTCTTTTTGTGAGTATTTCACTTCAAACGTGTCTTAATATCATGAGGTCACGCGTTTTTATATTCGACATCATAACGAAACGATACACCTTCCGTGTTCTGAGCGTTTTTCGTCTGAATTTTCAAGCCTCCATTTTCTTTTTCTTCTTCTACGGTGTCTAGAACCCAGGAGAATACCGCCACCTGCTGGACAGGAGTGCAACTGGTTTGAGCAATATGTGGCCCTTCTGCGCTCTCACACACACGCACGCACACACACACTTCCAAACCTACTATTGTGCTTCTTTTAGTGTTTAAAAAAACACTATCCTGACCCTCATTTCTATTTCTTTAGTTAAATTGAATTCTTGAATCCCTTACTCCCAGAGAGTTCATTTTTCTCTGTGCCCTGTGTGACCTACACTCATCTTCCTTTCACATGTTCCCACCTGCCACTTCCCTGCTAGTTTAAGCAACTTCTCTACCAGTTTACCATGGTCTTCACCTCATTCTCACAACTTCCTCTCTACGGTGTCCCATCATATCACGTAATCATATAATAAATAATTGAGTGGAGCCTAGGTGTAGTTTCTTCCTGGGTTTTTCCAAGTTGAATTAATTTGACAAGTGATCATCCTTTCCATTAATACTATTGGTAGTAGGTTGTGAGGGATCCTTAATGGGTCTTGTCACAGGAATCTCCGCAGCCTTGAATATCAGACTGAATTACAATATTGAATTACAAAACTTAAAATTATATTTAAAAAGAGAGAGACGGGTATCAAGTACACACAACCAGTGCTGGTGTGGATGGGAATATCGACAAGAGCTGCAAACAGTTTTTTTGCAGCAGTGCGTTCCAGCATTCACAACAGATCCTCTTTATGGAAGAGTCTCCGGGCCTGTTTGTAATCCAACTGGAGCGTTGCGTTCAGCAAGGGGGAAGCTGTGAACTCCACATAGCATGAGCTGCAGGGAGCCCCCTCCAGCTCCAGAACAGTCACATTGTTGGGCCCAGCTGTGCTGAGGATGTTTGCGGGGACAAAAAGTGTCACCTGAGGGCCTCGGGCCGGCCAGTAACGACCCACATTGAAACCATTGATCCAAACTTGTCCCTGGAAAAAGAAACATACAGATTTGCAACATTTCTTAAATGTTACCACATTAAATGCACTTCTGAATGTCTTATATGGGCAACGTGCCTTCCTCCATTTGGGTAGTTTAACGTAGGTGTCCTGAGGGAGATCTGGGATGCCATCAGGAATGACGAAGCTTCCCTGGTAGAAGGTGGGTAGAGAGATATCAGCAGGCTGGGGGGCTTGTGGAGCTTTTGTCCCATCCAACAGGCCCTGACTGACCACCTCATCGATACTGAGACTGAACATGGTCCAGCCTGAGAGAGTGTCGTTCCCCAGTGTCAGGTTGGTCACCAGCCCCTGTGCAGCAGATTGTATCCGTGAGTGATACAGGATTAAAAATAATTAAAAAAAAAAAAAATAGGCCGGAACTCTGTAAACACGCTTCATTTTAAAACTAAATCTAACTTTAACCTTAAAGTCATTGATGTCTTTTCCATAATTGATTCGACCCATATTCTCCACCAGTATGTCCAGCTGGCTGCCAACTTTTCCAGTTACATTGATGGTTATTCCATTGTTCCTTTCAAGAATTCCAACAGTCACCTATAGAGGGAAAAAAATCAGGGGGCTAATTTAGCTTTGATATTAGATAAAAATGGAAAATGTCTCTTCCACGCACATATCATTTAGAACCCATCATGTGTCGGGGCGAACCACCGTCAATGATCGGACTCACCCCGTCCACGGACACATAGGCTCGATCGTGCACGCCATTCAGGGGGGACGACAGTGGCGTCGGTCTGCTGCAGTCAGCAGGCAGAGAAGTTCTGTAGAGAACGTAACCAAACACCTGCAGAACCACCGGGTTGTAAAAAAAGATCAGCTGTAAAACTTGGTGAAAGGCAGAAAGTAATATTGCAGATGTTTATTTTTCCAATAGATGATAAAAATATTGATTGACACCTGGTTGAGTTCAAGGAAAGTCTTTGGATATGTGCTTTTCACAGGGCCGGAGAAGGCGAGGATATCTAAAGCCTCAAATATCGTCTGAAGCTGCAGTGACAAAGGGCGGCTTTTATGAAACAATGCATTTTAAAATAGCAAAATCCCGATAAATTGATTTAAAGCACCAAAACAAACCTTCTTCATCGCGACACGCCCATATGCATACTTTGGCGTTGTGGGTAGGATCGGGCCTTTGGGGATCTTACGGTACTTTAGGGAAAAAGAAAACAGGAAAAGAAAATTGCATTTCCAGCTCAACAGTAAGCGTATAAAAATAATAATATTAAAGCCTTTTTTTCTGCCAGGCTAATCTTACCATTCTGATAACATTTCGGATGGCAAAGTATTTGTCTGTGAGGTCTCCTGCTTCTGTGAGCGGGGCGTCATAGTCGTAACTGGTGGGCTGCGGGCTGTAAGGTGCGTTGGCACCTGAGGTATCCGAGAAAATAGGAGAAATAACGAACTGATTTTCCAGAGTAATGATATCTCATACTAGTCGAGGAGTACTCACCATTCCAGTAACCAAAGTTGGTTCCTCCTATGAACATGTACCTGCGAGAAGTCACATGACACTGAATGGCGGCAAAAGTAAAGCAGTTTTGCCAAGCAAAAAGGGTTCAAAACAGGTCAGTACATCTTGAATTAAGATTACATCTTCCACCCAGCAACGTTAGATTATTTGTGTTTCGTAGTGTTTCACCCTTTTTGAACGGTTGTCATTGCGTCACAATACCACTAGATGTCGCTGTTTCTATTGAAAACACAAAATTTAACCACAATATTTATGCACAGGAAGTTGTTGACACATTTACGCATCTTCGACGCTTGAAATCATATGCTGATACCAATTAGTATTAATATTGGGTAAAAAGAGGCTATGGCTTCATAATGGGTAGTGCAACATTGCTATAAACTGTATTTGATGCTATTGTTGGATCAGAAATGGGTTTAGTTCTTCCCCGTATTCTCTCTCTCACTTATCAAACAATTTCTGATGGCTTTAACTCACATGTTGACATTTGCTCCCACAGCCAGCATCTCGTTAAGCGACTTTGTCACGGCGATAGATGGCACAACAGAGTGAGGTGACCCCCAGTGGTCCAGCCAGCCTGTGTAAAACTCAGAGTTCACCTGTGAATATGACACAAGCAACTCAGATCAAAATAATATATAAAAAGGGGTCAAATGTACCAATCTGGGCACCTACCAAAGGCCCCCGAGGTTCAGCGTGTCTCTGGGCTTCGAAGGCGGCCGTCACATTCGACCCTAAAAGAGTCAAAAAAGGAAAATCAGACATTTCTTCGGATTCCTGGAGTAAAGAATCAAAAGACCATAAACCGAGACCACCATATATAGATTTCTACACTGAGACACAGCATGTTGCTAGGCAACACTCACCTGGCCCAAAGTCAACAGTGGCGTAGAGTCCCTGCATCGCGCCACACTTGAGGTAGCCAGTTCCGGCTCCATCGGTGGTGAACAGCACCACCTCGTTACCAAGGTGAGAACGGAACAGCTTGGCCAGGTGACGCAGGTAGTTGTAGTCACACGCGAAGTAACTCCCATATTCGTTCTCCACCTACGAGCCAGGAAGAGCAGGAAAAGCGAGTTATTTCCAGGTGTTGTAACGCCGCAGGAAGAGGAATTCCAGAGTCACCTGCACAGTGATGATGGGACCACCGTTTTGGTACAGGTAAGGTTTGATCATGGGCAGTATTTTGCCCATCCACTTGTCCACTGCTGCGATGTAATCTGAAAGCGAAACCACACGTGACAGTCATGCTGCCTCAGTTAAACTGACCATCCCGTACTTCCTCTTTGAGTCCGACCTGGATCAGAAGACCGCAGGACGATGTCTTTCTTCTGGAGAAGCCAGGCCGGCAGCCCACCCTGTTGACACCATCAACAAGAACAGAGGGTATTGAATTTAACTTAAATGACACCTTAGAATCAACCAATGAGCAAACCTGTTTGGATTAGCGAGCACCCCCTGGGACGAGAGTGTCTGACACATTTAGCAGCTCGCAACAACTTTTAGCATCTTTTATCACGACAGCAACAGTGGGTCCGACCGCGGGACCACCAGAAACCAGCCCGATTTAGGTAAATTATCCTTAAAATTGAGGTGTGGTATGAACACAGGATTACCAGGGTTTGATCTGATAATTGTTTAACAAGTTAAATAAATTCCTGGTAATTTATTACCAGGAATAATTTAGCAATTCCACGTGACAGCGACATGTAAATCTGGGAGGAACCTCTGCCTTTCCGAGGAGTTTCAAAGTCATGTCCATTATCCAAGTGCGTTAAAGGGGTGGATAAAAATGGAAAAGGAACAGTTACAAGCATCACGTGGTAGGAAAATGAGAAGTAAAACTGAAGAGGGAAGCAGCAGCATGAGCAGGGCCAGCGGTACTCACCATGTCCCACTCTGCACAGATGTACGGCCCAGGACGAAGGATGGCCAATAAACCAATGTCGTTGGTCAGCTGGAGGAAATACTGTATGTCCCTGTCCCCACTGAAGTTATACAGGCCTGGAGACTCTTCGTGGTAGTTCCAGGGGATGTACCTTCAGAGTACAACCAGTATCAGACTAATGAATGCAAGTTTGATTATACCTCTGTTGATCTGTAAAAGAAAAAAATTCTCCAAAAATTCACAGCAACAATCTTCAAATGTTTCATTTTCTGTGATGGAAGACATCAGACTGCAGACAAAACTATGAAGGGAACGACGTGAACTTACAACTGGACGGCATTCAGTCCCGCCATGTACATCTTCATGAGCCGATCCTTCCAGTAAACTCGGGGGATCCGGCTGTAATGGATGCTTCCTGAGATGTAACGAAACCTTTCCCCATCTTTCCGAAAGCAGTCGTTCTCGTAATCCACGCTGAATGAGCGGGAGGCTGCGAGCTGGAGGGCACAAAGGCATAATTGGCAGCTGAAATTCCCAGTTCATCCCCTCCCGAGCAGTGCAGTTTGGTTTTAATGGTTCAGGTGTGACATGTCAGCTGACCTGAGCATGTTGTGTCAGATAGAGGTAAGATCTTAAGCCCGAGTCCGAGCCCGACCCAACCCGAAATTCGGGTCGGGCTTAAAATGCGTAAAATGTCAATCATTACGTTCGGGTCGGGTCGGGCCGGGCTTCTCTCTCGCTGACTTTTTTTTAATAAATATTTGTTTATAAAAATATACACTAAAACGATGTGTGGATACTAAACTAAGGAATACTTATTATAAATAAATAATTTGGATAAAACAGAGAAGGCGCTGTATGCTAATTGCTATTTAACTACTAAACAGAGCCAGACCATGCCGTGCGCACGTGAACGCCGCGGTCCCGCCCTCTTTTTAATTTTCCATCCATCCATCTGAGGGTTTATTTATTTCCCTTATTTCACAGGAATAACACGCACTTTACACCGAGGTGACCGCTCTGGACCACCTACCTCAGCGGGTCTGACTTCTCAAACAGCAGCTGGTCCAGAAACATGTATGAATGGATTCATCCGTGCGCGCAGATTTTTCAAGTCTGTTTGTTTCCGCCTTTAGTAACGAAGACTATAGTGAACCTGCTACGCCCTGGAGGCTTTACCCCAGATGCCGTTCCTCGCGATCTACAATTCCTCCTCCTGAATCCTCACAAATAAAATATAAAATTTCGGGTTTGTTTCGGGCTCAGGCCAGCAAATCAAGTTAATTGATCGGGCTCGGGCCGGGTCGGGCTTTAATACCCGCGGGCCTGGGTCGGGTCGGGCTGGATTTTTTAGGCCCGATCTTACCTCTAGTGTCAGAGGAATATTGGTTGTTTGATCGGGTTTGATCTTGGATTTTCTGAATTTGTGAAATAAAGCAGCGGTTGGGGACATCCATGTTTTGAAGCAGAGTTTGGAAAAACCGGTCTACCTGGAATCCCAACTAAACTTTTAATGAAAATAAAAGAAATACAAACTCATTCGGAACGCAAATGTAATCAAAAGCTCAGACATTAAGTAATCAGAAATTGACACACAGGCGTACAATGGGCCAACGAACGCTAAAGAAAACACTCAAAATCTTATCAGAGATCTGGGACTCTTGATTGTCAGTACTAGTCTGATGTACTTACAGAACGTCCAAACAGCAGCAACACCAACGCAAATCTAAGCGGGCCCATCATGAGACGTCAGGGCCGATGTTGTTTCAGTCGGGGAGTGGAACTAATGAACTTTTCACACAGGTTTCTTCTTAACCTTTCCCAGCCACATTACTCGCGTCCCTGGGTGTTGTGATAGCTTGACCAGCATGAGTTACGGAAGGGACAGTCACGTGATGCTCTATGGAGTCATGTGAGAACTTGATTTCTTCACAAGATGGGCGTGTTGCATTTTTATATATATTTTGTAGATTTTTTTAAATATTTTACTTCATCCATATATCTGTTTCTTCCTTTCAAATATTATCTCATTACAATATCAACACAATAATTTGAAGTATAATGAAATTAAATGGGAGCGGGACTTACTTGCAGTACATACCTCCTGCCGATAGGCGGTGATCGCGTGCGCGCTGTTGTTTACTTTTAAGCGGAAATCCATCTTTCTTTGCTCCGGCGTTGGCCACACGCTGTTGTTTACTTTTATGCGGAAATCCATCTTTCTTTGCTCCGGCGTTGGCCACACGTGTTTATCTAGAGTAATGTGGCACAGTAAAATACAGTAAAAGATGTCGAAAAGGCAGAAAGTTTTGTCAGAAGTAGATGGTTCGGAAATGGAAGTTCAGACCACTAGAGTGACCCGCAGCGGCCGCATATCGCGTCCCCCACCTGAGAGGGGGAACACCGAGACCCCGAAGAGAACCACGCGGAGAACGAGGAAATCTGTCGTCCAGGAGCTAACAGCGGCGGACGAGAAAAATGGGGAGCAGACCCCCGAGGGTTTACTGGACAGGGAGGCGGAAGTGTCAGCCCACCCGGGGCCGTTTGCCGTGTCGGAGGCTGCAGCAGAAAGCACGACGGACCGTAACGGGAACGGGGCGATGGATCTGCCGGGAACCACAACGACAGAAACGGCTCCCAGCAGTGTCGAGTCTGTCCCAAAGAAAAAGTCTCTGTTGGCTCCAAGTAGAACGCAGAAAACGGTCATTCCGCTGGGAAAACCAAAATCGGGGAGAGTTTGGAAAGACCGTAATAAGAAGAGGTCAGGAGGTCACCCGTTTGTGTTCCTAAAACCGGAGCATTTAAGATTAAAATCTTAGTCTGTTTTTCACTTAGATTACGAACACTTGCACTCAGTTTATGGAACTGCTTCACTTTCTATATCTAGCTTATTAAATTAAACATGTTTAAATATGTGGCAAGGCATCAGAGGCATACTCAGCCTGGACAGGTACACAGCAATGTAAACATGACATTCACAGCACGTTTATGTTGTATTGAACACCCTAAAAGCCAAAGCAAACCTGCAAATTAATTAAGGACTAATGCAAATTCTAAAATGAAACAATAGTCTGCGTTTGCTGTTAAACACCTCACACAAAAGTCAGACACATGGAGGGAAAGTTACATACAGAAGGCCGGATCTATGTGGCGTGTATGTAATGTATCATTTATCATCTGTTTACTTTTTAAGGTTCTCTTCAGTGGTGAGAGACAAACAGCTGTGCACATCATGGGAAAAGAAGATGCAGGCCAAGCAGGAGAAGTTGCTGGTCAAACAGTATTCCTTGCAACTTAAAGAGGAAAAAGCCAAGCAGAAAGAGGTGGGCTGGTGCTGTTATCCTGCTGTATATGCAGCTCTATACATTTCTGATCCTCCTTTAATCTTTGTCTGGTCTTATAGGACAAGAGGAAAAGGAGAGAAGAAAACCTGAAGCGTAGAGCAGAGAATGAACGCAAAGCTGAGATTGTGCAAGTGGTACGTAAACGCCTCTAAATGGCTCAGCCTACACTGAACACCACCTGAATTGATACATCCTTATGCATATAGTAACTCAAACTAAGGACGGATGTATATTTGCTCCCCTGTTACTATATTGAATCATCAAAGTCAAATTTTAATGTAGGCTTTGCTCCAAAAGGTGGTTCTGGGATCTATTCTGGGAAATATGTATAAAGTAGACATAAGTTTATGTCCCAAGCATGTTTTATGTGAGCCCTGTCCATATGTTTCACAGATCAAGAACACGGCAAAGATCAAAAGGATGAAGAAGAAACACCTGAGGAAAATCGAGAAGAGAGACACGCTGGCTCTGATGCAGAACTCAACGACGCAGAATGCAAAACCCAAAGCCCGAAAAAAGTAACAAGGTTGGGCAGGATTTCAACCAAACAGGGATGATAAATGCATCCTTTTGCCCTCCTGTTTGACAGCTGATGAGTGAAAGCCAAAACTGTATCAACCCAGGAAATAATCACAGTTTTTGGATGCAAATAAATGTTAACAAGGTATTGAAGTACAGAAATCTGGATGTTTGGCTCATTTTTCACTGAAATAAGCATAAGTAAACACCAAAATAGGTTCAATCCATCATTGCATTGAAGGAATATTGGACACATTAATGTGTGTCCCTACAGGGGAGATGATTAAAACAATGAGTGACCAAGGCCACGAGACATTAACGCAGAGACACATCCTGGTCCTGGTTACAGTAGATCACTGCTGATGTGAATTTCCCATCGAAGAAAGAACTAACTAAAAACAGCAAGAGGCACACCTGCCTATACAGTATATTGGCAGAATTGGGTCACCTAACCTGTCACATGTACTTATTTAAACAACCAAATGTGTACATAAAACCAGTGGACTGAGAGGTTACAGAGAATACATTTACAAAGAAACACGTGGCTGAACATCAGATGAAAACACTTGTATAACTTGGGAATGGCAATATTTCCTGTTATTTGGAGGCTTCAAACATTCCCTCATCAATCCCGCATTAATCTAAACTCAATTTGCAGTTTTCAATCAAATCCTGGACAATGATAGTGATTATTTAGCGAGAACTGTATGATTTTAATATTACAAAGCGATAATAAAATCAAGTTCTCACCTCCAACAGAAAGTTTCATCCGCTTATATTCGAGACAAGCATTTCACAGATGATCCACTAGAGGGCGTCAAGGATAACGTTTCTATCACAAGATTCAGGAAAATTAATTGTAATGTTTATTAATTTACACACACACATATATACATACATATATACACACACATATATACACACACACACATATACCGGTATATACACACACACAAACACACACACACACTATATATATACATTTAAAATATATATAGCATTTTTTTTACTTTGGTCGACCTATAGGGTGACTTTATTTTAAATCATAATAAATTTAAACAAGTGTGTGTGGTCTTTATTTGCAGCTTGGTGACAACATGAACTTGGAACTTCAAAGTCTTTTTCTTCTTGACACTGTTGCCGACAAGTGACTTAGTGACGCACAGATTGACAGAATGTTCATCATAAGCACTCCAGGACATTGCCTGCAGGTTAATGATGGCTTGGAGGTGAGATGTGAAAGCATGAGAATAAAAAAACAGATGTAGGAATTCCACCACCACCGCCATCATAATCAAATACAGAAAAACACGTGACACAAAAAATTCAATAGCGTTTGTCACTGAACAGTGAATCAAAATGCTGTTAGAAGGGGCCCAATCTTGATATGTGGGAACACCTTTGTGGTTACACACTGAACACAAGAAATACCTGTTTTATACACACACACACACACACACACACACACACACACATATCTATACATTATACATATACACATGTGTGTATTTTTCTGGATTAAATTACAAATAATCCCCGTGTTGATTTCATGATTTTTTCTTGGTTTGTGCAGGAATTACTTTGACTTTTCGGGGAACATATGTTGTATTTTTTTCCTAAAAAAGGGAACAGCCCGGAATGGTTCATTTGTCTGTTGTGATGTGATGCGATGAGCGTGTTTGGCCATATTTGCCATGTATACTGAAACCTAAATGTCCCCACAAATAAATCTGTCATTTCATTTCCCAGCTTTCTAAAAAAACCCAAAAAACCCAAAAACTAATGGACAAACGGTCAAAACCAATAACATTCTCGACTGGGAAAAAACACAAAGTCAGTGGTGGAATTTTAACAGGAAATCAAAACAGGTGGGGGCCAATCTGGTGTAATATGGTGAAATATTAGGAAAATTAGTTGTGTTTATACTGTTTTTATACTAAAACAAAGAGTTTTGCTGCCAAAACCTGCAAATTCAAAGATTACAGGAGAATATTTCGAGTTTGAAATATTTAATGTAATTAGTTTGCATTTAAACATGCCATTCTATAGCCTACATAGCAACCATTCCAGCAACGCTGTAACACACAACTCAGGGTGTTTTCTTCATGTTTTGACTGTTTTATTGTCTAAAATAACACTGACGTTTGGTCAACATCAACGGAGGCAGAGTTTTAATAACATGGACCAGAAACAGAATATGAGAGCTCATTATGGAAATGTTCACAACTCAATCAATGAATTGATCTGACGCACACAGGGGACGTCCACCCTAAAAGCAGGTAAACAGTGCACACAAAGACACCCTGCATTCTTCTCACCTTTCCTCCATTTCTACTGATCTCACATGACACGTCCATTGCCAAAGTGGCCCGCGCGCACATCATTCACAACAGTCAGGCACAATGACGTCTTTGTGTCCCACAGGGGACGACGTTCGGAGCTGTTTGCCCAGTAAATCTTCTCTGCTGCAGCAGAAATGCTTGTGGAATCCTCTAAACCACAAAGGTGAACAATGCAACCGGTTACACCGAAGGTGAGCGATGCAGAAGGAATTGCCATCTGTCACGCACATAATAGACAGGTTTTTTCCCCCCTTCCTTTTCCAATCGTTTTTCAGGGCTGAGACTCAAGGTATAAAAGAGGTGTCACGACGGAAGGTGCGCATGTGACGGTGAGACCAGAGGAGGAATCTCAGCTCCGGACAGACTCTTAAACACAAACAACAGAATAATTATGGACAATCTCAACTTGTAAGTATCTTTTGCGCTACTAAGTGTTAGCCTAACCATCTTTCTTGAAAAGGTCTGTTTTTAAGTGAAGAAAAGGCAGAACACACAATTGTTCCTCCCCCTCCTTTTAGACGGATCGGATTTAAGGGGCTCCTGACCTTTCTGCTTCAGCTCCTCCTGATTGGTGAGTGTGATGGTGTTTGTGTTGATTTAAAGAAAAAAAAACACCCTTAAAATGATCCAGCCTTGTTCAACCACACAACTCTTTCCAAGCAGCATCGGCATTCGGTCAGAACGGCACCAACGAGACCACCACGGCGATGGTGACGGTGAACGCCACGAACTCCACGAACGCCACCAGCACCGGCGCCCCAACGCACGGAGGAGGCCTCTACCTGGGCAGCCTGCTGGCTTGTTACCTCTGCATTTTCCTCTGCAGGCTCCTGCTGACTGTTTAACGACGCATTTGACGTTAAAATGAAACTTCGGGGATCTCTAGGAACACGCGGGTTGATAGGCTTCCAAGTCTAGATGATCCGGTGTGTTCGCAGATTGTTGTATCGGCTGCTCGAAGTCAGAATATCTTGGTTCAGGGATTTTCTTTTCTTTCTTTTTTGCTTTTTTAAATTAACTTTTCACTGAAGACACCTGTAACTGCTGTTTTGTTAATGACCCTTATATCCTGATCCTCATGCAATGAGAATGTCTACTGGTGTCAAGAAGCTAATCTGTGTGGATTCACATTGTTTTAACCAGAAAGCTAAATGCAGGTTCATGCTACGCATTTTGACGCTGCTTCAGTTGATCCATGTTTATTCAGCGAGGCAAAAGGCTTGATTCTGTAATGAAGTCATGTTTGGCCCGACGGCATCCTGTCGCTCCGAATAAATTAACTTGCAAACACGTTTGGCTTTGTGCGAATGATCCATCACCTTGAGATTGGTCTTGTAAATAATGGAACACCTCGATATGAGCTTTGAGGAGTCCGTACAGAGCCTCTTTTAGTGGGACTGTTTACATTTTCCAGGTTGCCAAACAGTCCTCGGGCATCATGTCATATCGTGTGCGGTCCATAACCATCTCATACGGATCGCTGCAGAGAAGCTTGAGGTGAAGGTAATTCTGAGGGCCCCGAAGGATGAAATTAGAGCCCAAAGTCCTCACCAACCAAAACTGAAAGAGGGAGAAAAGAAGCGGAAAGAAGGCAGCCTGCAATGGCAGAGATGGTGCCAACTCCTCGTGATAAAAAGGTCTGCGTTGTGTGCTCAGAGCACTTTGATGAACTCAAGGCCAGAGGAAGCGTAGATTAAATGTTTTCACTGTAGTTTTTGGGGCCCACAAAGCCAAGGACATCTACATTTACTAACTGCCGATTATAAAACAGACTACAAATGCCCACGCACATGCATACAGGTTTATACTTATTTTAATGGTTCTTTTTGTAAGCTACTTTATTTTTGTCTTTGCTATACATTTCCATTTTAATATTTTGATTATTCTACTTTCAGTCCTTCTTTATTGTCAATCAATCAGACTTTATAGGGCACTTTTCTCACAAATGAAATGCAGCATTTACCCCACCAAAGCTTACAAAACAGTCTCACACACACACACACACACACCGTGCACTCCTCACAAACATGTATAGAGCTTGAGAGAACGTATCAAAGCGCTGTTATTCATTAAAGTGCGTGAATATGCTTAGCCTCACAGTGTGAATCATGTTAAATCATGTTACATCCATTCCTACTACAGTTTTACAGCACCATGCTTCTTTTTTGGACAGTAATTGGCAGAATCTGCCGTAGAAGTCAAGGTGTGTGTTCTCTAAAGCAGACAAATATGGCTACAATATGTTAAAATATAAGAGCTCTAAAAACACACTCAATCATTTCAGGACTTCTTCTAACTGGATTCCAAAAATTCCCGTTCAGGTGGTTTTTATGTCCTACTCCCTGGGGCCTCTGACATTCCAGAGGGTGTTTTCATGGGGTCTGACGAGATCAGGGTTTCAGTCTCTCAGATATTCCCCACCTGATGTCACCTGCTGCCTTTTGAGGATTTCTGCAGGGATTTAAGTATTTAGCCTCAACGCTAGCATTAAGCCAATCCGGGGATGATGCCATCCCAGCTCGTTTCTAAAGTGCAAAACGGAGTTACAAATAACCCTTTGTTACACTGCCCCCCCTCCCCCTCCCCCTCCCCCTCCTCCTCCTCCCCCTCCCCATCAACACAGAAATGTTGAAACGTTTCCAGAATCTTACAAAACCTGTGTGGATTGTCACCCTTGTAAAAATGCCTCCGTGTTTGGTGACGTCAAGAAACCAATCTTCATTAACCACAAAGTGGTGGCGCGTAAGGTTGAGCAAAGGTGACTTTTAAAAGAAAAAACAGATTTAAGTTTTACATCAATAACCACTGTTATCGTACTAATCAATCACAGTGTTTTATTAACTTAGGAGTAAAGTAATTAGTTCACGACAAAGTCCAGGACCCGAATGTTGCTATTCTGGTATGTAAATAAGACACAAAACTTTCCCAAACCTGGAAGTTTTAATCACAGCTCAAGTCACATGCAACAATTTCTGAAAATGAATAAACATGAATTAGCAAAAAAAAAACAGAAAAGAAAAAAAGTAAATTATTTTCTTTAAAATAGCAATATACAAAAATAGAGCTTACAAAAACTGTACAGCACTTGTCTCCAAAAATATTCTGCTGCAGAATTTTTAGTTTTACAAACAATGTCTGTGAAAGCTCACAAACATAATCAGTGTTAACAAAAAGGTGTGTGTGTGTGGGGTGTGTGTGTGTGTGTGAGACCTGACGAGAGCGACGGATGAATTAGTCACCTTAAACTGACTAGAGAGTCGACCACAGGGAGGCAGATTTTTAAAAAAACCCTAAACAGGTGTGGAGGCCTGACGTCCTCCAACACTGTCCTGATGTCCAACACTGTCCTGACTGGACTATCGCACACGTATCTCTTTTTTGGACCGACTTGATTTTTCCGGCTGCCATAAATCATCCGACTGCATCCTGCGGTAATTGGTCAGGAAGTCTAAAAGGCTCCTTTTGTTTCATCTTTCTGGCCTATTTTTTCCTTCTTTAAAAGCGAAATATGTTCCACTGGGACAAACCCGGTCATAATCAGCGGCAACTCCCCCCCTCCGGCCATGGAGGCGGGAAGGAAACAGGAAAGAGAAGTCAGAAACAACCTCTCGACTGAAAGGTCGTGTACGTTTTTAACCATTGGTGTTGTTGATTAACACAGCCTTGCTTGGTTTTTCACGAGTGTGAGTTTTTGATCGGCTAAGGCTGTTGTGGACGCGTGCGCGTCTTTAGATCAGTGGCAGCGATAACTCACTACACAAGGCAAATATTTCTGACCCTGTGCTCAGACGGTGAACACAGATCACAGATCATGTTTGTTGGTGTAGTTTAAATCCATTTTTTTGTTGTAAACATTAAAAAGGCCTCAAAAAAGTGCAAAATTAGAATCAAATGTGTTCATTTAATCAGGCCTGGATCAGACTTGGTGTGTCCATTGGATCGAGCCTGGTTGTCAGCGTCACGTTAGATTGTGTTGTTATTTACTGATTCTAGGGGATGAAGTGGCATCAGTAAACCAGAAAGAGATAATTTTAGCTGTCTGGTCAGATGAGGTCTACACCATCATTTAAACTAGTACATAGCCAAATAAACTGGGTAGGAACCAGTGGTGTAAGCGTGCTTAGGATGCTAACTGTATTCTGGCTTCCCTTAACAAGGATATGTATAAGTTATCGCCCCCTGCTGGTCTCTAGAGTTGCGTCCTCTCGCCTACGAGCAAAGTCCAGAGTCCAGCCAGTCCCTGGCTGTCAGTTTTTAGTCCCGGTGGGGGGGGCTAGGGCTCCTCCCCCTCCACAGCAGGTGGGCTTTGCCCTGTCTCTAACCTCAGAATAATAATCGATTGGCACTGGACGAAACCCAGGCTAGAGACATTCGCCACCTTGGTTTAAACACTCTAAAATGGTTTAGACGGGCACATTTATCCACAAGATTTAATAAAATACACATAGGTAAAAAAAACAAAACAGAAGGCCGTCACGGACAACAAAAAGCACCTTGTACCATACAGACGAGAGAAAGCACCAGAAAACTACCCTGTGTGTGTGTGTGTGTGTGTGTGTGTGTGTGTGTGTGTGTGTGTGTGTGTGTGTGTGTGTGAGAGAGAGAGAGTAAAAATCCTGCTTTACTACTACCTGCTGACCACAGACGGCCAGAGAGCACGATGCTGGGGGGTGAGGATTTCAATCACCCTCCCGTGTGCACGTGTTTGATTCGGCAGGTTTCACTGTATTTAGTGCTGATTAGTGCTCAGTAACTCATTACAACTGTACCAAGACTGTAGAATAAATTAAAAATAAATAGAAATCATCTATTCGGGCAGAGGGGACAAGCGATTCTGTGTGTTTGTTTGTGTGTGTGTCTGTGTGTGTGCGCGCAAATACGAGAATCTGTGACAAGTTCCTTTTCTGAAAATACCAGTTGTTCATCTTGAAAAAAAAAAGGTTTAATAAAGAGTGTGTGAAGAGAAACAGATTATATAGGTTTGTGTAAAACATCCTGGATCTGGACACATTCAAGCTTTTCACATTTAGTCTGACATTAAGTCTCGAGGCTAGTTTGAGCATCATTTTCTGTGCGTGTGTATGTGTGTGTGTGTGTGTGTCTGCTGTTAGAACACAAAGCATCATCCATATTTACTGACATCTGACATAACTTTTTGTCCCTTTGACATGTATATATAGTTTTGTTTAAATCAAAGTTTACTCATTCAAACCCAAGTGGCTTTGTATTGTACATAGAAATAATAGTTAAAATATAAAACACAATCTTGCTACTACAATCACAAGCAATTAAGGTTAGACTTCTCATAAAGTGCTTGTTAAACAAACAAAAAAAATTCATGTATTAAGAGTTCTTGGCTTTTTTTTCTCTCTTCCTGGTCTTAGCTGATGCCCCCAGAAAAAAAAGTGCTTTGGTTGTGAAAAAGTGACGGCCCACATGTGGGCCATGAGCAAAACTTCTTCATCATCATCATCACCTCTTCTTCATTGTCCGCCATATATGTGAAACATGAAAATGTGGCTTTTCGGCCCGACGTCGCAGCCGAAAATCCATTTCGTGATCCGGTGTGAAGCCGCGAGAGGTCCGGGGTTCCCGGCTGTCTGAAGTGTACCTGTACAGGAAGGTGAGCGACGGGGTCCGTGACGCTGGTCCGCCGGCTGCTACACCACGTTCTCGATGCCGGGCAGAGGCTGCTGTATTTGCACTGGGGGCTCTGGGCCACCAGCCTGCTGGGCGAGCTGCAAGACGGGCATGTTGCACAGGGGACACACCTTCCTCACCTCCAGCCACTTAATGAGGCACCTGTGAGGAAAAGGATAACGAAAGACAGGATCTTAAGATACGGTGGTCTTTATTGCCTCTTTTTTGGGCCATTTTTACCATGGCTTGGTCGGGGGTTAAGCCAAAGTACCTGGAGGCCATCCCAACTCCGAAAGATACAATAAAAAAAGTTGAATTGTAATGAAAGTTACGATGAATTTCAAGTAAAATTTCATGGTTTAGAAATAGAGACGCCACTACTTGATTCTGTCCACAAGAGGGCAGTCTCGGCATGTCTAATTCACCTCTGAAGAACTTTCTCAAGAATCTCTAATACGGATGCTGGAATTGGCCGTGTCTAGCATATCTGGATGACTTGAACATATATCACCTAAAGTTTGGGATTGCTGTTAAATATCAAGCTTAAATAAACAGTGTCTCCCTTGGACTAATGGATCTGTCACAGGGAATAAACTAAAGTGCTACAAGAGACATTAAGATTTACTTTGGTAATTAATCCTATAACATCTTAATGTCTACTACATCACATACATTTCTCAAGTGCAGGTAATGTTTCAATGTTCAGTTTTGGGTTCGAGCACAGTAATCATGGTGGAATTTTTTTGGGCGACAGTCTGTTAGGAATGTCTGTTTTTCTTGTTGGGACACACATACACACTGGATCTGTGTAAAGGGGGTGTTTATACTGTGGATTCAGTGAATGGTGACCGCTCTCGCTGCAACTGGGGGAAGAAACTAGGCCAAGGGAGGTGTCATGCTGATATAAACAACTTGGTTGAAACAGTGGGGGCATGGGGAGAGGGTGGGTGATAAAGTGGACTGAAGTTGTTTTTTAAAAAACGACCTGGGTGGATCCAAAGAGTAGAAAATAACAGGTCATCAACCCTGTTTGGACAATTAGACAGATATAATAGCCGAGCCGAGTCTGAAGGAAAGGCAGTTTGGATGTTCACTGGATGTCAACACAAATTTAAAGATTAAACTTACTTCCTATGAAAGGCGTGTTTGCACGGACAAATCCCGAGCTCATCCTTCTGTTTGAACTCCTCCAAGCACACCGCACAGATCTGAAAGGGAGAGGGGAAGTCCATATTTGTTATTCCAGCCCTTGAGTCTGCGTTTTCGCTTTTCCCTGGTGAATTGGAAGCAAATTACGCAGGTTGTCCTACAAGTTTCGGTCAACATCTCTGCTGAATATTCACTGAATTCTAACTTTATCATTTGAAATGACTCCAAGAATGTTAAAGACTGATTTTATCTCGGTGTTATCTCACTGCTCTCGACAATGAGTCAAGAGTTCTTGTCGGATTTAGGCCGCCTGAGGACGTTCTCTTAGAAAAAACAAACACACTTCAGAAGAAATCAAAAGTGCATGGACATTATTTTCAAACTACGGCGAAATAAGTTCCGTGACCAAGCCTCAGAAAAAAAAAAAGAAACAAACATCTGGAGCTAATTTTATTACTTAATTCAGTCTGTTGGGCGCTGCCGAGCTGTTTACATTACAGCCACACAGTGTTTGTCCATTTGGTTGTGTGGTGGACGAGCAGAGCGTAACGGACGCTGCAGCACGAAGGGGCCTCGGCTCGCTGTCCCAGGGAGTTTGCACAAAGCTAATCCAGTGGATCCGTCTCCTGTCTTCTCTTTATTCATGAGCAGATTAATGACTTGTTTATCCCAGCCTGTTGTCGGCGGTGTCACGCTCACGGTGGGGGACACGGCGCCTTTGACCAGCGTTTTGACAGGACCCATTTCATCCACAGCAGTGAATAAAACCTGGAGAGTCAATGCAGAAACTACGCAGCTGAGACCGTCGCCACGGAGCTGGTTCTCTCTTTAATGTGGAGTTTACATCCTTTTCTGTGAGTTTTGATCAACAGTGCCCCATTAGTCTGCTGTTCTAGCGCCGCACTAACGCTTAACTAATCACCGACTCAGATCATCAATGGTTCAGATGAAAGTTATGTGTTACTGTGCGACAGCTTGGTTTGGCTCTTCCTTATCGGCCTCTCAACAGTGATAAATAATCACATTCCAGCCATCACAACCACTCCGTATGACTGTTTATGTCTGACGGGAACATGGAAGAAGCAGCGGTTATCTGTGTGTCACCTCACGGTCTGTTTCTATTCGTCATCAGATATGCTGGGGGAGTGCTAAATACCAAGGAAAGAACCACTTCCTACATTCCCAAATCCTGTCATTCCATATCAAAAGACAACACGACCTGTCCTGGGTCTCCATCTGACTGATTGGCTAAAAGGATTGAAGCAAACCCAAAACAAGTCCATCAAAACGACGGCAGACGCTTCTTTAAAGGAGCGAGATTAATCAGACTGTTCTGTCCAGTAGATAAGTGGAATTTGATTAAGAGAGCAGTATTTGATATCGCAATAATAGAAAAAAGGAGAGGAGCTCTCACCTCATGCAGATTTAGCTCTTTGACCTTTTCCTTTTGTATTACCTGGAAACAGATGAGGGACAATCAGGAAAGATGCCGGGAGCATAAAAGAAACAACACCCTTGGGTTGAACCTTCAAAGGTTTAATGGCTGATGACGTGCATAGGGAAGGAATTTGCCAGCTGATAAAGAAAAGGTTCTTACTTTGTATAGGTCTATTAAACTGTGACCTACTGTGTCGGTGTGCAGTAGGGGGTCTCACCTGTTTGTATGCATATAATTCTTTGTGCGCCTGGTGTCGTAACCTGGGGAGATGCAAAGACAAAAGAGCCCTCTGATCAGTACATAAGCTCCTATTTTATTAAAATACAGGAAAAATAACATGAAGCCTAGAAAAGAGAAAGAAAAATGGCACGGGTGACAGTTTCATTCTTAACAGAATCTTGATTCTTTAACAACCAATTTGTCATCAGTTTCCTCAAATATACAGCTTCTGTATGTTTGAAAATAACATATCTTAAAAAGGAGCAGAAAGGTCCTTCTTTTTATTTAGTGTTCTGGTAATTTTAGCAAAGGACTGCTGGATCAGATTAGAACGAAGAATTAAAATAAAGCCAATCCTGTTAAATATTGTCTTTCAGTCTTAGAGCAATGAGAGACTGATCAACAAATGATTTCAACAAGGCCCGAGACCTCAAGTAGCTGCAAAACAAGATGAAAATCACCCAAATTTAAGTATCGTATCCTCAAACAAATGTCTGCAGCATTTCAACGGCTGCAAAACTCAGCGGTTATCAATCAATAACCTTGTGTCTCACATCAGTTCAAACTAAAGGACGCACAATACGAGAAAAGAATTGAAAGGGCTTGAGAATAACAAGGAAAAATACGTACAGATACATACAAGTGAGAAAAGGGGAAGAAAACAAGGCCAAAATAGAGAAAGGAGAAATTCATAGATTTGTAAGATTTACCTCCATTACAAGTAACCTTAACCCCTCGCAGCAGAGTGAGAGGGATCTGTAAAACAAGCAGCACAGTCCAGGAGAGAAACTGATATTTTGACAGAAGTCAGCAAGAAAAGGTGCAGATTCTCCCAAGGGTAGGGGGGACGCTCGAGCATGGGTGTGGGCGACTAGAGAGGCCCTTCTGTGTGCTATCCAGAATAGCCAGAAACTAAACAAGAACATTTATGCACCTATATCAGACTTTTTATTCTGATTCTGATCCCCCCCCCCTCCTGCTGCATGTTCCACATGTGTGTGGACACGAGCCAGGGGTGGGTTAGCATCTCCGCGAGAGTCTGCCTCGCGTGCGAGTGTTTATTTTGGTTGAATGATGACATGTATCGCATCAACTCTAATGTGAATCCCACATTCCCCTGCCGTGGCCACGACTGCACAGAGCCCAAGGAATCAGACTCAAATCCTCACGCTCGGAACGCTGGATGTGGACATTTGGGTCACTCCTTTGGGAGACTGCATCTTTAAGCGCTTTTTGTGGAGCAAAGTTGCTCTAAATGCCTTGTTGACCTCAAATCATGGGATTGCATCAAAGACGCGAAGTGCCTTTTCATTTAGATGAATAAGGGATGAAATACAGAAGGTAACCCACGTAATACCCCCGTATGATTGGAAATAGCAGACAAATGGAGGGGTCTGTCCTCTCTCTTTTATTTTTTTGGCTCCTGTTCGGGCTGTTGTTAGCACGCAAAACAGCACCCAGGAAAAACCCGTTCCACTAGAGAACAGGAATGACAATGCTACAACCGTTTTTTCCCCCCACATATATTACGCAATACTGAAAATTAAAAAGGTAAAAGACAGATTTCTTTGACGCCGAGTGCCATGATGATTATTTAGGATTAAAATGTCAGAAATTCCATATCATAGTTACCTTCTCCAAACTGTGCTCTTGATATATTGCATAACGCACTTTTGTGACATAATTATATCGCAACAAACAGGGAGAAACACACATTTCTAAAGCAAACAAAAATTTTAAAAAACCAAACTGCACCGAGTAGAAGAAAACGGCTCAGAAAGGGTCTGAAAACTTTCTGTTGATAATCGTTCTGTAGCTCCAGGCTGTCATACTGGAGTTAAAGTTTGCCTTGCTTATATTTGCAGAAGTCATCAGTGCGGCCAAAAATGCTGGTTTCAACCAATCTAAAAAAGTCTTGATTAAAATTTCACCACTTTCCCTTTTTGGGAAGTGTCCCAAAAAGCAGTAAAAAGTAACGGTTAAAGCGAGAGTTCAAAATAAATGCATCCTACCGTATTAAGTAGCAGCAGAAGAGAAGGCTGAGAATAAAAACAAAGATGGCCGTTCCAAACACCACAATGTAGATGTTAAGTGGAAGGTTCTGGAACCCTATATTTGGCATCCTGAAACTGTAGTGTGGGAAGTCGGAGCTCATGGATATTCTGCAGGGAGAGAGAGACGCACGGGAAAAATGTCAATAACAGTGAATAATATCAAAAACAAATGGAAATGGATACTCATTTCCAGTAAGACAACAACCAATTATAGTCAGGTTTCATTTTTAGGATTTCCTGAAATTGAGGGTGTTAGTTCAGCTTGTTCTGGGAAGTGTGGTTAAAATGTTTTGGGAGGGGAAATTGCTGTAGTTAGTGTAGCTGATGCTTTGTTTGACTTTTTTTCTTTTTTTTTAAATATTACATCATATCAGTTTGTGGAACTTGTAGAGCCCCAGCTGAACTACATGCACACCAGGAATGGATGAAGACAATGGAAATTTCCAGTGACCAGCACCTAAAGGAATGAATCCAACATGTGAATGTTGCTTCTGGGTGACCAGACTTCCTGACATTGCTTCTGGAATGACCAATAACCACAAGGGAACACTCACAGAGATCTATTCATCTGGCTGGCGCTCTGCTGCAGAATGCAGCACCAGAGGGACTTGACCAGACATGTCTCTTCCCACTCAGAGAGAGGAGGTGGAGAGGACAGGAATAACAGCAGCTCTTTTGGGAACCTTGTCCAGCTCCTCCCTGACACAAAACTCCTTTAAACCCCTCTGTTACTGAGTTTTTGGGGGGCCCCCGTAGCAATCATTCCAAGTATTACTTATATTACACAATCAACCATCTGCTGCCATGATGCATGTGAAGCCGCTCGGTGTCATAAGACCTCTGGCTCAAAACTGGTTGGACAGAATTAGTAACATGAAGTTCCCCAGTTCCTCTAATGGTCACTTGAGTTTTAAGACTTGGCCAAGCGGGAGATAAGCGTCTGTACTGAACTTCCAGCTGTATCATCCTATGATTATTACCCTCGTCCCGCATTTGCGCTCTGTTCTACATTCTTTTTAATGCAGACCAAGGTAATAGAGCTGGACACCGAGCCTGTGATTAGCTGAGGCCCAATACAAATAACATCAGGTGTAACAAAAATACTTTGTCTCGCAGGCCTACGCAAAACAATAGCCAAACGTGCACGGTTCGCTGGGTTTAAAACGCGTCGTGCAAATGTACAGTGAGGCAGTGCTGACGCAGCTATCTCCGCCAACAACCATTGAAATACAGATGTACGCCGGCCACAAATGCAACACTATCGTTGACAAAGAGAATAATCCTGAGAGGGACCAACTCACGCTCGGGCAGAAAGTGATGACGGGACAACAACGCGCATCTTAGTTTGAAAGGGCAGGTTTGAAACCTGCCGGCCGCCACCCGCGTGTCCGTACATCCTGACCTCTTGACAAGGTCGGAGAACAGTTCGTCACTTCACAGCAGGTATTCTTCAGCAGTAGCAGCTGTATACGTCTCTCCAGGTCCAAAATAAAACTCGCATCGGTCCGCGAGGGGCAGCGCTGCTGACTTGGACCAATCAGAGGCTGTAATTGTGGCGGCGTTGAACCTGAGATCAATGGAGCGCAACCAGACGTGGGAATAATTGACTATTGCCATATGTGAAGTCTAAAACCAGATGTTTCAGTGTCAGAGGTTCCAATGGCAACTTAGCGCATGGATGAAAGCCACGTTTAGATTATTTGAAGATAAAATTTTGATAGTATTATCAATCCACTCATTGCTTAAACTGGTTCTCTAAACACCCCAACTGGACTGGGGCATACAGGCGTGTTTACCCCTGAATGGCATGATTTGGTTCAGTATAGCACAGCAATATATTGGCTTCCTTCCTACTCAGGAACAGTATCAGAATCTGGAACAGAATACACACCTTCAACACAATTAGTCTGAAAGTGTTCAGCCTGCTTAATATTAAAGTTCTTAATACCAAAAAGAAACATAAAAAAAAGATTATTAAAAAAATCTATTCTCATTATAATGCAGCAACTTTGTGAAATTTCTGTTTTCTCAAAGCAAACAGGCAGTTCTAGACAACTGGAATATTACATTTATAAGAAGCCTGGAAACAAGTGGAAATTTCCACTGGCAGCCTCAGCCAGCCAGAGATTTGTACATCTGAAACCTAATATGCCAAAGGGCAGCGACCATAACCAGGGGCCTCAGAGGCTGAACGAGGGACTTTTCAAACTGCGGTGGCTTTGCGTTTACCTCGGGGAGGCTACTGGATACGTGTCACTCATACATTTTATCACCTATCAAAGCATAAAAATGTGCATAGTAATGTTCATTGGAAAGGTTGAAGGGTTTAACCCCCCCCCCCCACCCCACCTCTTGCAGAGGAGAGTAATCTGATTACTTTCAGAGTGTGCAAAATGCAGAACTGGGAGGCTGCTGTAAACACAGCGTTGAACAATTTATAAAATCCTTTCATACTGAAAGACAATGCAGAGTTTTCTGATCACACACACCCTTTCACTTTTGAACATGGCCAACATTGTTTTCGCATAAAACCCTGAAAAATGTGTTACAAAGAGGCCTTTTTTGTTTAAAAAAAAAAAAAAAATAGGCCAAGTTGTACAGTAAGTAGGTCACTTTAACTACAATTACAGAGACGAGGGGTAAAGATTCTCAGGGTCGCGCCATTTATTTACTTAGAGAATACAACAGTCAACAGCCGCTCCGTACTCCTATTAACTCAACCACCGCCTCTGAAACATAGACCAGAAAACGGACCTCAATGGAAACATATTTGGCATTAAACCTTTAAATTATAACACCTATTTATAATAATCCTGCAACAAGCCCCTTAACAGCCGCTCTAAGACCCAATCCGGCAATAATGGCAGCGAGCTGAAAGTGTTTGCTCCGGTGAGCGCCTCTTTATTTGCTTGCCCCCGCAACAGTGAGAGTAACACAAGCTGACACAAACACTACAAACTGACACACACAGCTGTCTCACGGCACTCTTGTCCCCTCGTACGCAGCCTTACCTCATCGCTGGAGAGTTATTTTGTCCTGCACATCATCTCTTACACTATCTCCACTCCACTCCACTCCCATTTACTCTCTCTTTGTTTACTCTCCTGTCCCATAACCTCCTTTTAACGAGAAACTGGTTTGTATAGCAACTGTCCTGGGCTATAAGCCAAGACTGGGGGATGGTTATATTACAATTTTTTTTTAAAAAAAATTAACGACTCACAGCAAGATCTTTAAAGCAATTAGTATTTAAAGCAAATACTAGCCGATGCTGTCGACCGCCTCCGAGTTGGACCGGTCCACAAATTCCTCTGTCAAGCCCCTTGGAAACTGTTCTGGGTTCCTCAGTCACGTCTCCACCATTGGATCGTGGTAACTATCACCTATGTCACAGAACCGGGATTATAAATTTGTAAAAGGGGCACAGTCACTATTAATACAACCTGAAGTCACGTGAGCGGGAGTGGGTTTGCTGTTACACAAAAACAACATAACCCAGTTTCTTGTAGCCGCCGCACTGAAGGCATCAATCAGTAACCACACAGGAAATGTACAAAACGCTTAGATAAAGCTCACGCGTCACATTTGGAATTTTAGCCCTTATCAAAAAATACCACATGTATTGTTAAAAGGGGTGGAACTGCCTTCCCCGGTCACCTAATTCCACTTTCAGTTTGAGACAAAACAGAGTAGGACAGGACGGTGGTGTCTGAAGGCTGTGCACGTGCCAGCTGTAGGAGCGACGCTTGCTGGGATTTGAAACTAAACAACCGTTAGACGTGGACAATTGATTCAGAGTGCGTCGCCAACGCAAAAGGCCCCTTATCTGTTTCCACATGACATATGACCTCATTCACCCACAGACTAACCAGCTGGGTCTAACCGAGTGTTTCCGGTGACTCTTCCTTGATATACTGTAAACACAGTAACATGTCAGCGCGTGACTAGTGTGTTTTCATTATTGCTAAGCCCCTATAGTCCAATGTGTTAGATTCAAACCAGTCAAGAACGCACAAACTGCTCATCCACAGCAAGCAAACACATAATAAAGATCACCTCAGGATAGAAACCTCATTTATCTATAAAGTGCAACGTAACTTCAACATTTGCTCAGGTTATTGTGTTTATTAACAGTCAACCTGCTCTCACTGTCTATAAAAGGACTGGCTGAGATGAACAATGTCAATAAAAATAATACAATGACTGTTTGTGCTAGCTATAAAGGATGTCGGCACGTTTCAGGCACATCAGATCATTCTTTTGTTTTTTTTACACTGACAGCAGACTTAGTACAACAGATTCAATGTTTTTACACTCTGGAGGTCATAGGAGAGAAAATTTAGCAGATTTAACCTTTGCTGCTTCCCATGAACGGCATCGTGTGGGTGCAGAATTGGACACTGCATGCTTCGGAAATGTAGAAGATATAGAATCATCAAGGCTGCAGTGTTAGAAATGTTTTCAGATGTTTCAGTGTTAAATCATTCAGCCTTAAAGCTGAACAAAGGAATTGATGGTATTTCCTGTCCCTATTTAAGCCACGTGTGACAGTGACAGTAAAATAGCTGGTGATCCATTATTCATCTTAAAGTGATATCTTGGTGAGGTTATTTGCTATGGACATGCATCATCACCATTGATGCTGGGATGTCAGACATTGCACAGAAAGGTCACATAGTTGCATAATCTATAAATTCCAAATAAACCTTGCTTGAGTTTCACGGGGTGGGGATCATGAACAAATAACCATTTCTCTTCAAACGAACGGTGTGATTAATGACCACGAAACTACAGTTTCATTTTGACACCGCTGGCAACCGTGACCGAAAGGGAAAAAAAAGCACACTTTAATTCAGGCGCGGTACGAGGCCACACAATGGCCCCACTGTTGACGGAAATACGGGGGGAGGGAGCCTCCCATCAGGGTCTCAATGTGAGCTAGACGCCGGGTGGCTCCTCCAGGGTCTCACCTCTCTGACTTTATAGTCGGGGTCGTGTTATGGCGTTATGAGCAGTGTGTACAGGGGTGATTAGGACGACCGGGGGTGGGCAGGGGGTGTTAACGCGGTTGTCTGAAGGTTATCCGCGCCGAGGAGAGCCGGAGCCTCCGCGGAGCTAATCAATTCTGAACGCGGTTACAGCCTATTAAGGGACGGGATGCGACTGGGCGTAGCCTTGCTAGCTAACTAGCAGCTAAAATGGCTAACATCGGCTGCGTCGCAGCGTTCGCGTTATTTGACGTAAAGCTAAAAAAAAAAAAAAAAAATGAAAGTAAAATAGCTTTATGGCAATACAAACATTACACCATTTACATAAGGCAGTAGGGTGTTACGTAATGTCGTGCGTATCGCGATAGCGTGCGTTTGATGGGCGTTTAAACACCACAAATGTATCCAAGCGTTATAAACGTTACGGCCAACAAAAGTCAGGAAATAAGCACAATACTCACCACCAGCGGTAATCTCAGCCCCGGTGGTAGCGGTGTTCTTCTGCGGGGGTTCCGACTCACATTCAGGGGTGCAGGCAGGCAGGCTTCTTCTTTTTCTTTTTTTTAAAGGTGCTAAACTACCCCTCAGCGTAACCTTAGCCTGTCCCGGTGGGGGTGGGAAAACGACCCGTTAACCAAAGCCAAACTGCTACTGCTCCCGCATCCGAGTGTTGTGCCTGATGTTGTGGGTGTCAGCGGCGCGACTGGCCAAAAAAGAAAGAAATCGGCGGTTGTGAATGAACACTGATGACAGGTAAAGGCGTCCCGCGATGGGCTTCCCCTCGTCGCTCCGTCGCTCCCAGAAACGCACCGCTTTCGGCAATATCGCGCGTAAACGGCGGCTGTCTCACGGACATCAACGGGATATGAGCGCTCCAAGTCTCCGCAGTCTCTGGATCACACCGACCGACGCGTTCAGTGGCGCTGAGCGATCTGGGGAATTGTAGGAGGGGAGTGATGCTGGAGGAGGGGAGGGGAGGGGATGCTGCACATGGTCACGTAGCCGGCGTACAGGGAGCCTTGGAAAATAATGGTTCAATAGGGAACCAATGCGGATCCTGCAGCGGGGGGGGGGGGAGGAGAGCGGCCAAGAGCTGGGAACGGCGGTGTGGGATAACAAGGATACACATGTAGTAATGAAACGCCTTGGAAGTGCTCCTCAATGCTGATTGTGCGTGTAATTATTAGGGGTGAATGGTATAAAACTTAATGCTGTGGTTAGTGATCGTTGGTAGTAATTTGCCAGCCACCTATAATTACGGCCAGGATGATCAACCCTTTAATAATGCCAATTACCATTAAATCACCAAGTATAAGTTATTTTGGAACGGAACAAGCCTCTTGGACGAGGGAGTTTGGAAAAACTAACAGGAGTCCAGTTAATTTCTCTTTAGTCACGATTCTGCTCGACCTGGATGACAGAACACTCACCGAAATTATGCTTATGAAAAGCAGCCCGGGTGGATTCTGGACTCGGGCCAGTTTTAGTGCACCGTAATGTGATGTTAGTGCAGCACAGCTTTGCAAATTGACATTTTTAAAACTAGAGCTGGCTTGATTTCTTTTGTCATTCTTGAAAATCTTATCAGCCAAACCACAGACAAAAATGCTGCTCCACTGCTCAAGCCAACTTCTGGTGATATTTGCAAAATAAACAACTAAAAAGGATAAAACTCAGTAGCCTCGTGTTTTCTCTTTTTCCCACTTTACCCAACTGATTCAATGACGGGGCAACAATTAATTTGGGCTTGTCCCTGTTGCGGTGCCACTGGGGGGCACACTAACCCCCTGTTGGCCAGAGACACGATTCTCTTCGGGTATCTGTCGGCCCAATTTAAATGTGCACCCTAGCAACAGTTGCTGGGTTGTCTGATGCCATAGAGACGTTTAAAACTATTAATACATTACATATATACTAATAAATAACCCGTCAGACATGTCTCCCCTCAAATTAAAGTCCCAAAAGTCTCTACAACTTTTCAAATGAATTAAAACGTTAAACGTCCCCCCCTTCCCCTCCTAGTTTGTATAAAAGTAACTGTGTGTCTGGTGCAACAAATAGGATTTCCTGAAAGTGCATCCTTGATATTGCAATTCGTCATAGGCTTTCCATCAACAACATTGCCAGACCAAGAAATTAAAAACATCACTGGAAGATTGATGCCTGCAGGCGGTGGGAGGATGGTACGTTTACAACACAAGCCTTTGTGTGACACTGCAAAATTAATATTTCAATGCAAAAGGAGCTGAGATTGGAGCAGGACCTTTAAGAATAATAATAATTACAGATGCTCAACGATGCTTTACATTTAAAAAAAAATAGTACAATGTACAATGGAGGTAAAAATATAGTAAATGAGAAAACAATAAAAAGGCATATAAAATGGAAAAATGATACATTAAAAGCTCATAAGCTGGTGAATGTTGTGGACATGTGGGTGATAAATAACGTGGAGTCAGAGCAGGTGTCGGAGGTGATGGGGTGTCGGGAGCGGGTGTGGGTGAGCAGATGGGCAGCTGGGGGATGAAGGCAGTTCCGGTGATGTGGTGGATGAGGTGGCCAAAGCTGGCTGTGAAAGAACATTCCAAGGTTGTGGGTATGAAGGTGAAGCAGAAACCGGTACGGCATGTGGAGTCAACGTGTCCGATTTGTCACTGTGCAGTTAAAGATTGTGTGTTTGCAGCCATGATTCAAAACTGGAGGCCACGTCGAGGGATGACCTGGCCAAAGGGGAGGAGGGGACCGACCCCTGACCCCTGACCCCTGGAGGACACCTTGTGACAGTGGGGCATTGTGGGAGGCACCGTGATTATCAGAATAATCAGGATTTGGTCCAACACTTACACAGTTAGTTCATGGAGTCAGTTAGTCCAGTTGAATCTATGACAGCTGTTTGTGGAAACTCGATTATAGGAAGCCATTGTCTTCAATACAGGGCCACGTCTGAAGGATCAGTTCAAATCAGGCTGCAGTCAGAGACTAATTCTTTTCTAAGAAGCACGACTGAGAGCACCCTGGGGTCTATTTCCACAGGGATCCACAGTGAATGGAGGATTAGTGCAACTTGCACTGTAATTAGTTCACAACAGGCCATAATGTGTATATAATGGTGAAACCTTCCATGTAGGGTGAGGCTGAAGCCTGTAAATTGATTTTCGCCAATCGTTGCATTAACATGCACGTGCGTGGCTCAACAACGCTGTGTAATGGGACGGTTGCGCTTCTCCCAGTAAACAGGAACAGCCGTGTAATCGGTGACTGTTGAAATCATCTTGCCTCTGCTACGATAGCTGGCGATTTGCTCTCGTTCAAGTTTTCAGTATCGGGCTCGTTGACCTACAATGTCACGCAACAAGAGTCAATAGTTAGGGGCCGGGGGGTATTATCCATCCCAGTAGAGCAAGAAGGCCCAGCAGATGCTATACTTTCTAAGAATACTAAAACAGGCTGGTCTACCTTCATAACTACCCGTAAACATCTCCAGGAGCACAACAGAGAGCGTCCTCTGTCAGGGCTGGTATACAAGCTGCACAGTAGAAAACATTACAGCCCTGACCTGGGGGGTGAGGACAGCCTAGAGGATTGTGGGAGTTGGACTCCAAGACTCTGTTTATGCTGACCGCCTGCAGAGCACGGCGACATCCATCAGCAGAGATCAAACCCACCAGAGACATCCTTTGTTTGTTCCCCTACCATCGGGGAGGGGGTGCAGAAATTGAAGAACCCGGACCACCAGGTTGAGGAACAGCTTTCCCCCCTGATCTGTAGCCTGCCGTGCCAAAAATGGGATGCAAAATACTAGAATGAACATTCGCAACATACTCCTGCGTCTGTCCGGGCGACACAGATCCTTCTTTTGCTATATTCAAGTTTGCTCCATTCTTTCTTTTTTTCCCTCTCTTAATGCACTTACTGCTTTTTAAATAAAATTAATATTAATTTTTTTAATTCAATGTACAAAAAATTAGCAGCTATTACGTTAATCATGTTTGTTCTGGCTCAGTGAATACACGATTCTAATATTTATCTGTGTTTAACATAATTTTGGCTGGCAGAAGATAATATTTCTTTATTTTAACTCTTACTGGCAGTGGTCATGCTGAAAGTTGGTGTGATCTCTTGTGGTTCCTGCTGGGGGGCTGTGACAGCAGCCGTGGAGGCTGATGAAGACTTTAACATGAGAAGAGTCTTCTTTAGGCCATGCGGTTGTTAAAAAGCAAAAAGAAAGTAGTATATATGAGAAATAAAAGCCTGCTGTTGCCTGCGTAAACTGAGAAATGACGCCAGATGAGACAGTCCCCATGATATGAAGGCTTTTCTTATTTTAATCCAATATTATTAATTTCAACCACACAGTTCTCAATAACAATATTTCAATGTTGATTATAAAATGATGATCTAAAGCTGTATAAATAGATGATGGTCCTGTTCATGCAGACTGGAGTGTATCGCCCCATTTCTCCATCATAATCTTTATCAACATACAAATTAAGAGACGTCCATCGAGTCCAAAATGTAAGTTTTGCGGTCCACATAAACTCTCTCATAGATGCAGAATCATTTTCAGGATCACATTCAGCAAAATTGTCACTGACGGACAACCAGGTGGTCGTTTTAGAGTTGTTTTCCTTTAAACACCCACAGTTAAAATCCCAAAGGATTATATTAAAATAATCCAAACTGCATGCACATGTAATTTGTATATCCGCTGTTGTCTGGTATATTTAAAACTTTCCCACAGTGACTGGAAGTAATAACTGTGGACATTTAGCCTGATGAACTTGCTGAAAAACTTCCAACAAATACCCACACTTCCGCTTTAAAAAAAAAAAAAGACCATCCACAGGAAGCCACACTTTGGCCACCCAACCTGACATTTCATTTCCTTTTGAGTGAGTGGAGGGGCACCACCATTGCACAATTCACATCTCTATGAGTGCATGTCAATGAGGTATACATGACAGGACGCCATTGTAAGATGGGAGAGCCACGTGACCCTCCTGAATGAGCTGCCGGGGGCTGTCCGGGGGGAAGAAGTGCAGCGCTCACAAAGAACCATTGAGGGATTGCAGACTAGGTACAAGACTGGCAGTGGTCCTCCTTCCCTTCAGTGGGATGACAGGAGGAGGCTGCTGCTTGGTACCATCTGAATGGAAGGATTATCTTGGAATAATTGGAGACAGGAGCTTTATTATCATTATCTTACCCTTCCTCCGTTCTGTCGGTGTGTGTTTAATTCTGTTAACGTAATGTACTGTACCACTGTATCTTTTTGTACCTTTCCCTAGATACACAGTCCACATAAAATACACATAATAACCCTTTTATTTCTGGGGTTGGTGGTTTTCCATAAATGTAGCTGACTGGAAATGAACATGCTGTAAGAATAAGGCTCTCTGTAAAGTTTCTCAGAGTATTAGAATTTTAAAGGTATTTTTTTCTACTTGTAAAGCAATCTGTTCCTTCATAGACATTGAGACTATTTAATATGAAAGTCTTGTTTAACACACAGGGGAGTTTTAGAAATCCATTTTACATCTTGAGCAATGAAAAGTTCTGCTTTCGGGTGTAAAAGCACCGTAACAAAAAAGGGAAGATGGAGTCATGGTAATAATTAAACAATGTTACAGATTACAAATGTCATTCTTTATTAGCAACACTTTTCAATATATATATTTATATTTTTTTGAGGGAAATAGAAGCATGTCACACACCATTCAGCCATTACCATTATGACGACCTGCCTAATATTGTGCTGCTCCACCTGTGCTGTAGCATCTGGCATCAAGATGCTATCAGCAGATTTTAGGAAATGCAAGTTGGGGCCTCCATGAGTCCAACTTGTGTTTCAGCACAAATGCCTGACCAAATTGAGATCAATGGAATTTTCATGGCCAAGTAAACACCTCTGACTGATCATTTTTGAACCATTTTTGCAGTGTAGAACGTTAGATAGATACCGACATCTGTAACCCTGGAAGAGCTGCGGTTTTTCTCGAAGCTCTGACCCAACCTTCAAGCATCACCCTGGTCAATGTCCTATTGCACAGTTTTGCTGTTTCTGTTTCTAATTTGCGTAATCGCTATACATTATTTCAACACTGTTGCTCTACTGGTCTCTAGTGGTCATTATCTGTATTATACGGCTAAACCCTTCACTTTTTTTACGGTCCATTCTGTTCTATATCTTTCAGTACCTGACAGTCTATATCTATGTTGCATAATGATACAGTTTCCATAGTTTTAAATAATAGAGCTCTGTTAAAAATTAATCAAATAATCTATGTCATAAGGTTGGGTCACAGGTGGCATTATGGGTAAACTCCTTAGAGCAGCCTGCGCTGACAGATGAGTTAGTTGGCCGATAGGGGGCAGACTTGTGCTTTTAAAGAGTAATGAGGAGGCACTTGGGCTTGTGTTCCACTGAGTTCTCCAACACTGACATGAACAGAAATATATCAAACATTATCTTCGATAACTGTGGGAAATTAAGCAGAGATTATACTGCTACTACTATATATTGTCTAGTGAAGGGTCAATTATTATACCTTGTTGGCAAAAATGATTATACCTTAAGATAATTTTTCAGGGGTGAAGAAAACAAAACAGAGCGAAAAAAAACAACTAAATTAAACTAAACTAAACTAAACTCCATGCAATGTATCAAGAGAATAGAAGAATATACATTTTGATACAACACTCCAGCTGCCTGCAAATTGTGACACTATTGGTATGTAAATGTTCCCTTCACTTTTGTTTTGGAAATTGTTTGAACTGTTAATTTGACAAGCCTTACCTTGAACGCGAATGTGGACTTTCAGCTATCTGTGTCTGGCATTTTGACATCATCTTACAGTATATAGTAATCTGGCATTGTGACATTTGATTTTACCAGAATTGCAGCAGGTTTTTAGAGCAGAATATTATGGGGATGTTTTAGGAGAACCATGAAGGTTTAATAAGGAAAGACAAGTCAAATCAACTGTCACAAGTACAATTAGAGCAACTGATCTATGAGTCGTAGGGTTTGCTGTCGGCTATTTTTACATATGTTAAAACAAAGCTCTGTATAATAGTTGGAAATGTTTTCCAAAGACCTGCGCACAGAATCTATTTGACAGTCAATATTAGTTGACTTGGATGTCATCTACTGATAAATATTTTTAATCAGTCAGGTTGTTGTAGTGAAGTGCTGCACAGTAGGCCACTTTTGCAAGCTGTCACCAGAAACAGAAACAGTTTAGGCTTTTCAAACTTCTTTGTTTAACCACTGACTCAGACCATCCGTGGTGATACTGAATATAACAAACGAGTCTCAGCTGGAGTAGCGATAACAAACCTTTAGGCACATGTGGCCGCACCCGTGTGGGTTGGTAGTCATCAATAGCTGTTGTTGTTCTGAGAGCCGTGATACCTTTACCCAAAAGAGTAATGAAAATGGCGCCCCCTGTTCACATGGAGGTATTTTTCCATTTGTTGTCATGTCAACGGGCCCTAAGGGCCATCATACATGTCAGAGCACATTTCACATGTCACCTGACAGGTGTGTTCAGTTCTGTGAACCTGGGACGGCGTCACAGGTGTGCAGCATTCTAAGGCCAGATTGTTCCAGTAAAAGGTGTTTTGAACCACGCTGACTGTGAGTGGTCTCAATAACAATGGTTCAATGTCACCTCTCCCCATTGGTTGTCCCACCCCACCATTATGTGAGTAGTTGTTTGAGCTCCGAATGTGGGTGTGGAGTTCTTAAATCTTTACCCCCAGATCAGTTTTTTTCAGAACCGAAGATGCTGATTTGGGTTTATCTTCTGACGAAAGAAGACAAGCCCATTTGCCTGCGGATCGATGCCCTTGAATAAACGCTGTTGTATGTCACAACTTCTGCAACACAAAAGTGCTCAGCACACATGTATGTAAATTGTGTTAATGACTGTTTCCTCTTGTTTAGACCTTTGGTCTAGATATTGCTTTGTTTTCTCACGGCTCTTCCAGTTTTTCTCCTTTTCTGCCACGGAAACTTGGAAACACAACTGGACCAGGAGCCTGGTGAAACTTTAGATGAGTCTCTAGTCACTCTGGCAGTGAGTCGCTGTGTGGTATCAGATCGCAGCAGTGACCTGCAGCTGCTCCCTAATGGCTCCGTGAACAACATGAACTGAATTAACCAGGGATGAAGATTCAACATTAAAATAGCAGCAGCACAACAGCAAATGGGACGTTAAGTTAAAAACGGATTGTGATCCAGACAGACAACCGCAGGCTTTTGGAAAAGCTTTGTACTGGTGCATTTGGTCATCGTGCAGATACAGGAAATGTTTGTACAGTTCATAGGAAAGTAACGTCTTGACATGAGAATTCAAATTACTTAAAGGAATCCATTACTTAGCGCAACAGCCTGAGGTGGAGAATTTGCACAAGCATTAAATGCAAGAAGTTTTCCGAGAAGAGTTACAGCTTGAAGGGACGCGGAACTTTAAAGATCACATGTGACTGCGCTCTTAGAATGTCGGCCAACACATTTTCACACTGCTGCCAAAACAGAGAAGTACTTGCACACATAGGTGCTTTAATAAAATCCATGTTTTAACACGCATTAGAACATATGTCAGCAGATGCTAAAGGAGCAGTTCCCCAGTGTCGTCACACTGACACACATTTTTTTCAGACCATTCAATGATGATGAAGAAAACAATGAAAGAAATACGACATATACAGGAATCCTTATTAACTGTCACATGCTTCCAGTGTGGGTTACAGAAAGGCCCCAGCTCAGAATTTGGTCCACGTCCTTCTGCTACGAGGACAAAAAGTTCCAAAACCTCCAGTTGTGACAGAGTGAAATTCCCCGTTAATGTTTCCACAAACCAGTGTCTCCAGTTCTGAGGTGACAAGAAAGTATGCAATTGAGCAGCATCAAGGGTATGTTTGAATTATAATTTTTTTTCCCTCACGTGCATAGTTCAAGTAACCAAGAAACCTGAAATACACATCAAAAATATTGTCGCTTTTAATAGAAATGCAGGATTTCTTGAGTCAGTGAGGCAGCATTTCCTGCAGTCCGGGTGACATTTCGACTCAGGGTTGTGCGGCTGCAGTGACTGTTTTGAAAGAGGAGAGGTCTGCGGTCACATAACTCCCTAAGCTCCCCGCCGAGACGCGTAGCAGAGGGTCTCGCCTGTGAAAAGACGTCCAGTGACAAATACAGGCCAGATGGAAACAAGTGTTTGCTTACCTCACACCGTGCAAAGTATGTCGCTGTAGTGCAAGTGCAAAAATCTTCTTCCCATAATGGAATCTGTGCTCCACCTTTAAAAAAAATTAATTAAAAAAAATCAATATCTTTACATCTTTGCATTTAATTTTGAATATTAGAATGGTGGCCGTCTTCTATAAGCAATCACGCTCAAACAAAAATAATACAAGTTAAAAAGAGCAACGCACACGCCCTTTGAACTGTAACATCCTGCCTCTACTGACCTCCTGTGAAAATAATTGGGCGAGGGTGTTGGTCATTCATTGCTTTCCTGTGCTGCTAAAATTACCTCCACATGTGGAGCGGGCGCGTCGCGTCACCTTTCGCCCCCATTGATGCTTTTCACTGTAAGACCGCCGGATGTGACAAAACCGAGGAGACAATCAAGTAATCATCAGACATCTTTTTGAGTCTTTGAGCCAAAGATAAAGCAGGAAGCTTATATTCTTTATCGTCCTCCTCCGCCCGTGCGGGGTCTATTTTTGTCCACTTTATCTGTCCGATGTGACATCTGTGCTGAGGTCTTCAGCTGCGGTCCGACTTGCATGCATGTTTATTTTTCTATTGTGTGGCTCCAGAAAAGATGTTTCATCTTGACATGCAGGATCTGTATCGCTCTGTTACCGTGATTACCAGGACTCTACGGAATTTGCTGAACTGTCCATTTCATCCTTGATAATTTGTATTATTTGCTTCATTATCATTGACTGCAGAAGACTGTTATTGTTTCCATAACTTGCTCTACTCAAAAATCACTTTATTCCCTGTATTTGCGGCAGCAATGACCAAGTTACCAGCCAGTCTTTAAGCATATTTGCTCTTTGTTTAAGTCAAACTGCTCAGCATAAACAGGCTGGTTCAGTTTCTCACCAATATCTGCGGCATGAATGTGAACAGCTTGAGCGCTGCACTGATCACAGAACAGCTGGTGGGAGTATCAGGAAAAGCTGAGGCCTTTGATCCGTAATGTCAGTTCAGCCGTATTTGTTCCTTTTTTGTTTAAGTTAAAATACACTTGTGCTGATTATAATGCTTACATAATGAGGGTTTTAAAGTGGGTCATGTTTACAGCATGCCTTCAGGTTCCCTTTAATGCTCCACAGAGGAAGGAAGTGCTGCACCTTCTTTTCTAAAAAAAGACAAAGTTTGTGACCTCCTGAGCTGCTGTTTATGGCTATATGTTACATTACGGTCGATGCCACAATGGCACCACATCGCGCAATTTTCATGGCTTATTATTTAGATCGAGCCGCATCATCAGCAAGGCCGTCACATTCAAATTGATTCTTGATTTAATTTGCCGGAAAGGATGATGGTTGCTGCACTAGTTCCTCAACGGTTTTCCCGATTTTTACCAACTCAGCATAGAAACAAGACAGTTTTGCCCTTTTTGTTGTTGAATGCACTCCCAGAGACGGGGCCCCTTTGTTGGGCGGCCTTTTTATGCGCAGCACCCCCCTAATTTCATGTTGTGGCTGAGGAAGCCAGTTAAAGAACTGGGAGGGGGGTCATTGAGAGGAGCGAAATTCAGCTGAAACATTTTGTGACAGAGCTCCTTGTTACAACAACACAAACTCAGACCTCTTGCCAAGACCTGTTGCGCAACCAGTGGTGTGATAGTACACACAAAAGGGAGAGAAACAGAGGAAGGGGCAACAGAGAGGAAGAGGGACAGGAAAAAAATCTGGGAAATCTATTAAAATCCTCCTCATGCTTGAAAGTTGCAACGCAATTCCGTCTCGGTGTTGTGATTTTTTTAAATAAAAAAAAACATTTTTAAACATGACCTCACACAGACGTTTAAAGGTTGATTCATGATACGGACTTCAGTGCTGTCTCAATATTACATGTGCAATGGAAATCAAATTTTACACTCCATTTACACGTCCATGCATTAAAACACCATATTTACACCAAGTGGAACCATTTTTTGGTTTAAATCCACAGTGATAACTGCATCTGTACACCGTATCTTTGGATTCAATAACATGAATCAGTGTTTAACCTCCTGCTCATCTAACCTCCCCTAAAAGGGACCCTGAAGTCTGACCTAGTTACATCACAACAATAAACCTGCTGTCATTTATTTCTCCACGCTGGTGCAGGAAATTAGAAATAGATCTCTGCAGGATTCACGCAGGCTGCTCTTCGCATTGGCCCGACACCATTAAAGCCAGTGGGATCCTGCTGAGACACTCTCCCCTTTGCCAACCTCCTGTGCATGTTCCGTCAATGAAAGCCACTCTCCTCGCCCGCTCCGGTCCGTTACCATGCAGAGGAGCCCCTGACAATACGCGCAGGCCCGACGCTGGCCAGACTTACAATGTGAGGTCTCTGTGGCCCCTCCTGGACCAACACACAGAGGCCTTTCTCCAGGCCCACAGCAGCATTCCTCCTGCAGTTTAATTACTCAGCAGGCACATGTGTATTCACGTGCCAATCGCGTCACGTCAGCCAGAACGCCATGCAAGGTGATCAAGATGGGACAGGAACATGTGGGCCAGTGCGTAACAAGGACACTGTTTTCCTGTTATTACGTAATTCTGGCAATAAAAGACACAAGGCGACTGTTCAATTTGATGAATCCAATTAGGGATTCCGCAAATTTCCTGCCACCGGTGTTCCCATTGGATGACAAAAAAAAAAAAATCAATTTCAGATATTTTTAAAGATGATGATAAAATTCGGGGCAACAATGACTATAAATGTGTGTGTGTCTGAACATCCAAGGACTTTGGACCCAGCTGAACAGCCACAGATCGGATCGCTTGAGTTCAGGTGCTGTAAAAGACACAGCTGGGAAATCTGTTTAAACAGCTTCTGGAGTTTGAGCTCTTATTCCATTAAAGTTACAGCTCAACACACGTAATCAAGGCCTCAGATGAGTCAGAAACATTCAAAAGTCGGGGCTGGCGCAGTTTCACAAGACTAAACAAAGGGACAAAGGGACCAGATCAACCAGATTGTCCTGCAGATACATCGGGAGATCAGGCTGACTCGTGAAAAAAAAGAGTTAAGGGACAAGTGCTACATTAATGTTACGTTTATCTATGATTTACACACTTAATAATAAACAATAATCAATCTGAAGGAAACTGTCGCTTCATTTTATGGGGAATGTTCATCACTATTCTGATAAAGACCCCTCTTTCAGCAAGGTGCATAAAGGGGACGGAAGGCATTCCACACATTGAAAACTGGGAATTGTGGATGACACTCCAGTGGCATGCTCATCCAGACGACTTCCTATTGATTTATGGGCTGGAACCTGCAAACAAAACAGCTGGGGGTGGTCTTTTCAGACGAGTCAAAGGGCCGAGGCACCAAAACAAACAGTGCGTGCTTCCTAAAGAGCTTCCTGCTTGTCAAGATGAAACAAACCCAATGCACTCAACGTTCAGCTCGTTCGCAGCGCTGAGTCATTCAAAGTTATTTTTCAACTGAACCCGACCGACAACAATGTTGTTGTTGATGAGGAGAGTGTGTTTTATCATTATAATTCCTGTAAAGGGCTCCGGGCTGCATTTCAAATTATTGTTCTCCTTTCCAGCATTCATCTTCTGTTCTGTGCTGTTTACTCCTAAAGGGGTGGGTTGGGGGGGTGGGGCTGGTAGTGCAGCTTGTTCTAGCAGGGTCAGGAATGCATCCGGGGAGGTGGGTCACCTGTCCGCCACAGGGCACACGGGTGTCTAACTACAGCTGACAACGATGCCTTATTATTGTGGGCAATGTCTTGTGCACATGGGATACAGAGTCACACTTGTTGTCCATCCCTCCATCCATCCATTCCTCCATCCATCCATCCATCCATCCATCCATCTACACTCCTGGAAAAAATCCACATGAGCACAGTGAGAAGATGTAAACTCCACATAGCAATTATTATTAAGATCATCATCATCATCATCATCATCATTTGCAGTTGTGCACAATCACACAATTCCCCGCAGTTGCTGCATAAATTATTTATACTTGATAATTATCATGTTTATTATTATCGTGTTTGCGCGACGCATTCAGCAGGAGGGAAAAGAAAAGCGGCCGAGCCGTCAGGCCTGCGTGCTCGCGCGCGCGTGCACGCGTGTGGAGGTGGAGGGCCGGACTTTGCCGCCGTCGTCATCGTCGGTTCATGTTTTATTAATCAGGAGGCTGCGGCCAGCGAAACTGGCTGCTTCTGGTTTCCAAGCATAAATACAAAGCGGAGCCGGTGAGAGGGAGGAAAACAAGCAGCACAAAGGGAAGCCAGATTTAAAAGCCGACCACCAAGAGAGTCAGGTAAAATAAAATGAAATAAAAAGAAGAAAGAAACGAGTTACATTTAACGGGACCGTTGCTCCGTTTCCCGAAAGAATGGAGCGGCGGCGGCGAGTGACGTGATCCTGAAAGGTTTTCAGCTTGAATGAGGACACCTAACTGGGGATTCTCTGACAACAGCTGGTTTGCTGCTGGCGCCGTGACACCAAGTGATTGCAGGCTGTTTCCCTTCAGTCTTGCACGACCAACGGAGCGCAGATACCAGAATACAGATTTTTATAAAGCGGTGCGCGTTTGTGCGTTCATCGCTCCCGTTTAGTGGGACGTGCGGCTTCATCGCGACTGAGGCTGATTCTTTGCAGTTTCTTTGATTGTTTTGACACGATTTGTACCTATGATGACTCTTTCCGAGCTGAGGAAGACAGTCAAGTTGTTGTCGATGCCTTTAGTTGTTAGTTTTCCGTTCGGTCAGTTAATTGGCCATAAATACGACTCAATTTGCGTTATGGCTTTTTCGTAGATCTTTTTAAAGTTGTATTCTGGCTTTCATGGATTCATTGTTGGCATGAATCTTGTAACTAAGGGTGATTTACCAGCATAACGTATAGAAATGGGTAAAAAAAAGAGAGAGTGCTGACCTGCAGAGGGAAACTTGACCCTGTCATTTTCAGAGGCTGATCCAGATGTGTCAGTGTCGTGGTCAAGGGCAACATCTGGGAAACTAACCCGACATTCATGTGTGTTAAAACACGGGGATTCTACACAAACCTGCAGACATCACAGTAGAGTAGAAGTAGAGTAAGGGATTCGACGCGGAACTTCTTGCTGACTTGCTTTTTTTTTTTTCGCACCATCTATTTTGTCACATCAGATAAAGGGTTGACTCAGCTGTGTGCGTGCGTGTGTGTGTGTGTGTGTGGGGGGGGGGGAACAAACAAGACATTACCTCTTAACTGTGAATGGTCTGCTAAAAAGAACATATCAGTCATCTAGGGAGGGAAAACAAAGCAGGTGAATACATTTCCCAGAAGGCAACGGGGGAGTGTGTCAGAAATGTTCCATGCTTGCTCTGTGTCCTTCAGTTTTGCGCCATTGTGCTACAAAGTGGGACCTTTCTGACCTCAAATTCCACCTGAATGATTTCACCCTGACTCACTGTACAGTTCCTCTAACTCAGACATTAAACATTAAGCAGTTTGAAGATCTTTACATCTGACTCATGCTTACGAGAAACTGAAAATCCAATTCTTTGAACCACAGAAGTCGGCTGTGAATTTTGCAACCTCTAATCATACTAATGCAATAATTTTAAAGCTTTTGCGTCAGAATCTCAAATGAATGATTGAAATGAATGGAAACGTATTAGAGTTACAACAGCACCATTAGGAAGGTGTGTGAGTGTGTGCAGGTTGTGTGTGACGTGTGCACTCATGTTGCAAACAGCAGCAAGTTCCAAGTCTCAATGTTCATGACGAGCTTTACATTCCAGCAAACACCCTGTTATTAAAGGCCTCAAATGCTGTCTGTTTCAAAAACAGTGTTTAAATAAAATCCTCCAGTGTCTTCAGTGCATATTAAGTTCACAAGTCTGTTTTTTTCTATCTTATTCCCTCTGATGACAAGTCTTTTATTTTAATTTTTATCTCGGCCCACCTTTTCAGAATCCAAGAGGACCTTGGACGGCATGCAAAGTTGTGAAATTTCCTCAGACGGCACTGATGATCCTCTCAGTAGTGGCCCTCGGCGTCCTCGAATAGTAGTAATCGGTGCCGGCTTGGCTGGCCTTGCTGCAGCTAAGACCTTACTAGAGAATGGCTTCACCGATGTCACAGTTCTAGAGGCGTCAGACTGCATCGGCGGTAGAGTCCTCAGCGTTCAGCACGGTGAGAAGACGCCCTCACGTTCCTGCTGGAACACATCGTGTACACCATCATTTAGAGTGACAATAATGTTGGTTTTAGCTTTCAGTCGTAAACATTATACAGATCTGTAATTTCAAGACTTGACCAGAGAGCCTCTTTTTTGTTTGTAGGCACTTGAATTGGTACAAGAACGCTGCACTGAACGCCGCATAAAGCACCATTTGAACGAAATATAACAAAGAATCCCCTGATACAAGTAGGAGTTCGACATTGGAGAGTTACACGTTTGAGAGTAGGCCAGTCAGGCTTGTTGAAAGCAGCCTTTATTTCCAAAACGTGACACTGAAAATGTGTCTATGTTGAGTGTGCGAGATAAATCGCTGTTAAAATATTAAATGAAGAAACATATAATTAAAGTGCCGTGTGTTAGATTCCTGCCGTCGCACTGTGTTAATGGAAGTGAACTCCTTCTGGAAGCTGGTCGCGGCCAACACTGCACGATTGTGCCTTCATAAAACAGACTCACAAACAGTTTAACAGAGCCGCATTGAGTTCAAAAGGTCCCGCTCATCCATGCTCCTTCTCCAATTTGTAGGAAAACCCGTTTTTGAGCTCGGAGCCACTTGGATCCATGGCGCCATCGGGAACCCGGTGTACCACCTGGCGCAGGAGAACGGGCTGCTGGAGCACACCACGGACGAAGAGAGGAGCGTGACCCGCATCAGCCTGTTCACCAAGAAGGGCGTGTCTCATTACCAGACCAACCTCGGGAGGAGGATCCCCAAAGATGTGGTGGAGGAGTTCCGGGACTTATACAATGAGGTGAGGAGACGCGATTCACACAGGTATGACATCGCTGGAGCACGTGCAGAGGAGTTTAAGAATAAATAAGAGGCATAGATAATAATTCTGTTTTGCTGGATAGAAGAAACAGTGAAAGCTAAGACAAACTTGTAAATCTTAATCGGGCCAGAAGAAGAAAGCTAACAAATATAAGACAGCTGAAGACTAAACCATTATTGGACCAGCCTGCAGGTGGGTCGCCCTGAATAGGCTGAATTCACCAGCCTATTATTACGAGTCTGCTTTTCTGTTCTGAAGTGGCTCCAGCCAGAGCCCGATCACAGAAACGCACTAAGTAGGTCACGTATGGAAAATCAGTTACAGTGAGAAGCGGCCCCCCTTTTCTCTTTTTGAATGGTGTGTGTATTCTGGTGACTGTGCACCAAAGTCATCCTTGTACAAAAAGAACTGGAGCTGTCTCAGCCACGACACGTGGCAGCGCTTGAAAACGTCTCCCTCATCCTTTTAAAAGCTTCCTCTGACTTTAATTATATATATTGTGAGTCCTAAAGAAGAACGCTGGAGGCTTATTATTGAAGCCACATATAGAAGTTGAGTTCTACAAGCTTCTTTTTAACAAAGGGACAAATGTCATTGTTATTTCCCCTTTATTCTCCTTCTGCTGAGCTTCCTGCTTTGTGTCATGTAGGCTTTGGCTCCTCAGTGTCTTCAGTTCTGCAGTTGTTGATCTCAAAATGTCACTTGGAAAGAAAAAAAACACATTGAACAGGGCTTTACCTTAAACAAGAGTCCACTTAAGGTGTCACTCAAGCACTTCATTTAAAGATTTTGGCTTCTTCTCTTCTGTTGATACAAAACACACCCCATCCCTTTCGATATACTTTCAGACAGTCTGTCGCCAGCTAACCTATAGTCAAGTTTTATAAGTTTTTTTTATAGTTGTGATATTTCCCAATCGCGCTGCCTCAGAAACCACCCGGCTTTAGTTACATTATTCCTCATTCCACTTCCTGCTGAATAACCCTTTTTCTCTGACTCTCCGTCCTGCTGTAGGTGTACGAGCTGACTCAGGAGTTCTTCCAGAATGGGAAGCCGGTCTGCGCCGAGAGCCAGAACAGCGTCGGCGTCTTCACGCGTGACCTGGTGCACAAGAAGATTGTGATGGACCCTGATGATTCTGAGAGCACCAAGAAGCTCAAACTGTGCATGCTACAACAGTACCTCAAGGTGTGTGTGTGTGTGTGTACGAATGTTTATTGTAAGATGTATTTATGCTAATTCCCTCAACATTAAATGGTATGTTTGCTTTTGCTGATTAAAAACTCAAAGTACTAGTTTGACCCTTATTCTTATTTATGTGGATAATTACATTTTTGTTTACTGTGAAACAACTGTATAGACCACATAAGCTCAGCTAGACACAAAGATTGGAAATGAGTTGCTACCACAAGATGACTATCAGGAAGGTAATAAATCTGAAGATGAACCAAACTCTAGTTATTAGCTGCAATTAATCTCCTAACATAAATCAGACATGTAGCACCGAAGAAACATTTATTTGTCGTTGCTATAAGTAAGAAAATCAACTGAATTTGAGCTCACACTAAACACTTTGTCGGCAATTCTTTGGTTTCAGGTGGAGAGCTGTGAAAGCAGCGCTGCCAGCATGGATGAAGTCTCTTTGAGTGAGTTCGGTGAATGGACAGAGATCCCCGGTGCACATTTTATCATTCCTGAGGGGTTTACCAAGATCGTGAAGCTCCTGGCCCAGGACATCCCCTCCCGAACCATCTGCCTTAGCAAACCAGTCCGCTGCATCCACTGGAACTACTCGGCGCAGCATCAGGAGGCGGTTGCCAAGAGTGGCAACACCGACCTGGAAAACAACCACAACAAAAACAACCACAGTTGCCAACCTCACGATGACGCGCTGATCCTGGGTCACCCCGTTTACATAGAGTGCGAGGATGAGGAGTGGATCGCCGCTGACCACGTGATCGTAACGGTATCGCTGGGCGTTCTGAAGCAGAACCACGAGACCATGTTCTCGCCATCTCTGCCCGAGGACAAAGTACTGGCCATCGAAAAGTTGGGCATCAGCACCACAGATAAGATTTTCTTAGAGTTTGAGGAGCCCTTCTGGAGCCCCGACTGCAACAGCATCCAGTTTGTGTGGGAGGACGAAGATCAGCTGGGGCAGCTGTCCTACCCCGAGGAGCTGTGGTACAAGAAGATCTGCAGCTTTGACGTCCTCTTTCCACCCGAGCGCTACGGCTACACGCTAAGCGGCTGGGTCTGTGGGCAGGAGGCGCTGTACATGGAGCGCTGTGATGAAGAAACTGTGGTGGAGACCTGCACTGAGCTCCTGAGGCGCTTCACGGGTGTGTATGTGTGCGTTATCCACATGATCTAAGCAAAGATCTCTTATTTAACTTCAAAGTGTATTCCAGCTCACACGCTGACGCAGTTGCATTGACGCAGCTCAGTGAATCACACAGCCCATCGTTTGGCTTGGGTCACTGGTTCTGCTCTGATGTAAGTCGCCGTTCCTGCGCGGATAACTCAGGCGAGTGACTCAGGTGCACGATTCGAGGCCATTCGTGGAGCAGACAACTGCTTTGACAGAGCTACAAAAGCACAAAAATGACACGTAATGCGAGGAACTGGGAGCGATGCAGCCGTTTCTGGAAAAACAACCTATTCTGAACAAAAATGCCCACTCTTACATGCGCCGTTGCTCCTGTTATATGGCAATTATTCCTCATCGGAGGTAGAGAGGAGCATTAGGGTCTATGCCAGCAGTCACTGGGCGAGAGGCAGGAATACCAGTACAGTACAGGACGTACACGTTCCACTCATGCACTCGCAGTCTCCAGTCGACCTAATGTGCAGGGTTTTGGACTCGAGGAGCCCCGGAGAGGACGACTTGATCTGAGACTACTAGAAAAGCTAATCTAACCTCACTTAGCGCGTAACCTCGGTCTGATTGTAATATGCTTGGAGGTATATTGCCATCGGAACGCTCTGCCGACACCGTCCTCACTCACAATGGCCCCCTTCTACGGCGAAAACACACGAGGACAGGACAAAGTAGGACAGTTCATCCCCTCTTGTCACCGCTAATAAATACCCCCTCATCTTCGGAAGTAGCGATTCTCTCCCTAGGAATAAAGGCCCCTGTGACACGACTGCGGCGATGCCGTTTGTCCTTTAACAGCAGATTAAAGAAGAGAAACTAACCGTGAGTCAGATTATTACAGGGAAAACTGATTGTCTCATATATGGGTCACCGTGTGAGAGCCAAACCAGCCATAATGAGGTCAATAGAGATCTTATAGTCGTATCTATAGGACACAGTGACACGTTCCACTCAGGGTGGATTAATCCTGACAAACTGACAATTATATATAGACTGTTGGCTGCCTGCCGAGTTGATTAGTTTTAACCGATCGGCCGAGTGCTCCCCTGCCCCGTCATGTCCTAATCTCCCACCTTTCTCTTTGCCCACAGGGAATCCCAACATTCCAAAGCCATGCCGCATCCTGCGCTCCTCGTGGGGCAGTAACCGCTTCATCCGAGGTTCCTACTCCTTCACCAGGGTGGGATCCAGCGGCGGGGACTTTGAGAATCTGGCCACCCCTCTGCCTTATGCCAACGTCACCAAGAGCCGGGTAAGAAAAAAGAGGGCAAAGAGGTTTCTTAATTAGCATCATTTCTTTAGTAACGGCTCCGGCCATGTGAGAGTTAACGTCTAGATCTGCGAACTTCCTGGCAAACAGTTTTAGAACTGTATCCTATATGTGGTTACAGCTTGTATTGACTCTTCAGCTTTAGATTTAGAAGGGTGGAGCTTTTAAAATGCTGGTGCCTAGTTTTGTTTGACACTTTCAACATGACCTTCCCACCCCACCTCAGGCTATAATCCAAAACCTTCTGGAAAGATTCCCTCAATGCCTTTTTCTTCATCCCCCCCCCCTTCTCTTTATCTCCATCATCCCCCACAGCCTTTACAGGTCCTGTTCGCTGGGGAGGCCACTCACAGAAAATACTATTCCACTTCCCATGGTGCTTTGCTCTCCGGACAGAGGGAGGCAACTCGCCTCATAGAGACGTACCAGGACTTACACAGAGCCGAAACCACAAAGCCTAACATGAAATAAAATCTTATAGATGAGAGAAATTACTACCAAACTGTCAGGTTTTTTTCTTTTCTGTCTCGGTGATTATGTTAGAGCTCGGGCATTATTACAAATGGGTATTATTTCTATCGTACTGTAGCGTCCAATCAATTTTTCTTTCATATGCACAGTTCTGAAGATGCCAATGGTGCTGTCATTTATGTCATGTTGTCTATCTACTCAGTGATTCATGTTTATAACCTGTTTTTAATTAAAAGAAAAAAATCATCTCAATTGTAACCGTTGTTTGTAAGTGCCTTCGATGTTACATTATATTGTTTTGAGATTAACAGAAGTACTCAAATCCTGAAAGTTTTATCATAATAAAAGGTTTATCATCATCAAACAGAAGGATGTGGGGATTTTTTGGTTCGTTTTGCTAAAATATTGTGCAGTAAGAGTCGCAACATCTTCCTGGCGTGAGCGCTCTACAAATCGTGCAAGTTCTGTCGTCTCTTTCAATAAACAAGAGTGAGGCAACGTGTTTGTGCACGTGGAATGACCCCCCCCCCACCCCCACGGAACACTTTGTTCCCTAGAAATTACTAGGAGCTATATTTTCCAGTTATACTGAACACAGTTCTTCTGTTCTTCTTCACTCTTTTTTAACACTTTGACATCACACAATAAATTACCACCATGTAATGGTCATAAAGGTCAAGAGCGGTGACCCGTGTTTGGTGACCATGGCAGCAGAATTTCTCGTTGAAACTGAATCATTATTAACTTTTTACAGTCGCTCCCTTCCTGACACCGTTCCCTCCCACTAGCAGCCACAGAGCAGCACTGACCCCGTCTGTGTTTAGAAAGGAAAGGAGCGTGTGATGGGACCATTTCGCACGGATGAGGAGTCCAATGATTCACAGGAGCTTCCTTTTATTTGGAATGCGTCAGGACCTTGAAGACTTCAGAAAAAGAAAAAATGAACTGATAGCGAAAGCTCCATCACCAACACAGCAGTTTTAGCAAAATAAAAGCACAAAACCAAGGATGAAGGATCTAAAGATTTAAGATGTACTTTATTCATCCCCGTAGGGAAATTGAATAAAGGAGGCATTGTGCGTCTGTTAGTTATTTGTAATAACGACTGTCTTTATTACCGTAGCTAATGTAGGTTTTTAAACTTCATTAAATTGTAAGGGCAGATATTGGTTGGGTGAAAGACTGCTTTTTTACAACTCTGGAAAAGAAACAACAACCGTGAATGGAAACTCACTGAAAGCTACAGATCCTAAAAATGGCACGTTTTGGTGTATAAAAGGAAACATGATGTCACTGTTCATGTAGATAAATGGGACACGTCTGTAACCCCAGCCGAGGTTGGGTTCTGTCACATTTTTTTTTTGGTGGTTTCACAAAATTTCAGTTTTTCTGTTGGCCTCTTTCAGCAGATTTATAACATACCTTAGTTCTACTTTGTTCTACTCTGTAATCCAGTATCATACTCATTCTGGTCATTTCAAGTGTTCCGTCTTTGGTATCTTCTCCAGTAGTCAACATCTGTGTACCTAAGGAACTTAGGAAAGACAGAGGAACAATGGAGGTTAATTGGCAAATTCAGGAAATGTTTCAAGTTACAAACAAAACCTGATTTTCCCAACAACCATGCAACCATGTGTTCATATTTAAAATGTGTCACTCCGACAATTGAGTGCTGGAAAGAGTTGCAACCTCTTTAGAGCAAATACGTTTGCACAGGAAGTCAAATTGGATTATTTAATTATTTTCTAAACCGTGACATCATTTTTTAAAACAGGAAATAAAGGTGTAACAAAGTTCTAACATTGATGATATGAGTCAACATCTTCATTTACTATGATGTTTCTCATCTGTATACAGCTCTTAAGTGAAACTTAGAAGGCTTGGGACTTGGTGTTTAATTAGGATGCTGTAAAGTGGCTGACTTTTATAGAGATCAGACTGCCTTTGCAGTATAACGTTTGTCAGGGAGCAGTATAGGGTTTGTCTACAGTATTAACCCGATGACAGATGCAACACAAACACGAGGAAACAACCAAACGATAATGTCCAGACAGGATTTTAGAGTCATTGCGAGATCTTTACTTTACTGTAAAGGTCGGATTATAAGTGTAAACAGCGACTCCTGGTGGCCAATTGGTGACATGAATCATCGTGGCGTCTGGTTCATGGATACCAATAACAGCCTGAAACCAGCAGAGACAACAGCTGTGGGATCAACAGAATAACACCGATAAAGGGACGCCACTGATAAGACACCAGAACAAATATTATCTATTAATTCCGACACCAAACAGTTTCCTGCAGTTTATTGCTTCAAATGCTGCCGAGGATCTCGGTTTAATTACATAATCGCTATATAAATATTACATCATCACACAATTGAATGATAGAAAAATTTCTCCACATTCATCAGGTTGTTTGTTTTGTTTGTTTTTTTTAAAAAAGCAATCGAAAGGTGACACAAATGTAATTTAAAGCAGTTTTATTGATGACAACAAATGTGCGAAAATGAGTAGTAAAACATTTCCATTTCTTGCAGTCATCATAGAAGGCTGGTCATCTTCTGGGGAAAGTCATTTCGGCAACGGGATCCGTGCTGTTGTCGCAGCAACGCCAGTGAAAATCATGGAACAACAACTGCGATGTGAACGGCGAAAAAAACAAACAAACAAACCAAAAAGAACATACAAAAAACACACTTAATTGCCAGATAAGTGTTGAGGTAATGTGTAAAGTACTATTCAGATGAATAGGCAGAGTACAATCATTCATACGTAAAAATGTACGGAGAGGTCCGAGGACGCTCACGACGGGATGCAGTTGCACAGAGATGAAAGTAAAATAGCAAAACATGGTGTAAAATGCTAAATACGTGTTACAGGGGAGGCGTCTGGGGTTTAAAGAGAGGGTTCGCCCAGAGATGATTTGTGGTCTTCTTGCAGAGATAAACAAAGCTGTGGCCAAATTGAAACAACGGATGCAAAAAGTTGCACTTAAATATAGTAAATAATTATCATTTTTGGTGCCAAAGAGGGAATCTTCGTTCTCTGGGTGAAAACCAAAGTGCTAAATTAAAGACCATCTGACCTTGAGTCAGGCTGAACGCGGCCGGGCCGGGCCGGGCCGGGCAGCGGGTTTGTTGTTGTTGGCACCTTTGACCTGCTGTTTTCAGAGCTGGCGGGCTCCACGTGCTCAGGTCCAGTATCACAGTAAAGCAAATGCACTGTGGCGCGGGCGCCAAACAAAGACAAGCGTGAGCGTGGCGTCATACTGGTAATAAACCTTTGAAAAGCACTTTCACGTAGAGACCAACTGTGGTTCTGTTCAGAAGATAGATATATGTGTGTGTGTGTGGGTGTGTGTGTGTGTGTTTCATGAACAAATCCCAACATGTAGATTAGACAGCTTCACACCACGACACCCCAAACTGCTGCCAGGCTCAGACAGACACCGGGGTCGTCCCAGACCCCAGCAGATCCCACAAAAGTGTCCGGGTGTGGGGAAGGGGCGGGGAGGGGAAGGGGGGGGGAGGGAGGGGGGGGGTGCATCGTATTTTACTGAGGAGTAGCTAAATATTAAAAACACTTTTATATTAAACATCAGAGAAAGCTTTTTTGTTTTTTCTTCTTCTCACCAGTGCAACAATAGACGAGATCAAATAAAGAGAAACAGTAGTAACCTGCAGGCAATCGAAGCTCCATAAACATCTAATTATTTTCTGGTCACAGTAGCAGAACAGTTAAAGGCAACTTAATGATTGATGCTCAAACACAAACATGCCAACATTATACACATAGCTCTTTTTTATAGAAATAAATAGCTGAATTATCTTAATCTTCTCCATAATAATTTCCATCTCTACAGTATATGACTCTGATGCACATTTAATATAAAGTATCTAATACACAACGGCATTTTCAACACTACTGTTATACATAATATAATTCTCTATATTTATCTTTCGATCAACTTTGGAGAGAAAATGCTCACAGAATGCAGCCCTGTAAGCTCGGACCTTTGCCACCCTTAAGTACCACCTATACAACATCAAACCAGTCGTGTTTTTTCGTGTTTTTCCTCCCCCTTTTTCCTACAAACACTATGTACAGGTTAGCCGATAGCAAAGGTGGGATTGTCTAAAACTCATAAATCAACAAGTGCTTTGTGTTTTCTCTATTGTGTCACTTTCACGCTTCCCCTGGTCGAAGAACACACTCGATCGTTTACAGCAACAGTAGCATCCAGGCCTGGAAGCACGTGAAGACATCCGCAAACCAAATACGGGCTTGGAACGTGTGCACACCCACAATCATTCTCAACTGATGTCACTCGGCTCTGGTGCATTCAGGGACAGCAGCAGCTTTTTAAAGTCATTTTTTCCCCCCTCATTCTCCGACACAGCGGCTGCTTAAAACATAATGATGATCTTCAATGAACTGATCCAGACAATTGAAACCCTGATTCCCAGATCCCGAGGTGACACCGTGAAATTCCTTCCGAACCGACAACTCAAAAGTGCAAAGATATTTACAATCACAAAGAAAATAAGGAAATAAAGACAAACTGGAGCCGGCAAAGATTTGTGGTCCTCGCCTGCACCGATTATCCAGATCCAAATGTGTTGTGCATTTTACTTTTGTGCTCCGAAACCCAGCACACTGGAAAAGAGGAAACTCCAGTCCTCTAATATTGCACTTGTAATGTCCAGGGACTCGAGAAGAAAGAGAAACGGAGAAAAAGAGAGTAAAATGCAGCAGTAGCAGAAGAAGTCCTGACTTTTGGTCGATTTCCAGATAAACTTTCTCCTCGAATTCTCCCAACAAGACGCCTGAAGCAAAGGTGAACTATAAGTTGGCTCCTGCAAAGGTCCCTCCAGAACATTTCATAACAGGTATGCTTGTAACCCGGGTGTGGTTACGACACAGTACTGATACATGTACTTCAACACTTTCCTATACCTGACGCTGAATTACAAACACCAAAATGTCTAACTAGTTACTAAAGAGCAAGCAGATGTGATGGTGCATTTATTAACATTAGTAAATGTTAGAATTATTACTGTGTCAAGTTATCACCAAGATCCTTCGGCGGAACAGACAGACATAAACGTAATAGAACATGAGTGTCATGATTTTTATATCTGCTGGACTCTAGACCAGGAATCTGTTAAACTTAAATAGCCATTAACACCTGAATCTGGGCTGTATGCATGTGCAGGTTATGTAATGCATATGCAGTGCTCTTACGCAATTATGTCATGTCATGTGCTGCTGCGGTTTAACCCTATAGATGTACAAACCCTGAAAATAACTGAAAGAGAAAGCCACCGCCAGTTACTTAAACCTCTCACTGTATGTGCGCAGAGTGTAGTCTAATTGTACATCCACAGGGTGAACGATGTCAAAAAGACTGATTAGATGACACATCATTAACGACTTGCAATGCATTAACTAATGTTAATCAATACGCCCCTAATGCTTTGATAACTACCCAGTAATAAATGTTGATATGTTGAGTCCACTCGCGTCTGCCGGATGTGTAATTGCACCGAACAAGCAGCAGAGGGAGCCAGAGGACACGTCTGGAAAACACGTGGGGCGTCTTTCAGCATCACAACCTGTGACAAGCACACCTGTGAAGAATGGCACTGTTGTGGATAGTAGGATATGAAATTTACCTAAGATGTATATGAACACTGTAACACATGTAAGCATTTGTTTGTTGGATTATTTTTTTTTTGATTAATATCACACTGTCCCTCTTCCTTCATTAATGGCACATTGGAGAAAACACATACTGGAATGATGGCAGACAGAATTGGCACCGGTTGTTTTTGCTTTTCTTTTTTCTTCGTCTTCTTTTTGTAAGAAAAGAAATGCATTGTGGATCAATCATTGCGGACACGACGGCTACCAAACGGGTCCAGGCTTGCATTTGAGTTCTGCCCTCCATCTCATCTGCCGGTCACGGTCGGCACGTGAAGGTTTTTCATCATGTGATCAACAGTTCAGTCATGCGTAAAGATCCTCGACGCTGAACCTGTGGAGATGTATACGCGGCGTGGCGCGGGCGCCTGTCCACGTGCTGAGGCGGCTTCAAACACGTGTCAAGGCTAAACGGATGCACATGATGGAGCACAGCGCTGTCGCCCGTCTCCGGGTGTTTTGAAGAAAGGGCTCGGCCTCTGTGCGACGACACCACCAGTTTTTACACAGAAGGCAAAAGACATCTGAGAGCGGAGCGGCGAGGAAGGGGAGAGTTTCGCTGCAGACGTCAAGTATCGGAAAATGTGGTCATTCATGGGTTATATGTGTATTTAGCGCCTCTTGAATGTTCATGAGGGAACGACACATTCCCTGTCCTTGGAAGGCTGAATTATTTTCTGTTTGAAGCTTGTGTTAGCCCAGCATGTACGCACACACACACACGCACACTCAACATTGTACCGTGGTTAGTTATGGCGATCTGGTGTCTCTCCTGGTGACCCTCAGCACGTTGCCTCGAAAATGGCCGTCTCTTTTTGACTGACACGCACCGACCGGTGGAGACTGGGCGCACAAGATGTTAGCAGAGGCTGTCGCTTTTCACGTGGAGGATCTTGGAGAACCCGGGCCTCTTCTTCAGAGCCTGAAACGAGGAGAGGATGTCAGAATCATCGATAGCTGGCAGCCTCCTGTCCCCCACGCCCCCAGTGAGTGTGTTGTCTCCGCTAACAGCAGACCTGTGTGTATATTAACACCGCTCAGGCGCATCTGTTATGGCTCCACCTCTGTAGAAGGTGTCGATCCAAAGGGATGCTTAAATGCAACAGGAGAACTTTGCCCATTTGATAAAAATAATCCGGCGATGTTCCTGCTGCCAGCTTTGAAGCGCTTACGCAACGGCTGCGATGAGCACAACATGCTGAAAGTGACTCATAAAGACGACATAAATAAAATCGGGGGATTTCGCTGCCTCGGTGACCTGGGCTTCTCCACCAGGGCGTCCGCAGCCAGTCATGACTGGGATTTCAAAGGCTGAGTCACGGTTAAAACGGTATGCGATCGTGTGGCGCATAGATGCACCTTCGGAAACACAAAAGACAGAAATAAAACGGCAGGATTTCCGTTAGCAAGGTCTCCACAGGACTGTGGCCACGGAGAACATGTAAAAATCTTTTTTTGTGTGTGTGTATTACACTGTTGTGTAACGGTGGGCACTTGTTGGTGTTTTGGCTTTAGTTTGCAGATACCTGCAGCTTGTTGACCATCTCATCAAACAGTTTTCTGGCCTCGGGGCTGCTGGGATCTTCAAAGTAGTCCTCTATACCGATCTGAACCACGATGGACTTCAGATTCCGGCACACGCCTACACGAGTGGGAGGAAGATCCCAGTATCAGTTCATACATACATCCGACGTAAAGCCACAACCAGAAAAGAGAAGGGACAGTTTCCTCTTGCTCGTGGGTTAAAATAATCCTGAAGCGTCTGTACTCACTGTTAAAGTGGAGCAGGGCTTTAGGGGTGACTGGGGTTGAGGTGAGGACAAACATCTCCAGGCCTTTCAAGCCCTCTCTGCAAACCTCTGCTGCCACCTCCTGGTTGATCTCACTCACGTGGTCCAACTCCAGCACCTGCAGGCGCATGCAGTTCCTCGCTGCGGCAGAAAAAGGGGGAGTAAATAAAAGCAGAGGTGGACTGAGCGTGCGGTACCGTTGGGATCGAACAGACGCAAATCATCTGGCGTCTGGTTGCCGTCAACATGGCCACCAGGAAAAAAAGCACGTATGAGGTCTCAATAAAGTGGAATAACGAATACCTGCGTGCAACTAATCTACGAGGTTTACCTAAAGAGGCCAGGCCCTGAATGCCACATCCAGCCCCGCCCACACCGAGAGCGCGGAGGTGTGGCCAACATCTTCCGATCGTCTGCAGGCATCGGTTACTGAAACGGGCAGGTTGCTGGCTGAATGGGACGAAACGAGACCGGCAAATGTTAGCGACCCACAGGAGTTACATCATAACCAAAAGATTGATTTTTAAAACAATCTGGCAATTACCAGGGATGCAAGGGCGCCACCTGTAGGGAGATTATGTCTCTACAACCTGCTCCAAGGGCCCAGATGACCTCCTGACCAACAGGGTCGGTGGCGCTTCTGAAGCACAATTGCAATAGATTTGATCCACGTCTGGACAGTCCACGAACAGAGACACACGGGAGCTGCAGCGGTTTACCTGTAGGTCACCGCCTGCAGAGCGCGGCAGTAGCAGCTGGCCAACCAGAGCGAGCGATCAGTCAGCAGGTTGGGGCAGTGGGAGATCTTAAGGATCAGCAGGTTACTTCCTGTGGCCTTCAGCATGGCCTCCAAGCCTTCCTCCAGGCAGCCACTTAGATCCAAACATGAAAGGAGGACAACCCAAAATAGGTAAAGTCCTTCAAAAAACACTTGTTTTAAATACCGAAGGCTTCAGGAACTAAAAAGAATCCCAAACAGGCCAGATATTATTTCCCTTCTCTCTGATGTTTCTCTTACCGTGTGCTTTTCACATAATCCTCCTTGTTTTCCTTCTTTCCCCGCTGTCTGGGCTTGAGGTTCTGCAGGATGAGGGAGTGTGTCTGAGTGCACCACTGGGACAGGGTGCTCAGGAACTGAGAGAAAAAAGAGACGGAGATCAGAGAAGACCTTCGCTTTGCTGAAATGATGCCGCGGCGCGCAGAAACCTCCGGTTCCTCACGCACCTTGGAAGAGATACGGGCGTTTTCCAGCAGCACTCTGGTCCACACGGCCGGGTGACGGGCCACAAACCTCCAGTCACGGCAGACCTCGGCAGCTCTCAGCAGAGTTTTGGTGTCCAGGTACGTGAAGATACAGAAGAGAGCCGCACGCATCTTCAGGATCTCTGGACTGATCACCTCGCTGGATTTGGACGGGCTCTTTTCGTGGCGGCAGGGCTTATTGTAGACTCCATCAGGGCGACCTGGGAAAGGGAATCAAATCAAACTTTCTGATACTCTCCTGAGTGAGAGTTGTGTGTGTGTGTGTGTGTGTGTGTGGGGGGGGGGGTTGTGCTTCCTATGACATTGTAAATATATGCACCTCTATGTGTATACATGGAATTTTGCAAGGTCATTGGTAGATTGATGAACAGAATTGCCCTATGGGATAAATAAAGTCGTTCCAGTCAAATTAATTTTGAGCAGTACCGAAATTCTCCCACACGGTGGCGCCAAACTTCACCAAATCTTTTCCTTCTATGCTGCCATCGTTGACGCCATTTGTCGCAACCTAGCTCAAGTAACATTTCTTCTCATTGACTCATCCCATCTTTAGCCTCAGAGGGCATTTCTCTTGAAGCCATCAGGGCTATGAAGCAGTCCTCACACCCTCAGTCACCCCTCCTTGTTTCTCGCTCACACCACCTACACTCAAAACTGCCAAATGAACTAAAGAAGCCAAGTCATGTGTCGCACGCTGAGGGGAAAAAAAAACAGTCCGTTTGTAGATGCATACCATCTGATGAAACCTGGCAGAAAGTCTCAATACGGAAAAATGCGTCAGAGCAGAATAACGCCACTAAAGTGTTGAGTGCAATTTTTTTTTTTAATGAGCCAGCCATCACAGGTCAGAGGAATTTGTCACAGAGCTCAAACCTAGTTTCATTTTTCCCAGAGTGCATGAGTCCACCTGTTATTGAATTTACAAAAAAATCCCAAACAGCTCAACAGCAGGTGGACAGAAATGGAGAGCAGCAGTGTTGAGTAGAACACATCGCAGGAAGTTAACAGCAAGATGCACAATCTGTGCAGCCATGACGGCCTGAACGCGAGTGTATCTCAGCACTGACAGACGATACAGCAGAGCGCTCATCTCGACAACAGGATGACAGTTGTCACCATTTACACCGCAATAAAATACAGAAACGGGAAGTCAAAAACAGCAAGTGCAGCTATTTTAATGAGCTGTTCTGCTAGAAAATGTTTTAATCCTTACATTCAGGTGGATGCTTCTTACGGGGAACTTGAACGCACCCTAAATGCAGCATGATTGAGCTGATCTTAAAGAGTTCATTTGACGGTAAAATCACCATCATCACCTGGAATCTGTAAAAGATGTACACCTGACAGGGCCATGACCCAAGACCACATGACTTCTGGGAAATGTAGTAGCAACTGCTTGAAACTAGAGTTGCTCAAATGCTCATCTGAATTGTTTTTGTCTCAAAGCATTATTTCACTACATTAATCAATATAATATTTTTCTGTCATCTCCTGGGTGTTGCTCTTATTCGTGGGTGCTCTCAAGGGACTCATTTTAGCACCTTAGGTACCGCTCCTGTGTGTCTGAGGCGGCTGTTAGACCAAAGTGTGTTGTTTTTTTTAGAGGACTTGTACCTGCATTAGGACGATATCCTGCCCTGCTGTGGTGAGCATAAGGAGGAGCGGACTGCTGCACCTCAGCCACGGCTCTCCTTTCCTGTTCCCACATATCCACTTCAGACTCAGTGGTCCTCGAGGCCACATCTGACATGTCTCCTTCCTCGCCCTCAGTGCTGTTCCTGTACGGTCGGCGATGCCAGTTCTGGATGGCTTGTTTGCGGAGACCCCAGTTCCTCGATCCCCCTCCGCCACATCCAGGGGAGCGCTCGTAACCCCCCTCGCCCAGTCGACACTGCATGTGGTAGTACTGAGCCTCGGGACATTCCTCCATGGGATGCATCTCCATGCTGTCACTGTCGTAACCACCAGAGCCCTGCGAGACCGACTTGATACGCCTTGATGCTCTGCAACAAAACATGAGAGAAACAGATAAAAGGCTGATCATGTTTGTACACTGATGCACAATTAAATTTATTGATTATGAAATATGTTTTGCTCTCCTCTTTTTACTGTTTATAAGATTCTATAAGAGTCTAAAACTGGATTACACTCGGGAACTGTTGTAGTATCTGGGTATGCTGTTGCAAAACTAGCTGATTTTCTGATTATAGACAGGTTTAAATATAAATATATCCCCGCTAATCAATAAAGTATAGCGCTACAGGAAGAATAACGAAAGCTCAATAGCGGAACAATGTCTCCACCTAGCGGTTGAAATTTTATTTACACCAGAAAACGCACCTCTGTTTTGTTTTTTTACGGTTCCATGCTTTGTGATTGCTAGCCGAAAATTAAATTAATAAATTATTAATAAAGCGCCTATTTATGGTTAATTTTTCAAAATTCAATGTAAAGAAAAGGAACAGCATTAATTGTGTGGTTGCAAAGGGCAACTGTATATCATCCTCCATGATCCCAGCAATTTGCACGACGGGTTCTGAAACCAAACATAAGCACAGATATTCCACTGGATGATTTACTACAGTCAGAGGAGTTACAGTAGAACTAGAGCAGCTTTTGTGCCTGCATACACACTTGCTGCAGTCCTCAAAATAACCTCCCCAGTCAGTAGAAGAAATAAGCAGTGGCCACCGCTCACAAAATACGGCATTTTGGTCGCTTTCAGAAGCTAAACAACACTGAATTCCTCTGATTCCAACATTTTAACCGGATCAGCCTACGACCTAATAACTCCGGTGACGCTTTACCCACCGAACTGATGCACACTTCAGCTCGCAACGACTTTTTTTCTACTACAGCTCGTCCCAGATGAACGGATATTAATAACCAGATGGCAGATTGGATGGAGCGCGTTTGTGCGTCTGGTGCCATCGCCGTTTCAGCAGGGAAGGCCTGACAGGTTTGCGCGTGACGTCGTTTTTAGGAAGCACGTTCGCATACCAGCTGGGGATGACAGTCGGGTTAGTCAGAGCATCATGACGCGCCCGTGTGCCTGAGATCTCCGGCACAGAAATACCTCAGTGGCACCTCATGCAGGGAGACGTCTACCCTGCTCTTCACCTCTTCTGCTGGTCAGTGCAGCCTGGAGCATGACTCCAAGGGGGAAAAGCATGCTTGTGGCGTGCTGTATAAATAAGTAATGAGGCAATAGCCTGCAGATGCACCCCTGCCACTCACTACAGCGCCACTCAAACGGACCAATTCAATTGTTCAGGAGAACCGGGAATTTGAGTAATTCTCACTGCAAGTGTTACTGATTTTTAAGTTTTACGTCAAGGGCGGGAGAGCAGATGGGAGTTAACAGGTTGTCACCGCAGCACTTCCACTCTTCAGCAGTTTACCCGGTGTTGACGAAGGGAACAAAAGGCCCGTGGCAGCAAGAACACTTGATTGTATTTAAAAGCTTCGGGGCCAGAAATTCAGTTGCATTCACACAGAACTGTCAGACCGGCTGTCGCCGTTCTCATGAGATCAAATAAATCCAGCGGGCGGCAACAAGTCCCACAAAGCTCCACAAGTGTTTCTTTAAAACCAGACTAATGGACAGAGACAATATCCTGGAAAGTAAAATACACGTCTTTGTGTCAACCCTGGTTGAGTTAGTGGGCTCTCACATCGCGGTTAAAGCATATTAAGATGTGCAGACGTACCCGGTGCTGGGGGAGGAGTGGCGCTCAGACACTTGGTAGATGCCGCGCGTGCTCCCAGAGAGGCTGGAGTTTCTCTGGAAACATGCAAATTAGAGGAAAATAAAGAAAATCAGTCGTGGACATTGTTCAGACTGGGCTCATTGGTCTCAACTGCAACTGGTATTTCTACTCCTGAAGAGCCCGTGGTAAAGGACAAGGAAATTAAACAGCAGCAGAAAACCCCTATACAGTATATATATACATCCCACATTAGAATCATGTCACATTGGGGCCGCCTGGATGCATCTGTGGGATCGAGGTAAAACGAGCCTTCACCCTCCCTCATTAGCGCTTTTGCTGTCACCATTTTGGCAATAAGCTAAAATAAAACAGCAGATTTAACATGCTGCTCTCATGTAGCGGGTCAAGCCTTTACATTATCAACTACAGCCTCAGTTCTTTTTGTTAAAAAGGTTCACACGAAGCCCTTGTTCTGCATACAAATGAGACCGAAGCAATATTCCAGATCTTTTTTTAGATGTGGTTGTGTAGCCCGATACTTGAGCTCTCTACTCGCCTGAGAACATCCCCCAAAGCTGCCGGTGCATTGATTTGTGTGTGTGTGTGTGTGTGTGTGTGTGTGTGTGTGTGTGTGTGTGTGTGTGTGTGTGTGTGTGTTGATGCCAGGTGGAACTCTGTGTACCAGTCTGGCAATGTTCCTCAGAGGTAAAACATGCACAGCCACTGACGCTGTCCCTTCCTCTCTTTCCCTCCCTGAGCAGGTTTCCACCATCCATAGATGGCGCCCAGCCTGGAAAAAGGCCCTGTAGTTGGGGGTGGGGTGTGTGTGTGTGCGGGGAAGGGGGGTTGGACAATATTCCCGGAAATGGAAGCAATCAAACGCGGTGAGAAAGCTGACAGAGAGCAGGAAGCCAGTCAGACGCGCCTTCTCTCCTAAAATATCCGCGCGGTGCCTTGGAGACGAGGGCAACCCCGCCAACGCCGTGGCAGTGAGGTCACCGGCGTGTGCGGATGGGTTAGGTGTCATTTCTGGGCTTCCCTTGACGGTGAAAGAAGGAGCCAACCAGCCAGTGCTGCCATAAGGCTTAGTCACAGGTGTAAGAACTCCAAACGTGGAAAAAAGGGAAAGATCCCTGATCCCACTCGTCGGATCCATCCCACCATCCTCACAGTGATGGGAGCAGCCCCTCACAGACCCTAACCCGAATAACGAGCAACACGAAACAGCTTCCCCCAACTAAATGAATTCCATATTGCATCCAAGGCAGACTCGGTTTCTATGGCAGCACCCGGATCAGCGCCATGAAACAAGTCGCCTCTTGTTCCAGCGGCTGTTGGCTGATCAGTTGGAGAACTGAATAACAAGACTCTGCTTTTTAAATTTCAGCCTCGCACGATGTGCGGTTAAAAAAATAAAAAATAAAAAATAACCACGCTGACAAATCTGAGATGCAACAGGAGCTGCAGGCTGCCAAGCAACGCCGGTGTGTCACTTTCACTAAGAGAGAAATATCCCAGTTAGCAACACATGTGCAAACATCACAGGCGGCACAATGGTGCCTTATTTGAATGCCCACGCACATTCGGCCATCTGTTTATGGTATAATATCGCTTTTCTTTTTTTCAGAAACTGGAATTCGACTGTTTGTGCTAAGAAGGCGGTAAAAATTGGGTAAAATAAACCGATTTAGAGGCTAGCTGATGTGATCTGTTCCATTATCATGCAATTTCGGGATCCAAAGAGCCCAAGAGTGCAGCCGGGGATCAGAGGCGGGAGCCGAACCTGGCACCCGTTGCCCTTGGAGGCCTGGAGGCTGCAGTGGCCCAGGCTGCCGTTGGGCGTGGTCCCACAGCTGGTGATGATCTGCAGCTGCTTCTCGGCTCGGTCCGCCCGGTCCAGCAGCTCCTCGATGAACTGCTGCAGCCGCACTTTGGCGTTGGCCTCGCGCGCCGCCGTCTCCTGGAGGAACTGGTCGATCTGGGCGACCTCCCTGCAAACAAACGGTGGAGAGACGAGAGAAAATCCTTGAAATTCTAATGCGGACCGGAGTTTTTACATTTATCTTTTGGTTGCCATTACTTTGTTTGGCTTTATTGTATAAAATCAGCCACATGAAGCAAAATTCAGCTACAAACTGAAACACAATTAAAGAAAAATGTTAGTTATGTTTTCAATCAATATTAAAGGCATCGCAAGCCCAGAATTCCCAAAATACGGAGCTTTCAGCTGAACACAAGCAGATAGGCGCCATTATATTAAGTCCACAAATGAAGGTTGTGGTTTTTGTTGCTTAATAAGTTCTGCTTCTGTTCAAACTGCTGTCCTTCAGAAGCCGGCTTCTGTCCGGGAACAAAGACACATCCAGTAAAAAGTGTCAGAGTCAAACCGTGGAGTTATTCAGGGTCCCCATCTGCTGCAGTCATTGTGTCGTCTGATCACAACCGCAGGGAGCAGTCGGACCAAATACGACTTCCAGTGACGTCACAAGTTCCTGGATCTCTGCTAGAATGAGACAAAAGCTCCTGATAAACATCCAGTAATACTCTCTCAGTGATGGAAGATGATGGATTTGTCCTGATGACATTCAGGAACTCTTCCTGTCATTCACAAAAGGTTTCTGACAAATGAGGCCCCTGGAGGCCTCAGACGGGACATAAAATCAGCCTCACTCCAGTTTAAACCGGTTTACCCTCATTAAATAATCCAGGCCAATAATCCAGGGAACATTCCCGTTTAGCTCTTCCAGTCAGCGGATGTAAAAGTCTGCTAACCATTAGACAACGAACTCTCCATCGCCAGGCACTGAGAGGGGATCCTCCGAAAATAATGACGAGATAAAAATAATCTGGCATCTGGGCCGATGTGGTTAGCGTCTCTCGTCCTCGGGAAAGATTACATCAACATTTGGGCAAATTAATGGCTGACTAGGGGGGAAATGAAAGCGTAGTTAAAAGCCAATCTTCAGCCGGAAACCTGGAAAAAGAAAGAACCCAAGCGGGCCTTGAACACGCAGCTCTGAAAGTCTGTCCAGAATCGGAGTCTTCATTTGAAGGACAGATCAGATCTGATGTTTTAGCTGATAAAGTCTCCACTGCCTCTGTTAGCATTGCTAACATCCCATTAGCGTTTTGTAATGGGAATAATTGAGGGCGCCAGTATGTTTGCAGAACTTTATTGGTTTATAAAACAGCCCACCGGGACCGGAGGGGAGACGGTCGTCAGTAGGGCTGAAACAAAAATGGTCATTTGTGGGCGATAAAAACATCAGCAGCGAGTCGCTAAAGGTGCCGGCAGGGCAGTCACGTTAATCACATCACACATCTGAACCATCGATGATCCAACCCCCGTTTCTAAGCATTCCCGCCTTTATTCCTTGATCAGTTGAAATTTGAGGTCACACACAGCGGTTGATGGGAGGATGAGGGTGTCGCTGAGGGTCCTTCTACATCTCACGACAGCGCACGTGTAAATAAGCCAAGTATCATGAGTTTGGATGCAACCACTGAAGCTGTGCATCATTTATCCTACGAACAAGCAGCTGGAACAAGGAATCCTCACGAATCACGTGGCGTCAGCTTCCAGCGCCGGCGTTGCTGAACGAGGCCGGTTCTGTGCGTACTTGGGGCAGTGTCGTCTTTCCATATGAGTGATAATGCATCTGTAATTTGTTGCAGGAAGTGCTGAACATTGTTGTTATAGGAGAGGGATCCCATGAGGGCAGCCATCTTGAAAACCTTCCAACCTCTTTAACTGCGTGAGGACGCGACGCGCGGCCGCCCCAGACCGCCTGGCAGCCTCGCCGAGAATTGATTCAAAGACCGGGACGAGGAGGGGTGGGCAAGGGGGAAGAGGTGGTGGGGGGGGGCAAGATTATGAGGGTGGAGCGAAGCTGGAGCAACATCGGAGGAAGAGACGACAAACTGGGGAAGCAGGAAGCACCGGAGGGTCGGGGGAGCGGCGTAGCGGAGACGGGCCGCGACTTCCGGCTGTCAGTCCTGATTTCAACACGCACAATCACACACACGCACGCGCGCAGACACACACACACACACACACACACACACCTCGCGCTCACTGTGTGAGTCACCGTCACACCACAGACATAAAGCCTCAAGGTGATGAAACAAATCTGCACATTTACCCCAGATGCTGCCCGTGGCGGGGGGGGGGGGCAGCGTTGAAGGTGTCAGCTCCAGTGCGACACACACGCTGCTAAATTTAGACATCAAAGGCAACGGCCACATTAAGACAATAAAACCAAGTCCCTCCGACACCACTGAATAAAAATGATAGTGGCCTCTTTTTGAATTTTGGAGGTCCAAATGGGAACCTTTTGATCCACTGGGGTAAATATCACAGCTCAGTAAAGGTCCAAGGCTACTACAGGCCTCAGCCCTCCAGAATCACAGTCACACCTTGTTGTGGCCGACATTATCGACGAGGACCGACCGTCTGAAAGGATCCCGCTAATGGAAAACGCTGGTCAGCCTCCTGTCACAGGCCAGTGTGAGGAAGACAAAGCTGAACACCAGCCGCTGAAGTCCAGCACCCGGATCGAACAATGAAATAATGTCACATTTGGACGTATCACAGCCCCATGCAGTCATGGCCGTCTAGCACACACGACGTAATAATAACGTTAATGTCTCTCTTCATTTAAAATGCAATGAAAGCAAAATATTTGGAACAGAGGTTTCAATTTATAGGACAAAAGTGAATTTTGGAGCATGCAAAACCACAAAAACACGCAACACATGAAGGTGGTAGGAACGTGGACGTAGGATCCGTGTCACTGTAAACCAGGAACCAGGAACCAGGAACCAGGAAAGGAAACGTCCCATCGAAGGGAATCGTTGGCGTCCCTGACCCATTTTGGGGAAATGAAAGGGTCGTTTTTGTAGTGTTTTTGTACATAAAAGCTGCAGCATTTGAGTTCTTCTTACTAGTATTTATGTGCGCGTGCGTGCTCACCTGTGTCCTCACAAAGATAGGAACGCAGAAATGTGTGTGTGGGTGTGCGTTCATGAGGCCTGTTGCCTCTGTGGGGCTAAAAACCTGACAATTGCTGTTTCACCTGTCTAAAAAGCAGGCGTACGGCTGCAAAATTACCATAATAACCATCTTTTTCACACAATCAAACTTGACAAAGGAAGTGTTTATTAGTGGGCGGCTGACAACTAACTATTAAACAATATTTGCTAATTTCAGGTTAGATTTCAGTAAGTTTCTTTGGCTTTGCCTCTGAACTGTGAAGAGTGTCATCAAGTTGTGTCATTAACGACGTTTTAATAGCCTCTTATCGATTATTTAGCCATGTTTTTAGCCGCCGCGCTGCTTCTTTTTCCCCTGACAGTGAAAACCGCGACCAAACCGCGGCCTGAACACGGTGCCGCCACCAGCAACAGTGACGGTCTTACACCAGTCCTGCTGTCTTCACACAGATTATGGCAGCTGGAGAGATATTAGCATGGAAACACAAAATGTGCCTTAATGAGTTTCACACCGGTTCAGCTGCCCGTTCCAACGGCGGAGACGACCGTCCCTCGGTTTGCGGCGACACCATCTGCTCTCACTTATTCCAGATGCTGTTCAACTGCTTAATTACCACGACTGAGCGACGGTTATCCGCGCCGACTGCTGCACCGGAATGTCGAGCGCCACGTTTGTGAATGAACTTCAGCTATAAAACGTCGTGCTGTGACGCTAATGGAGACCGGCTGAACCGGAGGCGTCCGTATGTACTTATAATGCCTAGTTTTGCGTCTGATACTTCAAGTGCTTACGTCTGCAGTGATGCTAGCAATGGGATCCGTTGATTCACATCTTTAGCATATGGTAGCAGGGTTGATGAGGGCCGCCTCGCCAGAGTTGTCAAAGTAATTTCGATATTAAAAAAGTGTGTGATCATAATTCCTTCAGGCAGCTCAGTTTTATCCAACAAGCTGTCAAGCGCTTCGGTCATCAACCTTGCTGAACATTCATCCACTGTGACGGTCTTTTTCCACCTCGGAATGACTCGGGGGGTTGGAGTCTAAATGAACGTACTGTTCGACTGCCAGCTCCTCCCCAGACTGACACAGACAGAGGAAAAAAAGAAGTGTGTGTCTGTCTTTAAGGGGAGGAAAGAGGCGCAGTCCCAGAGCCAGACAGGGATTTTCAGGAGTGCGGTCGGGGGTGACCTTCCCAGCCCGACGCTGCCAAGTTTGGCTAACGTGACGGCAGCTAACCTTTGCAACATAGCAGGGTGAGTTGACAAAGCTCCTGTGCGGCAGCTCCCACCCACTGATTAAATCGACTGGTCATGATGCCCGAAAAGACAGAGCTCTGTTAGATGTTGGGAACAGTGCGTCCTAAACAGGCTCGGTGTTCTCAAGGCCGGCGAAGTGCAGGAGACGCTGCGTGCAGATGATGCTCTTCAACGAGAATCTGTGACTACAACTGAGAGCCCGATCAGGATCCTGGTGAGGATTTTCAAAATAAAACACCAGGCCAAAAGTTGAACGTGCATTTTATGCAAATTCATGTGAAAATCGCCCGACTAATGAAGACTGGACGAGCAGAGGGACTGAAACATATACTGATATCCACAGATTCTCCAGCACTAGAGCAAAGCATGATGGGAAGCTTTTTCTAGTGCTGCTAACTGCGAACAGTCCAAAGACGTCGAAGAGCCTCCTTGTTTAGGTCCTTTATGTACGTGTTTGATGACTCTAAATACTTGGAAACAAGCTGAACTTAGAGGAGCAGGAAGAGTGTGTTGATGTTTTTACTATTTCTGAGGGAATGAATCCCCAAGCAGAGACTCTTTGGGAAGGAACAGCCTTTTATCTTTCCTAACAGGCTAAAAATAGCATAAATACGTGGAGCAAAAACACAAGTCTTTGGGATTCATTTAAATAAAAAATATATAAAATTCATTTAAAACAACGCCCGCTGTCTCTGCCAGTGCACTGTGGGAGAGTTCCCAGTGGTGCCCGTCTGATTGGGAGCCAGGAATCGCCAACTACGAGTTTAATCCGCTTAATGAAGCAGCCCGGTGGAGGAGCCCACGTCAGAGGGGCAGCGCATCTCCTGGCCCACCCCGCCCTCAGACCGAGCTGCTAAGCAGGAAGCAACAGGACGGATGCTGACCACATCTGGTGAGGGGAAATCACACCAACACGAGGACGCAATCGACCGACGCGCCGTTTTTACTCACTGCTGTTTGTGGTTAAGCTCCGCCTCCTTGTTGACCAGGTCCTGTTTGAGGTTCGCGAGCATCTCCACGGACACGTCCACCTGCCGGGACAGCTCCGAGGCTTTGTCCTCCAGGTCCTGCTTCTCCTGGCTCAGCCGCTCGCTCTCCTGCTTGGCCCGCTCCAGCTCAGAGCTCTTCCTCTCCAGCTCCGCCTGCAGACGACCCACACGCGCTGCTATTTTCTGCTCCACCTGTGCGACAAAAACCACATCAGCTGCCCCGAACTTCACCTGGAACGGAAAAAAAAAAGAACACTTTGACTCTATTTACCTCTTCGGACAGCTTCTCCAGCCTTTCGTCCAGCTCCAGCCGCTCGAACGCTCGAGCCTTCAGCCGGGCCAGGCCTTCCTCGTACGCCGCCTCCACCGCACTGGCCGCTACGTTCGCCGCCACTGCCACGGCTGTGCTGGGGTTACCATGGGAGCCCGGGTCTGCGGATGTCATTGCTTTCTTCATAAAAATCTCCCCCAGGGGAAACTCCACATTTGGAAGGTACCTGGCTGCAGTGTTGGAGTTAGCCGGGGTGAGGCTCAAGTCGTCGGCACAGGGAAGCTCGCGGCAAGGAAAGCGGTGCTCCTTTAAAGCCGACGGCCTGAGGGGCTCGAAGGGGTCGTTGTTGTTGGCGGGCGCGAGCAACGCTCCCTCCGCCACTAGAGGCAGCAGAGCAGCGGCATCGCACACGCTGTTGGATTTGGACAGGACGTAAAGGGTCTCGTACGTGTGGTTGTACTCCAAGTGGGCGCGCAAGGACGAGAGGCTTCGGAAGCGTTTGTGCTCCCCGCAGCGAGGACAGCGGTACGGCAGGTCCAGAGAGGCCATGCCGCGCAGTAACTGCCGGTGGGGGGGGTGGGGGCGCTCACGCGGCACAGCAGCGGTGCCAGTATGAGGGCAGAGAGGTGAGAAACCTGTTGGATCTTCTCATGGTGGACACAGCAGAGACTACGGCAAAGCAGCAAGAGGGATCCAGCGTCTGGCGGCGTCAAGCTCGGTCACATGACCGAGCATAGCGGCGACGTTCAACCGGACGTTGCACTTCACCACTCGCCATCCTGAGGTCCTGGCAACAGAAAAGGAAACAAAAGCTTTGTTATCTGAAGGTATTAATAAAAACAGTTGCAACATAATGGTGTTTATTCTCTTCTTCTATTGTTTTAAACGGTCTTTGATGTGTACCTGTTCTTTTGAGCCTTTTTTACTAACATTATGTGGCTGGATGCCAAGGATAAAGCGTCCACTCATGTGATTTACTTTGAGTTTCAGAGCCTCCTATAGCTGTCATTAGTAGAGGAGCGGCGGCATCGGTGGTGTGATCAGTAATCACGGCGCATTCTTCACCGAGGGCTTAAACGCTGCAAATCCCCCGAAGTCACTGAGACGTCTATTATTAGACGTGAATAGTGAGGCTGGACCAGGGAGTGTCCTGGCAAGATGTAGCTACTTATTAAAGGAGGAGGAGCTCGCAGAGAGTCACAACAGAGCCGGCAACAGGCCGTCCGAGCTGCCTGAAACGACCAAATGGGGAAACTGCGAAGGGAATGGACAAACCTGAGACTGCAGGAAAGAGAGTCATTGTTTGGGGATTAAATTGTTGACATACGCGTCACCCAGAGACGCAAAGACGGCATTCAGCTTCTTTTAAAAATGGTATTCATAATACCCAAGAGGTGTTGTTGATTCAGATCCAGCTGTAGTTTTCCTTTCCATGTAAAAATGCCTTGTGCTAGCTAGGTTATGTTAGCTAGCTAGGCTAGGCTGTGACCTGGCTCCCCCATATCAACCCTCTGCAACAGATACAACTGATCACAGTCACAGACCAGCGAGCACTCAGGTTTCGTGCTGCTGCTCTGCCATGCAGAACCCAGTAGGCCACATTTATTTACACGCCTTCTCACTGGCACAGGGATCCAAAAAACGCCCCTGCAAGTTTTTCTCGACGTTCCGCCCTCGACGAGAGCTCCGGACCCACAAACACCTGTTTTTATCCCTCCTCTGAGCTGATGGAGCTCACGACACCTGCTGTCTTCCACCACTCTGCCCGCTTCTGAGGTTTCTGGAGGAGAAAAGTCTTCCACCAGATAAAGAAAAGCTCTCTGTGGGAGGAAAACCAGGGCTGCTTCCTATTTTTCTCTAAAGCCCACGACGAAGCCCCGCCCACACCTGCAGCGTGATTTAGAGAATGGTGTGAGGATTCAGGAAGGAAAACACCGGTCACAGCTGCTACCATCAACAGAAAATCACTCCAACTCTCACACTTCTGACTCAATTCCAGCCCTGCGGTTCCATCTCCCAGGTACATTTTTCTCTCGAGTACCTGTGCTCGCTGATAAATATTTACTTTGCTCAGATGTGCGAGGAGGAGAATGAGTCTCGCAGCACTGAGCTCCAACAGCTCGCGAGGTGTGACATGAGCATCAACCTACGCTCCAACAATGGAGCCGTATTCCCTGCATGCTGATATTCCTCATGTGATAACTGCGCTCCTGCACGCCTACGCTGTTCCCATCATAAACGCACACCTCCAAGTAAATAAAGAAAAACGGACTGTAAGCAGCCAACGTGGAACCCTGTGGAGTCACGGTATCTTCCCTGGGAGGAGCTTTACAGCGGAAATAGGAGCTTTAGTCAAAGATCTAAATGCCTTCCACAATAGGCTGCCACATGAGCATGTCAGCATGAGACACGGTTACACCGTTGTCCCCCATCTGTCTTTTACAGTAAGCTAACACGAGACTGTGTAAAGCTGCTCCTGCTTTTATACTCCCGCAGAGGCAAGAAGAAAAAAAGCACTTAGCGGAGAGCCTGTCCCTGTCTTGATCTGCATGTGTGAAAACCAGGTGAAAGATGTCACTTGGGGGCCAACATGGGCCGAAACATGGCCAGTCTCGGCAGGTCTTTCCTGATGTGGACACAATTACACAACAAAACACAAACCCAGCAGGCCACGCCCACTTTTGGCAGGGCATAATCTGCTTTGTCTAATTTACGCAGTAATTTACGCACATAGGAGCCTCTTCTATGGACCCTTGGAGCACCGTGGCTAACAATTCAACCAAAAAATTCCCCTCTTGGAAACATACTGGGTTGTAGCTGTGTACCATATTTGGCACCACTTAACATGCACGTTGAATTATGGGAATTTTGAGGATAGTTCATGGACATCATGGCAAATAAAAAAACACCTGGTGAGACTAAAAAACTAGGGAAAGCTAATGTTGCACAGCTGAATCTGCGTCGGTCCCAAGTCAGGGCTGCAAGACCGAGTCAGATGGACGGAGTTGCCACCGTCTGTTATTGATCCGAACTGCTGTTCTCGGAAAACAATTATCCTCAAGTAGATCGACGATGAACATTAAAAGCAAAGGTTCCTGCTGTGACCACTGTGAGTGCCAACAATGCTAACATAAACGCTACACAATACAATGCTGACAGTAACAATCTGGGGATCAATTTATAGTTTTACAGAAGGCAACACAACCCTTCAGTAAGTCATTAAACAAGTGTTAACGTAGCATTTAGCAGCATTAACATGTGTAACATGCTAGCACTGCCTGTACAGGGTGCTGCCATATTCCTCACATCCACTCAAGCCTTTCATCAAAGTTAATCGGGTTAGCTTCTTATGCACATACATTACCAGCCAAAACAATAGTAAAGAATAAGAAGAGGACGTCTCCGAGGAGATGGTGCTGTAAAGATCCTCGGGGATTTGAGGCAGCACTCCGACTTTGCCTCCAAGGTCCTCCTTTTCCACCGTAAAGTCTCACTTTGGAGATGAGGTGGACATTTGGTGCCTAATGGCACCATTTCAAATAAGGACAATCTTGATTCTGCATTGTCCTATAGGAAATATCTCTAAATGTATCACCGATCGCCCACAGCCAGCAAGCAGGTGTCAGAAAAGCTTGTTGTGCAGCGGGAATCATGGACCTGACCTGTGACCTGTGTGTCATGGCTGGTCAAAGTACTACAAGTAATGACCCACTGCTGTCTAAACCTCGCTGTGCACACACACCGGAACTAAGACAAGACAGAGTTATAAATGAATGATGAGTTCAGGGAAAACGTTTACGAGAGAACAGACGCTTACAAGTGGCGTCTAAACTCTGATAACAAGCCCGAAGTGGGTAAAAAGAAATAAGCAGTGTTGTGTTTTGCTAATGCTTAAATTACCTGCTAATTGCCTGTGTGAAGACTCAATGAAGATGGTGTTTTATTTATAGCAATATACATTTTGTTGGGCATAAATAGGCTTTGATGTTGCAAACCCTAAGTGACGTGATGTGTTCACTGACACTGATGTTTCAGAATTTCAAGAGATTTGGAGACGTTGTATTATATTTCTGACATTTTCTGCCTTCCTCCTGCGTAATATGGGAAAGAAATGAACGTTAAGAGGGGGGGTTTGGGGGGAATTTAGAGAGGCGTTGCAATCTGGTCTGATCCTATTTCTGTGGTGGAGATTGAAAACTCAGCAGGACACAAATCCAGAATGGGAGCACATAAAGTTCTGTATTTAAGAGCTGATAAATAAATAAAAAATCTCAGCAATACTCAACCAATATTTTGTCACTTTAGTCAGGCATTGGAAAACTACCTACAGACAGGTGGGATCACAGTCTGGAGGCTACAATCTAATAGGAATGTGTGTGATGATGTTTCTAGACATATTTGATGCTAAAACGATGCTAGAACTCGACGCTGCAGCTGCTTCACGACACGCTGAACTTGAACTCTAATCTAAATTCTGCAATCAAGGTGCAATCAGGCCAAGCGGGTCCCCCAGAAGCCTCCGGTCGGCCTAGAAAGCCGATTCAACCTCCTAACGATGTGACAGTAAACACCGGCACGTCACGCCGAGGATCCTCATATCTGCACTGCACATGGATCAATCGAGGCAGCTCATCATGTGGGTGTGGACGAGCGGGACCGCCGTGACACCCCGCAGCTGCACACACGCCACCGCCGACGGTCACGCGTTCTTTCCCGACGCCGTTTTGCAGCGGCCGCGCGCCCTCCTGGGCAAAGGGTGACAGCCTGGCATGCACACGCTTTCCCTGCTGTTTTTCCAGCAGCTCCGGCCCCCCTTCCTCGTCGGCGTTTTTTTTTCCCCCCTTCCTCTCCCTCTTTCTTTTCCGACGCTGCATAAACGTTGGTTGCACGGGAGCAGCAGCGGCCGCGTCCGTGGATTTCATGCACGCAGACGTGCACTCGGCGGAGTGTGGGGTTTTAAAAAGGATAGAAACGTGCGTCTCACTCACCTGGCGGTCTTCCTCCCATTTTTTTTATTTATTTTTTTTTTTTTTGCGCTCCAAACAGCGAGGAGCCGCTCCAGCCCTCAGTGACGTCACGCAGCCTCTCTCTGCAGCAGGCCTGCAGAGGAAGAGCAGAGAGAGAGAGAAGAGCAGAGAGAGAGAGAGAGGAGAGCAAGAGAGAGAGGAAGAGCAGAGAGAGAGAGGAAGAGCAGAGAGAGAGAGAGGAAGAGCAGAGAGAGAGAGGAAGAGCAGAGGAAGGGAGGAAGGAAGAGCAGAGAGAGAGAGAGAGGAAGAGCAGAGGGAGAGGAAGAGAGAGATGCAAAAACAGAGAGAGCTTGTTCAGATCCTAATTTCTGCTGTAAGAATTCAAATATGATTAATACAGTCAAAGATGGTTGAAATGTGAAGGACATGAATGTATGTATGGTTTATTATAACTGTGGAGGAGCGGAAAATAGGATTTTCTCTCCTTCTTTTGCTATAATTTGAGTACTTTTTGGAAACTTCGTTAAATTGCACCTCCAGTTTCATCTCCTCTGTAAATCCAGTTCCCGCCAGTTTCACCCTGGCTGATTATCTGGACCGTGCACGCTCTGTGCACGCTCGCACAGGTCAAACAATGATCAGCCAAGGCCAGGAAAGGTGCAAAGCCAGTGGCGTTCCCTGATCATGACGCCGTCCTTTACTGTGAGCGCCGAGGCAACAGGAGGTGATGCTGACACACAAGAACAACAGCAGCTGCCGTGATGATGATGAGGATGATGAGGATGAGGATGAGGATGATGATGATCTGGCCAGTCCTGCCATGTTCCAGACAGCAGCACAGAGCAACACAAAGCTGATTTTTGTGTTTGACTTGAACTTTTATCTAAATTGTCCCCTGCGGTCTGTGTTTTGGGGACCAGAGGTCAAAGGTGAATGAACGGCTCCAGTGTGCCAAACAGACGGAGAACGTCCAGAAGGGCAGAACTATTCGCAGATGATGGAGGCAGTTTAGTCCAGAGGGTTTGAATTCTTTCCCGCTCACTCTGACCCTCATCACGGGAGGTCGTGCCCACTCCTCCATCTCTGAGGGGTTCATATAATATTTAAAGGGGGCGCTATTCTGCACACAAAGCTACCGCACATCTGTCCATTCCTCCATTTAGTTCCTCTTCCTGAGGTTTCTTCTACTTTTTTTTTTACTGGGCTTGAGGGCAGAAAACTTTATGAGACAAACCGGGGTCAGATAAATAAAACTAACCCGACAGACGTGTAATCAATCAGACATATTAGGTGAGACAAAATGGCAACACACACACACACAGACAGACAGACAGACAGACAGACAGACAGACAGACAGACAGACAGACAGACAGACAGACAGACAGACAGACAGACAGACAGACAGACAGACAGACAGACAGACAGACAGACAGACAGACAGACAGACAGACAGAGAAGAAAAAAATCTTGTTGTTCAGGAGCTGAAGCGCCACTTGCTGGTCAAACAAGAGAAGTGCATAATAATAATAATACTAATAATAATACATGTGGGTAAGAATAAAACATATTCAAAGGGACAAGAATCACATACTAATAGTTCTAAAAAAAAAAAAAAAAAAACTGCTGTTGGAAGCTTTTAAAAAAAAATTATTTTGGATATCCAGAGCCAAAACTACGTGACCAACCTAAATCTGTCAGTCACATCGTATGAGCTTGGCAATAAAAAGTTCAGCTTCCAAACTGCCTATATGGTATATCCCATATTTCTCCCAAGCTCACAGCTTGGCAAACAACAGCAGTAAATGTAGCGTAGCAGCCACTGAAGTAATGTTCTCTGCAGACTATGTGAAAACCCGCTCTCCTTATGGAAACATCAATTAATGTGTGTGTCAACATAATAAGCAGGATTGTCTGTTAATTATCTGAGAGCAGCACTGTGTGATCTCGCCTCTGTGTTTTTGAGTCATTGTTTGTTTAGAACATTGGTGATATTATCACTTGGTGACACACGGAGCGCTCCAAGTGTCCAATAAACCATGTGACAAATCAGCAAATTTCACATATCTCTTTAATCCTGAATCATATCAGGTAATAAAACCTCACAGGTGTGAATGTCTGGATTACTTTGAGATTTTCAGGTATTGCACAGTGACCACTGACACTTTAGGACCCTTTTTTTTTAAACATAATAATGACTCCTTTTATAATTAGGAATAAAAGAAAAAGTAATAAAGAAAGAAAAAAAGCCAAACCTGTTACATCAATCTCTACCCCTCTACGCCCTCCACATGCCACACTCATCCAGTCATGACAGGGAAAGACTGACACACAAAAGCTTAAAAACTCTCTCCCTCGGGAGGGTTTGATAGGATGAATACGATGCTGGGCTGTTTTCTCATTCTCGCGTCAAGAATCGTGGCAAATTTAGGCCCAACACCTTTATCCATCCCTCCTTATTCATATTTATGAGAAGTGACTGACAAAGCCATTGTTTGGTAATTACAGTGTGGTGAACCTCCATTGTCTTTAGATTGGTGGAGACTGAGGCATGCTGGGCCTCGGCTCGCAGCACTAATGCAAACCTCTTCCATGTAGATATTATTAGTCACTGTTTGCTTAGCAACCACAACACATGTCTGACTTTTTTTTCCCTTTTTTTTGCACAATGGAAATGTTTTGCCTGGGAGTTTATTTTATTTTGGCTCACAGGCGGGCGGAGAACAGCGAGGGGACAGCGGCGAGATCATCTGTGTGATGCTCGACGTTGAGGTTTACTCATCTAACACGGTTTTTGAGTGATGTGGTAGTTTTTTTTTTCTTTACAAAAAGAGAAAAAAAGACAGGAAGCAGAAATTGCAGTGATTCGCCGATTAAGGTGATTCTCAGCGAGTTCCTGTGACCTGATATGTCAGACTGAATCCACAGCTCGACACATCACCAGTCCTGCACCATGAGGCAAATCATCAGCACAGGAGGTGACGTTAAGTCTTCGAACAGCAGGGGGCGCCAGTAATATGCGGGGATTTACGGGTGAACCTTACAAAAGGAATTGAGACAAGTTACAGTCAAATATTTGAACTGTTTTGAAGGTCTGGTGATGAGATGGATGCCATCAGTGTCGTATTGTTGTTATTATTGTTGTTTGTTGCCTTGTGTGGTGCGCTGAGCAGAAACTGATGAAAAGAACCTGCACATATTTTAAAGGATGAGGATGAATTCCTATTAATCAAATGGGCCTGGGCCATCTCTTAGCAGTCGGGGTGACACAATGGAAGCGCCGGCAACGTTAATATATCACTTTAAGTGCCAGTTATCCTCATTAAAGCGATAAATGCGATGAAACTACAGGCTAACAGCTTGAAAATCATTAACGCATTCACTGCACAATTCAACTCAGCTGTAAGAGCACAGTTTATCTTCTTCACGCAGGCCATTAATGTGAGCGCAAACCCCTCCATGGTGAGGTGGGGGAGGGGGGGGGGGGGGTTGAGTGGAAGACAGAAGTAAAACATTTGGACAAGTTGCGAGGAAGTCACACTGGTGCAGCCGTGGCCTGCAGCTGTTGCTCCACAAGCCTCGCACGAGGGCCTGGAACTGCAAAGGTCTGTTTAAAAGGCTTTTCAAAAGCTAGAGTTTCTCCCTGTCTCTCTCCTTTCAAGGACCATTAAACTGCCAGTTTCAGACAGCGTTGCAGACAGTGCCATTTTCCAGTTCCATTTCATCAAAACCAGAAGCCGACTGATGCGTTGAAACCTGCTCAAATGTCCCCATTTGAACAGGTTTTCTTTCTTTAGCAACACTTAAAAGACCGAATTAACCATATCATTCCATCTATTTCTGGTTATGTGCGTTAATTGCAGCTGATTCATCTTATTTACTCACAGCTTGCATTTGTTCCTTTATGATTAATCCCTGAAGACGGACAGACGCCTAATTCCAAACAGGTCAGATGACCTGATTTCTGAATGGAAACTGTAAAGATAACACATTAATGCCTAGCTATCATAATACACAGGCCTTATAGCAGAACTCCATGTATCACAGTGACAGCGATTACCCAGATCTCTGCATTCTTAGCTTGTTGCCATAGTAACACGTGTATGTCTTATCAAGTACAGCCCTTGTGATTTTTTTTTTTCCCACTGCAACTTATTTAGGCTGTTCACTGTAGGTATGACAACAGGCTGTTGAGTTGTTGCATTCATTATCATGTTAATAGACTTAACAGCCATTGTGTGTTAGCTTAACCTCTGATCTCGCTCCGTCAAAATTGTTGTCAGCTAATATCAAATTAGGCTTTTATGCAAATGATGTGCAACGCTCGGGGACTAAAAATAGGCCATAATTCATCCGCGATCTGAAATGATGATACCGGATGATATCAAAACAACGTTGCTGCACTTTAATGGTTTAGCATGATGGAGGATGCTCATGGCTGCTGATGCAGGTTTTTATTCCAGCCCGTCATCACATTGTGGACCTTCAGCTCCAGATATTCCCAAATTCTGCAAATAACCGGCAGCCTGAGTGAGAAAAAGGATTTTTTCCCCCCACTGCTTTCCAGAGAAAGGCCGTCATTTTCGGCAGCAAAGCCACAAAGAGCAGAATTTATTTGAACATATAGTCACTTTGTAACCACCTCATCACACACTTGTACTTCTTCCCCAGATGAAAATAATGAGGCTGTTTGATGTGCGACAGCTACGGGCCCTAACGAGAGGAGTAGACTGTTCAGGACACATGAAAGCTCTTCAGTCCATTTAGAGCGGGAGCGGCCATTACGGCGCCAGGACCGAGGCACTGCGGAGGTCTGTCGACTTCATGGAGGGGCGCAGGATTTAATGATGAAGGCAACGGCTGCATTTGTCACCCTTTTAACTCCAGGTGGAAGGAAGGAGGGACAGAAACTCCGCATTTGGGGGCAAAATGAATTGGCTGTAACCGGTAATGTGGGAGGGTGCTGCACGGGTCCTGCAGGAGATCACCAACGAGGGGAATCTGCTACATAAATTTAAGTCCTTGATAGTGCTACCTCTGCCTCTGTTTAAGTGATTGTTCAACTCCAATCAAAATCCTCCTTTCGCTCATAATGGTAATTTTCTTCCAGGATTTGTCTTTGTTAGAAAGTGATGAGTCCATAAATTATCTCTCCTTTTTTTTTGTCATTTAGAGGGAGGAAGCAGCACATCTACCTCTCATCATATCAATCTTCGCTTCCACTGTGCCAGAAGAGACACAAACACAGAGAGAGAGGATGAGTAGGAGGAAGGACGAGCTGATGGCGATGGAAAGATCAGCAGCTCTCCATTTATCTGGAGGATGTTGGAGGAAGACCTCCAGCTGAGACGGGGTTAATATTTCCCCGGATGAAGTCGCGGGGAACACTGCGGCATGTCACGTCAGTGGCGACCCCGGCAGCCGAGCATCGAGTTAATGGTTAGACGCCACATCCTGCCGCTGGGCACCATTTTGGCTCCATAACAAAGGAAGACCTGCCTGAGCGCCCATGCTATCCATCACCTAACGGACAGCAGTTCCTGATTAGCTAACAAGTGTGAGGATGCATCAATCCTGAGGAGTGACAGGGAGTATAAATACACAAATACGCAGACGGCGGGAGCCTCACGCTGATGCTGTAAACATATCTCGTTAACAGGAAGCAGACCCTCTGCCGCTGAAGTGCTGAGTGACAGGATCACCGATGACTAACAACAGAGTAGAATCTGCCATTTCTGCCTTGCTCAGCGGTCCCTGTTCATTTCCCAAAAAGCCAACATCGCCTTAATCCCTTTGAAGCAAATCCAACCTGGCAGTGGCTTTTAATTATGTGGACCTTGTTGGAATCATATAAATCCACGCCAAAGCACCTCCTAATTCCCAGATAGCAAAAGTTCCAACACAAGCGGTCCATTTTGAGCTGTAACGGGCTCAAACATACTCTTTAAAGCCACAAAAGCTACAACCTAAATGTCATTGTTCATTCAAATGGTGATTGCTTACAGCGCAAGGCAAGAGGCAGCGGGGCCTGCAGAGAGAGAAAAGTGTTTTGATTTTTAAATGTGCTCTGCTGATCTGACTCATGCATATGAAAGCTCCCATTTAAAGCGCCAAGAATCACAGGAGGGGGACAAAACACATCCCCTTAGGTTTCAAACACTCTACAGGTTTGAGATCAGAGACGGCCTCGGTCTGGTATGCAGCTTTCCTTCCACTTGGGAATCGTACCGTACCATATACGCCCTTGTGTGACCCCAGCATGGCTCCTATACACTCAGACATGGAGAAACATCACCCTCTGGGAAAGTGACAGTCCGTCACCAGCTAAAAGCCACCGGGGAGACGGATGCCTATTATGGACTACTGAGGAATAAGGAGGGGACACACACACACACACACATACACACACACAAGCATTAAAACACTGTCGGACACATTTAAATGTATTTCATTACAGACGTTTTCATGCTGTCAAGGACATTAGCGATGCTATCTGGCAGATCAAATATCGATTTGCAAAGAAGCTGTAACTTTCACGAACAAGCTTGATTGGAAGGCTGCAGCGTGCATAAAAGCAGCAAATCTTCCATTGCAAGCAGGTCTAAGGTCACCATAAAAGCTGTAATATCAATGTGTAAAATAGGAGACGGCGCTAGACTGCATTCTCTGTCCGTGCATTGCAGGAAGGTTAGAGGAATCGTTGCTACAACGTTGCAGGATTCAAAGAGCGGAGGTCATCCAATCAGTCTTTTATCAGCATGGAGAGACCCCGAATGAACCAGAACAATATAGTACATGAGAGAGGTGGATGAAATCGGATACGTCTCAATACCAAAGACAGAACATATTTGAATTTTAAATAGACCATAGAATACACTTCAACATAAATTGTCCCTTTATGCTAACCATCTGCACTTCACTCATGTTACCATCCAGAAAACAACGGCGGCTCTTTGTTACTCTGTTATTCTTTGCTAATGGCTCCAATTTAAAAGAAGAATTCAACAGGCGTTCAAACAACGGCGGCGGAGAAACCGAGCCGCTGATGCTGAAGTAGCGACATTTTGCATATATTTCACGGAGCTCAAAAGAGCACCGCTTGATTTGGATGGGTAATTTCGGAGCGGAATACACACGTTCGAGGCTGCAGCAGCTCGTGCCCATGAAAATCATCGCCGTGCTTGACGGGAATGTGCGTGTTCCAGCCCACTCGTTTTTATACTAACAGTCTTTATGTCCCAGCCCAGCTTCTTCTCCCGGGCTCTCATTCCATCTTGGCAATGACAGACCCACACACACACACACACGCACACACACACACACACACACACACACACACACACACGCACACACTCATTTGAATCAATCACTCAATCAGCCTCCCTCGCTCACTTCTTTTTTCGTCCCGAAACACGTTTCCTCACACTTCCAAACATTCTCTTTGCTTCTCTGGGTGAGCCATCGTTAAGTAGAGAGAGTGCCGGTGTTTGGCCACAGTATTCCCTCCCTCCAAGCATTGAACTCAACAGCTGAGGCGTACAGTGGGCTCCCGCTGGTGACAATAGCTGTCACAGGCATGCCTCATTACGGCGGCTGCAAAATGTCAAAGCACTATAAGTAATCACTCAAAGCTCCGCCGTACACACTTTCCTACCCCAAATTATTCCAATGGAAAAAGGGGTTAACAGCCGTGTCTCTGGGGGGGGAGATGAAGAGAGGGGATGGTGGTTTTTTAAGGTATTTTTTGGTGTGAACGCATCTGATCTTTCCTCTTTTTTTACGAAAAGAGATGTCAAATATTTCATCTTGAGACATTTTGGTGCAAAGCATGCATCTGTGCAGGAAGGTCTGCTGCTCCATCACCAGCCGAGCAGGACAATATTTCACCCTGTTGTCACGACGATCATTTGAGATCTTGGAAAGCGCAACCCTCACGCCAAAACCGACGCCTGATTTAATGGCCAGGACGCGGCGCAGCGAGGATCTGTTCTATATCACAGTGGGTGATAAAGTGCTGTAAATATCTGATTCCCGGAGCTTTGCTGCAGCTCTGCTTCGGTGTTGCAAGGGCTTAAACCTGCAATGCTCCGAGGCTGCTTGCCAATTACCCCGAGTATTGCGACGGAGTCATTCGGATAGCTGGTCCTTTGAAGTAGTTACCATAGAGATGTCGTGTCCTGGACTCCCTGACCCTAAAATTGACTTTCAGTTTCATGAAGGAGCGAGGAGAAGGTCTGTATTTCCAACTCCAACTTGGCCGAGTCTGTAATACAAATGACTTTAGGGGCCAGAACAATGGAAAGAATTAGGCACTTTAGAAATGTTTGCATAACGAGCTCCTTCTCGCTGGAATGGCTCTCTTCTTTTTAATCACCTGCACTCTCCAGACCACCTACACCCTTCTTCTCCATCAGATACATTACCAACAGGCCGGTGTACGGTCCGAAGAATTAATCTCCCGGGCCTGATTGCCATTACCACCATGTGATTATGCACCTTGATTACCGAGCCCACCCCGAGGACCGTGACGCGCCTTGGCGCACAGTTACACTTGCGCATAAAATTATGTGGTGATTATCCCACAATGGATCAATCCACGAGAGAAGCAGACGGTGCGGCCGCACAGTCTCGAGTAGGGCTGTGATTATTAATAGGCCCTTCAGGTGACCTGATACCTGAGGCTTGAACCGGCGAAACGGGATCCTTCATATAAGCAAATACATTCATTTTCATACATTCTGGAAGCCATTATTGGATTATTGTTGTAGAGCTAGAATTGTTTGGAGTTCAAGCATGGATAAATGCAATGTTGGACTCTTCACAGGCGACTGGGGCCGCACTTGTCCCTCTCTAGGCAGAACTTCAGACGTTCAACAGCAGCACAGATGTGCATGGGCCAAGGATGCTCCCAGTATTCAGCCTCTTCACTGGTGTCGCTAACAATAAACCAGCCAGTAGATTCAAGGTCAGCGTTTCCTCGCTCAGCAATGTAAAGGAAATGATGAAAGGATAAATATTTTGCAGCGGAAAAATACCATTTGCGTTCCAACCAGAGGTAGCAAACGTAGAGAGAGCGCGTTTGCAAGTACACGTCGTTCCGCGGCGACGTTTATCCTCCGAATTTTGGCCCGTCTAAACCTCTACTGTCATTTCAAAAGATCTTTTTTTTTCTTTTCATTTAATCCTCAGCCAAAGTTCTCATTTGGTGCCGCAGATAAATCGTCCCATTGACTTATCCTGAAGCAATCCGACATCAAGCGATTAATTGGATGAGACAATGAAGACACAAAATTCCATCCTTTCATGGTCCTCTTGCTGGTTACATATGTGAGGTGTTAGTCACACACACAGGAATTACCTCTGATTACCCCCCCCCCCCCCCCCCCCCCATCGCTTCCACCACCAAATGGTCTCTAATGTCAACATATTTGCATTAGTAATATCCTGGCAAGTATGTAATGGACTTGATGTGCCACGGCAGAGGTCCATATGCTGGAAAAAGTATCATTCTTAGTGGATGTCATGTGCCCTCGCTGCAATTACTTAATGGCTTTGGCAATTACGCACATCGGCAAGAGGGGACAACCCCCCCACCCCCCATAAATGTCAGTCAGTGGAAAGGAATTGATTTCAGCCTTTTGTCTGAATTAAACGGAGGTTTATTGTACTGCAAGGGTATTTCATTAAAGCGCCACTGAGACCATATGCCGCGGACGCATCGAGCACCTTTTCCAAAATGCAAATGTGAATTCGAGCTTCTGCGTGTACAAATGTAAAAACTCCATCAGTGGTCGGAGTTCAATGACTCTCCAGTCTTCGAGTGTGTGGATAATGGTCACCGTCCGCTGCACGCCGCGGCGATTCGAATCCCCGACCATCCATCGCCGGACAACGTTTGCCGCTGAAACCACACGGGCAGAGGGGCCCCACGTCGGCACCAGTTGGGCCGTGCGTGTACAAGGCGATGACGAGCGATGGACAGGAGGGGACGGTTGTACCCCGTTGCGGTCTGTCCACATGACAGCTTGCATCTAGACTCCAGTCCGGTGTGTTATCGGGCGCTTACGCAGCCCTGGGCACACAGAACAGGCTTCTGCCGGCCAGCTCATGCCACAGGAACGTGTGTGCGGGGCATGTCTGCACGGCTAGCGTGGAGCACACTGACTGGAATAGATGCGGGTTCTGCTCACGGCATAAACACGGCACATTCGTTTACCCTAAATAGCTGTTCCCCTAAATGTTCCATTTGAATCAAGCCTTTGTGATGACGCATATTTTGCGCGCTCTGCCTTCAACAATGCAAGTAATGGTCTTGCGATCTGCTTTTTCTTTTGTGTATCAGGGGAGACATTTTAAAGCATAACAACCATTAACCAGATTCATCAAAACTGCACAGGCAGCTCAGGCCAGGGGAAATTTCTCTAAGCAACAATATGCGTCAGTAGATCTGCGTCCCGCCTGGAAAGTAAGTGGAATTAATACACTTTTACAGCCAAAATGAATGAGGGAATGAACAAAGGCATGAATGAACGGGGCACATCAGATCACGCTCCTGACATAGCAGTAAAATGTCCTGTTTCACAGGTTTCCCGTGGTTACCATGGCACCCGTGCTGTTCATTGTGTACATGTATGAGGAAGTAATCTCTGAATTTGAGGGGATACGCAGCACCGGCAAACTTAATTGTGTTTGGGTCTCAGGGTGAGGGTGTAATATCTGATGTTGGGCAACCGTGCGCGGCTGCAGGGGCGCGTTCGCATCTGAATGTTGGGACAAAGGTCGGGAAAGGACAGTGAAAATGGGAGTCCAAATCACGCACAACAAACTCTCTGCTTCCAGAAAATTTTTATTTTGCTCATAAACTTTTCATAAAAATAACAACATCAATATCAATTTGAAGTATTGTAGAAACTGTGTATGTACAAAATCTTTACTTAAACAGTTAATATAACTTAAGGCCAGTTAAATAACTTTTTTTTGCAGAACCCTGGTGATAATGTCACCAAAGTCTCGACACTTTTTTTTTTTTTTTTGCTAAAGTTTTCAGCTTATAGCAGAGTCAAAAACAACCCTTTTTTGTCACCAAGGTAAAGTCCACAGAAACTCGCAGCAATGTGTGCTACCTGATTACTCAAAAGCAATTTTTAGGTGATTTGCCAGTCGTTTCCTCGTGTGATTAGACTGAAATCTGTACATAAAGTCAACTCATTTCCTCCACATCTACATAACACCACAGATCCATTCAAAATGTAGATCAGCAGGTCAGTGAAGTAACCCTCCTTGAACCGGCAGTGGGAGACCAAGTGCGAAAAAAAATGCTTCTGATATCAAACTGTCACATTTAAAATAGTGTTAGCCCTCAAAAACCCAACATTATCAATAATGTAGAATACATTTTTAACCTCGATAAATGACACTCAAATATGATAAATCTAAAATATACAATCAGCTATAAAAATACAAAGAAGTACAATAATACAAATATATTTATTTCCCATTTATGAATATATCTTTCACAACTGTAATAATCCAAACAACCTTAACACAACACAAAGACTAATGACAAAAAACACCGACAGCCAAATGATAAAAAGTTAAACAAACACTAAATTGGATTTCAAATGGACAGCTTTGTCGTCAAAGCCATAAATATGTTAGCCTACATTCATGTCAACAGCCCTCACTGTGCGGTGAGGGGATCACTTGACGGTTGTAATTCCAGGAAAAAAGGAAAACATTGACATAAACATGCATTTTTAAGAAACAGAGTCCAAACCATTGCGCTAAGAATGCTAAAAAGCAGAAAATAAGGATCTTAAATGGAGCTATTAATATTCTGTAAGTGCATTCCACCCAGGCTGAGAGGCGGTGGAGGCTGGAGCTGTCCAGATGAAGAGGTGCTGAACAGCAGTCATGCAACGCTGCAAGCACGGAGGTTTGGCACAGCTGACACCAACAGCAACAAGTCACTGTTTACCCACTTCTGCAACTTCTGCACGCTCGCATTAAGTCTGCACCTTCAGGAGCGGGAAAGCAGACCGAAACAGTCCTCCTGTGCCTTTCTGATTGGGGAAAAAAACAACAACATCTGCAATATTTGAAAAACCTCCGCTGTCAGGCCTCTCCGGGCATCAACTAGGTGTCTGCTGGCTTATCTTCCCAGTCGGAATGATCCATATGTGCGCTCGCACACGCAGACCTGTCTTCAGATCCCCTCGGGGAGGGTGAATGGCCATGCGCCGGCGTTCACCTGTGGCTTTATTTCCATTTTTTCCTTCTGTTTCAGGTGCACGCGTCCGTGCCGCTTCCTCTCGTCGCTGCGGGCGAACCTTTTCCCGCAGACGTCGCATGAGAACGGCTTCTCTCCGGTGTGAGTCCTGGTGTGGGTGGTGAGGTGGTCGCTACGGCTGAAGCTGCGCAAACAGATGCGGCACTGGAACGGCTTGTGGCCCGTGTGGATGCGGATGTGGCGGTTGAGTTCATCCGAGCGGGAGAAGCGCCGGTCGCAGCTCTCCATGGGGCAGGCGAAGGGCTTCTCTTTGGCCGTGCCGTGGGAGGCGGCCGGGGTCTTTCTTGCCCTGGGGGATTTTGTCGGACGGGTGGGGAAACTTTGTGCAAAGGAATCTGGCAACAAGGAAGAGTACAGAATGGAGTCTATGGTGCTGGGTAAAGCTGAGGAGGTGTATAACGGCTCACACTGATTGGACGCCTGTGGGTGTTCGGGGAAAGGTTTGAGGTTGGAAGAGAGACCCATAGGAGGGGGTGGGAGGTAATTATTGTACATGGGGGTCGAGAAGCTCTGAGTGCAGGTGTCAGAGAAACATGGTTCCTGTTTGATACCACCTTCCACTTTAAATTCCATGTCTGGGTTGGGGCCGATGGGGGGAAACGTGTCTAAAAGTTCCTTAACATCCATTTGCTGCTCGGGGGGGAAATCGCTTGACATCGGGAAGGTCTCTGTGTGGAACGTCGTTTCCAAACAGTCGTGCTTGTTAAACGCTCCCCACTCGTAACAGCTGCTGTCAAACTCGTTCTTGACCACCACAGGGAAAGACGCGGCCTCTGATTTCGGCTCGTCCTTCTTCTGGGTCGGAGCTCGACAGGAGCCGAAGCCCAGCTGGGAGGTGGACGGGTCGGGAGCCTGGCTACCGGTCTGATCGTCGGCATACCTCGGGCATGTCTGATCCGGGGGGTAAACGGGGGGGGAAGGTCCGGAGCAGGTGTAGGATTGTCTCTTGACGCCGTGGTCTGTGAAATTGCCGCCGCTGCTCTCCATCGGCGCAGGCGACGGATAAGTTTCCCGACTGTTGCCGCTCTGTTGCACTTCTGAAAGTGGCATCGTGGATATGCCCACGATCTCGGTGATCATATTGAGCAGCGTTTCGGTGCTGCACGGCGCTCCCTGAGATGCCTCCACATAAAAGCTGCCAGAGTAGGCGAGCGATGAGGGACTGTAGGTGTCTTTTGGGCACTCGCATGCGTTAAAAGCGAATTCCGAATTGGACGCTTCAGTTTTGAGGGTTGCGGGTGTTCCTTCTGTTGGATCAGAGACACAGAGAAAGCTTCGTCAGGGTCTGGGTTGTTTTTTTTTTTAAATTTAAAAGCACATCAAATGAAACGGACACGAAAAATCTGCGTTACATAAACACTCGTGCTTCTTTGGGCGCTGGGATGCCTCGATGTGAAGCGCCATTCGAATTCTCAGGTCCGTTTTCGGCGTGGCTTTCGGACACACGCATTCTTCATGCATGCACATTTAATCGCAATAAGGTGAACTCACCGTGGCCAAACTGGGCAGGTACCCCCCGCTCTGCATCGACGTACACCTCCTGGTTGTCCTTGCGCACGCTGTTTTCCATTCCGAGGGAAGAGCCGTTGCAGTTGTCAAACTGGGGGTAAAAAGAATCTTTCGCGTTCAAATCCATATTGTTCAACATAATGAGGCACTTGGAAGTCCGTCAGTCCAGGGGAGGGGGGAGGTAAAAAACAAAAAAAACCCCAAAGAATAGGTTAAATGGAAAACAAATGATGAAGATGGCTGTTTTCCTTGAAAGCCCCCTTTCCTCCAAATGATCCAAAATGGCTCGTGTCAAAAGGTGTAAAAAAATAGAAATTAAAGAAATATTCCTTTCCGCCTCTGCTCCTCGGTAGGCATTTGCTTGCTGTGGTTTTCACATCAGCGACTTCCCTTTTCTCTCCTTATATACACTTTGGCAGCTCCGTCGGCCCTCCTCCCCATTCATCAGCTCCAGTGAGAGGATTCCCCGCTGCGTGTAAACTTCATGCCCATATATGGACAGAGGATGTGACGGAGTCCCCCTCCCCAAGTCCTCCCTCCTCCCCTACCGTGGATGCTGGAGAGATGGAATCTGACGTTGCAACAAGTGGCAATCTTTGCTGGCATGTAAAGCCTTCTAATTAAGGGTCATTTTGCTTTTATTTTTGTATTTTATATTCAAGGGAGTGCTCCTGTATGCTGGGGGTGCAAACACAGGAAGTGCGGTTGCAACTGTAACTGTAGCTCTTTGTAAGGGGTGTAGGGAATAAATGTTGCTGGTTTAATGAATCGTAGAGGTTTGGTTCACTCTCCAATGGCAATATGCTTTTGACCACCGTTAGTGGGGCTTGTGAGTCTATGAAACACTTAACCAGAGTTCTCGCTCATTCCAAAACAGCTGAACTTAAATGGACACCGCATAAAGAAAATATTAAACAATAGGGAAAAAAGTGAATAAAAATGCCCATATTAATATGGAGTGGTTTGGTGAATCTTTATACTCCAACCTGCTGTCACTAATAGGTTATTTTTAGTCCAAATATTCACTATTATGTTTGTAACTGAATGCCGATGTCGGCTTTACGATTCTGCACAAATCTGAAGGTTTTGTTTCCACAAAGAATGCTGTTTTGCTTGAAAATGGAATGTTGTAGTCGGTACACAGACATGTGGAGGCCATGCAGAGGTCAGGTGAACTGGATTTGCTGCTGTTCACTTTAATTCTCAGTCATTCCAGCTAATTTTGGGGGTCAGTGATCCCTTTGAGAAGGTCGAGCCACAAAAGTATCGCAACGTGCAATTTAAATTGATAAAAGTAGCTATTAATATGCATGGATGGATGCTTGATTTACTTTAAATGAAAGTCTGTCAGGTGTTGTTTTGAAGCATCTGTTAATAGCTGTAAATTCAAGCGGTGATTAACTGACATCGTTTTGAGTCTGACGCTGATATGGATGCCTGGTCTGAATCTTAAATCCTAACCCCCACCCCCCCGAAGGCCACTGTTGCTGATATACTTCAAGAATTTTTAGAAACTGTGGCTACAAACACCAGCAAAAAAAAAACACACACACACAAAAAACCCAACAAAGTCTAAATGAACCCCTGGCCTTTAAAAGCATTGAAAGGGAGTCGATATCACCCCTGAGGTGTTCAGTGGTTGAACCCAACTGTTCACATGACATTTCAACCCCCAAAGCGCTTTTTTCATGTTCGGCATCTGTTGCCGGGTGCCCTCGGTGGTCACACTTCCTATTACAACTAGTCGATACTCTTTCACAGGGTGCTGAGGTGTGCAGCAGACCTCTGGCACCGGCGGGTTCAGGACCTGGGAGAGCGACAGCGGCCATTCAGCCGGCGTAATCACGAGTGAACCTGCGGCAACATCAGCTCCGCTTCAGCCTCCCTGTGTTTGTGAATGGCCCTCGTTTGCACAGAGTCAACCTGAGCGCACCTTGGACAACCAGGAGAAATTCACGCCATCTTCTACATACCTCTCTGTCTCCTGGAATTACGGGCGCCGTGACCACGGTTCTGGTTGGTCAGCCTTCATTTTGGCTGATTTGTTTTAAAGAAAGCCAAATTTCATTCAGCAAGGAATCATTAGTTTCATTTCACTGATTGTTTTCCTTTGTTCCTTGTGGAACTTAGCTATTTCGAAGAGATTTTATTCTTACTTTTGTTTCCCTGTGCGGTTTCTCCATCCAAATGACTAAAAATATTTCACCTGCTTTAACTGACATGGCGACATGTGCTGAATGTATAATTAGCACGCAGTCGTGGAAAAATCCATTTTGCTTCCATTTAAGAGAGGTTTTTGGTCTTCTGACAGCTGTCTTGAATAACAGAAAAAGCAGATAAATAGCATTACCTATTGTAGTTTAGTGGGAAGGCTGTTTCAGAAAGATTTTTTTTTATTTAATGAAAGTGTTTCCGCAGCTCAGCCACATAAATATTATTATTATTGTCAAGATTTAAAAGCCTGTGGCAAACATGGAAGGAAAATGCGTCTTCATGAGAGACCATTACAGATAACATGTTGAGACAGAATACTCAAATTTGATGTTATCTCCTTTGGTGCTGAGCGGCATAAAGTGTATCAGAGGCTCTGCGAGTCGCTACCCTGTCATCTTTTTAAGGTGCTGTATGATAATAGCGCATAAGCTCTTTCAGTGCAGCAGTGACATTCTCCTGGACAAATGGTTTTCACCTCAGATGTGCACTCTAATTCCAGGCACAGCGATATTTAGCTCTGTGGAGCTACCTCCAAGTAATTCAGAGTCTATTAAAACCAATCTGATCACGGAGGGTTCAGATCACGGGATGCTGTTATGATAACTGCAGCGTGGCTAACCTCTCCCCCCCCTGAAATGCCACAGCACAGGGACCGAGTAATGGATTTATGTAATGTTAGCACTTACTGACATTAGAGCGCAAAGGTAAATCCATAGCTGTGGAAGTTAAATGTATGCCTTTGTTTTAGCAGCAAGCTCCGGTTTCTCCTGGAACCTCGAGGAAGGTGAGGGGAAGAATAAAACAACCCAACATTGGCTGCCATGTTTTAACAAGGATATTGACTTCAAAAGAGGTTCAAAGTGTTGGCTGTGGAAACGAGATGAGACGCTGCTGTAATGAAAGGATGTCCTGGCACTTGTACATACTTGTCGTTGCTGGAAAGCACACGGAGGACTTGCATTAATATAGAACTAAAACAGACCTGGACCTGGTGGAAGAGAAAAAAATTGACCCAAGCAGACGGTGGTGCTCTGAGGAGATCACATGTTGGATCTGTCGGTCACTGTCAGCTGGAGGGTCTTTTAAAGCCTTCCCCATTTCCACTTAAAGCATAGGTGTCAAACTCTGGCCCATGGGCTAAATTTGGCCCGCGATGTAATTATATTTGGCCCGCGAAGCCATACCAATTGACTATTAGTGCCGGCCCGCCGGTATTATTGCTTAAAGTGCATGTGCTAATACTACAAATACCAGAATGCTCTGCTGGTGTTTTGGTGTGAAAATCCACACTCCACATCAGTTGGTGGTGGTAATGCACCAATATGTGGCTTGCCAACCACCAAGAAAGAGGAAGTAGTCATAGCAACCTTATATGCTAATGCTAATATTGGTACTGCACTACCCCTCTGAAAAATGGTAAAAAGAAAGGCAGAAAATAAGACCTTTCTGAACAGGTAGGAGGCAGAATATCTGTTTAGATATGTAAAAGACGGACTTGTCTGTCTTGTATGTGGAGCCAACGTGCATTACAAGGAGAACAACAACAGATGACACTATAAAACGCAACACCAAGACAAGCTCAAACACCTGGAAATGACTCAAAGGTGCCAGAAAGTAGAAGAGATGAAAAGGCATTAGATTTACATTACATTAACTTACAATGGCAAAAGACTACTGTTGAAATGAATGCCAGTGATTTTTTTTTAATTTGAATTTCGATTTGGCATGTGTGCAACACTATTCTTATCAAGGATGTGTGTTTTGCCCTTTATGTTGTTTGTTTTATATCAATTTCATTGGGAAATATTGTCCAAACAGGTTTCTTGTAATACTGGGCAGGAGTTTAAAGCTCTGGATCTGGTAAATCTGTTGAAAAGTTACGTTTCGTACAAAACAAGCTTTATGAAATTAGCTTCTTCCCTCACTGTTGCATTCGGAGGATATCACCAATTTGGAAGGGCACTTCCTGGTTCAGTCACCTGATCACCACCTCAGGATGTTGTTTAGAGACTCAGTGTGTCAAGGTCAAACATAAAGCCAGGTAGGGTCAAGGCCAGGACATTCAAAGTCTTGGATTCTTATGGTTAGTTCACATGAGATGACAACAGCTCAAAGCTCTGGGCTCAGTGGCTTCTTCCTCAATCCACTGTTAGACACACATGTTAGATTTGGTTGGTGTGTGTCCAATGATGGACTGGTGAAATGTCCAGAGCGTGTCCCCGCCTCCAACACGGTGACTCCAGCACCTCCTGTGATCCCGATTAGGAATGAGCATCAGAAAATGGGTGGAGGGAGGAGGTGTTTTAGGCGGCGGCGGCGGCCTGGATGGACGGTGACGTCTGCTTTGACTGTGATAAATAAAACAACAAACCGGCTTTAAGTAACGACATTAACAACCCAACTGTTTTCTTTTACCCTACCGATTACGCTTCCATGCACCAGACAGTTCCATCCCGACAAAATAAAAGCATGAATAACAACTGCACACAGGAGGGAATCTTCAAACGTTGTTGATTTGGTAAAAAAACAACCTAAAAACAGACCAATGTGTTTTATTAGAGATTGTAAATGCTGATTAGTGAGTTTAAATGCCTTATTTACATTATTTTCGCTCATCCTATTAACATGTTTTTTGATGGAAAACCAGATAATCCACGGACTGCCTCCCGCTATTGAAAAGCGCTATTCAGCGTCTCTGCATCCATCACTTTTGTAGCAGCAGCTCAGTTTAGTGGACATCGGGCCTGCAGCCTCATTTACTCCATCCTCCCAAACAAAACAAATGAGCCGACTCAGCGTCAGATCCACGCCACGTCTCGATTGCATAAAAACCTAAAATCATTAGGCTGAGAATCAAAGCCAACGCTTGTTATACAGTAGGTCCGCGAGGTCTCGATGCTTTGGCACTCAAACAAGTATTCTGCCCACTCTTTGGGAGTAAATAATAGAAGAACGTGATCCTGGACCATAACTAGAGATCCAGTGAGATACAGTGGTTGCTATGTGAGAAAAACAAACAAAAAAAAGGTTTTCAAAGACTGGATCTGCAGCAGCTATGCAGAAAATATTGCATTAGATCTGCAACAGAGAGAGATTTGATTTTTTTTTCTTAAAAAAAAAAAAAGGTAGGCTGCAGCTTTGCTGGATAAATGCATGTGTATTTACATTCGGCCTCAGGTGCCGTTGTCATTTTAATGCTCCGTAAATGCAAAGCAGATTTTTGTTTGTTTGTTTGTTTGTTTGTTTGAGAGCCATCCCACGAAAGTCAGGGTTGCAGGAGAGCCGGGAGAAATCCAGCTTCCTCTCCGAAATCAAAATCTGACACGTCTCGCAGTCAAAACTCCCCCCAAGGCGCTAGATGAGGGAACATCTTCCATCTAAACCTGGATACAATGGGGCCTGTAAGACACGGCAAAAACGGATTGGGAGTGTTGAAACCACAGAAACCTCTGCCGGAAACACGACTTTCTATAAATACAAGATACTCGCCTCGGCTGCCAAGTTCGTTATTTCTCCTCTCCCCCTCTCTCTCTCTCTCTCTCCCTCTCCCATGTTGGGCTCTGTGGTTACATATACCTCATCATCATTCAAAGACCGGGCAATAGAAAGTCAAAAAAAAAGAGAGGCACAAATAAGAAAAATGAAAGCGGCGGAAGCGTGGTTCTGCTTTTGAAGGAGCGCCTCTCTCCCGCTCTTCCTCTGAGAGTGGGAGTGGGTTAGGGAAGCCCGGTACCAGGCCCCGATGCTACTGCCGCCGCCGCCGCCGCTGCTGCTGCTGCTGCTTCTGTTGGTGTGGCAGGTTTCCCGGGCGATCCAAAAATACCTCTGCATTCGCCCACTTTGGTCCCCAGCCGCCTGTACTCTTTGGTTCTACAACAGGGATGGGTGAGACTCATCTTCAGCTCTCCGATCGTGATTGCGGAATGCCCCGGTGTTTCTTTAACCATGCCCCCAGACTCCTCCACATACATGGCGCTCACCTTGCCCTCTCCTCTGCCGGATTCATGCTTGCAGCACTCCATTTCTTGGGCTGGATCCAGCTAGTGTACCTTCTATTACCTAACTGCCTGGGCATGTTGGAGAGAAATACATGCTTAGGAGCTGTTTTTCCTGTTTTCTTTCCCTCACAAATACAATCTGCAATGTTGCATTCAATGTAAAAAAGCCTCCCCCCCCCCGATCATCTTGGAAAGCAGCAGAAATCTGATATGTCCCCATCGACCGAAGCTCAATAACAGCCGCTTCACTAAATCATTACCAGGCAACATGGGACTAATTGCATGTACTTTTGACCAGCACAAGTTAACGTGTCTAAATATTGTAGTCTCTGACTCATGTGCACCCACACTGATTTCTATTTGTTGCTCTTTCCCAAAATCCACAGCGTGCAGGCAACAAACGAAAGTTGCTAGAAAGCGTCGTGTTTTTTTATTTTGTTTGTTTCTTTTTTTTAATCCCTGCTGTATGGATGCGCATGCAGGCATTAAAGAGACACGCGGTGCAATCAGATCTGTCGAATAGCTAACACACATGCAAGGAAGCAGATGAAGAATGTTAAGAGCTTGCAGCTAACAAAAGTAACTATGGAAACCGGCTCTACATTGCGCTAGCTTCCACAGCTCTCTCCAGAAATAAAAACTGTTGGGCTACGAGCGAATCAGGTAAAGACAAAAGATCCCGGGTGAACCTATTTATAGTGGGCCTTACATAACATACATAGACCTATGTTGGCTGAGGCAAGTTTGGCGCTCTGCGGCAACCTTCTGGGGGGGGCAAAGGCAGCGTACAGAGAGCTGAAGATGCAGAATCCTGGAGGGGATTTTATAGAAAAGCATTAAATACAAACGGCAATAAGGTCAGAGATGCTGATGCTGATGGCAACTGAAGTAAATAGAGGGATGCGAGCTGGAAGGCTGGCTTCAGTGAGGGGAGAACAAACACCGGTGCAGATGTCAAAACTAGGCCTCCCAAACATTCACACGCAACTATCAAATTAAAATGAAAGAAAAAGGAAACTCGGATACTTCGCTGGAACGGGTACATAAAAAAAGGACCGCAAATTTATTGCGTTTTTCACTGCAACAGACCCCCAAAACAAAGTGCAATTACACACATTGTTATTATGCGGCCTCACAGCATCAGATATTTCCAGGGAGATGTGATGAACATTAGCCGCCGTAGCGAACCTGTGCGAGCAGCAATCACCTAGAAATAAAGCCTGCCACCATATCTTAAATCCAAATTGAGCCATTAGCATAATTATCCACTTATACTGCTTTAATTTCAAGTAGCTCTTCATTGTAAGTAAAATGATAGATAAGCTGTATTCAAAAAGCCTCTTTTCTGCTCACAAATGCCTTATTAATTAGCTCCCTCTAGCAGCAAGTTCCCGGTAATTACATTCAATACCAGTCAGCTTCACACAGGGGGTATTTCAAGCAACTATTAGACAACTTTTCCCTTTTTAATTGCTCTGTACATGGAATATTTTCCATCATGAGAAATAATCCATTCCAACAGCATGAAAGATAGCAGGCCTCAGCCCTCACTGGCTACAATAAGTACCCGGGAATCACAAAAATGTTCACTATACAGAAGCTCTGACAAGGCTGCCATGATATGCAGATGAATCCTCCCTGACTCATCTGTTTATTATGCACTCACATTAGTTAGCTCTGATGCTGCTCGGCTATTATCCCATCTGACTGGGAAAAAAGGGTCCGGGGTGAGGGGGATGGATTGCGCAGTGAGTGCTTTAGTCACACAGATTGTCCGGACTCTTCAAAGAAATAAATGCATTTTCCGCCGCCGCTGCACGGGGGGGGAAGGACGCGGGTTCCTCTTTTCCTCCCAGACACGGCGGTGGGGGCATGATACGGCTCATCGATGCCCCGGTCCCTCGGCGGCGAATGTTGCGTGAGCAGGTCAAACGGGTCAATGATGAGCGTTGTCACAGACACACACAGGAGCGGCCTGGAGTAGATTACTGCACACTGATACATCACGGACGCATTTACAACATGATTCGGTCGGCGGCGCGTTTTGTGATAATGGGGGAAAACGTGCCGCCGCTCTTTTGTCACCTTTTTCCACATGCAGGCAATAACTCAATATCTCCACTTGCTTGTTATTTGCTTGCAACCTACAGTAGGAAGTGGATATTGACACACTGTGGATGTAATAAACGTGCTGGAGCTACCAGTCAATGGTTACGCAGCGTGTCTGGACCTTTGTTACGTTGTATTTTTAGCAACGCCAGCAGTCGACCGCATTGAATCTTCAACGATTTAATTGCACATCAAGTCGTTTCGGACCCAGTGGTCACAGACAGAGAGCCAGTGATGTATTTAAGCCCCCGCTGTCACTTTATTAGGTCCACCCAGCAGGGTGGACCTAATAAAGCATCGCGCTGCGGCAGATCTATGGGCTGCAGATCTATGGGCTGCAGATCTATGGCACGAATCTCCACTTAAACCTCATTAAAGCTGCTCTGTTGGATTGAGATCTGGTGACCGCTGGAGTACAGGGACCTCCTTGTCATGTTCCAGAACCCAGTTTGAGGTGATCAGAGCTTGGTGACATGGTGCATCATCCTGCTGGAAGCAGCCATCAGCAGACGGCTCCGCTGTGGTCAGAAAGGGACGGACGTGGTCAGCAACAACACTCAGGTCGGCTGCAGCATTTAAACGATGCTCAGTTGGTACCGAGGGGCCCAGAGTGGGCCAAGAAAGTACCCCCTCCTACACATTATACCACCAGCAGCCTGAACCGTTGATGCAACACAGGATGGATCCATGTTTTCATGTTGTTTATGCCAAATTCTGGCCCGACCATCTGAGTGTTGCAGCTGAAATCGAGACTCGTCAGACCAGGCAATGTTGGGTTTTTTTTCCAATCTTCTATTGTCCAAAAGAGCCTGTGGCGATTGTAGCCTCACTTTCCTGTTCTTAGCTGACAGGAGGGGCCCCTGGTGTGGTCTTCTGCTACTGCAGCCCATCTTCAAGGTTGGACATATTGTGCGTTCGGAGTTGCTATTCTTCGTTCCTGGGTTTGTTATTAGAGTTCCTGTTGCCCTTCTATCATCTGGAACCAGTCTGGCCGTTCTGCTCTGACCTTTCACCTCAACAAAGCTTTGGTTCCTCCACACAACTGCCACAACTGACTGGATATTTCCTCTTTTTCAGACCATTCTCTGTAAACCTTAGAGATGGTTGTGCATCACCACCTCAGACCAGCCCGTGTGGCACCAGCAACCACGCCGCTTCAGTGTCATTTAAATCCTCATTTTGATGCTCGCTTTGAACTTCAGCAAGTTGTATCGACCGCGTCTACGTGCCTAAATGCATTTCATTCCGGCCATGTGATTGACCGATTAGCTATTTGTGCTACCAAGTGATTGAAGAGTTGTACCTAATAAAGTGGCCAGTGTAGGTTATGGGGACGCATTTCCCGGCTCATTAGCCCCGACGAGTTTCTTTTTGCCATCCTATATGACAGAGTTGAAAGGATTACCACCTATGTGTTTTACTTTGCCTTTTATTTTGGCTAATTAAGGACCCAGCCCCCAGCAACCGTGCACCATGGAAACCAAAAAAGAAAAAAAAGAGCCATGCTGACGTCAACTAGAAGCCTTCAAATGTGCCATTTGACAAAAGAAAAGAGAAAAGAAAGAGGATAGGGCTGCAATACTTAAGGTCAAGGTATCTGTATCGACTACTGCAGGGCTTCGTGCTAAAATTGTGTCAAAGGGTACAGACCAAATTAAACATTGGTGAAACATTAAATCTTAATTAAAACCACCGTTACTATCAAAGGCTTTCCCACTTCCTTATCTTGTTACCTTTATATCTTATTTTCTATATCCATTGAATGTGTGTTTAGGTGTTCTTACCCTTTGAGAAGAGGCAGTGTCAGCATCAAAACATGTCTACTGTATTCTAAGAAAAGGACAAAAAAGTGACAATTTGTAATTCAAATTTTTATTCCTCTCAACAAATCGGTTTCACCTTCTTATTCAAGTAAAAGAGAGTGTACAAAATATGGCTGCGTGTTTTTTATTTTAAAAAAAGGATCCTTAAGACTGTATAGAAGTCGCTTCTGTTATCGCCAGTATCAAAATGAAACACCATTAGGATGCAAAATTGAGCACATACTGTGACAGGAGAAATGGCACAACATGAAATAAAGGCTGCTGAACAACTTGTCATTAATTCTTCTCAACAGAAACTAACAGTCCCCACATACATCTAAAAATATAAGAGCACAGCTTCATGAAGGGAATTTGAAGTCAACAGTATAGAAGTGGTTGAAAGAGTCTTTTTAATTTGACTGCAACCCCTGATCCAGACATCAACAGACAGTTTCTGCAAATGCTAACCGATATCGTTAGCTTGTTTGCTAATACAGATAATCTTCCCAACAACTTTCAATGGTACGAGGTTCTTGTTGAAACATATTCATTTGGACGTTATGTGACATTATTAGAACTAAAATTGATCAGAATAATAATGGAGGGCATACTTTGTCAAATTTTTCCCAGTAAAGCAAATAAACAATGTGTTTATCATTCTGATATGCTCATTACCACCAGCTCTTGAGCTAAGCTAATTAGCAACAGGTAGTTTTAGTGCATTTGTCAAAAAAAACCATGTCCATCTATTGGAAAAGTAGTCTTCAATTGAACACATCTGTAATTGTGTAGAGTTTAAACAATGAGATCCAGTCAGTTTACATGTTTATGAGTGGACGTTCACCCCCAGCTTCAACTTCACACATATATGAAATCCAGGACACCACATAGTCCCACACTGACTCCAATCAAAATAAATGTAATAATTTAGGTTCTGGAGCTGCGAAACACATGAGTTAAGTGTTTCCTAATGGATCATTGGTACAGAAATGAAGCAGGGGACAGCGATGAGCTACATTACGATAGAACACGTGTCAGCAAATATTCCTTCACATAAAAGCTGTTATTTTAATTACATATCATTCTTGGAAATGTGGTCAAAAATGGCATTTTTTCCACCAGAATGTTTTTTTTTAATTAATCGCACTCTGAGGCTACCAGAGCTTTATTGTCTCAAGACAGATGAACATAGCCTAAAACCTGAAGATGTTCTTGCTTTAAGACCTCAGATGAAGCCCAATCCTGGACCACATCAATACTGTTCAGCCATTATTAATAAAGTAAGGGACGACCAGCCAGTGAAGGGGTGGCTTCCTTGGCCCCTGCCAGTGTTGTCGCTGTACTGTTCCCAGATATACCCCGTTTCAGCGTATTGCCTATAGACGTTATTGACGATGTTAGTCCTGAGTTCCTCGTAAAGAGCAGCTGCCTTCTCTCGGTGAGGTCCTTCTACGTTGCTGTAGTGGTGCAGGGCCCTGACAGCTAAGTAGTTGAGGTTAATCCATATGGGCCCCCTCCAGTAGGGTGGATCGTGCTCCGTGTTTCGCTTCATATAGAGCGGATCGGACTTTGAGAGCGAGCGCAGTCCGTAAGGCGTCCACAGCTTGTCGGGGTCTCTCATGTCTCGGAGGATATGTTCTAGCTTGGGCGAGTCTGGCGTGAGGACGTGCAGCAGGAAAGGGAAGAGGCTAACGTAACCTAAAGCGTTAACGTACTGCAGCTTGGGGGCCCGGCGGACCGAGCGCACGAGGCGTGCCACGGGGAACTGATGCCGAGGCTGCCCGGGGGGCACGTACACCTTCTCCTGCTGCAGAGAAACGGCCTGGGTGTGGTTTCCGAAGTCGCTGTAAGCCCGAAGCTGTTCGGACCAGTGAAGTTCGTTCAGCAGGTTGTTGTCGCTGAGCACTTGGTGCGTGCGTTCATAGTCCCGGTGGGGCTCGCCGAGGAGCCGCGCTACGCTGGCCATGATGCCCGAGGACAAGGCCATCCAGCAGTGTAAATCCACATGCCTTTCATCTGCTGACGGGTGCGAGGCGCGGGGGTAGTCGTCCAGGCCGGAGGTCAAGGTCTTGGGGTTGAGGAAGAGATTGGTGTCCCTGTCGCGCCCGCGCCAGCGGTACGAGTGCGGCAGGGGCCCCGTCTGCGTGGTGTTGTACCATTCGAACCAAGTTTTCAGCCTGGGGTAGAGCCTCCGGAGGAAAGGCAAGGTCGGCTGGGAGTCCCACTTCTCGGGATTTGAAGAGAGCTGCTCAATAAGCTCCTGGAGAGCCAGGAAAAGAGTGGGTGGGTTGGCGTTCTCGTTTCGCTGCACTACAAACTCAGCCGGGACTTTGCTTAGGGCCTCATCTCCTAAGATCTGCTCGCGAGGGATCCAGCCCTCCATGTTGATCAGGTCCAGCCAGTGGCCAATAGACTCCCTGGTCACCTGGGGATCCCACTTGCTCAACAGTAACTGGTGAAAACCCTCATCCCAGAGGAACCCTCTGGGAAAGAACGAGCGTGACGGCACGGCTGTGAATAGAGCCCCTGGGGGATACAAGAGCGGGTACTCGTTGTAGGCCGACTGCACCACCGACTGGCCGTAGAAGTGGCCCATTCCTCCCAACATGTTGCTGAGGGCTGCTTTTCCAAACCTGATATGGGTCTGGCTAAAACCTCTGCTCTGGAGGCCAAATATCTTCTCAAACTTTGCCTCAAATTCTGCTTTTCTCCTTTCCAGCTCCTGCGTCATGACAGAGGCCACGAGCTGGTTGGGGCGCGTGTGAAAGCTCCCAGATTCAAAGAGAACTTCGATTTGGAACGGTGTCTGGACGGTCACCTGGTGGACCACGAAGGCACTCTCCTTCCTCGGGTCGGCGGGCTTCTGTTGGTTGTGGGGGGGCCTGTACGTGTCTACAGCTATGTAATGTCTCTTTTCGCCAGAAGGGGGGCTGTAGACAAACCTGCGATTCAGACTGTACTTGACAATTTCGGTCAGTTTTTCCAGGCCAGGAGAGACAGTCTGAAGGTAGTTGTAACTGAAAAGATTTTTAAAAAAAATTGTTTTACCATTTCTGTGTGTTCTAATTAGTGAAATCAAGGTTATCGAACAATTGTGAGGAGTCTGCTTCTGATACGTGAATGATCTCATCTGCTCTGGGCTGAGTTTTGTTGCATCGATGGAACACCGCATCACACCTTCAAAGCTCAGCATGGTGTGAGCCTTAGAGGCCTCCGATTCTACTGTGCATATTGTGCCGGTGACTCAGCGGTCAAACTAAAGGGCACGGTAAAAAAACAAACTTTAAGCTCCTACTTACTATCTATCATCTGCCTTCCTACAATAAATTGCAATTCAAACTATTTTTATCATTTGTGTCAGCGGACTGCTCTCTTCTATCTGGGCTTCCTTCCGTTAAGGGAGGGCTGCTGGTGAGGAACAGTATGGAATAGATATAACCAATGTTCTCAGTGATTACACATACCTTTAATGATTAAAAGAAACCTCTTTGTAAATCCTGCTATCATGTAAAATACGTGTATGGTAATGAAGACCCCAGTTCCTAGGTAAGAAACGCCCCCTTTGCTGCCACCTAGTGGTCGTTTGTCTTTATTAACCAATTGCTAATGTTTAAATATAACAGCAAAACTAATTGATATATTCTGAAATCATGTGTTCTCATCAACAAATGTGTAAAGCATACATTTTTTAGGGTGTTTCTGGTATAAAATGCACATTATCACTTTAATTGAGTGCCTCCATTTGGCTGTCTATAAGGATTTCTGTATATGTCGGTTGAAAAATCCATTAAATGCAACTTAACGCATCACCATTCACTGAATTCTAGACAGTAATACTGTCAAATTAACACATTATTATTTTCCATCGAGCTTTCCTGGCTGTGATGCGTCTCTTTTGATGCCGCTGCTGATTTCAACGTCTTTTCTGTGTTTTCGGTGCAATTACCTGGCATACTTAGCACTGGATAATTCCCCTGTCACTGGCTTTCTGAAGGTGATCTTAAAGTTTCCCAGCTCCTCCGAGAATCCGGTGATGGATGCGAGGCGGTTTCTCTCTTCCACGTGAGCCTCCAGTGAGCCTTGTGTGTCTGCCGCTGCGTAGAACATCAGGGAGATGACGGGTGCTTGAGGGGCAGAGCTCTGGTGGGGGGAAAGTGAAAATAATTGAACCAAAGCAATTATTGCCGCTGATTTGAATTTAGCAAAGAGGACAATTTAATGCAGAGATGTTAGCACCCACATGCTGTTTGGCAGTGATCCTCCAGGTCCAGTCTCCGCCATGATCCCCTCCCATCCTCTTGACAAACTCTGTGGTTAGCGTTAAATCCCCGTCCCTGATCTCCTGGACGCCGAAGGTTAACCCATCGTGCATCAGCCACCCGTAACCATGCAAGCGGTCCCCCTGCTCACACGTGTGCCGGAGGTTCACATCCATCTCAGCAAACTGACGCATCCACATCATGCCTGAGGAAATCCAACAGTCCTGGATGAATACATTTTGATGACGAGTGCACGAATGCATCACTTGGAAACATATATTTACATAAAAACGCTCGGCGACTACCTGAATGTTGTTATGAGAGTGGGTTTTATCAACAGTAGTGCGTAATTATCTGCTTTACTCATTTACACTTCAACTCACTGAGGGCATCAGGAGAGTTTTCGGCATTCACTATAGGCTCAAGTACACTCTGACATATAGACGTGTAGTGTTGTAGCAATATTGAGGTCAAGGACAGCATAACCAAAACAAGCAATACTTATTTCAAGTGTAGACTGGTAAACCAGAGAGTAATTCATGACTTTAAATGTGAATACACCCCCCGACCATCTCGACATACCTGTCACAATGGAATGGGGACTCCTGGTTTTCATTCCGAAATAGACCTGAGGCCTGTAAGAGCCCCAGAACCTCTCTGGGGAAACCTTCGCGCTGCTACTGTTGGCATCAAGGACAGGGGGAGACGGGTGCGGGGTGACCACGCGTTTGGCCAGGTTGGACCGCATGTAGAGCGCATAAAAGAACCAGACCAGGCTGAATATGCACAGACCGATGGAGATGTTGATGAAGACTTTGCCGATGTCGACTTTCTTTTTTTTCTCTTTGCGGTGGAACGCAGAGGGTTTCTCATCTTTCCTGGGAGGGGGAGAAGCTTCCCCTGTCACCACCCTCTTCCTCTGCCTGCCCATCCTACCCTGCTGAAGCCTGACAGAGAAATGAGGAAGAGAAATGTATTGGTTTTATTCTGTAGGCCCATATCACAGAATTTGATCAACATTTTTCCTTTGTGCAAGGAAAAATACAGGGAAAAGATGACACATAATAGAAATGGCTCAATTTATTAATAACACCTTACAAGAACAGATAGAAACAACATTTAATGTAAATATAAAACCTCTACTGGACAAGCTGTTGCACTGTACAGACTGTAACAACAAATTAACAGTGTTACAGCTGTTTTCTAACGTCTCATATCTGGTATATTCGTCTCTAATGCGCCAGTACAGGCTGAAACTATCAAATCTGTTCCAAACACTGTGCATAATCTTGCCATTGTTATGCATGAGATGCATCATGCAGAGAATGGCTAAACTAAGGCTGTATGACGGCGCGTTAAGGGCCCGATTCAACTTTAAACTATGCTTTCTTTGCAAAAGAACTGCAACTTCACCTGCGACCTGCGACACCTGTTTACCAAAGACACATTTATCCATCTGTTCATTCAGTAATCGAGTCGCTACTACTCCCCTGCAACGCCACCTTATGCGATCCTGGCTTTGCTAACATGTGGATACCAACACAATACCACGCTGGTGTGATAAATACGCGTGCGTGAGATAATCAAATTGCTCAGCAACACATAAATTCGATCGAAAATTCTTGGTGCAGGTTCTCAACCCTTGAGAAAACAGATACCAACCTGGCAAAAGTCAAATCTTTCAGTTGCTCATTCTATGCTGCTAGCTACTTCCTGGTTACAGCTCGTGGACGCTGACGTGTTCTCCGCCCCTGGCGCCTGCGTGTGACGTCATCGCCGCCCACGTTACGCAAGTAAATAAGAGTAAAACGTCCTGATTTATGCAGTAAAACAAAAAACAACTGCGAATGCGTCTTTGCCTGGGGTCATGTCATTTATGCTTGTCATTACCCTCCTATAATTGTTGTATAATTATCCAGAATACAATATAAAGTCTATTGTGTGAAGTCCATGTCTAAATATTTGGAATTTTAGGGAAACTTAAAAGACAAACAAAACCATCCATTAAACTCCTACTTCCCACTTCATATTTGACATTTTAAAGCCTATAATTATTTCTGGCAACAAGTCATATTTGTCATGATTTTTAGATATCATGCTGGAGCTAAATATTTAAATTTTCAGTTGCACCTGCCTAGTACATCAAATACACCCTGGATAGAAATTCAAACTTTGGGATTCAAAAAGAAAAGATGGACATTGTTGTTTTGATTCGTTTTAATGAATGAAATCTCTCAGCCACAACTTTGGTCAACATGAAAAACTGTTACAGTGGCAAAAATATAAAGATATGCATAACAGATCAATCTTTGAAAGAAAGTGCCAGATTCCTCCCCCACCCCCAAAATGCTTTTCCCAAAAGTGATTTTCAGTCACCAAAATATTTCCAAAACTGTGCTTTACAAACTGAACATATGGCCCCCAAGGCCTTGCACGAAAAGAAAGAAAAACATAACAAAAAAGTACTTTTCCCCTGCTGTTCTTCATCTCCCTCTTCTGGATTAATCCTTGATCAGTCCTCCATCTCCTTCGCTTACAAAGCGTTTCCGCCCTCTAGTGGAAGAATTTTAAAAAGCAGGTTATTATTTACAAGTCTTTCTACAAACCCAAAAGTACAAAGTGAAGCAGATTCAATCGTTCCATATTTATTTTGACTAATGAAAGCTCGTACGTATCTATCTGTCACCTCCAAAACATAGTTTTAGATGCTAAATCTACATCTGAGCCATTGGCACTTTAAATGTTCCACTTTGGGTTTAAGGCTTGAATAGTTCTTCATTGACATGCAAACTGCACATCTGCTGTGTATTCCGTGCACCCTACCATGATCACTGTGATTTTAGGTTTTTCAAATACTCAAATGATACTTGTCACAATTTATTTGGGAGATATGGGGGGGGGGGCAAACTGACCTGGAGGGACATGCATCCCTCAGCTGTTTGGTAATGACAGACTCCTGGTGGCAGAGGTCCACAAAGTTCTCTATCATAGAGTGGGCGTGTGGCACGTCAAGACTGATTTCTGGCAGTTCATCGTACACTCGTTGGAAGCCCTGCATGAAATAAAATTAAAAAATGAATAAATGTCAACAATGGCTGCATGTACATGAAAATGAGCATGTACATGAACCAACCCTGTTCATCTGATCCACGGTGATGAGGCCTATTTTCCAGAAGGTCTGTAGCAGCTTTATGATGGCATGACTTGCAGCGTCTCCTTTTGACTCCAGCACCATCACAACAGCCTTTAAAACACATTAAAGTTCAAATTAGTGGGGAAATCATCGATTTGGAACTGAAAACTTATGCAGAAACAATTCAATCTGTGAAATAAATACAGTTAAATTTTCTCTTGGACGCAGGCAGCAGGTTATTCCAGCAGGGGGCAGTGTTGACACTTTGGTGGGCATCATGTTTTATATTTTAGGATTATTAGGGGAAAATGTGCTAAAACACGCTTTTTCATTTAGTGGAAGGAACACCGAGATATAATGAGGTCTTCTAATGTTACATTTCTGCGAGACTTATTTTAAATGGTGCCTTTTTTTACCTCATAAACCAGCTCATGGTGGAAATGTGGCACCTCCAGGTCTCGCAGACAGTGCTCCGCTTCCAGCACGTCACCAGACGTCAGGTACTCTTTCAGCAGAAGGTTCATCTGAAACCACACACAGAACATGGAGTTCAGGACGGGCATCTGTGCTCTCGTTACTGCAATTTCCCTTTCTCAGGGCAGAAACGCTGACACAGCGACACCGAGGGCGTCCTTCTGGCAGTCTAAACAACATGCATTCCTGCATTCTCTTAGTCTGTCAGTCCAAACTGGCTCATGTAGGCGTCTGATGGTGGCCTCGTCTGCTGCGACTCTACCTCTTTGATGAGGTGTTTGACGGGTCTCTGTCCTCCGCCCACGCCCCAAACGTTATCGAGGCGCAGGATCTCCCTCTTCATGCGCAGCAGCACTGCAGCGCGGTCTAAAGCCACCCTGCAAAAACAAATATACACGCAACTGGGTGAAGCGGGGAAGGAAGCTGAAACCTAAAATCAACACGGTGACATAGGTCGTGTTTAAATAACAGCAAACATTAGTGCAGCCAAGGGCGACTTTGGGACAGACGCGGTTTTAGGGCTTTAGCAACTTTGCCGGCTCACCTGGCATGGTCACAGTCCACTTTGCCCTTGTAACAGTCCAGGAAAGACATCGGGAGGATGTGATCGGCGATGGCTCTGGCTATGAACTGGCCTAACATCTGGAAAAACAGCAGAGAAAAACGTTGGTTCCCGCTTGGAGCCTCACTTAAACACTCAAAGCGTGATGTCAAATAAGACAACTTGGAAGGACTGAACGCTTATTTCGGATGTCTGGTCTACCTGTGGAGCCTCTGGCGTGTCCAGTATGAGGTCTGGCAGCTCCTTCAGCATCTTGTCAAAGGCGCGGGCCAGATCGCTTTGTGACAGCAGCTTCCCGGACAGATCGGAGAGCAAGCGCGAGGTCAGCTCTCTGTGGCTGGCCTTGCCCTCCAGGGCCAGGGACACGGCCAAGGAGGAGAACTCGTACTTATGAGAGCCGAGGTTCAGCTCCTTCAGCAACATCTGACGGGGGCGAAGACCACACGGACTCAGGTCGGTAAAGACATTGACCGATCTCCCAACTTCACCACTCAGCGGATGAAGTGAAGGACGGCGACTGCTCACCTGGACCTCTTTGGTGTCTCCATGTTCAAAATACTCCCTCACGATGGGGTTGACCGTTTTCTCCAGTTCCTTCTCATCTACCTCTGGCATGACCGTGGCATAAACTGTGTCCCCCTGTGCAAAACAGGAAACATATTAAAGAATGTGAGTTGCACGCCAGCTGAGGGAGGCACTCTCAACTTGCCAACATTTCTTTATTAGTTTTTGACATTTTCCTCAGCACAGGACAACCTGCACCTCACATGACCCCAGTATTAATCTGAGCCACTCTGACCCACGTCCCTGACAACACAGACACCATTCTGCAACTCCTCCAGCATCCAAGGTCAATTCACGGTGGCGTGATCCGTTGGAGGCAGAAGCTCATGTCCCACTTGGCGAATCAGAGACAAACAAACAAACTAACATTACACAGCTAAGAACAACCATCAGGGTGGGACGGAGCCACCTGGATACACCACGTTATCACGCTTGTCCCAATTCTCTTTGCCAGTATGGACCATGTGACTGAAAAGAACATTTTCCCATAGATGAATCATTAATCAACCAGGGGCTGTGACTTGCAGCGTTGCTGCTTTAGCATCGGCACTGCAGCCACCCAGAGCCCCGCGGCTTTGTTGGACGGGGGCCTCTCTGGAACAAAAAAAGCTGCTTGGACAACACATCAGCCCACCGACTCAGCGCTGCTCCGCTAATGCAAACACTTCCAAAACAATAGAAGCGCCACTGGTTTGTGGCTGCAGCAGGTTTGTTGCACACTCCGTCTCACCTGAGCGGCTTCATCATAGTTTGGGTCTCGCGCGTCGGGCTCCTCGTCTTCGTAAACCATCCCAGCAGCCCCCCAAACCCCTTTACCACCAGCTCCACCTGGAAATCGCCAACACACAACCCACGTTACCTTAATATCTTACACTCTTAGTGCAGGCCTAGTGTAGCTCTGCGCTACCTTTCTTGGGGAGGCCTCGTCCTTTGCCCGTCCTCGACTTGCGGTCATTGGCGCCCACTTTTCCCTTGGGGCTGTGCGGGTCACCTCCCGCCAGTTCTCCCGTCTCTGAGAGGGACTCGCTGGTGGAGTTGCGGGAGGACTTGCGCTGGCGGCGCTTGGCTTTGGCTTTCAGTCGCGCCTCGTGCAGCGCTTTCTCCTGAGGCGTCCAGTTGCCGTTGATCTCTCCGTCGTTCAGCGCGTCCTCCTCGCCGCTGAAGTGCTGGTTAGCACCTGTATGGGGTGGTGATCAAAAGAAGAATGTTTCACACATGAAATCAGTCCATTGAGTCTGTGAAATCTTACATTTACTTAAGTGACATTAGCAGAATGTAAACGACAAAAATGACTCGCTGCACTTTCTAACAAATGGCAACTGCTTTAAATGAACATAAACACAACAGGCTTTGGTCCTGATTCTCAGTCTCCATAGTGGTGGTAACCATCCGGGTCAGTAGTTCCGTTGCCATGTTGCGCGTGCAGCTTCTTGAAGACGTGGGATGCAACTGCTTCTAATCTACAGCACTGGCTGGAATACAGCTACATCTTCAGTGTGGAATTCTTTTTAATATGGGAAAGAAGCCTTTTTATCTGGAAAGTGACCAGAAATGTTCAGACTGTGGAGATCTGGCAACCATCTCTTAATGGCTGCAGATATTTGCTTTATAACCCAGGCTCTTCAATATAAAATGTATCAAGGAGCAGCTTGGATGTGGGCCTGCCTTTGCTTGTAATTCATCTGTGAAACATAGCTGCTTTGGTATTTATAACTTTAATATTCACCTACATACGTAAGCACTGCTACTGTGTATCGGCAAGACTATGTTTATTTAGTATCGGGATCGGATCAGGAGCAAAAGAACTGGATTGGGACAATCCTGGTTTAACTTCTCGACAGCATCAAACTTCCTGACTGACGGCTGTGCTCCGTTCTCCATTTGGCTGAAGAACTTGACACCCCGACTCTTGAAGCCACTCCTGTTCTCAGGGTGTCACCAGGGTGAGGGGGGCAGCACCGAAAAAATAGATTTTGATGGCTTTCATTCCAGGCAATTAAAGGAAGCAGAAATATGGAATCAACAAGTGTTTATTTAAGCTTAACTGTAGTAAAATCCATCAAAAAAATAGCTCAATAGTGACAGCAGCACTGGCCCGGTGACCTCTCAACACGTGTGCTGCAGTCTCTTATGTGTCATGGTTGCACGAGCGTGCACTAATGCCCAGAGTGTCAAGTTACTTCATATATATTATATATAAAAAATATAAAATGTTCCATCTGGAGAAGTTTGAAGGAAAAAAGGATCCAGGCTGCTCATGAGCAGACGGGAGGCCTGATTCACTGCTGACACCACATTTTTTCTTTAAACTCCAACCGTCCACAGCACCTACAATAGACGTGTCTACAAATGGCACGGTGGGCTCAGGCTGGTCACATGACAGGGCAGCAGCAGAGAGGGGCAAGTGAGCGCAACAGGAATGTCTGGGGGTGTAATGAATACTTGTGCTGGCCCAAAATGGTAGTTTGAGGATCTGCAGCCGTGTGGATACTGAAAGATGTTCAGTTAATATCCAGCAGTTGCACCTTTGTTTTGGTAGTTTCAGCAAGAGCAAATAGGACGGACCTTGGAGGAAAAGGCGCACCAGCCCGAACATTTCGTAAGAGCAGCGCTACACCCTTTAGAAAAAAAAGAAAAAAACCCTCGGTAAACAACCGACCACGTTTCATCGCCTCCTCCCCCTCCTTCCATTAAGTAGGCCACGCGGCCAGTCGCTGCTGTAAATCAGGAGCCAACCAACAGCAGGATGCCAAATAAAGTTTATGGCTGGCCAATCGAAAAGAGAAGGAAAGGCGGAAAAGGGAGTGTTTCGCCAAGAGCTGTGAAAAACAAAGTATAAAAAGACTGGAGCCAAGTTTTACTGGGAGGTACAGAAGTCCCCTCCGAGAAGTCTTTGCAGGGATACAGAGAAGCAAAGTTTGTCCACCAAACACGTCGATTTGCTGTGTAAATGTCTCCTCTAAACTGGTTTCCACATTCTTGGGTGGGAAAAACAAAACAAACCTGGCAGGTTCAACAGAGAAGCACGTCTTTAAAACGTCTTTAACATGACGAAGTGTCTCATTCGCCATGTAAGTCCACGTTTGTCCCATTTCACGCGTCCAGCTCCCCCAACATGGCACAATGATGCCTGAAGGGACAAAAAAGTTTCCTCCCGCAGGAGACATGAGGGGAGCAGCTGTTGTGAGGAGGGTTATTCAGGGCTGCAGAAGGTCGCGAACCCAGCAGGAACATGTGTTTCTGACCATATCGCTCCTTAAGGTTTGCGTGAAGGTTTTGATCCTCAAGGCTCGACTCAAAGCTCCGTGTTGTGCAGTTCAGTTCATAACAAGCATGTTTGGCACGCAGGAAGTGCTGCCTTCCAAAGCCACGGCGATGACAACGCCTATACGGAGCACCGCAGGCCGTCCAGGGACTCATTCAGGCATTGATCCCGTCTTGAGTGGCGATCCTCCAGGACACTTCCTACCAACACTTATTTTCTCATTTAGCTCGAGTGTTTGCATTCTTTCACCCACTTCCTGTTCAGTCATACAGACAACGCTCGGGTCATAAACTGCGCACCCGTGCTCGAATACTGAGGGAACACGAATTGCCCAAATGAAGAACCTGCTCTATCTTCGATCTGGCTCAGCTCGGCTAAAGCGTTCTTTAATCCAGCGAGCTTTCAGCGGACGGTAAACAGTCACGAAAGCCACCCACGCAGCGAGCGGCGACGGGTGGAGTCAGGCCAGAGGAATACCTGTGGCCTACATGCTGTGTGGGAGCTCCTCTGTGTTGACGTGTCCACGCAGGAGCGTTTGTAAATGACACAGAGTCAAGGCAGGTTTGACAGGCTGCAGACCCGAACACGTCCGTGTGCATACGAGCACAGCTTGGCGAGCTTGAGAATCGCACAGACGAATTAATGCACGGTGGAAATGCCACTTGGGCACCCATTTCTGTGCTCGGCGCTCAAGCAAAGATGCATCCAGTGACAGCACAACCACCATGTTGCTAGGTTTAGAATTTATATTTGGTGGGTAAATGACTACACGCAGAAAGATTAGCTAAAACAAGTGTCCCCTGCGACAACACGAGCACACAGATAGGAGGGAGAAGCAAAACATGTGGTCCTGTAATATCTGTCGGGGCAAAGAAGGGAGTGGGCCGGGAGTTTAACTGCCAGTGCACGTCATGAAAGGACTTGAAGCGCATACTTGAGAAGTCTGCGTCAGATAAAAATCAAAATAGGGTGACCCTAGCAAAATAAACAGATTTTGAAAAACAAAAAGTCAGGCCGAAAGAAGCTAAACGGCTGACAGAAACTTGTGCAATTCTGCTGATTGTGTCGTAAAAGCTCGAGCCCAACAACACAGATAAAGCCAGAACAAAAGATTAGATAAACTCTGGCAGCCAAGGCTGATTAAACAAGCCGATCGGCTCGGTTGACGAGTGCTCCGTAGTGTCGCGTTTGCATGATTTTATGCGCGACCCCAGCTGTCACAACGTGCTCGTCCGCACGACTCAAGCACACGCTCGTCAGAGTTTGCCACCGATCGCGTCTAAGTTCACACATGTTAAACTCCATCATGGCTGTCAGGGGTTCCTCGATGGCGCTGTAGTAACTACCCCAGAACGATGACACACAGCGGCACCGCTGAGCTCCAGTCTGAGAGATTGTCCATCTTTTTCCATGTCAAAGAGCAAAGCCATAACCCTCAGCAGGACAGAGTGTCGTTTCCCAATGTCGCTCTTAAGACATATTTATTCAGGCACTTATGTAAACACCCTCACAGGTGGGGCTTCAAACCTGCAGCTTTATAGGCATTCATCACAACACAAAGTTCGCCCAGGCTGAACCTCAGTGGTATGCAAATGGAACCACTTCTGATGCCCTGGGGTTGTTATTTATGATGCCAAAATGTCAGTCCTTGCTTCTCCAACATGAGTTTAAAGTAGTCTCAAACAACACATCTGGTACTCCCAGAATGTTTTGAAAGTTTTCTACTCAAGGATTTAAGACTATCCTGATATAAGAATCATCGGAAACTTGGTAAGCCCAGGAGAAGAGTTAAAAATTGATTTCTGATTCTGAAATAGGACTAAGACTACAGAAAACAAGATTTTAAAAAAAAACAAAAACAAATATATTTGTATATTATAAAATATAAAGTAAGTGCACAGTTGGTATAGCTTCAAAGAATCATGTGTGATATAGAGCAAGCCTGGGTGACCTTAGTGTGGGGAAAAAATGGAAAAGTTAAAAATAAATGCGGAAAAACACAAAAAACATCCGCGTTCAGAGGAATCTTAAAAATCACGCACTACCAAAACCCGCCACGTGGTGTCGCGCTTGCAACGTTGAACCGCTGCGTTAACAAAACAAGCGTGCGTTTTGGAGCAGAGGCGAGGCGACATAGAAAATGCTATTAAACCTATTTGAAAGGGGAAAACAATAAAATGAAACCTCGCTCCGAGTGTCCCGCCGTGCATCAACGCAATTTACGTAATCTTTAAATACAAACCAATGCGGAGATTATGTAAAGCGTTCCTATTGGCCCTTACGGTGGGCCATACATGTCAACGTCATCGCCAAACAGAGACAGCGACGCAAGGAAAACAACCAGCTCAAAAATGTCTTGTGGGGAGCTGTCGCTCGTCCTCTGCAGAAATTGTCCCCTACACATAATTTTACGCGGCGCAGTGGCGCGCATCACATGCACTACATGGCTGAGAGGGGACCGAGGAACCACAGCACCCGCTCCATTAGGAGGGATAGTGGGGCCAAAACAAAGCTTCTGCAGCCGAAAATGAACAGTAGTAAAAAAAAAAAAAAAAAAAAAAACATGGAGTGGAGATATGCTTAACAAGCTGTGCGACAAGTCAAAGCGGAAGTAAACGATTCGGTCTCGGCCAATCAGAAACGCGAAAGGGTTAAAGCCACGAACAACAAACTGTCACTCAGGTCGATTAAAAAAAAAGGTCAAATTAGGTTGCTTTAGAGTTTAGTGCAGCTGGGCTGCACAATACGGTCCGATCCACCGTCTTCTGCGGCGCTGTTGCGTGTGCGCGTGTCTGCCTTTAACACAAGCACATGGTGAGCGTGGCTAGCGCTGCAGCCCATCCCATGCACGGACAATGGACCTGGCAGAGCACGCCAAACAGGCCCCGGGGCAGCTCCAGGAGACTTTGCACCGACGTATCCCTTCGTAAAAAAAGGGGGCAGCGTTCGTGCACTCACCGTCCTTCTGGGGAGCGGGGGACCACGTATCCACCTCAGTCGCCATGGCGCTCTCCGAAATGTTCGACGAAAAATCCTGCGCTCTTCCGTCGAGCAACAAATGCTCACAAAACCCCCCCGCAAAACAAACGGCAAAGCAAAACCCTCAGCGCGAAATAGAAACCGCGATACCGCGCTGCACTAGCAGAAGAATACGCTCAAATATATATAAATGTATATAAAATATGAACGCCGAAACAATAAAGCTATAACGCACCCACGACCTCGGCGTTTACGCCTGGCAAGAGCCAAAAAAAAGGAGTGAGGAGCGCGATGGACAATGTGGTCAGCTACGGGTGCATGTCAAACAAACAGGCAGCGAAACAAACTGTTTTTAACTTTGCAGAGCGATCCGAGTCGAGTCACGTGGGAGGCGAACACGGATGAGGAGTTGTCAATCCGGGGGGCGGGAGCTGTCGGGATTCGACCAATCACAGAGCAGGACAAACACGGCGGCCGTAATTTAAGACCGCAATTTATTAAATTTATTAATTTATTAAACTACAAATCTGCAACGTGAACGCACATTTTCGAGACAAGAAAGGCAAAAATGAAGGGCCAGTAAGTTTGAGAGAAAACGCAAATTAAAGAGGGACCCTAAACTCCTATTTGACAAAGATTGTTTAGAATTTTTTTTAAAAAAAGGGTTGTATTAAAATTGTCTATCAATGTGTGCCCAATTTGGTCATATAGACATTTATGGAGTTGTATGAACGAGCCACACTGGAGTATTTTTGTCATGTTAATATTGGCCACTAGGTGGTGCTGAAGACAGGTTGTATGAATTCAACTCCGGGTTGTGCAGCACCAACAGTGGGTTCCTGAAAATATTTGCCTGTTAGCTCAGTGTTTGTTTTCCACAAGATAGATGTGAGCAGCACAAATCAGTGAGGCCATCTTGGCTGCACCTTATGTTGCCAGTATTTTTCACCTTTACAAGTAAAAACCTGTCATTTAAAGGATCCACAGTACAGTCGCAGAAGTGAATCAAGTGCAGACATGAATTTGGTAGCACTCTAGTGGTTTATTTTAGACACAAAATCCACAGCTTTTGCAGATGTCAGTCAGTGGAAAAAAAAAGATAAATTTGAAAAAAATAAAAAACTAGAATGGAATAAAATAATTTCACCACCCAGAGAGGGGTGGAAAAAAGCACCTGGCAACTGAGGCAACGGAGAAAAAAGAAAGAGTTTTACATCAGAGTGTGCATCAGAAGTCTCTATGCTATACACCGATATAGAAAAGACCTAAAAATGTTTAGATACTTACATTGACGAGTATCGTGTCAACAAACAGCAACACCGACCGACTTTGGCCTCAGAATAAGCGACGATGTTTCAACAGCACAACAAACACGGCTGCGAGTGATTCACACATGCGCACAACACGCTGAAGAGCTGCAGGATTGCACACCGATACCCTCAAAGTACAACACGACGCACTACTGACCTGAACTATACTACAGACAACAACATACAGATTCCGATTATTGTGATTCTTTTTCGTTGCAAACAGTCTTGATTAATCTCGTATCTACGGTGCGTGATCTGAATTCTTCCTCCTAGCAAACGAGTACCAGTGTGGGGTCATTTAGTGAGACCCCGATCATTTAGTTTTCGGAATTACAAAATAAAGTCCGTACAAATATAGAGTAAAATCCTATCATGATAAGAAGTAAACAGTCCTTTACAGTCAAAATGCGGAGAGGTAACAGTCTAATATCAGACCCTGGCCTTCAGGGGCATTGAGGGTACAGTTTGGACATTCTGGCTGTATTTAGCTGCTGGAAATTCTTTTCTTTTAAGAAAAATTAAAAGGATTTATTTACACAGAGCTAAAATCTGTTCAGTTTCAATGTTAAAATCAGAGTCAGGGTCCATTTGTGCTTTACTATCAATTTGAGCTGAAGTTTATTCTACCCATCTGATCAGAGATGCTGATATATGCTGATATTCTGCGGTCGGAGGGGACGTTTTAGTCGAAACACACTCAAACGCAGCGTTGACGAGCAAAAGTTTTCTTTAAAGGAGAAGTCTAAATCCATAATGATTAGCATTCAAATGAAAATACTTTCCCAACGTCTGGATGTTACTCCCCTCTGCTGTCCACAACTGCACACCTGAGTGTGCCAAAAGAAATCTTAAATCCCTTCACGTGGCCTATTTGGGGTTTCTATTTTAAACGAATCTGAGTAAACACAGTCTGGAACCTCAGAAAAGCCTAGAGAACACTGGCGTATCTGATGGCTTTTCAGAAACACAGATGTTTAACTCTGCAACACACAAGAGGCCCAAACGGAGGCCGAGGACCAGAAAATCTGAGGACGCCCTTGATAGAAACCTTAAGTCAAAGGCGTTAAAAAGTCCGTGTTGTATACAGTACAATCAAGGGCCTCTGCCTGGAACAGCTCGTCACGATAAAGAGGTAAATGCAGGTTTCTTTTCACAACAGTTAATATCCTAGCAACCAGCATTAACTAGAGTGTGAAAACTATTGCTAAATACAATTTTTGCAAGTTACACATAATGTACACAGTATATACTTTACAAACGGACCGCAAAGCGCCGCTAGAAAAGGTTAGCCTGTTAGATGTCGACTGTACACCACATATCACACACACACACACACACACACACACACACACACACACACACACACATACACACACACACACACACACACGCACACACACACACACACACACACACACACACACACACCGTGTTTAGGCAACATTTGGGGTCGCATGAAACACACACACAGAGTTCTAAACAGCTATCTTTGCGGGCCCTCAATAACCTTACGCAACCCTTAACTTAAATCCTCGTCCTGAAATTATAAGGTTGTGGGAGCCTCAAATTCTGCCAGCATCGTAATGGCACCAACCTGAGCCAAATCCTCAGGATCGGACCCCACATATGTGGCAAAGCAAAAACCAACACACAGCTGGCAGCAGTGCCAAAGCATTAACAGAATGCCCATTTTTAATAAACACAGATATTAAATAGCAAAAGATCTTCATATTGAAGTATTCAACCCGGCTCCACCAAGGATCTGCTGTTCTTTGATGCCCCCTTGAGATGATTAGAGGAGAACGGCAGAACCATAACATCCCAAACACATCTGGAGTTCAAAGGTGCACACGTGATTTGTCTGCAGCACATAAAGCTACGTCACAAATTTGACAACTAGCCACTAATGTGTGTGTGTGTGTGTGTGTGTGTGTGTGTGTGTGTGTGTGTGTGTGTGTGTGTGAACACGCAGAAAGCAGAATATGCTGCAGATCTCAGTGGCTGCACAGCTAACCGCAATGCCTAAAAAACCCCCAAAACATCAGTATTCTAACTTTAAAACCAAACCTTTTATGAGTCACCACCCTGCTCTCGAAAAAAAGAAAATCTCGGTTACCGTTTACATTCAATGGCATTAGTGGCTAAATTTGGCGTCTGCTCTTTTGAAAGAGTCACGCTGCCTCGAAAAAAAACCAAAAACAAACAGCCACCAGCAAAACGCCCGTGTTTAAGTCAAAGTCCAACAGTCACTTAATGGAGCAGTATAATCGCGTAACAGTCTGAAACAAACAAACGCTATAAAGCTATTCCACCTATAATCAATGTTTGTGCCCCTTGTCATTTCAGGAGCCACACAAGACACAAAGTTAGTCCTCATGGTTGTCTTGTTACATTCTCCTCGCTGGTCATAAGTCGCCTGACAGCCATCGCAGGTCTGAGCCGAGGCGCCCGAGCTGTTCGGTCCTTGGAGCTCTCGTCAGAATGTAAAGCACATCCAGACGTGTCCAGAAAATATAGATTATGCTCAACACGTACAAGCACTCCTACAAGATATGGTCTTTAAATAGCTAAAGATTCCCGCTACTATTGATAGTCCTGCTCATCTTTACAGTTTTACACTATCAGCTGCTGGTTCCCAACCTTTGTTTTTTCTTTACATGGGAGCATACATCATCATGTTTTTGGACAATTTTGATCTGCAGAAATATTTAGCCGTGTACCGTCTCACATCTCCGCAGGGCTGGGTTTCACCTGCAAGTCAAAGGCTATGCTAACATGCTATTTCAGCAATGCTGTTCCAGATGACGAGGAGATCAATGAAAAGCAAAATGTCAGAAGAGTTCCACAGCATAACTGGTAAAAAGGGACTGGATTAGCATCTGACAGACCGAGAGATTGTCATCACCTCGGACAGAAACCGTGCCGTCATCTGGGCCAATAAATAAACTACAAAAATGGCCTCTCAGGTGGCGGCAAAATAAAAGGGCTCCATTGTCCGTCGGGTCCCTCTGCTTCCTGGCAAGACTTTTCTTCGGCGACTCCGATTTTCACCTACTGGTCTTGACCTGTGGGGAGCACATAAACACTTCTCCCGCCTCTTTGTTCCTCTTCTCTGGCTCCCTGACCCCTTACGAGGACGCCACGGTGATGACGGCCTTGCCCGTTTTCTGGATGAAGCTGGAGGATGAGCTAACGCGCTGCTCCCTGCTGTCGTCCGCGCGAGGAGGCCGAGCGTCTCGGCGGGAAAGGTCGTTCAGCGCATCGGCCCTCCCTTTCCCAAGGTGACCTTTCTGCTGTCCCTCCTCCTCCGATCTCCTCACGTGACAGCGGCAGACCTCGATGCCCGAGTCACCCGTTAGCCGCCGATGTTGGAAATGATCCTCCTCCTCGTCATCCTCTTCATCTTCCTCTTCTTCTTTGTCCCGTCTTTGCTCTTCTTTGTTGGTGCCGTGCGTGAAAACGCTCACGTGCGCAGGGAAGAGAGCCTGCTTGGGGTCGGACGGAGAGCGCCCGTAGACGGGAGGCGGGGGACTTCCTTCCCTCTCTTCCTGGATGGTCGCGGCTTCCAACGCATTTGACAGGAGTGGGTGGGCTTGACCGGGAGGAAGGGTGGAAAGAAGCATGAGCGGAGAAAGCGGGAGGCGGGAAAGGTACGAGGGGCAAGAGTGCAAAGGCAGGGAGAGAGGCGGCGCCCCCTGGCTGCCCCCAGACCACCGGCGTCGCGAGGGAATGACGTCAGGCGCCACCGCGGGTATCACATCAGGGGGAACCTGCGACGGAGGCGAGTTGGCCCTGATCGCCGGCGTGGCAGCGCACTCGGCGTCCGCCTCGCTGGGCGTGGAGACGCGACTGCTGCCGTACGTCTCGTCCGTCACCTGCACGGAGAAGGAGGTGCTGGAGGGGGAGGTGAGGGAGCAGGAGTCGCAGGAGCAGCTGGTGTAGTTGTCGGAGCTCTGGGAGGAGGTCAGGCCACTGAGGCCGGGCACCAGGTAAGGAGGGCAGGGGTGAGGGTGGTGGTGGTGATGGGGGTAAGAGGAGCTGGGACCCCCCAGGGAGCCCCCCTGCAGCGCAAAGACAGAGCTGTAAGGGGGCGGAGGAGTGGTGGGCTGCGCCGCCACTTCCTCATAGGAGGGCAACTTGAAGGAAGCCAGAAAACCTGCGTGGAGCCAGGGGACACATCATCAATACATCAAATAGTACCAGGAATTAATAATTGATTGATGACCGCCCAAAAACCGCCCAACATACTGAGGTCCAGCGTTGAGGACGGGTAGTTGCAGGCTCCGTTGTAGGCGATCAGGTTGATCTCTCGCTGCCTCTGCTGCTGCTGGATCCTCAGCTTGGCCCGGCGGTGGCGGTAGGCGCAGAAACAGCTGAAGAGGATCAGGACAGTCCACAGCAGCCAGAACCCTGAGAGACGGAAAAAAAAAGGAGGAAATGAAAGTCCGGCATTCTTTCTCGGGTTCCTCTCGTCTGAAATTTACATTTCAATTTCATTTCCTCTCCTGAGCTCAGAAACAGACACTCAGATGTAAAAGAAGCTGTTTCTTTCTCTTTTTTCCCCCCTTAGTTTTCTGAACCGTGACCGAGACACTTTCATGTCCAGCCAAACATGTGGAATCTGGTCTAAACCCCGTTTAACTGACCGTAAATGTTGTCTCTTGTATCGGATTTATGGACAACATAAAATCATCCTCCATCCGCCAGTTTCTTTTAAATGTCAGAATGTGGCCCCTGCACTCACACCAAAGCTCGTAATAGTAGGTGCAGCAGCCGGTTTCTCCGCAGCAGTGCCCTGTTTCACACAGGTAACCTGGGTTGTTGTTGACTCCAGCACAGTACTTGGGACTGACAACAGGCCTGCCAGCAAGGCCCCCATGATGCTTCACCACCTAGAGGACAAAAGCAGCATTACACCGTTTAATCTGGGGCAGCAACGACCATAAAATTCCCCTAAATTTCTCCCTTCTGGTCTGAAGAGCAGCCAAATTTCATGTCTAGTTAAAAACTAAACAAGGCAACAGGAAGTTTGATTATTAAGTATGAAGGAAAACGGCCAGCAGAGAAAAAGAAAGAGAAAAAAAGGAGAAAATGAGAAACGGAAAAGAGTTTTTCTGATGTTGGGGGAAGGAAAAACGGAACAAGGCGAGAAAATGTCACCTGGAGAGGAGACAAACGGAAAAGAGGAAGAAGAGCGCTCAGACAGAAAAATGAAGGCGACGGAGAACAAAAACGGCGGGCGGGAAGGACGGACGGCGCGGAGGGAAATAAAATCAAACAGTCGCAGGAAGGAAAACAACTGGCTGGGAAATATCAGAGACGGGGGAAGAAAATGAAGGGAGAGAAAAAGGAGACGATGAAGTTAAGCAATAACTAACGGTGAAACGAATAAACAAGAAACGCCAGAGAGAGAGAGAATCCTCCACCTTATTAACTCTGTGCAGGTCAGGTTCTGGAGAATTGGCCACCTGTGATGAGCAAAAGAAAGCAGATGCTTCAGAGGAACGAACACCAACGTCTAGTTTATCTCGAACGCGGCTGCATTCACACCAAAGCTCCTAACGGTAGGAACAGCAGCCGGTCTCACACTGGGAAGATTGTGCATATGTCAACATCTCGATGATGTCATTATTGGCAGTCGATGAATCGGAACTTGGTTAGAAAAGGATCGGGAGGAACTAACTGGAGAGGCCGGAGGAAAGGTGAAGAGTGAATAAAAAGGCTCTATAAAGCGGGGGGGGGGGGGTTGCTGTCGTGGCTGCGGGTGTCTCACCGTGGCGGCTTCACTGTCGTCCAGCTCCTGCAGAGACATGGTCATCTGTCAGGAGAAAAGGAGGCGATGATGATCGGGAAAATGGTTCAGGACATTTCAACAAGCATCTTCTGACGCATCCATCAAGCACCATGTCAAAGGCCTGCTTTGCAGTCTGCACGCGGGGCGCCCCTTCAGCGTCAAGGAGACGCCAAGGTCAGTGACAACATCCCCCCACCCCCCCCATCATCCCTTAGAGTGGAAGTGGGAAACAGAGGGATCATCTCGTTTCCTCCTTCCCTGCCCAGGCAAACACCCTCCTGATGTTAAACCCAGCTCTGCCTTATTATCTCCGATATCTCTATACATTTTCTATATCTTATATCTCTATAGTATCTACTGTAAATGCTAACGCAAACGCTGCCACACAATAACATGCTAACCCTCCCTCCTCCGTAAGTGTCATGCAGGTCCACAGGGAAAACAGGAAAGAGAGAACGTGTGTGCAGCTGTGCGGATGGAGGGAGCCTTACTGGACCAGTGGAGACACTGGCCCGTAGGTCTAGCCCCCCCAACACACACACACACACACACACACACCACACACACACACACACACACACACACACACACACACACACACCAGCCGCTGCCAATGCAAATGTTGCACTTAGAATGAGGAACAAAGCAGCAAGCGTAGTGTGTCCTAACACACAAAATACTACACACCCCTGGTTAAGAGACTGCAAACAGGAGAGGGAGCCACAATACAACAAGTGGAAAACTCTCTCACACGCACACGCACACACACACACACACACACACACAGAGAGAGAGTGGCTTATTTATACAGAAATGAATGTTAGTTACTGTACTCATAAAGTTAATGCAGATTCTTATTTGGCTTCATCACAAAGCTTTTATGTCCAGTTCCTAAATCTTTGTTTATTTGCGTAAACCTTGATGTGGCTCCTCCTCCATGGTGGCTGGAATGCTGCTCCATGTGTCAGCAGCAGCCCAGAGAACGCTGGATCATCAATATATTTCTAGTCACTCTGACAGTACGACGACAATTACTACATTTAAGACAACAGTTCTAACCCGCAACCTTTGTTCCTGTGTTGTCCATGCTTCATTCCCACCACTAGCGGCCAGCAAATCGGACACACGGGACCTCTAAAAGCTAGAATGATTAACTTTAGTGAGTTTACTTGTACTGGCCCACGCTGCTGTAAATCCACCTGTCACATGTAACCTTCAGGGAATTCAAAAATAAACTTCTGCACGATAAAGTCAGTCAAGAGAGGAAACCCTGAGGTATCGCCGAGGTGAAACCGAGTTCCCCATCGCGTAAAAAGGATCCTTCGCACTTCCCATCAGACCGCAGGCCGACCACAAATGGTTTCCACCAGCAGGCTACTGGCACACATCTGCAGCGGACCCCCACTCTGCTGCTACAGCCTGTGCAACGAGGAATCGAATCCAAAAGCCTGAAACGTGCTGTTCCCCCCCGGTTTCCCCTCGTTCCCCTGCAACACAGCCGCTCTGGAGCAACGCCGCCCTCCAGCCCAGCACTCAGCATCTGCGCACGCAACATGGACCAGGGGAGAACGGTGTATAAAGGAGCTAAATCCGCGCGGCCTGGCCGCAGATTGGATCTCCGTTAATTGGCTTGATGAAGCTGAAATTGCAACTGGATTGTCAGGAACGCTGAGCAACAAGTCCCGAACCGACAACCTTGCAGGCAGCAACCTGAGAAGACAGCCAGGGAAAGTTGCGGCCATGTACGTAGTCTCAGCTACTCTGAATAGTCACTTTATGCAAATGTCCACGATATCAAATCATATCAGAGTGTTGGATATTTGCCCCTGAGTGCTGCACCAAAGCCTCCACAAACGCATGGCCGTGTTGCAGTGGTGCAAAGAAAAATTAAAAAATAAAGAGGCAACTCTGCTGAAATATGAACCATATGAAAGAATAGAGCGGAGGTGACATCGCTGCTGAGGCAACTGTTTGTCAACAACAACAATAACAACAACGCAAAGCGTGTTGCCGTGCTGCAGGATGGAAGGATCAAAGGAAAACCGCGTTACCTCCTCCGCCTTCAGCCCGAGGCAGAACGTCAGCGTCTTCTCTGGATCCATGGTGAAATCGGACTACCAAGCTACGCAGAGAGAGTGGATCGCGCCGTTATTCTGCTAAGCCCCCATCACGGCCGCCCCGCTCCACAGACACGGTGTCATCCCCATCCGCCATTGTCCGGACGGACAGACGGATGCCCCTCCCAGTCTCCGCTGCACGCACCGGGGAGCCAACCGGAGAACGCACATGTTTTTACAGACAGGAGGACGGCGGCAGAACCGCAGTGGCGACCCCTCCAAGCGCGCGATGCCTGTTTAGTTTTGGTGCGCTGGTGAGATTTCACTCTTTGTTTTGACACCCAGGGTGGAAACTGGGGATGATGTCATCGCTCCAGTTTGGCACCTTTGATTGGCCGGAGCTCCCAGCAACAGCTGGCCTGATGCGTTTCACACCGTTTGGAAACGCACCGCACCGCACCGCGTTACCACCACGCCTAAGCCTTCAACGCCATTATCGATCTGTAAATAGAAATATAATATGCAATACTTTATTTACATCGCAGGGCTGGTCACGTGCTTAAAGGGGAGGAATTCTACCTTTCCATACTGGGCGAAAGGTTCACCAATAACTCGCCAAAAAGTTGACTATAAGGCGAATATGTAAGAGGTCAGTTCCAGGTTTTTACATCTCATGACTTCACATATCGTCGGATAAAGGATTTGTTGGTAGGCACTAAGTGAAAAATGTAAAATTTTAAGAGCAGTGAGCTTCTTTTGGAATTCAGACTCGTGGTGATGACCTTTGACCTATCGTGCACATAGTTTGGAAAGCACGGGTAAAATGAGCTTTAACCTTTTGGACCACGCGCTCAAATTCATTAGGACAAATATTTCTATTCTATATTACATATATGAAATACATTTAATGTCATTCAACTCTGTTTGTGGGAGCAACTCTCTTCCAACATTGAGAATATGTTAAATACATTTACTTAAATGTATTATAACATATATTACATACATAATCTCACCGTCATAATCAAGTACTTAATAATATAAATGGAAATACATATAGATATCCCCTCCGTGAAAATGACAAAATTTAATTAAACGACACATTAGAAGAACTCTTCGTGGAGTAGCAAAGTTATACTCGACTGGCTCGAGTAGTAACCGCCACTCGGCCACTAGGGGGCGACACCTGACCACTTTCTGCATCGAGTGTCTGACGTAAAAACACATATGTGTCACTTCCTGAGTGACATATATGGGGTCAAGTGAGACACATAGCAAAAGTGCTGAGACCGTTTCTGTGGAAGGGAAGCAAAAGACTAATATTATTTCACAGACGGCTTCACTGCATTCCTCACACACGTGGTTAAAGGTCTGGACGGTGGCGTTTGTCTGGCGCTGACTCATCAGTCTTGTTAGTGCATTGCAATCCACAATATCACCTGGACCAGAAACATGCAGGGTGTGTCAACCCCCAGGGGCCTGCTGTCAAAACAACAATTGTTAGTAGGTACCTACAGTATGTTTTCCGTGGTTTCATCTTACGCTATGCTATTTACACCAATAGTCTTATAAACTAACTGGAGAAAAGAGATTGAAGTAAAAGCACTGCAAATTCGTTTTCAGGGGTTAATTTGTGCCACAACCAGGTACCCTGAACTGGTTCTTAAGTATCACAGAGAAGACGGTCAGTTTCTTTTTCACGTGGTAAAACCCACTTCCTCTGCACGACCAGTCTTTTTGCAGCAGAGACGTGCCTAAATACACCGAAGCCTCTTCGTTTATGAATAAAATATTTACATTATTGGAAAAGAGCGTCTCTGTCGGCAGCGGCTGTGGCATCTTTAATGGCAGACATACGGACGGAGCGATAAAACTCAAGTTGTTTTCGGAGAGATTACACGGGCCCTTGGCGCGCGTTCAAGTTCGCGCCCGAAGATCTCGACATGGCACCTTTAGGAGAGCAAAGAATGCTTCCTGTAACGAGGCGAGGGCGGCCTGCGTGTCCATCCAAATGGTTGTCATGTGTTTCAGCTGCAGTGATGTCACTTTGGAAACCTGACAGACTGTTTAAAAAAAAAAAAAAAACCACTCACGCCGCTGCAAATTTCCCCGTTTCCTTTTAAAAGTGGCAGCAGACGCTTCACAAACCCAAACGATCGGCCGATGCTGGGAAATGAAAACCAGCCCGCTGCTGCGAGAACGCCGCGCCTCTGCCTGCACTTACCACATGCTCAAGTCACATCCTGTGCCTCTTGGACATGTGACATTTCAAAATGCCGCTGGAAATGACAGCCCGGGCGCACGGCGGGTCCCCCGAAAGAGAAGTGAGTCCCAAACACTTGGTTGCCAGCTACCCTCGCACAGCTTATCTGCATGTTAAATTACAGCCACTTATCCCTGTCCTCTGATGGCTCTTCCATAATGTGCACATGGTGTTATTATCTTTTTTCCCCAGACATACTCTGGTCATGTTGCGCCATGACTGTTTATTAACTCCCGACATGCACCACAACATGCAAAACCACAAGTTGCCCTGTGAAGTGTGTTCTCAGCCTCAGAAAGCTGCTTATTCACATCCCACATGAGCTTATTTGATTGAGACAAATGTCTCTTTATATATATCTGCAGTTCATTTGGATTGATGTTATTATGGGGACCACCATCAGTGATGCAGGGTGGCTTGTCAAACGCACATTAGCAAAGGTAGAAACGTGGAAAAAAATAGCTCCGCGCTACTTTTCCCAACTGCAACCGGCAATCAAGACGGTTTGTCAAGACTTGCCACTTCAGTCGAGCGCCTGCCAATCATACCTGACGTCCCAGGCCTCTCACGCACGCTCCCCTGGATCAGCGTCCACCAGCTGTCACTGGCTGACACACAGCGAGTCACTGGTGTCTTTGTTTGAAGCGTGACTGCGGTGTGTTATCACCGGCGCTGTAAATCAGCGCCCCTGGTGCTAATATACTCCAGCTGTCAAGCTCGACTCCATGGAGACAGATAAACAAAACTATGCGTGTGATGTTTGTCATGGGATCGCGGGACTAATCTGGGCGCAAACACCTGACGTTAGGTGGCGCGGCCCTGCACAAACTGCAGGCAAACCAGACAAAGAAAACAATACGCTATATGTCACAATAGAGGCACGGCATCGAGGCTGCGACGGCGTTGTTTTCCCACTTGGCGATCCACCCTCATGTGAGCAAACATCATGCGATGCTCAGAGGAGCCGTACTTTGTGCTGACGCGGGCCTTGTCGGGCCCGCAGCATTAGCTTCCATGGCGACTCGGCAGTTGTAGCGTGAGTCACCAGACTCTTGTGTCCTCCATCGTGAGCTGGCATTAAGCTGCTGTCTGAGCGCAAAACCCTCAACGGCACCGGCGAAACGTCCCGCTTTCTCGTCCTCGGCCCCCGAAGTCCCGCTGTTTGATCGAAGCAGCGGAGGCGGGCGTGTGCTAGCGCTCCGAAGGAGTCAATAAACAGAAGAGCGCACGTGTCTTAGGGTGCTCTCCTCTCCCGCTCTCTGACAGCAGAACAAACCGACTGACTGCCGGCGTGCACGTGCACGCGTGCACGGGAGCCACACAATGGTGTTCTTGACAGGTCCGAGCATGTGGAACATAGTGAAGATGATGAGGGACCTTGATACAGACGAGATACACAAACACACATTCTCACATTTATATCTTTGTGAGGACTTTCATACACATAATACAGTCCCCAATTCCCCTAACTATCCCAGTTAACCCCTTAAGCCCAATTCTAACCTTAAAACCACTTCTTAAAAGCACCCCTCAAACATTCCTTTGAAGTTGTGTAGCCCAGCCAAAATTGTCCCACTTTGCAACTATGGCCCCACTTTGCTAGTAGGATGAGTATTTTGTTACTCAATATGTCGTAAATGTGAAGATTATCTTGCTTTTAAGGTAAATCCCTGTCATACAAAGAGGTCTGCATCAGGTTACCTGAGCCTTAAATCGTGTCAACGCAAGCAAAATGTTGCCTATTATAATCCAAAGATTAAAGTAATGATATGGTTAGTTGACTTTCACTTTAACACATGGACTTATTCCTGAGTCTTATGGATCCTTGGCTGGATCCTGCCATTTTTCTCATGGCAACACAAAAGTCAGACATTTTAGGGGACATCATAACAAACCGCCGACAGTGCTAAAGGGAGGAGTGTTTGCACGCTCATAAAATAACTTCTGTGACTTCCAACAGCAATAAATTAGGCTAAAATGATCCCTTGTGCCGCTTTTGGCCGCCAGGCCATCGGTCTATTTCCGTCACACTCGCCCGTGCACACACCAACAATGGTGTTTACTCCGCCGGGCACAAGAAAGACACCTATGAAATCTGTCACCAGGGTTGCATTTAGAGCTAATGCACCTTCGAAATATGCTGTGTGTCGCCGGTGGGGGTGGGGTGGGGGGGTCAGACGAGAAAGGAAACCATCAGCAAGTGCAGCAGGCTGGGTTGCACCACAGGCAGCTGCGAATCCATTCAGCAGAGAAAGCTCAGCAGAAAAAAAGCCCAGCGGCGCACGTCTGCAGCGTGCTCGCGCCCGCGGACGCGCAGCTTATTTGGGTTCAGCGCGTTTGGGGCCGCAGCGACGTCGAAAAACGGTGGCGTCGGGGGCGACGCTGTGATGTGGCGGCGATGAAAAGGCAGAGATTGATACTGAAACGTGCCGCCGGCCTCGGAGCCGTGCGCTCTCCTGCGCACGGGCCCTCTGTGTGACACAAGACGAAACACGCAGCCACCGACGTGTCATTTTCTCAGCGCTTCCTCCCTATCAACCTCTGGGCCGGGTGAAGAGCGAGCTGGCCTCCGTCCACGTGGACTCTCAGTTTTTCCTTTCTCTCCTCCTCTTCTGGCGGTTCTCTGCTTCCTTTTTTTTCTGGAGTCCTGAGACACAGTGACCCACTTCGAGTTCCTTCCTCTCAGTTTTTTGTTTTTGCACCATTTTTTTTTGTTGCAGCGGCGCTCCCCCCCCACACCATCCACCCCCCCACACCATCCACCCCATCCACGCTCTCTCGTTCCCTCTCTCCATGCGTGACCCGAGGTGCTGCCTTGTTTGCGGACAGGGATCTTTGAGTCATTACCAGGGGGACCCCTGGCACTTGGGTGTACCCCTTCTCTGCATGCAAGGAATGTCAGGCCGCTGCAGGCCTGCCTTAATGAAAAGGATCAGTCATTCACAGGCAGACAGCGCGGCTTAATGAAAGTTTGATGGACGGCTGGGTGCTGACAAACGGGGGTGGGGTGGGGTGGGGGTGTCAATTTTTCTTAAAAGAGATTTCCAAGTTTGACAATCCAGAAAGCTATGGAATCAACAACCAGGAGGTTTTTATGAGTTGTTTTTCTTTCCATTTTTTCCACCTTAGGTGCGCACAGCTGCACTCTGGGCTGTGGAAACACTCTGACACACTTTAACATGCACGCACACTATAGAGTATACCTGCAGCTAGCTCGCTGGCTAGCTTGCTAGCTTTCTTTCTTTCTTCTTTCTTTCTTTCTTCTTTCTTTCTTTCTTTCTTTCTTTCTTTCTTTCTTTCTTTCTTCCTTCCTTTCCCCACTACACTGTTACCCCTCTTGACTTCGGCCTCTCCTCCCTCTTGTTTTTCTCTCCCGTTCCCTCTACCTTCCCCCCATGGCTGAGTCTGGCAGGGCCACGGGTTCAAAGACGAGCAGGCTCCAGAATGTAGGTCAGCCATCGGTGCTGAGTTACCGATTAGAAACAGCTGTGTGCGTTTGCAGGCCGCTCGCTCTCCGTGCGCCGTAGCGGACGGAGCAGCACCGTTCGCTGCGCCGCGCTCTCGGGCGCTTCTCTTGCCTCGTTTCCTCCACCAGACAGGCCGAATAATGGGATTGCATGCGTAGCCCAGTTCTGTAAAACAAATGCAAACAAATCAGGGCCCACGGTAATGATGTCTACGCACAGACAAATAAACCTGTTTTATTTCGGTTCCCACAGCAGCACCCCTGGAGGTTCGCTGCCCTCCTTTTTCTCTGCCATATTTGCGGTTCTGCCTATTGTTTTCATGAAAATTGCTTCGCTGCAGAATGTGTTTCCCCTCTGCTTTGGACAATAGCCGATGTGTATGTGGATTATCCAGAAATTCCCAAGAGTATATGAGCTGTGGTGATCCTGGAGGTGCACGCTCGCATGTCTGGATTCAACCATGACGCCTCAACTGCCAGGGGTGGCTTTTATATGCATATATGTGCACAGAAAGCCTGGGGGAACTACCTGTCGAGGGCCACCTGCCAGGGTATGCCCAGTGAAAAAACAATGGCCTATTTTTTTGTGGAACGGAGCCACACGTATCAATCCACACGTCCATTATTACACAGACAGACCTCCACCCAGAGGCTGGAGGAAACACGGCGGCGAAGTTACGGAGGGCTGGAGGAGAAGAACAGGAAGAGCGCTGCGATGGAGGTTTACAGTCCTAGACCCTTTAACGGCCCATTCAACACTGCCAGCTCAGCAGCGGATACGAGCCAAGCCCTGCACCTCGCAGCTGCCATCGCCCAAACAGCCAGCCAATATAGCGCACGCCCATACACACATCCACATAGCACATAGCACAATCACAAAACGAGCGTTTGAGCGAGCAAATAAAGATAAACAAAGGGTCGGATGCGTCCGCTTGCAAAAAGGAAAAAAGCCTGCGTGACCCTGTTAGATGGCGGTAATTACAGTGTCGTGTTGCCGCTGACATTTGTCCCCTCCACACCCTTTTACCACTTGTGAGCTGGGTGATGAAAAGCTTAAGCTAGACATTCAAGCAATGCAGGTATTTCGGGACACACACAACCAATTATTGGTGTGGCACGTGCACTATTTTTTCCCCATTCAATGCACGGATGCTGGAAGTGAAATGTAGCTGCTTATTTCGCCTTTTATTTCAGCATTTCTGCATTTGTGTACCACTTTATATGTTGTCAACTTCTTCTTTTAGCTAGGCTATGCTAACCCCTTGTGAAGAAAATGGGAATAAAAAATCTCGGAGGCTTACAGCGCTCTGTTTGTTCATGGTGGGGCGAGGTTGCCCCCCTCAAGGCCCACAAGGTCACGATATGTCTGAATTTTTGAATTTGCACAGCAAACAAGTCACAAAATTTGGACCCAAACGAGACCCGAGGCCTTGTAAATCCAGACGTCCCGGCAAGGATTCCGATATTACACCGACCTCTGGGACAGTTTAATATCGACCAGGGAGCGTTTTCATTTTTGTAAAATCCCACCAGTGTCACGAGAGAATCCCATTTACTGGTGCTGGTGGGTGGTCTGTCACCATCCTTCGCCACTGCCCGCCCACTGGAGAATATAGGACTTGTTTGCATAGTTATAGACAGGATGTTTGTTGCTGAAGACCTGTTGTTTGAGTGTAGGAATTAGCTTGTAGTTGGTGGTCGCCTACAGACACAGTTATGGTTGTTTTCTAAGGACCCTTAAGAGCTAACATAAACACCAGAGTTTAAGTGACTGCTTGGCTGATGATTGTGCAGCGTTTAATGGACAAGACTAAAAAAAAAAGCATCTTTTACTGTCACAATCTTGGCTAAACTAGCTGCCACGGTGCTACAGCGGACATGTCATGCGACGCGAACATGGGAAAACGCACGGCGTCATGTGTCGTTTTGAGCGTGAGAGCAGAGGGAGCAAATAACAGTCATTTCTGCCCGTGCCAGCGGGGCACAGGAACTGACAAACCCAGGAACTTGGGGGGAGTTCAAGTGCGTCCTTCCAGACACAGAAATGAGCGCTGCAAAAAAAAAAAACTGCAACAACATAGATTACTACTTTTTAGCTCACGGCCTTGCCAGCGAAACCACAGCAATGGTGGGAGGGGGAGAACACCGCGCAGGGCGCTCAGGCTATCTTTAATTAACCGAGAGTGGGGTTCTAATGGATCTGTATGTTTTATGGCATGTCTGCTACAGGCTCCTCCCACACACCCACAACATAAGGCAATATTATACGAAATGAAAATACAAATGAGGTGCCAAATGTGTAATATTCCGTCTTTTCAATGGAAATATGAGCTGTCAGACTGAGATTTGCAGCCTTACAACATCAAAGCTCCAAAGACGGGTGTGAGATGAGTCTCAGACGTACAGAAGGTTCACAAAGTGACGCAAACTGCTAAACCACGAGTGCGCCCTTCCTTTGAAAAGGATCATAAGTACGGCGCGCCGACAATGTCCGACGATAAAAGGGAGCTCAAAGGCAAAAGAACCCGGGCTGACCACTTTACACTGGCCACAGTTTGAGTCCCACAACGTTGTTTTATCAGAGCTTTAATGCGCAGACAGACGTTGCATCACGCGCGCCTTTGTTTGTGTTTGGCTGCATAAGTCAAGGACGCACACCCCACCTCACCTTTTAGGAGAAACTTTCCAGACAGTTAATTCCTCCCTCTTTGTGCGGGACAGCACATCACCAGTCATGACACACAGGATGCATCTGAACTGCACGGTGTGCGTGTGTGTGCGCGTGTGTGTGTGTGTGTGTGTGTCATGTGTGGGGCGCTGTCGTTGGTGACTAAGGCTCCGAGTGTCTTCGCTGCCACCCAACCTCGTGCTTGGTTGCGTCATGCTAAAGCTGGACGGAAAACCTGATCGTAGACGTGAATCACACAAGCAGAGACGAGTCACGTGCGACCTGCGCGCGTGGATAGTAGCTCTCGTTTACGATCGATACCAGATGTTCTAGTAGACGTTTGTCCCCTCCGTATTACATTACAGCAGCGAGGCCTTAACAAATAATGTGCAATCCCGATTGCAGATCGAAAGGGTTTAAAGGTTCGATGCCAAATGACCTTTGACCTTAAAGACATACATGAGCGCGGCAAACAGAGGACGCCCGCAAGTGGGAGGGAGGTAGTTGGTAAAAAAAGTTAGCGACCGTGGCGTGGCAGCAGATATTTATTCCTCCGTTATCACATGTTACCCTCCGCGACGGACACCCGGAGCCACCGCAGCAGAGCTGCGACCTGCCACCGGCGCGTTAATAAGATGGAGACACACCTCAGGAACAGGTGTTGGTGTCTGACATTCAGATGAGAAACGTTTCATTAGGATAACCTCACACTTAGCGCGTTTAGATTCTCTACGGAAGGCAAACGCGATCGTCGGGGAGAAGCAAACGCTCGTCTGTCGGCGAGGGTTTCTACAGGGCACGAGCTCAGCCCTGAGTGAAACCGAGGAGTCCTGCCTGAAAAAGGAACAAGTCTCACGTCACAAACTCTGGAAAGACGCTTTGATGGGGGATTATCGCTTTCAGTTGCTTCTGCTCAAGAAGCTGTATCTGATTTTCTCTTCCTCATTCAGGCCTTTAAATGGAAATTTCACAAAAGTGGAGAATGAAAACTTAAATCTTCATTTATCTTCCTTTACTTCCTTTTTTGGAAAGAGTGTTTCTTTAGCATGAAGCGCAAACTAAACCCTTTATTAAGATCTGTCGTAAAATAACGTTTTTTGCTGCTACACATCTGCAGCATTAGCAAACAGAATAAATAAAAACAGGCATAGTAAAGACTTACGTATATTACACGCTGTGCACAGTGCTCTGATGTGGCCATTTGTGATTTATAGCAGAAAGTTAGCCAGCTGGTTTGAAATGTTTGGCTGAAATGGAGCGAAAACTGCAGGAAAACAGGGAAAAACGGGGTGCGCTAGTCACTGGGCTAACAGGCCCAAGGCGGGGAGCAGTACAAGGCCTGAGCCACGATGATCAGAGAGCATGCAGATGATAAGACTATAAATAGCAGCATGCAGTGGGAGGGACGAAGGCTATTTCCTTTCATATGGCTGAAAAGAATGATTGCATTTTTTTGTTTAACAATTCAATGCTTTTAAAAGCAGTCTGTTGGCTAGCAAAGCTTCTTCTCCCATTTTACTCTTATTTTGAAAGCCATACACATATTTAAATGTTTTTTTAATTGCCTTCCTTTATGTCACCAGTGCCCATGATCAAATAACAATGCAGGCAGCATAAAATTACTAATCACATGTGTGACTGGCACAGCTCACCCCTCTACGTGGGAGGAAATGCATATCTAAAAGGGTACGAACGTAAAATCGCTCAACATCAGGGGATGATGAATGGCTGCCTGCATAAATGACCTCTGCCGGGTGAAGGTCAACTGGCTATTCTGCTTGATTGTGATGACCTCTAATGAGGTCAAACAACTGATCCCACCACGAGCCTCTCCACAATCCTGTGACCTCCTAAAGTTCAGCATCCTTTAATCGCAACATATCGAGGCCTTTATCTCTCACAGCTTCACTTATTTCTGCACAGTCAAACTGCAAACATCAGACTGTGGTCACAGACTGGGGGGGGGGGGGAGTCAAACACAAGGCCCCCATCAGAGAGGAAAAATGCCTCTATAATTACTGGAGAAAAATGTAGCATCAGAAATGATAAGAAAGGTAATTGCCTGGTTCTCCAGCTCATTTGCAAACCGAGACATGCTAAAGCTCATTTACAGCACAGGACATTTCCATTGAAAACATTTTGATTCTCATACGTATCTAAACAAAGAAAAACAAAACAGATCTAATACTTTGTTTGCAGCTGAATGTGGTTTCTGCATCGCTTCACGTGTCAAACGGCTCAACGTCATTTGCATCTGGCATTTTGCTGTTAAAGGTTAAATTCAGTGGACCTAATTAGCTCACATATTGTCCTTCACACATCAGTTCTTTATCAGTGCTTTAAAGGTATCAAGTATAAAATACGCACATTTTTATTTAAAATCAGCCCCTTTCACGTATACAGTCATTTGTAGCTCACATGAGCTCACAAAACTTAAAAAAAAAGTGAAACAATATTTGTGGCTCTGTTCCTTTTTCTCATGTTGATGCCTTTATTGTTTCTCCTGTACAGAGAAAATCCCAGAACTAAATAAACGAAGAGCCAAACTGGCTGACACATGCAGCACAACTCACATTTGCAGCACCTGCAGAACTATTCAAAGCTCCTCTGCTTCTTTAATAAAATGACAGGCCTCAATATGGCCTCATCATGCAGCTGATGGTCCAAAAGTGGGTTTAATTCTAATTGCATTTGCAGCTAAAAATAAGAATTAACACAGAATCTGGAACCCCCCTCACACGATGTGGCCAAATTTGATGATGCAAAATAAAGAGTTGACCTACAACTGTGATGATTAATGGGTTCAATTGGATTTCAGCAATTATCTTATTATTGAAGTGTTTCCCCAAAGCTAATAAACTAATTTATTTAAACTCTAAAAAAAAAAAAGACAAAAAAGGAGTTCAATTAGACCTGTTTCTTTTTTCTCCCCCCATTGCCTACAAAATTCAGGAGAGGGTCTTAATGGCCCTGCAGGGATGAGTGTGAAATATTCATTTGAAAGATTATTTTAATATTTTCTGTATAACCTAGAACATGTATAACATACAATGCCGATTCTCCCCTCATGAACGACAGCGTCGCACGACCCGTTAACTATGACAAACAGGAAATGAACGGCAAACGCACCACCCTTCAGGCAAAACCGCGATTTTCACATTTCATGGTGCACAAAACTGCCGAAAATAACAGGTGTGGGGGGGAAAGTCAGCCTCGGTGCCTGAACATCGGGTGATTGTATTTACTGTTCGAATTCAAAGGCATATTTAAGACGACTTATCGAATTTGGCAACCAAAACAACACCCCGAGTTCAACTGTGACACACTTCAGCCAATCAGAGGCCTCCTGAGTTCACGGACAGCCAATCAGCTGTAGAGGGGGCGGGTTCTCGAGCTGTTGCTAGGGTTTGTCTATGCGCTCTTTACCAAACTTCCGCGAATCAAACAAGTTCAGTTAACTTTTCAGGCTCCTCATAGGCTGCGGCACGGCCAGAGGTTCCGCCCACGGGCTTTTGTCATTGGTCGGGGGGACGGTCAGTCACTTCCAGGAGTTTTTGTGAGGTGCTGTTGATACTGTCTTTAGTTTGGAGTCGCCAAGAACCATAACTGATTATAGCAGCGTACAGTCAACGCCAACGACACAGTTTTTAAATTACCATTCTATTACTACATGACTCGCAAATCTGTGTAAATAGGTCAATTCTATTTTTATTTTTTTTTGGTAAAAGAGACACCAACAGGATGGAACTTAATTCCCTTTTAATTCTGCTGGAGGCTGCAGAGTACTTGGAAAGAAGAGATAGAGGTATTTCATGCCAAACTGACAAGACGAGAGCATTTTAAAGCGAAGGGTTGATTTTTCAATGGCACATTGATCCGGCAGCTATCCTAATGTTCTACAATCTGTAAAGTTTTAACGTGCCTTGCCATAGTGCAGGTATGATGTCACTTTACAGACAATGGGACGTTGACCAGGCAGTGGGTGCAAACAGGACCAATGTGCTGGAATCGGAATAAAAGCTGCATTTTATAGTATACACATATGTCATGCTTGCCTGGCGTTCGCAGTATTTGTAATATGGGATGCGCTTTACATGCTCCGCGTCTCTCTGTGTCAGAAGCTCTTCGGAAATGAGTAAACAAGAGTGACATTGAAAATGCGAGCCTGTATCAAAATGACACCTACTCATAAATGCTCAGGAAAAATACAAACGTTCAAAAAGAGTGTCACCTCGGAGGATGTGCAACGGCACACTGATGTATTGGAAGGCGGGGGGGATTACGCTGACGATCGATCACATTTCTGGTTCCATTTTAACCCCACCGAAAAGCTTTATTTGTGCGCCCATTCTGTTGGCATTACAGTATTGTGATCTACATTGATGTGTGTTTACTGTTGTCTTCTGCAGAGGCAGAGCACGGCTATGCGTCTGTTTTACCCTACACCAGCGACTTTTCCAGAAAGAAAACGAAAGCTTCGCCAATGTCCCGAAAAACTCAGAACAATAGGTAAATATCTCTCTTTTTTAATCCGCTTCCCCCCTCCAATCACAGTTCTTTGTGCATGTGCGTGCAGAAACACACAGTAGGGGAGAGCTGCTTGTTTTCCTCACACGCAAACATGCATACACGCATGCACACCCGCGCACGCAGAGCCATCTTTCTGCTGTCTGGGTTGGGTTCTCTGTTTTGGTCTCTCCAATAAACACTGCCACGCGTACACTGTCAAGTCCGCCGCTCGCGCTCTCTCCCCGGTTCGGTTCTCACACACGCACGGTCACGCACACGCCCTCCCCGCACCCGCAGAACCCTCCAGTCAAACCGGACCCGGGCCGGTCACGTTTTCCATGCGAGCACCTGCCTGCGTGCGCCTCCGGACGCGTGCGTGCCTGACGGAACGCACCTACCATCCCGCACGCAGCCGCCCACACGCACCCCCTCCTGATACATGATCTCTTATCGGGTTTTTTTCCCCCCTCTTTAAATTGTAATTAACTCGCTTTCATTCTGAGTCGGGCCTCGTAAAGTCTGCAAACATTACACGATACTGTTGCACGGCTGTAAAGCAATAAAGGATTATATAAGTTTACTTTCGTTTCCATTATAGTACGTGACAAGGTTGATAGGTGAGACATGATGATGACCGACCTTTAAATGTTGGAACTTGGATGGAACTTGACCGTATGTTCTTCCAGATGACCAGTAGGAGGCGCTTGATGCGATAGCGCCGAAAATACCGGGGAAATGCGTGTTGTTGTTGTTTGTTGTTGTTGTTTGTTGTTGTTGTTTTCATCAGTTTTTGCGTCTTGCACTACATGGAGGCCTTTTTCCTCATTGACTCAACAGTTTCAGTTTCTAGAGTGCCGTTGTAGTCACCTGATTTCCCCAAATCTCCATTTAGATGCTGAACATCTACACATCCTTTCACTTCGAATGTGGCCAGCAGCCCATTTTTCAAGTTTAGTCTTAATTTGTACTTTGGCATTAAAAAAATGTAATAGATAATGTTATGATATCTCCTAATTAGACTAATTTCATTCCCAAGACTGCTTCCCTTACTGGCTGACAGCTACTTTTGTTGAGGGGTGCACAATGAGCTCGGTATCCTCGGCAATGAATCGAATCATTGCCTGTTTATCATCTCGGCCCATCTGAAGGGAAGCATTTTTTTTTTCAATTCGAAAACAATATTCGGATCAGCTTTCCATACCTGCCAATGCTGTCATCTTCCCATTCCTTCATGTCTTTCTCCATCATGAAACAATTGTGTGTGTGTGGGGGGGGGTGTGAAGCGACACGTGGGTGTGGCGTCCCAAACTGGCACCCTACAGGCTAATAACCGACTGGGCTTCAAAGATCACATTAAACCCAGTAAAAACAAGTAAACTTTTTAAAACCCAGACTTTAAGATGAATGGGCACCATAAATGGCCCCGTTGAGACTGAACACTCGATTTCCTTCTTCTGATTGTGTAAAACACTTGCAAGCTCCGTTCTGGCGGCGCCCCCGTCTTACAGTATATAAACGATGATTTATAAGCCATATTGTAGATCACGGAGCGCCGCCTCATGCCGGCGGGGTCATTTGCATTCTTGTACACATTGTCCCGAAGCGTGCGTGTCCATCTCCCTTTCACAGCGGCCTGTGTGCATTCTCTCCCTCCTGAGTTCCTGTTCATGTCCTCTGCTTTGACTCGGCCGTTTCCGCAATTTGTGCAGGTTTGAATAGCGCAACTTCCTTCACGAGGGAATAAAACTCTTCGTTATCCTTTTGATTTGCGACCTTTAACATCCTGGCGGAGTTACTTTCCGACACTTTGACATTATCCCCGCTGGGACGCACGGCCTCAGTGGCAGAAACCGCAGTTGCAGAAGCTGCGGCCTCCCTGATGCAGCTGTGGGAACTTCTCTACGAGCGCGGGGGAACATCTGTAAAGGCCGCTTGTCCGTCTGGCCTTTTGTCGCTGCTGTTTATGTTTTTACTGCCGCGGTATCCATGGCGGTGTCATGAACAGAGGGTCTGTTTTCATGCAGAATGTAGTGCCCTCGCTGCCCCTGGTGGCACGTCCGGATCAGATCCCTCCTCAGAATAGCCCACTACTCTGGAGTTTGTCTGAATCCATCCCTCCGCACCGGCTTTTTCCATCCCAGTGACGCGAGAACGCTGTTTCTGTGTCAGGGTGGGACGTCACGCGATGTTACACATACTGAGTTTTGTTAAACAGAACCAACCTTTGAAAACAAATGCCAGATCACCTGGTGTGCTGCAGGTAAAGGCCGGAGTGGTGAGTGAAGACGAGAAAAGGAGCTTTTTAAACCAAAGAGGGAAAACACATTTACATTTAAGAGGCGCGTCACAGACGCTGAGGCCGAACACAACCTGGGTCCAATAGAGCCCAAAGTCATGTTTGTTTATCCTTTTTATCTGCTTCTGTGCCTTTTTGCAAACGTCTCCTTTCATGTCTCTGAAATGAGATCAAACTGGGGGGGTCTTTCACTTTGATTTCCTCTCCTTTGCTTCTCTGGTGCTTCCAATGTACTGACGCACATTCCTCTCCTGTCTTTCAGATCGTCGCACAACGAGCTGGAGAAGCACAGGTAGGGCCACATCCCTTTGACCTCTGACCTCTCGATCCCATTTTTGCTTTGCTCGCCGCGTTCAGCGCCTATCGTGACCGATAAAGGAGGGTTGTCTGCTGATAAACGCTACTTTTTACCCCTCCTTTCCACACACACACGCACACACGCACACACGCACACACACCCTCATTCCAAATCACCAGATTGCATCTGCTGTGTTCTTCAAAGCATCAATTCATTCCAAATGGTCTGTGAATGGAGACCAGAGGATTGGGTTGTTGATTAGATCTGTCTCCATTTCACGGTTGAAACTCCTGACCATGTACGGAGCGAGAGACCTGTCAGTAATGTGATAATCCGTCCCAGGCTGATGCTGTGAATCGGGCCCTGCTCTGATACCCCTTAGCTGCATTTTTCCTGCAATGGACAAACATGTTCTAGTCTCAGTGCTCAGTCCGCTGCTGTTGTAATAAAACGCCTGTTCCCGTTTGGGCTCTGGTAACAGCTCTAAAGGCTGGGGTGGGCGCGGCGGGGCCACATGTGCGTGCACGCTGTCACTCAGGGCTTGCCAGTCACATGTGAGTGAGTAACAGACATGTTCGGACATTCCACCGCTCACCTTAGACGCAGACCCGGGCCGGCTGTTGTGACACCCTGTTTACGTCAGAAGCAGCGGAGGGCGGGGGGGTAACTGGCGTAGTGACGTGCAGCTCAGCAGATGCAATTGTCAGTAAACTGTTTCATAATCAGTCTAGTCACTTCCTGTGTCTTACTGCCATCGCCAGTGGTTCTTTTAAAGGTTCAGGGGCAGCGTCATGGTACAAAGATATGACTGGTCCTGTCTGATGAAGATTTGCATTTGTTGCTAAACTGCGGTTGCGTTTGCGTATCTGTACCAAGTATAACCACTTTGTTTGAATGATAAAAATGTTTGAAATGTACTATCAAGAGTGGGAAGGGAAAAGAAAGATCCAACAGGATCGGTGAGTTCCAACCCTCCTGGCGTGGCCGGTAAAGGTATGTTTAGACGCCTTGGTTGGAATGTTTGTGTCTGATTCATAACAAAACCAAAAGTTATCCTCAGTTGTCCCTCGTATAATCTTTAGCGGCCCCGGTATCGGTCAAGGATCCTGATCGCATTCACGCGATCCAACCGCCAATGTTTGAGCTCTGACTCAGCATCATTGTTTGGTCACATGTCGGCGTGTTTCGGTTTAGTCATCCTCATGTTCATGGTCACGTAGTGCACGAGGTGACGGACGATGGTCTGATCTTTTAGAAGTGGAGGCCGCCGAGTCAGCGCCAAATATGACTTGAATTGCCCAATTTTTAAAGTGAGTATTTCTGCTTGCTGGGATGCAATTCTCCAATTGGAACTGGGCGCAACCTAGCATGCTAACAGGTTATGTGGGTGCATGAGGAACAGTTTCAATATACATATACTCCATAAAATGAAGTCTGAAAGTTTGGCGTCAGGCATGTCAAGGACTCCGTAGTGGAAACAACTCCTTACGCGTCTTTCCGGGCCCTCTGAATATATTTATCGTGTGTTATTAAAACGTCATTCACGTGGGAGTCACAGGCGTCCCAAAGGTTCATCAGTTTTGACATAACCTTGTAATCAGCTACAGCCTGGATTCAGCTGTGGTGGATATGTCAGTACATGTCAGCAGTGACTCTGCTCTTTTTCTCCTTTCCTCTTCTGTCATCGTTGGGTTGGGGGCCGATTGAGAGCGCAGCAGTTCCTTGCAACCAGAACACTGCGGTGTGGTTGATAGCTGCTGGCATTGCTTCCTTCCCATTTCTGCCTTTCAAACATCTCTTGACGACAACTATGAAGCCTGTCCGCGCCGCAGGTTTCCTCCCCGCCGAGAGGCCGAGGCCTTGTGAAACCTACAGAGGTTTTGCTTTCCCACATATCACCTGTTTACAGGAAATCTGACTTCAAATGCTGGAAGGGCAGGTGTCTGCTGCAAGAAAGGATTTACAGCTCTATTTTTATCTCTCCACCATCCAGATACGCCTCCCACAGAGCCGTCAGCTGATCTTAGTTTCATTTCTGAGGTGAATCAGACCTGTGCGCGTGTCAACGTTTGCTGAATCAGTTAAACAGCAAATGATAAAACATGCCTGCCTACCTACCTACCTACCTACGTACTACAGTTTTGAATTTGCCTGCGCTTCATGGAGACAGGAGCCGGCGCTCACTTTGTCAGGGTCTAATCGTTCCTCTAATTAAATTTACTCTCCCTGTGTCCTCTACTCCCAGCTGTGATGGATGACTTATTTGGCTTTGAGGAGCCCTTTACTCTTGAGTGAAACCTGTGTGTGTATGTGTGTGTGTGTGTGTGCGTGCGTTTGCGTGTTTGAGTTATGGTGGCATGTCAGTGGGAGCGTGACCTGTTCACAGCCCCCTTACTCCACCTCCTTCACTACCCTTTGCCTCCTTCTTTCTCCAGAGACCACATCTGTTTTCTCTGATATCTTTTTGCACCCCCACCCCACGCCCCCCTACATAATCGAGCTCTCCCTTTTCTCCCCTAAATGTGCCTGAGTCAGCAGAAATCTGAGGCCGAGAGGAGGAGATAAACGGCGTTCCCTTGCTCACAGCGGGCCCTGTTCATTCCCTGCTACCTTGCCAAACGTGTGCCTGTTTCTCCATTTTTGAGGTGCTAAGGTTCTTATAGCGGCGACGGACCTGTTCATCCTGCTGATCTACATTTGAATGTGGATGCATCCATGGCGCCGCCGCTGCAAATGCACCCAGAATTCAAAAGAATCAGTCGAAAGTTCCATTCCTTTCCCCCAGTTTGCAACCCCCCCCCCCCCAATGCATGTGAGTTAACAGGCATACAGATGTAGCGGTGGCAAAAAGTAGGAAAAGTGGAGATTTCGGTTATTGTAATGTGTTAAATATCTTATATTGACCAACTGTACAACATAGCAGGGTCTTCCAAACTGCTGAACCTTCACCGATGCCTTAAGAGCTGAGTGCGCGGACATGCAAGACGGAGTCTCAGAGGCTGCATGTGAAATTTCTCCACCATCCCTGAAGCCGTTTTAGCACCGCGAACCTTCGGTCCAAGCCTGTGTTTTTCACACGCTTTCTGTTTGCTCTTGTGTGCTTGCATAAAGGCTCACGGATGACGCCGACTCGCTTTTCGTGCACTCGCACGGTGACATTTGAGAACAGGACGACTGTAGATTTCAGGTGAGCGTATTCCCACTGCCGCCAGGTACACTGGCCTTTCTGTGTCAGTAAAGCTGGTTCACTGCCACGAAAGCAGCTGATGCTTGTAAAAAAAGGGGGGGAAAGGGACGCTTTAACAGGGCGATCCCTTATCCTGTGCTGGTTCTCAAAGAACATGGCTACAGAGGGTTCTGCTCGGGGGAATGTAAGCTGCGTGAGCCTTTCAAGGTCAGGTCTTCCTTGTTAAGGAGGACAAAAAAACACTCTGAGACTTTCCTGCACGCTGTAACGGGAAGGGACACAAGGCAGCGTAAGACGTGGCTTCGCTGCCTGTGTGTCGAGCAGGCAGCCTGAAATTCAGGTCAGCAGAGAACGCACACATGGCCTGGAATGCAGAGTTAAGTAACAGAGGCAGTTTAAGGAAGAGCGTTTGAGGGAATCGGGTCATAGCGCTAGTCGGCTGAGCAGCACACTCCGCTCCGTCATCCACATCTGGTATTTCTGCTTGTATACATTTCGATATTTGGATATAAATCTGTTGGTTAAGAATCTAGGTTGGGGTGTGTTAAGCTGGCTAAGGCTAGCTCCTCACTGCTGTGTTTTTAATGGCAAAACGTCAGCTCTAAACGGCACACACATTGTAATAGCCGGTCACATGACTTTCGCATACACTCGTCATGTGCTAATCAGGAAGTGGAGAGCTGGCTGCAGAGGACGCTGCAGCATGGAGAAACAGGGCCAGCGTGGGTCTTTTGCAGGGACAAGGATTTAGGCCAGAGTGAAGCACAGTCATGGTTATTTTATAGATTTCAGGACAATTATGCAGTCATGTGGGTGTGGCCCGAGATAACTGCTCTGTAGATAAATATTTGTACATTTGGCCTCTTATCTTCACAAATCCAGGAATATTCTCATGACTTTTTAGGCGTGACCAAACTGCTTCCACAACTCTAACCCTTCCCCGTGGACCAAAATACACGCGCGTTTAAAACAAAGGTGGAAGCGGCCACCATCTGTCCTGCCAGTAGATTCCCGAGCGTTAATCACTGGTGAGGAATCGTTAAAAAGGCCGTGCTTGTTGGGAGAAGGTGTTGATTGAGCTCCCAGGACTTGTCGCTGCGAGTTCACCCAGCACGCAACGGAAATGCGCCTGACGCTAAACCTGTCATTTGATTTGGGTTTTGACGTGATCGAAGGCATAAAAATGAGGCGCCTCCTTTAACGCCGCCGCCACCGTGTTTGCCCGCACACTCAAAAATCTATTTGACACCCGGTTTTCTGTCGATATCACCAATGTAAACTGACTTTGCTGACAAAGGGATTTTACAGTGATCCCAGTTTGCACAGGGGATTGTTTTAGCACACACAGATGCACGCCCACATGTGCGCGCACACATTTTTAGCACACTCAGGTAGCAGGAATTCCCTCGCAAACCCACTGGACATTCCACATGGTCCTGTGAAAGTACTGCTCAAACAACAGGCCACCTATCTGTTTTGTAATCAGGGAAGCACGCAGAGCTCATTCTTTAGTGTAACTCAGAGGGGTAACCCCCCCCCCCTCCCCCCGCCCATCTGCAGCGCCGTGTTGTTTGCCTCTTGCGTGCGAGAGCGGAGTCATGTGAGAAGGCGCTCCGAGTTCCCGCCACCGCAAGACGTGTTTACAGAGGAGTCGCCTTCTCTCCGTCCCGACTCGCAGTTGCCACTCGGCGGCTGCAAACACACCCCAGAGAAAGTGACATTTACTATCGACCACGCGAAGGCCTCGCGTCCCTGCTCCGTGCACGTTTGGCATTGCTCGCTGCATCTGGTTAAACGTAAACGGGGCACGGCACGAGGGTGACGTGCAGACTGACGGGGAGTCTCTGAAAGACCCTGTGTACGTGTGTGTATTTAGTTTGTAGGCCGGAACCCTGGGCAGGGTCCCAAACACCTTAACGGTCTCTCCATATGCCTCAAAGGAACCTGCCAGCCAGATGTGGAGCCACTTAGGCTAAATTCCATCACCTCAACGGGGTTACCTCCACACGCAACGGAGCCCCGCCCTCACTTCATTGGAGAGAGTGCTGAACTTTCAAAAAAGGGGAAAAATCTGCTCGTTCATCGTAGGAAGGCCTCAAACATGGGGAAAATGTTATTTTTAGCTTTTTTATTTGTCCTTCTCATTTCTCTCCGGCTACACTCGATGTCCAGCTTTACCTTTTGTTCCAGAGTAGGTTTAAGTACCCAGGGAGGTTAAAGGTCAGAGTCATGGATGAGAGAGATGTCATACCTAATGTCTCTGAATAGAGCACATGAAGTAAATCAGGCGGGAAAAGGAAGTATGTTAAATGAGTGTAAACGCAAGCAGCTGCCGCTCTGAGCGGAGTCAAATCCAACCTGAGCAGGCCTGACTACTTCTTCTTCTTCTTTTTCCGTGACAAGCTTGATTGAAGATAGAAACGGTGTAGCAATCAACTCTGAACGTGCTCCTCGACGCCGAAGCATTTCTATTTAAAAACCTGGGAGGAACCAAACGGTGCGAGGCCGGGGAGTGAGAGGAAACATCGCTCGGGTGGCCTTTGACCCCAGTTTAGTGACTTTGGCTCCGTGCCAGTCCAGCCATTCGCTCCTGTGCGTACGGGTGTAGGAATGCACTGGGCTGCAGCGAGCTCATTAAACAGTGCAGTGAGTGAGGGGTGAAGGCCCTGCAGAACCCTCGGCGTGGGCACGTCAAAGCCGGTCACGGTCACCTCTTTTCTTTGGCGCAATCGTCAATATGTATTGCGCAATTCCCCACTTTTGTCCTTCCAGGACTCACATCTGGGAGGAAGGCATGATCCGTTCCCTGCGACCTCGGAGCACAAACGAGCGGTTCAAAAAGCCCATTTTGGTTTCAGCAGCACTCTGAGCACAAGATTCTTTTTTTTTTTTTTGTCCCACCGCCCTCTCCTTTGGATTTTCTTTGTTTTGGCACCGGTGGAGCAGGAAGCAGAGGGGGTGGGGAGGCCAGAGATCAGGCACAAATCATCTCGTGGTGCCCTGCACGTGAGGTCGGTCAGGTGGTCCCCCCCCCCCCCCTTCCTTACTGTGGACTTCAGAGCAAATGAAAGTGCTGAGTTGCTCTTGAATTCGAGGCATCCGCAAACGTTACGGGTCACAACAGGCTGGAATGGATTCACAAACCACACTGTTCAATAGGCGAGGGGTTGTCGGTGCGAAACCCTCCCAGAAGGCCAACTTTGACACCGTTGGAATAGGAGACAGGCCTGTTGTGAAGCCAGACAAATGGATAAATTCAATCCAGGCCTGCGCGACTTGTCTTCTCACGTTCCCGCACGCAGCTTATCTGCTGCCACACTTCACATGACCGTTTGAAGTAATCTGCTGAACACTGCGTGAGCAGGTCTTGGCCGGGGAATAACAAACGTGAGCGAGGGAGGGCCGCTGTCCCGTGCTCCGAATCGGCGCCCTTGAAGACAAACAGCCAGTGTGTGTTGTGGCAGCAGGAGCGTTTGCTGCGATTGTCCAGGACACATTGTCGGGTGGAGACGCATGGTTTGCCTCATATGATCAGCAGCAAAGCCTGTGTATAATCAGCAGGTGCAGAGAGGAAATGCCTTTTTAAAATGAAAGAATGATAAACTTGTAACAGATGATCTGGGTACAGAAACAACAGACATTCTCTGGAGACTAACAAACCTTTGGAGGAACTCTGTGTTTCCACACAGGAACTTGTGTCTAAATTAAGATCTGGGGACATGAGCAGGTCATTTTCCCCTGCTGCGATGGCCTTTACAGAGGCTTTGGGTGGAGCTTTAGCATTTTGTTGTTCAGCCAGTTCTTATAAATGATGTTCGGTGTTATTTTGTTAGCCATTGTGTGTAATTTGGCCTTTTTTCACTGTGTTTTCCCCCCATGGGATGTTACTGTATCGCTGCACTTGCACGGTTATGTGCCTTTTTTTTTCTGTTTATACTTTAGCCAACGCTATTTTGATTTGCTGCTTTAGCTATGTAATTGATTTGGCCATTTTTCATGGCACGATTAGGTCTTTAAAAGTTGTTAAAACATTAACGGAAATGCGTAAAAGAATGCAGGCCGATTAGGGTGTTAGCTTAGGCAAATCAGTACAGAACATTGAAATTCTGAATCCCAAAACAGACACAAATATTAGTTTAGTACAACCACTCGGTTTGCAAGCCATCCCTTTGTGTGTGTGTGGTGTGTGTGTGTGTAATCATTTGTCTGTTTGCAATGAAAATAAGCGGTATTCCTGGAACTTTGAATACAGGACAGCTCACGCATTCATGGATATTTTTATGTGGTAACGCTTCAGTGAAAGCGCATCTGTGCACATTTCTTTCTTCCACATGCCAGGTAGTACGGAGTATTTTGGGGGAACGCCTTGTTTTTGTTTTTCATTACAAGAAAGGTAGGGTGATGGGGTTGGGGGGGGGGGGGGGGGGGCAAGATGGTTGCCCACTGGCTCAAGTTACTCTTTGGATGATGTGTGTGGAGCACTGCCTGGTGCAGCTGAGCACACTGCACTCAAAGAGGCCTTTTTTCAACCCAAGGGTAAGTCATCTTCGAGCTCGGACCCGGCTCCCTCCCAAGCCCCCTCTGCAACCCCCACCCCCCTCCCCCGCCACCCCGGCTGCAGAGCCCCAGCTCCTTCCTGCTCTGCTTCCCCTGGCCCTGGTCCAAGTCCTTCATGTGGCGTGACTGGGTCAGGTTGGAGGTGGACCCCTGGTCCTGTCCTCAGAAGACACTTGTTTTTCAGCAGGGCGAGAGCTTGTTGGTGTTGGCAGGGTGGAGCAGAAGGGTGGAGGGGTTCATTTATTTCACTTATTTGGGGGATGGGTGGAATCGCCCCACGGGAGTGGAGGATATAAAACCACTGGGGCACTTTCACATACCCCTGATCCAGCCTGCGTGCACCTGTAGAGGTGTAGAAACACGAAGAGCAGCTTTGTTTATCCATATTTACCATTTGAAAATCACAGGAAATTAAAGATATTATCATTTCAATCTTTTCATTTAGCTTCTGAGACACTTTTGTTGCCCAAAGGCTTTCGGAGTCTGACCTCTGAATGAAAGAGACAGAGTGAGAGGGTCTTTTAATGTGAAAAACACAGGCTACACCCTTCCCAAAAAAGAAACGGGGGGGGAAAACACTGTGTATGTGTGTGTGTGTATGTGTGTGGGTGGGTGAAGAGAGGTTTCTTGTGTTCGCCTGTCTGCTCGCTCAGTAGCTAGCCCAATAGAACTGATTAGGCTTATTGTAGCTGTAGCGATGGCCAGTGGAGACCTCGCATTGTTGCCGTTTGTTTAACGTTCAGACAGCGAGCTAAAGGAACGGGAGAAAAGGGAGACGTCTAGCTCTCAACAAAGAAGCGGTTCATAGACAAGCTTGACTAATGCAGAATCGAGAGGCCTCTATGAATAAACTCGACCGAGGACAGACAGGGCGACCTAATCTACTTATTCAAATTTTGCAAAAGTCAAAGCAGCTCTTTATATTAATCTATGGAGTAGATTAAATTTGCTTTCTTTTGGCATATGCTTGCGGATCACATCTTGATATGTTTACTTGTGGATCCGGAGTTGTCGGCCTGCAGGACCTTGGCAATGCGAGGTTGTCTTGAGCGAGCGGACCAGATGACACCACCTAGTAAATTCTACAGCATTAAAACTGAAAATGGAGGCAACCGGCGTGTTTATGCACATTTAGTCCCACAGGCGGAGAGAAAATTGGACAGATAAATATTTTTCTTGTCCACGGAGAGTGTGGCACATGTAGGTGGACGCTGAAAACAGTCCGTGATGAGGTGTGATGTAAACGTGGAGGTACTTATGGCTGCACAAACACAAGCTGTGTGTGACGTGAAAGGCGTTTACTCGTGCAGTGTTTTGTAAACGACCACTTCCATTCTCAGGTGGGCTCGCTGTTATGTGTGGGATGTATATCGTGCCTCTCTTCTGCCCTGCATGTGAATTATTTTTAGTTGGATCAAATGAAATTTGTTGCACACTTTGATGTGTTTCCAGTGTTGATGGACAAAGATGAAAGCCCTGACATTCTGATATGTCTTAAGGGCCTGTAAACACGTGTAAACACGTGTAAACAACGACGCTCTGAGCCTCCTCGAACCCAACGTGCACGCTGTACCTCGTGATAAATCACACAGTCACATCTGAACCCAAACCTGCGGAGAAACAAGTATTCAGTCACCGTTCGCAATACTTCCCTCTTTGTTTTCCACCGCAGAAGAAGAACATGACTCTGGTGTGAACCAGCTGCCCCCGTCCTTCCCGTCCTTCAGGGGACGCCGCGCAGCGTCTTTGTGCAAAGGTGCCGACTTGCTGGTGGATGTCTGCTGACCCGGGCCTGTGCTTGTGTGTTTGCAGACGTGCCAAGTTACGGCTGTACCTGGAGCAGCTGAAGAAGCTGGTGCCTTTAGGACCAGACAGCACAAGACACACCACACTGAGCTTGCTGAAAAGGGCCAAGATGCACATCAAGGTATTCGAATTAAAACGCTGCCACGTGACAAAGATAAAAATGAAACTTGGGGAGGGGGGTTATTTCCACCTCAAATAAGAAAAACATGATAATAATAACAGTGATGTCGAGGATGAAGCCTGCATTTAAATACGGTTTATGACATGCTGTGATGATCGTGCTAGTTACGAGCAACATCTGCGGTGGGTGGAAAATCCAGTGGTAGCAAGTTTTAACCCTTCATTTCCTGTTTACTGTGCGCGTCTCCTCCGCTGACTCAAATTCTGATAACCCTCGTCATCGCGCTGCATTATTTCGTGCAGCGCAGCGCAGCCTGCCTCCTCTTTGGCCACTGAGAACTCTCACATGCTAATAAGGGCAAAGCTGCGATCCGATCTTCACGGCTACATAGACCTTATTGTTGCTGTCTGTCCCTCAACCGTCTGAGTTCCTTCCTTGTTTTGCAGCAAGATTGGATGTGATGTGGACATTTTTGAGGCCCTGTGGTGATTGAATGAAAACAAAACTTTTCATATTAGTAACAGAGACTCCATGGAGTCATTTAAGTACTCTGCAGTGTATTTCACCCATGTGTTGTTTGCATTATTTCCATTTCGTCTTGTGAAATCCATATAAAGGTTTGTTTCACCCTTTTGTTGTAAAACGAGGTCCGTGTTCTGTGGGAAGCTCAGGAGGCCAGAAACAAAAGCCCCTTGTGAGGAAGCGCTATCGTGTTTACAGTTGTAGGAGGTGTTTGGGTCCGGCTAATATGGTCGTCCTCTTCTTCACAGAAGCTGGAAGAGCAGGACAGGAAGGCTTTAAACATGAAGGAGCAACTGCAGAGAGAGCACCGCTACCTCAAACGGCGCCTGGAGCAGCTCTCTGTGTCCGGATCCGTAGAGCGAATCCGCACCGACAGCATGGGCTCCACCATCTCCACCGACTCAGAGCAAGGTAGCCTCTCATTAGTCAACTGCTTCAGTAGGACACATACAAAGCCCACCATCATCTGAGCCACATTGATGAAAAGTATTTGTATGCCTTCCTGTGGTGCTAGCATGCAGAGAAGGGGGAGGGTACTATTTGCACCCAGGGAAGTTGTGCAGGATAAAGCCCTTTGTTGTCTACTATAGAACTTGCATCATAACCCACAACAAACCCTTCAGTCTGACACTACAACACAACTAGAGCCATAATGTCACCTCAGAGTGTGACTCGAGCAGCGATCCGGCACTCTTCTAGACCATTTACTGGTCCCGTTAAGTGGCGGATGAGCTAGTCCTTTTCCTGTAACTGCGAAACCTTGTGTTGTCTTTCCAAATTGTTCACATTTATGGTGGTTGCTTGGCTGCTTCCTGTTGTGAGTTGCAGAAATTGTCACAAGCACGTCGATGGGGTGTTGTTTTTACAACATGAGCTCCACATCTGTAATTTGTCAGGTGTCCATCTCTGTAATCCCCTTTAAGTGCAGTCTAGCCATTTTTTTGATCAGTTAAATTGCCCACAATGTGCTGTTATCAAGTAACAAACCTCACTAAAAATGCATAGCGCAGATTGCTGCATCGTGTTTACTAATCCCGCGTGAGGTAAACACACATGCAGTTGTTTATCAATGAGAGGATTAGCTGTGGGAGCACAAAGATCTGCCTGTTTGTATTGAGTTAATGGCCACCTAAATCTGGGTTTAATCCGCACGCGCAGCGTGCCGCCTAATAAACATGCCCACAGTCGGTCGGTAATAAACTCTTCCCCCTCTGCCGATTTGTTCCCACGTCAACTCTGTACTTTTTTCCCTGCGCAGAGGTGGACATCGAGGGCATGGAGTTCACCCCGGTGGAGGCCGACAGCGTGGACAGCATCAGCGACGGCGAGGAGGAGGACCATTACAGCCTCCAAAGCAGCTCCAGCGACACCAGCTACACAGCCACACATTCCCACAGACTGCAGCCACACCACTGTTAGGACACCGCGCGGCCATACGTCTCCCTGCCAGCTTCCTTTACCTCCCTCCCCCTCCTCCCCCCTCCAACAGCAGTCTCGCAGTCCCAAACGCCGCCCACTGCCTGCATCATGGCGGCACTCCTTGGGTCTATTCCTTCTCTCCTGGTCCCCCCGCGCCGGCCTCACCAGGAAGCAAATGGGGCTCGAATGCCGGCTCCGACCACTGACCCTACCTCACCCTCATGTATGTCCTGCCTAAACCAGCCCCTCCCAACACGCCCCGCCCTTGCGACCCCCACAGTAGAGTCGGCACAGATCGCGAGAGATTGGGGCAGAATTTGAGGGTTTTAACGGGGACGCCTGTGGTGTGGTCGACAGCTCTGACTTGTTAATCCGGATTTTGAGAATGTTTGTGAGAGCGACGGTGAGGTCAACAGCAAAATAACATAGACATGAGGCAATAATACACAAACGCCAGGGCTGTTCTGCAATAATACACGCAACCATTACATCATCAGAGTACCTTTACTCAATCGGGTTTACCGGAGGTGCCATTGAAATCCCTGGCAGTCAGAGGTTAAGGAACCGTCCACAAATTAGTACATCCTGTGTATTTAATCACCTCGGTGCCAGAAGTTTGGTGAAAGGATCGCGAGATTGCTGTTATAAAAAACTCTAGCAAAAATACAACAAACAGGACAGCATAATCCAGTCTGTAGCTCGGAAATATGTTATCATAAATTCGAACTTTTTCTATTAAACGCATCACTTCCCGTTATTTTTATCTGGGCTAAAGACACGAACCATAATGGACTAATTTCCTTTCAACAAGTCATTACAAGGAAGTTGCCACTTCCTGCCAAGAAAGCAGCTGGGCATCTATTAACATACAACTTATAGATGCAAGTATATATATACACCAGTATATATATAAGTCATTATAGTGGCAATCGATCTTCTCATCCAACTCTAAGCAAATTCAAAAGTTCCTACAATCTTCAGGTTTTGTAGAGGCGGAAAGAAAATGTGTCAGAGCTGTGGAGAGGACACAGAGAATGTAAATATATGTATAGTTACTGTCCAGACCCTTGTGTCTCCCTCTGGTTGGGCTGCCTAACCACTATTCCACACTACTGACCACTACACTATACCACCCTATGGTGTGGATGGACTACTAGAACTAGCTTTCCTCACAATTGAAACTCTATTCCTGAAACACGGATTCAAATCTTTTTGTTTCCTCAGTAGCGAATTGATGTAGCATTAAACACAAGAGGCAGGTACTTGTTCTGGATGTTTGCAGAGAGTGGACCTGCAGAAGAATGGGGCCTAGTTTTCCCCCTCCCCATTAAAACTTTCCACTAGAGGATCCCTCTCTTTGCGCTTCACTTGGCCAGATTTTGTCGTTCTCCACAGCTTTGTCACCTTTTTGAGCAGCGAGCCTGGTTTATGTCCAGTTAACAAGTCAAAGCTGGCAGGGGGGCCGGAGGGGAGTGGGAGGTGGCGGTGTTTGTTTTAGCTTATTTAGTGAAACTCAAATGCAGTGGATTTGTCGTGTATACCGAGGCAAATATCCCCATTTCCTTGTCTCTGTTGCTTATTTCTGAAGTTTCTGGCACTGCTGAAGTCCAATTTAGAAAAAAAATTCATCTCTGACTTTTCTGTAAGTAATGCACAATAGATACTGTTGACGGGGGAGGGACTCCTGTCCCTCTCTGACCTTTTCTTTTTTTAAAAAGAGTAAATCATTAGTGCCAGGATGCGCCGTGCTCATTGAAGGTCGATTGGTCCAGTTGCGCTGACACAAGTATTGTGATAGAAAGGTAAACAAGGATACTGGGTCCCGTGTGGTCACTGGTTTTGTCTTTTGGGTGTCGGATTTAGTGTTTTCGGATTTGTCCTGCTAGCTGCTAACAGAGCTAGCGGCCTTTATATATGTGCGTTATTTCATGTCGCGTTGGTTTGTCCCTAACTTTAGGCCTTTAGCAGATTTTAGACTTTCTTGGTGTCCCTCCATGGAAAACACGGGGCCAGGCCTGGGATGGCGGGTCTGAGCAAAAAAAATACAAAAGATTCTAAAAAAAAAAACATGCATAAAAAGCTGTTTGTCACTGAAAGTGATATTAGCCATTGTAGACTATATTTCTTGTATTAAATTTTGTACTATATTTTCCTAAATGTTGTTGAAAAGACAAAAAAAGAGTATGTATATCTATATCTATATATAAAACTATATATGAGAGACAGACAGACATGAGACCAGGCTTGTTGAAGGGAGAGTGGGAGCAGGGGGGTTTATACACTGGCCCCTCTCCCTTGGGTGACTCTCCTGCTGTCATTCTGTGCCTTGATGAGCCTTTTACCTACCTGCTCCTCTTCCTCACCCCCCCCCCCCCCCACCCCCCCCCCCCCCAGTCCCTACTCAGGTCATAACCCCCTTCCATCTGTAGCCCCCTCCACCATCTTCTCATCCTCCGGTGGGGCCCAGCCCATACCACGCCAAAAACTGCTTCCACAAACAAGGGGCCCTGAAGAGAGCTTAGCCCCCTTGGTCTCTACTGAGAAGCCGCCTTCGTCGCTGTCTTACGCCCGCCCCTGTCCACGCACTCCCCGCCCTGTCGACGCCCACTCACCTGCCAGTCACAGAAAGGAGGAACTTTAAAAAAAACAATGACACACTGGTGAACAACCACGGCAGCTTCCAGTCGCCCCTAATGGTCACCAACAGGGTTTCAAACTTCTGGGCTTGAAGCACGTTTTTTTTTTTTTTTGTCTTTTTACTTTTGTTGTATGTCGACTTTGCGTTCGTTTAAACGGGACCCGCCGGGAGAGGAGCGATTTAAGAACAATCCAAACGATGGCAGCTTACGGTGTTTTCCTCCACGCTCCCGGCCGTCCGTCCCAGAAATAGTGTTACCCATCAGGGGACCTCGAGACACGGCAATATTACCATCTTGTGTTTTCCGAGGGAGGGTGTTTAGGCAGGGTTTTTAAAGACAAGCAGGTGGTTTTTGCTTTTGACTCTGTGGTGCATTTTATTTTTATTTTGTGACCAACTCTATACTTTTGTTTTTGGTGGATTTGACCTCCTATCTGCACTCTCTCCATACACTGCAGGAGGGCAAAAATAACCAGATCTAAAAGAAAACAAAATGTCGTTTCTATTCTTACTTGTCTTCGAGAGTTTACATTCATGTCAGATAATTTGTACATGACTGTTTGTAGCAAAATTGTCCTTTTTCAATTTATCGGTCAAATGAACAACTCCTTCAACCACGTCAATGGCATAAAGGTTTTCTCTTGCACAGAACCTCCCAGTAAGTCGGTGGGTCGAACCGAGGACCGGAGAAAGAGATTCTATTTTTTCAGTGGCATCAGAAAAACGGCACAAAACATTGGAGATGAACGCTGGCTGGATAGTATTTATGGAAATTTTATTAATGATGTGCCTTGGGGGGGTTGGAGGGGGGTGCTATTTTCTTAAAACAAAGCAGAGATTGTATTAATTACCGAAGACTGTTAAATCAGATCCACTTTTATCTTTAACCCGCTGGAGAGGCTGATTCGCTAGATTGAGAGAGGAGGGATCGGAGCGCCGATCTATGACATCGGCGCGTAGGATTGAGCCTGGGGTGACGTACAGGCCGCGGACGGCCTGCAGGTTGAAAGCGATTTCACTGTACGCAGACGACGCCATCCTGTGCCTTGGCTCGCAGAGAAAACAGCTCGAGGAACCGACATGAGGGATTTGCCTGAATTATTCCTGCCAAAGTCACTTTCTATTTAACCTTCCATGCAAACGCGATGAGTTCCTTCACGTAATTCCATGTGAACAGCTTTAATAGTCTATAGGTCAGCTTTCTGCTTTCCACACCCCAGCTTCTATGCCTTTTTCTCTATGTATGGAATGAGGGGAATGAGGGGAAGGAAGGGGGGGGGGCGCTCTACGACACCAGCGTTCTGGCCGAGCTTGCTGATGATGGCGCGGGCAGTGCAGAGCAGGGAGAGTTCTGTGCCAGAGACCTGTGAATATATTTTCTTAGCATATGTGTAATATGCTTTCAGAAGATGTTATATCAATTCCTTTTTTTTTTTCTGTGTGTGTGTGTGAGCGCATGTACACAAGTACCAGGTGCTGGCTCCATTTGAGTAAACACTCGAAGGTAGTGTGTATCCTCTCATTGTAAAATAATTAAAATGTTTTATACGTAAAGCGCCTGCCGCCTCGTTTTTGCCTGCCGGGACGGTTTGACTGCCCGTCCTGGAATTGCGCACTTGTTGCGGGAGCAACGTTTAACCGACGAAAGTGGCAGAAACGCGCAGATGTTTGAATGTTACAGCACTTCCTGTTTGGTTTGTGCAGCTGTGAAACTGATCAGCAGTGTGGAATCAACCCTTCTAAAGGCAAAGGAAAGAGAGGCAACATTAGAGGAATAAATTAATACATTTATTAAAGCTGACATTGACAAACTGAAAGCGTCGGCCTCGTGGAATCGGCTGAAAATCCTGGCCGATAAGGACGTCAGCAGCTTATTTTTTTAGATGAACATGCATCTGCTGTGCAGGAATCCCATAATGCTGCTGACAAACATTTCCTTTTACTACAGTTAAGGTGTGACGGCAGTAAAATCCAAGCAGTCTAAAAGGGAATGCGCTCACCGTAGTGTTTGCCACTGGCGTTTTCACGAGCAACAGCCCATCAGCTTCCCAACAGAGTAAATCTGGGAAAACAAATTTGACTCAACTTGCTTATTTGACTCAAAAAAAAAAAAATCTCGTGATTTTCATCAACAATTCGGGGGGGAAGAAATGGAACGAACTTGCCGCCACACAAAAAGGTTCAGTGTTTAGCCATTAAATAAACATTCTTGTACACAGTCACAGTATTATAATTTGGTCGAATGTGAATGTTCAGCTTGGACCAATAATTGTGTTAATCTTGTTTAAGGCTGAAGTCAGACATTTATCTACTGTGCACCTCAGTCATGCACATGCAGAACCTGCTTGTCATGGTTGCGTCCTACGATGGTAGAGAGCAGAAGAGAGAATGACCCGAACGCTGATTCTTGGCGATGCTACCGCACCAGCGTTTCACGGCTGGGCCGCTGCGCTTCTCTTTGCAAGTTCCTCCTAAAGTAACGAGGATGGCGAAGGCCAAAAAGTTCCTCATTTGCGTCACCAGCCTAGAGGACGTTTCTCCATCATGAGACGTCTTTGTCTGCGGTCCGACCTACTGGAACTGACACTCAGAGGTGTGACCTGTCCGTCAGTGTTCTCCAGTTTGACGAAAATCTAATTAAGCAACTTCAGTTCAAGCCTGTATAAACTTCACACACCCCATGTTATATATGTATGTATGTATATATATATATATATATATATATATATATAATATATATATATATAAAGGATGCCACTGATTACAAAAGTGTTTCAGAGACATTACAAATGTCTCTGGAAAAGAAAAAAACAGATTTGATAAATGTGTTATATTTCCTACGTAAGCTGGGAGCTGAGAAACCTGGTCCCATAATTCTCCAGTTCAGTCCAACTAGTGACAGAGAGGTGACGTCAGCGGTCCAGTTCAGCCTGCGCCGTCCTCTCAGACATACTGCTGGGGCTTCTGTGGGACGGAGGCCGCAGTAGCCAGGCTCTTGGCCTTCCCTGAGGCGTCCTTCACCGAGTCTCTGAGCAGCCGCTGGTGCGTCTCTCCTGCGTGCACTGACAAAGACACATGAGGGACGTAAACTCGACGCCTGTGACGCTGCTGGCTCCAAATTCAACACCACAGTCACAGATCTGAACAAAAAAGGCTTTGTGGTGTCAGCTGTTGGTTTGGTTATGATAAGGTGGTCTCCTAATGACTGGAGCTAGGGTCTTCTGAACTCATTACTGCATTATGAGTGATATCATGTGCTAAGTTGCTCGGTTGCTATGGCGAAAACCGTCCAGATAAGGAAGTTTTCAATCTTACAAAAACCCTACAAATATACAAATGCTATGTGTGATGTGTTACCAAAGGAATTTAAAAACCTCACCCCCAGAATGCATCAGGACAAAATCTGAAGCTATGAAGGTGTTTCAAGCACTGGGAATCTACTCAACTTAAAAAAAAAATGCACTAAAACAAATACTAAACATAGTTTCAGCTGTAATCTAAGGGCAAGGCAACACCACAGCCTCGGGGATACACTACGCAAATACACTTGTGTCCACTAGTGGGCGCAGTGATATTCAGACTACAAAGAAGTAGTATATAAAACTGTTGTGCTCCATAAATTTAGCATAAAAGGACAAGTTTATAAATCATGTCCTACGGGTGTCTTTATTTTTTAGCTCAATGGAAAAAAAATAGTATTTGGCAGTATGTTTTTATTGACTTTAAATTACAGACGCAAAACTGCTCAGTTGAACTATTTCATCACTTTTTTGACACATTAAAGTTCGTCTGATTATGTTGTGAGCACCAGGCTTTGTGAGCAACTCATTTCCCACTTTTGCATCAGCAGCTGAGGGGAGGAACATCAACTGCTGGGTCAGAGGAGGAAGGCTGCTCACCGAAACCCCCAAAATCTAGAACTTTGTCTCTTTCTGGGAGGCAGCAGAATGAACCAAAGTACAAAAAAAAACAGCCCAAGTTGCTGAAGACCAAACAGATGAAGCCCTGTGTTTTCCTCATTACTTGTCAGGATGATGCCGCCCTACGATGGCAAAACGCAGCAAAGCAAACAGTGTTTTTACCCACAGATGTCCGACCAGGGTACAATATTTAAACCTCTCTGTGTAAATAAGTTTGTTTTTAGCTGCTACGCGGTGGGACATTTTCACTCCAACCCTTTTAATCCTTAATCACATTGGAGCTTCAAAGTTCCGCTCAAACATAATGCAACAAAATATAAAAAGACATTTGCTTATATTAGATCATTTTGTGGATGATCTGCTATATTCAGAAAAGGTTTGGCAATAGAAAAGAATCCTTTAACTAAACTACACACTACCAGTACTCTCTACCTCTACATATTTTGGAGCAAACAGGACATGGTCACCACCTGGGCTACGCTGAAATGCGCCGCCATGTGATAGCCCTAGCCGAGGCCTGGGATAAGAGATGGATGCCACACGGATAGTATACTCACCAAAACGTTCAGCCCGATGCCAATCCCTGCAGTGTCATCAACAAAGGGGCAGTGGGACACAATTACACCACGGGACAATGTTCCTTTCAGGCAATAACACGCCGCGTCAGCACAGCGCAAAGAACAATCCTCTCCGATCAAGGCCCTCCGCCAAATAACACAATGCCGTTTCCAACCAGGCGCACGGGGAAGTTTAATTTCCACCCTCGGGAAAGCTTTCATTTTTATGTTTCGTCTTTAGTCCCTCCCAGCACGTCCAGGACCCTCCACAGACATCACACACTTCATGACCAGATCTGTTACATTAAAACTGCGACTATTGGAATTCCTGATTGACCACCTTTTGCATGAAAACATGACTAAATGTGACTTCAACCTACATGTGAAACATAAATAAAAGCCCTGTTTGTTCTCACTTCTCAAAGCAGCAACAGTCAAAAATAACCCGGTCTATTTCCCTTTTTTCTGTCCCCTGTACTTCGCTCTGGTTTTGGAAGTGCACGTACCCTGTAAGTTAGACAGAGCGTATTCCAAGCCTTTCATGGCCTTCACCTGGTTGCTCTTGAAGCGGGCCAATCCAAACTCCTGGGAAAAGACAGAGCAGGAAATAGCTTCACATGGGGGAGATGTATGAAAAACAAGACTTCTTGCTCGCCGACTCTCTGGGGTAATTAAAGTAAGCCTGGCATCTTCCACGCCTTATAATAACATTTTCAGGGTGACTTATTTTTGGCAGGCGTTGTATTTCTCCCCTCATATCTCCAACGTCTTTATTTTGGCAACGGCGCACAGGCTCTCCCACCTTCACCATCATGATTTTGACCTCAAAAATTAAACTCCAACTAGATTCTGGTTGTGACTCTCTGGAATTAAACAACAATAGCTTTTTCTTTAAATTACTGAATACATTTAGATCGATGGATCTGTCTTAATGTGAGTAAGACTATGTAAAAAAAATATGTCTAATAAATTGCATACTATGGCAAAGAATGCTGAAATGTAGAAGAGTACTGTGGTTACTTTAGAGTGTGTAATTACTGCACAAAGAGGTTAAACCTGAATGGGTCGGGAGAAGCCATAAACACTGGAGGATATCCACGCCTCCCGTCTCAGCTGGGTGGTGGCGGGCTCCTCTGTCGAGTCCTCGAAAATGCACCGTTCCTCCACCGACTAAAAGATACGAGAACGAGAAATCGAGAGAAACGAGAGCAGGTGAGATAAAGAGCAAAAATGATGAGCTGTATTACTTTAAACCTGATCAAATTTCACATCTACCTCAAAACCCCACACGAGAAGTTCACAGCAAGGAGACTATAAATACCTCAGATTTTTCAGCAGGTTCAACATCGTGCAGCCCCTTGAGGTAATTGTAGCTTTACAAAGTTCAGAAACTCTAAACAGCTGCCACAGTCAGTCTTATTAAACCTTTTCTTGGTTTTGTTGGAAATATTCTACACAGGCCATGTTATCGTATCTCATACTGGTGTCTTTATTTTCATTTTATCAAGGAAAACAGAACCACAATGTGTCAAGATGTGAGCTGATTCTTAAATCTGCATGTCAGTAATGTAGGATGTGCCGACCATTAATTCAAACAGGGAAGCAAGGGGTCGCGTCTCACCATTAGAGTGGTGTGGTTGAGGTTCCAGGTGTAGGTGGTCAGAGTCCTATTGACAGGGTCCACAACGGAGTCTTCAACGATGAACACAGAGCGAGACATCCCAGAGCGGAAGAAATGCTCAGCCCAGCGAGGAAGGCGGTTGGTCTTCATCAGGAGTCGCCTGGAGAGAAGCCGGTGGTCTGCTGTCACCTCCCGGTACACGACGTCCTCTGTGAGAACATGTGTGCTGTTGATACAAAAAGACAGATATAATGGAATACGGTTAGAGAACTAACTACAGTAGCTCAACGCCTGGGTTGAAAACGGCAGTCTAGATCATCATACCTGTATGGATTTGGATACCTCTGCCAAAAAGCAGAGACAACATGCTCCCACCTACTCCTGATGTCGATGCTATTAGAGAAGTACTTGACCATTCTCCTCCAAATGATGATGAGGATGATCTGAATCACAAACCCTAAGGACTGAGCCAGAAACTGAAATCTTAGATTCTGACTCCATCCAAAGTCTGGCGCAGTCCTGCAAGAAAATAAAAACACACCAGTAACTCCGACAGACACATTTTTAAAACTCACAGAAATAGATTTTAAAGAAAAAAAATATTATAGTTTAGACGTTAGCTTAGCATGCAGTTTGTAGCCACACTATAGGAGGTGCACTGGATCTTTAAGCTTTACATTGAGCGCTAACGGAATCCGCTTATATATGTACTTATAGCTTACAGCTATCTCCAAAGCTAGGCTAAAGAAAGCCCGTCAACTGTTCCAATTATTGAAAGTTCACTCCCAATGCTGCCTTGGATTGATCGCAAAACAAGGCAAAGACCTTAATTTATAGACCTATAATTTATCGGCGTAAACGGGAAGTCCTACCTGCAGCCACTGCTAATGAGCGGGCTGGCAAACACAGTTACCCGGAGGGATAACTCATACCCACACAGAGCCTCTTCTTGTGTTATCCAACCCACAGACCAAGGGCTGTGGTATAATTAAAAGTTTTAACACAAGAAATGTACATTGCTTGTGTTTCTTCCTGCTGCTACATCTACTCAGGGTGACGTTTGGATGCAAGAGAACGCAAAAGCACCTACTGCCCCCCACTGTACCGGAGGTGCAACTTCGCTCAAAACGTACACATTAACTTGCAGTGCCTGTTTTAACGATAACCCCAGTCTTTATATTAATCCCATTAGAGATCTTTATAAATATAAAAATGTATGCACGCAGATCACACAAGTCCTACAAAAGGTATTTCTAAAATTATAAGGCATGCTACGATTGTAACATATTTTGTGCATGGACATTTTTTTTGCCTGATGTTATAATTGCATATAATATATAATTATAATATAATTATATAATTATATGTAATATAATTGCAATTTTTCCCTAACTGCGAAAATAAATGTCCAGTCGGCATCTTCCTCTCCAGTAGATGGCGCACCATATTTTGTCCTTCTTCCGCGTTTTTCTTCTTCGTTGGTGCACTTGCCTGCAGGGGAAGTGTCCTCCATGGTGTCATTGTAGCTTCCCCCAGGTTGAACGTTTAGAAATAAGCAATGACTGGGTACACGCCGGACGAGAAGCTCCGTTTCGAACAGCTTATAAAGCTCAGGAGACAGTGGTTGAAGGACCAGGAGCTCAGTCCGAGGGAACCGGTGATACAGGCTAAGCCACCAGGGCCGATCACCAAGTTCTGGGCTAGCTTTCTGGAGCCCAAGAGCCTGTGGAGACTTTACGTGAGTACTGCTAATGTTAGCAAGCATGCTAGCAAAACAACAACCTTCTGTAAGCAAAGAAAAAAATCCCTCTATCTGTAAATCCTGTTCAGTTGGGACTAATAGCCCCTGAACGTCATTGTTGCATTTGTTGTAAATTAGCCCTGAGCTTTTACCCCTAAATATTATTTACAAAGTCAGATTGCTGTCATGTAACTGAGCCAGGATTTTTTCTCTTTACAATGATTGATTTTTAGATAAGAAAAAACTATACAAAATCAAAATAATTTCTTAGAACCCAGACTTTATATCTTTGAATATTCAGTAAAATATGCATCGATGCAGTTGCCATATTAACTGATATAAAATATAGAAAATACACATAATCTAATATAATAAATTAAATATAGAAGAAAAAAACTTTCTGGTCCCTTTGGCCAAATTAATTGAATTAATTAACTATTAATATTAAAATAATATTCTAATTTATTCACGAATAGTTGTAGATCTCAATAAATGATCTGATAACAATGTACTGAAGTCAGGCCAGACACAGGTTCAAATTCAACTTGTGAGAGTTCATCCACATTTATTACAATATATGTCTTATTTATCTCCTTACAGACCTACAAGGCATACAAAGGGGGAGTTTTCACATTAACACGGCTGTTAATACCTGCCTGGATCGTCCACTACTATGTGAAATACCATGTTGCTGTAAGTCCAGAGAAATTTCGAGCATTGTCTCATCCGAAAACCAAATAAAGAATAAGGCCAGAAATCCAAATGAAAATATACTCCCATTACAAATGTCAATGACGCTTGGTCCCAATTTCCTTTTAGCAGGATGATTCTGTTTTGAACAGCCTCTGGCTGCATGGTTAATAATTCCAGTAATCTTTTATTCTTCAGCAGTAGTAGTCCATGTTTATTTATTCCATATTTAACAGATAATCCGGTTGTCAATCACTCATGTTTAATAACTGTTTCTTTCTCCTGCAGCAAAGGCCATATGGCATTGTAGAGTTGAAACCGAAGCTGTTTCCAGTGAGTTACATTCTGATGTTTTTCAGCATGATTTAATCCAAAGTGAAAAGCCTTCATTAGCCTGTTGATAAATGAAACCTTTCAGACTGGAATATTCAGTTGCCATGTGCTAGCAGTGAAAATGATATTTTTGTGCGTTTGTGTTTAGGGTGATACCATCCTGGAAACAGGGGAAGTTGTTCCACCTCTCCCTGAGAGCCACAGCCATCACTGAAGTTTAAATGTTTCAATCATTTTGTTGTAAAACTGTGTATATGACAATTAAACTATTAAAAAATGATTCAAGCGCACGTCTTTCCATAACAAGTGTCTTTGTGAACCACGGCGGATATTTTACTTTTTCCTTCACAGCCAGTTACCTTTAAATTGTTGGTTAAATACAATATTGTTGCATTATCAGGGATTTTAATTCAACTTAAATAACAGTTTGGAGACATTGTTGGGTGGGGGGAGCTAAAGGTTAAGCTGGTGCTTTTATTCTGAAACACGGAAGTGACTGATTTGAAGGAGAAAACGGTGACGAAGCCAAATGTGTGCTTCATTACCAACATCTCCAAGTCAAAAACAATGAAGAGATTTCTACAAAACACTGGGACATTAAGCACCATGGGACATCTGGCGTAAAAAGATCAAAGGAAGATAAAAGTCGACAAGAGTAAGATAACTTTAACACCATGCTAGCCTTCATAGCATAGCTAGACAGGGCTACCCCGGTTAGCCGGCTATGTTGCTAACTTCAGCTAAACACTTTCTTTCTTGGATAAATGTGACTTTATGACAAGATCTCTTAGTGTAATTGAGAAATACATTGACAGTTAATTAGATTTGTGGTTTTTTTAGGCGAATGTTCAAGGCAGAGCAGTAAACGGCGCTTGTTGCTGCTCTGCTCACATAACCATCAGGAAAACCACTGGAGGAAGTAGAAGAACACATTTTAAAGATTAAATGGCGCTTCAACAGATTTATTTGGACTCATCATGCATTCGGCGACACTCGGAGGTAGTTTAATATGACCCGAGTGTTGTATTGATAGGATCGTTCCAGAAATACCGTCAAAAATACTGTTTAGGTGTGAAATACTGCGGGTAATTGGACTGTTTAGTGAATGGAAATGTGATGAGTGACACCCAAAGGTACCGAAATGTCTTCTTTCAGTATCGCCATATTCCTCACTTTTGGAGACTGTATACTACCTCATCATGACCTTGGGACGAGGTTTAACCTCTTCGATTGATGCAGCTCATATTCAAAAGTCTCTTGCGTGTATTTGCTTGTATATCTTAAATTCCGTGTCTGTTTCAGGTCATGTCGGCGATGAAGTTTGCCCTGCAGCAGAGCCAGAACTCTGGCGGAAGACAATGCACACGGATGCCTTCCGAGGTGTCGCCAGATTCCAAGTGTCCCATCTGTCTGGACACGTTCAACAACATCTCCTACCTTGACATCTGCCTGCACAAGTTCTGCTTTCGCTGCATCCACGAGTGGTCCAAGAACAAAGCCGAATGTCCTCTGTGCAAACAGCCATTTAATTCCATCTATCACAGCATCAAGTCAGAAAAAGACTACAAGCAATATGACCTGCGACCCCTGGAAAATGGTTCGTTTGGGATTTTTGGCGGCGTGCGGTTCAGATACCGCACGACTCTCACGGGGTTTAACCAACAGAGACGAGGAGTAACCGCCCTGCCTCCAGATAACGGAGTCCTGTTTGAAGCCTCCACCAATGCCGCCCAACAGCCGCGGGATCGCTACATGCGGAACATGATGCTGAGGTTGGCGGCTAGGAGGGCAGCGGCGAGCGAGGGCAGGGCAGTGAGGAGCATCCAAGACCAGGAAATGATCAACTTCAGGAGGGAGCTGTACCGAAGAGGCGTGAGAGTTCGGAGCGTCACCGACGGAGGACGCTCCAGGGACATTTCGGCGGAGTTCTTCAGAAGAAACCCCGCCTGCTTGCACAGACTGATACCCTGGCTAAAGAGAGAACTCGCCGTGCTTTACGGAGGCCACGGCTCTCTGGTTAACATAGTCCAGCACATCGTCATGTCCCAAATCACACGTTACGACATGGACGACAGAGCTATTGAGGAAGAGCTTAGGCCCTTTCTCCAGGGCCGGGCTGAGCACTTCTTGCACGAGTTTGTCACGTTCGCAAAGTCTCCGTTTGACATGCAGGCGTATGACAGGCACGCCGTCTATGACTGTCCTGGGGCCCCTGCAGACGAAGACAGCAGCCCCAATTCATCCGTCATCGCTATATCGGATGACGAGGCACGGCCCGCGGACCCGGACCTTCCGGGAGAGGCTGCGTCTTCCTTGAGGTATTCGGCGTGGGACGACGAGACCCCCGGACCTTCGTATTCTACCACGGCACAGGTGAGCAGGGCCGAGTACACGTCGGTGCTCGACTCCGACTCCGCTAGCAGCTCAGAAGAGGTGCAGGAGACTGAAAGGTGCCTGGAGCGGATAAACCGTCTTAGCCAAACAGATGCCATGGAAGGGGAAGTGAACAAGGAAGAGCGCGTGTCCTCCGACAGCGACGACTGTGTCATCATAGGTTTTACTAAGCCGTTGTTGGAGAGGACCCCTGAGCTGGTCAGGCTCTCCTCCGACTCTGAAGATGCCAGCGGTGACGATAAAGAAGCGTTCCCTTTACCTCAGCACATACGCTTCTCCAGTCTCAGTCCCGGAGCGTGGAGAGGCACCGATCAGTGTAGCGCTGGGCCATCGGAAAATCTGGAGCTGGACGATTCCAAAAGGGGATGCAGAGACAGGAGGCGCAGCAGATCAGACAGAAATGACAGGCACAGGAGGTCAGGGAGTAATGACAGACTGAGAGACAGGCACAGATCAAAGGGTGGCCTCTGGAGGAGGAGGAGGAGGTCCAGAAGTGATCAACACAGGCCTTCTAGGAGCCCAGCAGCACCTCACAGCAGAGACAGAGTGACCTCCTATTCCAGAGACAGGCACTACTCAAAATCTGGCGATAGCCGGCGCCATCACAGCCAAGAGAGGGACTATAGGACCACGCACACCCAAGAGAGGCGGTCTTACTGTTACAATAGCCGCACGCACTCTGATCGGCGCTCGCATTCCAGGAGCTGCAGTAGGGAGTCGCCGTTCTGGCTCAAGAGGCGCTCCAGGTCCAGGTCTTATTCCGGCAGCCCATCTCCGTCCGCCAGAAAGACACGTCGCGCCGACAAGCCCGGCGGGAAAAGGAAATACAAAGCAAGACATTTGGACGCGCCGCCGGACGATGCAGCTCTTACCTCACATGAGAGGGGCCCCTCCCCCGCCCCGGTAATAAAACACAAGAAAAAGAGCAGTAAGAAGCATCGTAAAAAGTCCAAAGAGAGGTGCCGGAGCAGGAGCCGTAGCCCGGAGCGCCCCGACCAGGACAGCCGCGAGCGCAGCAGGCGCCACCATAAGAAAAAGAAGAAGAAGCACAAAAGCAAAAGGCACAAGAGTAGCGAGCGTAGAGAGAGGGACTCCACCTCCGTCATCACCATTGAGAGCGAGAACGAATTGGGCGCCGATGACGGCGTCGCCCGGGCCAGCAACACTAACGACAACCCGCGTCACAGATGTCCCGCCTTCCGTTAACTCAGTACTGGGACCAAAACATCTGAAAGTCACCCAACCTCGTCTTCGAGTTTCTACACATGAACCTGCAGGTGCTGCTGCTCTTTAGGGTGATGATGTGGTGCTACACAAAGCAGAGTGGGCCGTTATTATGGGATATGGTGCCATTGTTGACCATAAAGGTCTACTTTTACACTTAATAAGTAGCAAACCTATTTTAAGTGCCAGGATGAGTTCATGCTGTATTTCACATCGTTTTAATCTCATTTGTTAATCCAGGAAGTATTTCTTATGGCAGATTTTTGCTAATTCTAAGGTGCTCTCAGGGAAGTGTATATTATACGCAAAATGCACATGGAATATGACATATTCGGGGTGGAGTCTTCTGTTTATTTATAATAAATTCGATGACCTTTGCTGATGGATCTCTGTGTCCTTCTGATTGTAGTTTTCTATCATTGCCTTTGTCAATCATTGACCTAAGGATATTTAAATACTGCGATGTTAAAATCGCTGGAGAGGAAACTCTTCAAAGATGTGTGCTTGATAAAAAATAACGCCAGTAGGTGGCAGCACCGCAATGTTTCGTACTGTAAAACGGCTGTAAAAATAAGAATAACGGTGTTTGCCGGCCAGGTGCTTTTATTCTGAAATCGAAAAATCGACCATTTCCGTTGGCCGGCGGAAATTAGCTAGTGCGTTAGAAAAAGAAAAAAATTAAGTCTTCCTGCTGTAATATAAAACTTTCCTTCATAATGTCTGCCACATTGCCCGTGAAGGTGAGCATTTGAACGTTATGTCAGTTTGGTTTGGGGGGGTTTTTGGTTGTTTTTTTTAAAAAATGATTATGGAGGGAAAATAAGCAGGAAACATGAAGCACGTTTCAGTGGCTTCATGCTAGCAGAACTCTGCTTCTTGTGCAGCCTGCTGTTCTAAAGTGAAGGATAGAATTAAAAAAAAAAAATCTGGTCACACTGTAAGTCAGCTCTTGTGAATAGTCAGAAATGGAAAATGGCCCCAGAAGCGGATTGTCCGTGTGGAGGTAGTGGACAACGTTATCGTGCACCCAGAACCTGCAATGATCGAACACTGACGTGTCTAAAGGGTCAATGTTGTGAAATTATAGCCCACAATAGAGTAAGGCAACTATAATGGCGCAAATAAAAAAGGATTGCAACACAGTTTGAAATTAACAGTCCGTTGTGTAATATTCTTTGTATCTGTGAGGAGATTTGGAACCGATAATAAAGCCCTCTTCAAGCTTGCACCTGTAGTTTGATACGATAAGATCTTACTTCTTTGAACACGCAAGTGCAAATATAGGCATAAATGTGAGAGATAGATGACTATATATACCACATGTGTCTTTGGCACCCAATATACGTGGTCAAAACGTTCTGACTGACTCATGTCAACAGTAAAACTATCTGTGCAGACGTGACACCTTCTGTGCTTGGACCCTCGAACCTTGAAGGAGCACCACCGATGAGGGATCCCTCTCCTCCCCTCCTCAGATGGACAGTAGCTGCCACATAGAACATCAACGTTAACACCAGCAGCCTGCCAACACTTGTAATATTCATGTTGATAGTGATGGAGAGAGCAATGATGAGGCACATGACATGCACAAAGACAATAGAAACAGGAAGAGTAGCAGCCACGACGGCGGTAATGGAGTTCCAAAAACATCTAAGTGGTTAATGATGGGTTTTAGGACTCCTTCTGCCTGTGTTCAGTGAAAATGAAGTCTCATTACTTTTGATGTGACATGCATTTGGATGTTTGTATTCAGACTGTTCCACAGTTGTGCCCCAGCAACAGAAATGGAGAACCTTCGTAGGCTAGAGGTGGATTGTACCTATTCACAAATGATGTTGCATTTTCATGAATGCTCGTTGGAAACCTGTCGAATGTAGGAACACGGTGCAGCCCAATTCTCCGTGAAACGGTATCAAAATAGCTCAGACTCGTCAGATCAAGTGAGTTGGTGTGATGTAGGAACTGTAAGAAGTTTAATGTAATTGCTTTGGAAGGAGATGAAGCCAGAGCAGAAAATTATTACCCAAATGAGGCCACGCAGCTTAAAAATAAAAGGATCACGTAAAATATTGAGGCATCGGGATTGGTAAAGTAATTAAACGTGTAACACTGGTTTTATTTCTTTTTTGTCTGTTTGATTTCTGTAGGTCACGAGTGATTTATTCCATTTAACATTTCACTGTTTTCAGATCGGTATAATTGGTGGCTCGGGCCTCGATGATACTGATATTTTGGAGGGAAGGACCGAGCGCTATGTTGACACGCCGTATGGAAAGGTAAAAGGCCACATTATCACTGGCTTATTTTGCATTGTGCCGTTTGATTTAAAATGAATTTCCTGCCCTCCTCGCGCAGCCTTCTGATGCTCTGATCCTGGGGAAGATAAAGAACGTGGACTGTGTTCTTCTGGCAAGGTAACAAATCCTGCCTGAGAGCAGCAGCGCCGCCTAGTGGTCAATAGTTGCACCTGTCATAAAAGTGAATCGAGCGTGTCTCATTCAACATTGATTTAAATTTTATTTTGCAGCCTCTGTTGAACTTTCTGTTGTCGCTTTGTAAACCACCCTCAGACACGGGAGACAACACACCATCATGCCGTCCAACGTGAACTACCAGGCCAACATCTGGGCCATGAGAGAAGAAGGTTGCACTCATCTGCTGGTCACCACAGCCTGCGGGTCTCTCCGGGACGAGATTCAGCCGGGAGACATCGTCATCATCGACCAGTTCATCGACAGGTAGCAGCTCCAGGCGTGCGCTCACCAACGCTGGTGTTTGTGTTAGTTCCCGATGGTAAAATATTTTCCTTTAAGAACCGGAGTAAACTGCTACAGGTTGTTATCGAGTTACAGCTGAACAGGAAGTCTGCTTCTCTAGATCTTCCCACACATCTCACTGGCTGGATTCTTACTGTACTACAGAAATCAGGCCTGACTCACCATGTATTCTTTCGCCAAAAAGAGAAGCGTTTCCTGTCATAACTGTCTCTCTGTGTCCGCGGAGAACCTGCACGCTGGCTTGATGACATGCTCGGCTTCGCCAATACCTTTGTCTCGTGTTTCACTCGCTTCTCTCTGTTTACAGATTCTTTTTCCCTTATCTCAATTTCCTTCCACTTCTTTGGGCCTTTTTTTTGTTTTGACAACAATACATCCACCAACTTTCTCTCCTAAATGAATCCTTGTTTTGTCTGCAGAACTCTTTAATTGTCCGCTTTTGTAAACTCTATTGTCGCACTTTTATTCACTTTTATTCTTTTATTCATTTAAACCGCAGTCTGACATTCTTGTGATTTACTTGGAGAACGATGAGAAAGAAGATAGCAGTCTGTAACCTCCGGGCACATACGTGTGCACGCTTAATGTGCAGCGTGGCGCCGTGGGAGTGTTGTGTCGGGGATTATCGGTTAGCTGACTGCAGACATTCCGATACATAACTCAATATGTGCAGAGATGGAGCTGTTAAAGGAGGCTTGTTTATTTGTTGCCACTGAACTGGCATAGGAGCGGCCGAACGGCGCCGCGGGGCCTTTCCTCCATGCTGCCCTTGCCCTCCCACGCCAGCGCGTGGGGCACGGGCATCCTATTATTAACCTGAACGGGACGGGCTTGTTCAGACCTGTCTAGCAGCTTGTAGTCACGTGTTTTCAGATGGTTTCACTTCGCTGTCAGCTGTCGCCTCTAATGACTTCTCCTGGACTCATTCTCTCATTTTTCATTTTATTTAATGGGGGAGTCAAGTAAAGAGCCACATTTCTTCATATGGATGAAGGGCAGCGCAGCAGTGTGGCCCTAAAATGTCCTATTTCTAGCTTCATAATGATGAAATAGTGTCATTCCTAACCGAGGCATCTGATTACTTGGAATTTAATTTCCTGTTTGGCTCTTTTTGGCAGGACCACCAGGAGGGTTCAGACCCTCTATGACGGACAGGCCACCAGTCCTGCAGGAGTGTGCCACATCCCCATGGCTGAGCCCTTCTGCAACAGGACCAGAGAGGCGAGTGTTTGACCTGCGCGTCATGATCAGTAATAGAAAAAAATCCCCCCCCCGTCACCCGATGGTTCGGATTCTTTGTGCCGCTGCAGGTTCTGCTGGAGGTGGCGAGGAGCCTGGGGGTCAAGTGCCACACCAGAGGAACCATGCTGAGCATCGAGGGGCCCAGATTCTCCTCGCGGGCAGAGAGTCTGATGTTCCGCCAGTGGGGCGCTGATGTCATCAATATGACCACTGTTCCAGAGGTCGTCCTTGCCAAGGAGGCAGGCTTGTGCTACGCCAGCATCGCCATGGCAACAGACTACGACTGTTGGAAGGAGCATGAGGAGGCGGTGAGTGGCAAACAGGAGGCCGGGACGCCTGTTTTTTTTAGACCTTATGTCCTTATTAGTTATATTTCTTTAGTTAATATTATATTTCTAATTATTTACTTGCTGCAGGCGGATGAAAAAGTTTCATCCTCGCTCCGATTCTGTGAATACTTGGTTAACAAATTCTTAATAATGCCATCAGCGCAACGTTTACATTTCGGGGATTTTCGCCAGCGTGGCTGGAAAGTGGGCGGGCTTCTGGTGCTAGAAATGACTCAGAGGAACTTCTGCACGTCGTGTTCCTGATGCTTTTGTTCAGGACCTTGATGAGCTTCAGCCGTCCTGCTCCTCAGATCTCGTCCGAACAGAGAAACGGAGGCTTTCCGGTGCGTGGGGCTTCCTGTGGAGGTCGCACACGTGCCGCTCCGTAGGAAGGAGACGGGGCGTGCGGTCGCCAAGCAAAATCCGCCGCTCGGATGCTCAGGCACGTTGTCTCACACATGTGAGAACAGCGGGATTTGTTGTTTTGCTTGTTTTTCTTATCATCGAGGTTCGTTTGTCTCTGTTTGAAGAGAAAAGGACTTTGTCCACCATCTGTCGTCCACTGCTTTAATATAACCTGCTCAGGTTAAAGTCGTGCATCGGCCTCTTTTTATTTAGCTTCGATCGGCGGCTTCTCGTTCGTCTTCGTTCCTAAAACGCTCACCCACGTGGATAGTGATGTTAACGCGGGCCAGTTCTTCAGACGGCGCTGTTGTCACGGCAACGCGATAATTGGGCTCATTGATCTCCCGTTTCACTGATTCGGGAGGCGGCAGCCTGCGCGGTCGGCTCCCAGCAGAGGTTTTCCCGGCCTGATTTCTGTGGTTCCGCCTCTCCTCGCGCCGTGTCAGTGTTATATCGCGTGTGGGGGCGACTCGGCTCATTTGTCACCGATCCAGCACGACTCCCAACTCCTCTTCCAAGTTCCGGCAGCTGACCTCTTCCCCCTCCTGCTGCTTAAGCGAGCTCACCACATCCTTCCGCCCACCCCCCCCATCCCTCCGTTGCCTCAGCCCTCGTACCACCCCTTCCCCCCTCCTTTTCTCCTCCCACACCCTCCCCTCGGGCTGCCTGCCTGCTTGCCAGCCTCCGGTGGAAGCCCTGCCAGAGGAGGCTGAGTCAGCCTGAGTCATCGGCCTCACTATCTTCATCCTGGCAGCACAACAACACGGCAGAATAAGTCTGAGTGTGGCGTGAAAAGTCCCCCGGGGAGGGGGGGGCGGTCAGTGCAGCCGACAGGAGGTAAACACCAGCACAGGATGGAACTGAAATTGTAGCTAACGGTAGTGAAGCGCCGCGGCGGGCTTCATCCGGACAGCCTGGCGTTCCTCCTCCTGTTATTTCCTCGCTCCCACGGCATTGATATTAATGATTGACGTCGTGAGCGACAGCATGTGGACGCTGAGTCACTGTTGTGCAGAAGCTCATCTCCACACTGCAGCGTTTCGCTGCCGTTAGCTACAACTAATGAAAACTGTGTCCGGGGGCAGTTCCGGCAGATTACGGAGCGGAACTCCTTCTTCCTTAAAATAAAGGAAGGATCAGCCCTCGCTGATGGCGTCAGCACGGGCTGCGTTACCCTGGCGCATGAAGGGTCAGCCGGGAACGCAGCGTGCGATCCACGCCGCGGCACATTTTAGCGCACCTTGTCTCTCTCCATGGCAGGTCTGCGTGGACAACGTGCTGAAGACGATGAAGGAGAACGCCAACAAAGCCAGCAGCATCCTGCTGACGGCCGTGCCGCAGATCAGCCAGATGGACTGGGCTCAGACGATAAAGGCTCTGAAAGTAAGTGCGCGCTGACTTCCGTCGGAAGAGGTTGCGAAAGCGGATGTTTACGCCTTTGCTATCACGAGGAGAGTAGGTGCGTCCTCTTTTTTTAGATCATCACATTGAGGCACCTTTTGTGAAAGCTTCACAAGAACAATCAAACTGTTTGCTGCTCTCAAACAACGGAGTGATTATTGCCAGGAGGCCCGGTTGACCCCGTGACCGCTGAGACTGACTCATCACTGCTGAGTTGGGCTTTTTTAGAGCTGTTATTCAGAGCTGCTGCTTTAATTTTGAGGGGCGACACGGACGTTAGCCTGGCCTGTGGTGTTCCACAGTTTAAATATTGGATGAATAGGATGTGTTTTCTGAACTTCTGAAGAAATAACATGTCTGCTATGTTTTTCTTTGTCCCAGTCAGTGGCGCAGTCCTCTGTGATGCTGCCTAAACATTAAAACGAAAGGAGAGACCCAGGATCCACCCCGCAGCGACGGACGGACGGACGGACGAGGGCTCTGCTCACGGATGTCTGAATCATAAGGAAGTGCCTGACATTGACGACGCATGCGCTTTATGCACAGCTAAAGTTCCTTTTTTTTCCCTGCACGTCTGCACACTGCCTCATTTGACCCGAGTTTTTTTTTTTTTTCTGTGTTTGATCACCTGATTTCATTTCAGTTGACGCAGGATGCATCATAAATACAGCACGGAAACATCAAGTCACGTCTCATTTTTGACTGATTTTACATTGATTTATTATTATCATTTGTTTAAAAAAAACACCTTTTGGATAGCATGTTAGGTTAGCATTTTTTTAAACACTCAGATTGTTTCTATCTGCTTTATGTGGCGTATTTTTATTTGTTCATGGCCAAATAATTAAAAAAACACACAGTGATCCCTTAGGGTTGGTAAAACAGTGCAAGGATGTTTTTAAAGCAGATGAAACTTGCATGTTTGGACAGTGATGCACAGCCTCCGTTTATTCCAGTGTGGAGAAAAAAAGTCTTTTGTATTTTCTTAATTTCTCTGTGAAGATAAATGTTTCCTGCTGCACGACTTCAATTAAAACGGTTTGACAATCGTAAAGCAGCCTAAAACCTGATTTTCCCAGATTAATCCACAGTGTTCTTGTCGACTATTTTTTTTAACTATATATGTAAAAAAGGTAGCGGATACGAGAGGATAAAGTCCCTTTCAATCGAGAATTTGGATAAAAATACAAAAAACAAGACAAAAATTTACGTATAAATTTTTTTATCAGGGACTTTTCTGCGTTTTAAAGCTTCAAAATATTTTCGACTCGCCCCAGTCCCACGAATAACCGTGTTTGCCTATTTAATTTGCCTATTTTGCATATTTCATTCCCTTATTTCCCTCCCTCATTCCTGCAGACGCGCCGCCTTCGTCGCATTAAGTTAAAACCTGTTTCGAAAACAAATTGCGCATTTGCCAGGGGCCACGTCGTGTTTGGCCGTTTGCTCCGCAAACAATTAACGTCTGACCCGAATCCAAGCGCAAAAATACTAAATTCTCAATCATTTTTTTTATTTATTTCTAATCTCCATGCGAGTACAACGTCAGTTAAAATCGCTTTAAAAAGGGCGGAGGAAAAAAAAAGTTAATATTGCTTCGATTCCGACAAAAAGTGTCTACCAAATATCTTTAAGTAAAACGTCAGGCTATACAATTAAGATCTCACATCGAGAATGAGATGAAAAAAGGATTAATGCTAATGAATTTGCTTAAATAGTGCATCAGTAAGAAACGAATTCTCAAATGTGCAAAAAGTGGCCTTTGGTTAAACAACCGTTTTCACATATGTAAATGTCACCTATACATATTACAGAAACAATAATATTTATAAATACAATGCGCTAATAATAAAACAATATAAGTACTACCGTAGAAATTGCTCGCGGGCATCGTCAAATTCAAATATTCAATTTACTCCTAATCCGAAAAGCCCGCTTTGGCTAAAATACACGTGCCTTGTCCCGAATTCGTTAGAAATACAACCAATTTACAAACTTAGAAACAGCTAAATAAATAAAATACAGTTTTACAACATACCAGACGAGGCCTGAGTGTAAAATATCGTCTGAGGGGCCTTTTCGGGGGCCCGCCCAAGCAGCAGCAGCCAAGAAAGTAAAAAAGAAAAATGTATGAGACAAAACTCCATGGGTGTTTTTTTTTACAGTGATTCCAGAAAAGCCACCACGTCTGTGTGACATTCGTCCCGGGCCAGATCGACGGGCCGGCGGTCCGCCTGGTCCCTGGCGTTCGGGTCGGCCGTGAACCGCACCAGGAGCCGCACGGTGTCCAGGAAGCCGCTCCTGGCCGCGTCGTGCAGCGGCGTGGTCCCGGTGGTGCCGTCAGCCACGTTCGGGTCCGCTCCGTGGTCCAGTAAGATCTGAGCCACCCGTGTGCTCCCCATCATCATCACCTGCACACGCAAAAATCAAGCCCGTTAGAACCTTAACAAAACGGACGGACGGCGCACAAAAAAAAGCCCCACAATCATCAAGAATGAATGAAGTGGCGTCTGCTGAGGGAGTCTAGGCCTCGGTGGGTTTATCAGTAACAGAAACATCAAATCACACTCCGCTTAAGCACCCAAACAATTCGGATTTCATGTTTTAAAACGCCACAGATGCGTAAAACCTCTGAAAAGCTAAAGCAGACCGGGTGTGTGCTAGTCACCCGGTTGTATAGTGTAATAATCCGTTTAAAGAGCACCACTGACCCCGCATCCATCCTGACACCTTGCAATAAAATGATCCCATAAAACAAGTTTCTGTATTACGGCGACACAATAAATCTTAAACCGATACGAACGCGTTTTATTGGGCCTGATGAGAATTTAAGCGGGTGTAAAAAATAAATGCGTGCGTTATGTGTAAACGGACTTCCCCATCCCCACCGACGGCGGCAGAAGTTGGCGGCCGTGACACTGACCTGCAGCGCCGTGCGTCCGAAGCAGTTGACGCCGTTAACTTGGGCTCCGGCTCCCAGGAGACTCCTCACCTGCGCCGCGTCGCCCTTCGCCGCGGCCGCTGTCAGCTCGTCCTCCAGCGGCATCGTCCAGAATGTGCGGCCCCGGGCTGCTCTCACAGGTACAGGCGGGGGGGGTGTGTGGATTGAGGAACAAGCACGGCTCCAAAAAATATATATCGAGGAGGCGGGGGGGGGGCAGAGAAACTAAAATAAATAAATAAAAATTAAAAAAAAAATAATGCAAACGCGCCGGAGGCGGTGTGATCGCGGTTGGGGTCCGGACCCGGGCCTAAGTTCGTGCCGGTCAGGGATGGTCTGGGTCGGATGGAGGCTGTTGCCGGCTCTCGCTCGTCGGTGTGTGTCTGGGCTTGTCTGGAGGTTTGAATGGGGCGTTTCTGCAGTGGAGCCGCACTGCGCATGCGCGGGAGCAAAGCCCGTCATCGCATTCAGTCGTGCTTTTTAAGACTAAAGCGTCTTTTTTTTTGTGCATTCTTCAGTTCATAATAACGGAAGAACAGCCCAGATACCGTACTTAAACAAACGAGAGTGTAGATTTATTCACATTTGGACGCTTATTTTATCTGTCGTCTCCTTAAAAATGTTCCCGTTAGTTTATTTATTTTTTGTTTTGTTTTTGCCCATTTGCAACTTTTAAAATGCATTCTGCATTCAAAATCAGATCAGATCAAAGCAAATTCCTTTTAATGGGTAATTACTCTGACAAAAAAAATAAATAAATTCCACTGAAAACAAGCTAGAGAAGAAAAGAAACTAAGCAATTTCTGAGAATGAGGGGACTTGAGGTTTCACCTAATTTCACAAGAATTAGCCTGCATTTAGAAGATAATAACAACACAGGCTGCCACTTGTGCTTCAACAAAATGGAAACTGAGTGGGTTTTTGCCATATGGGCATTATAAAATGGCTGTACCTTGAACCTCAATCTAAATCTAGATAAACAGTTATAATTCTGAATAAATACAGCTGTCAAACACACCGGAGCCCATTTAGCTGCCATCAAATATTTTCTATCATTCAAAGAAGGAAACTAAAAAGTCAGATTATCAGCAATTTAAGCACATCTTTTTTAAAAAAAGGATTAAATCAGACTGTCAGTGTTTTATCAGATCATCAACAGGTAATCCTATCAGAGGATGATTAAAGAGGCCATCATGTGACCCCAGACTTGACAAATGTAGGTTGCGCTAAAGATCACCACCAAATGTTTGCTGGTGATCTTTAGCGCCTGGGAAAAATAAAACCAACGTATTTTTTTAATAACGGGTCAGACGCATCAAACGCCCGTTTCACTGGGGGTTTGGCGGCCATTATGGCGCCTCGTGACGGATATAAGCGGGCGATTTATCCAGAAGCGAAAGCAAACAAAAAGGCATTCTATAATAAGATCTGCCAAAACACCTTCTCTTTTTTTTTTGATTTTTCAAACCCTTCTGGGGAAGAAAGGAAAAAAAAGTGGGTCAGTTTTTGCTGAGAGGACAAAAATAGACAGACAGCAAAGCTGAGTCGTGCATCAAAGGCATCATATCAAAACCGCTTTTACCCACAAGTCATAGCGAAACCGTCACGCCATGTTTCTGCAATGTTTAAACCGGCTCGACTGCCTCGCCGGATTATTTATTTAACGTTGTTCTTTTGGTTTCAGGCATCATCGTTCGGTGATTTGACATTATAAAGAAGCCAAACAAGCCCTGCGTGCACACGGCCTCCGTTAAGAATGTGACCTCTCGGATCCGCCTGAATAAATGTCACAGACGCAACAGGCAGAGGCTCTGTTATCAAACGCGACGCCTCACGATCGCCGTCGGGGATGACACGGTATGAGGAAGCCCGCCGTTGGAATGTCCTCCGCGGCAGATTAAGTAATCCCAGGCAGAAACGGCCGGGCGGCAGGTGGGAGCCAGGCACGAGGTCACGGCTCACACGCCTCCTCAGCTGACGGAGGTGTCATCTCGTGGTGGCGAGTGTCCCGTAGACGCTCGCAAACACGCGTGCACTGTTATGATAAGTTGCACAATAAAGGTTTGTTTAGAATGATTACTCATCTCGGGTCCGGGATCTGCGGCCTGTCTGACTTCACGAGTTGAACTTGCATTTGGGAAGTCACATGATCTGCCCTACGTGGGCGGAAACGTTCCGTCCGATTGGAATCGCTGCCTTTTTCCCTTCCTGCGTTGATCCTCCAGCCGCTTCGCTCTGGAGCGGCGGGCTCTGCTCTTCCGCACCAGCAGCTGGCGGCTGTCGTTCCAGGTCAGGATGGAGCTCGCTTGGAGCTATCTTGAGGTTTTTATGGGCCTTATTTTTCCCCCACGCGGACGCCAAAGGGTGGCGCTCGTTGAGTTTGAATCTGATTAAATGCCGTAAAAATCTACTGTTGAGGTCAAAGGTGACGCCTGTAAACCAGAGGAATCCGTCCGAGAACAGAGTTATTCCAACGTTACGTGCACTCATGGCGCCTGGCAGTTACCACGAGTCACCATCGATCTGTGTTTCTTCTTTACAGGGACCAAAAATTTCGCACCCGGTGTGACCTTTGACCCCCACCAACCACATTGCCAGATTTAAAGACCTGACTGTCGTACGTAAACTTTCAACGGCGGATTCGGGTTCAGTTAAGGTCCCCAGAAAACATGGCTACACGTGTGCGTGTGCGTGCTTGTGTGCGTGTGCGTGCGCGCGTGCGCGCGCGCGCGTGTGTGTGTGGTCTTTGTTTATCTGCGAGTTAATGTGAGCAGACCTGTGTGGAATGTGTGCACATCTCGAGGCTTCACTGTGTCGGAGGCCGAACGTGGGCGGAGGCCTGCTGGCCTGGAAGTCCCCTGCGTGCACGCACTGCTTGTGTGTGTGTGTGTGTGTGTGTGTGTTCTCGTGTCAGACACAAACGGGAGCACGGCAGACGTGAGGTGACATCGACTTTTATGTTCTGTTTACAGGACGGAGGAGGGCCATTCTTTTTTTTTCATGCAGTTTAAACAAAAGATGTCGCAGACGCCGATTAAAGGCGGCCTTTTAATAACGAGGGGCCGTCGTCCAACGGGGCTGACGCGGCGGTTTTTCTCTTTGCAGGCTGTGATGTCATAGCAGCACCCTTGGAACATTCTTTCGGGCTGGAAATGCTTTGTTGCTAAATTTGGTCGCCTTATTTTGGAAAAAAAAAAAAAAACGGAGACGCCCACGGGTGTCATCTGTTTCTGGCTGCTGAGGATGAAGAAAATCCCACTTGTTTTTAATTACGTCCATTATTCATTATCATTTGCAACTCAACCCATTCTGAATCACACCTTCTTTTTTTTCCCTTTTATAAAAAGAATTCTCACAGGGATGCACAATCCAAGCCTCTGTTCTCAACAGACATGAAGGGGAATACCTACAGGCTGATTCCAACCCTATGAAATCACGTCCCGCTGGCTGCCTTATGTGAAATTCCCCTTTTATTATTCTATCTAAATGGTTTTATTGTCTTGACCTTTTGACTGCTAAGAGCTCACAAAGCTAATGAATCAAGCAATTAGCTCGCGGGAGTCCGACATCAGCATTTTCTGTTCTGATGTACAGACCTGACCTTCACAACTGAGGCCCATCTCTTATATATTCAATAGATTAAATTATTGATATATTAATTTGGATTTTTATAAAAACGGCCTGTGAAAAATAAACCAATTTCTACGTTAATTCCGAACCCATAACATTATATGACCCCCCCCCCCCACACACACACACACACACACACACACACACACACACGTTCCTTTGCCTGCCTCGACATCTTTGGTATTTAGACAATTCGGCTACAATCACGGCGTGGAGTCGCCGCGGTTACTGAGGGTCTGAATCAGACAGCCTGAATACTTTGGGTCCATTTTCAAGTCAAACCGCTCAGGCTCCGACAGGTGGCCTGTGACTCAGGCCCAAACAGACTTTCTCAAGTCTAGACACAAATACTCCGTGAACGTTGATTCAACCAACACAGCCGCTTTGTCCCCTCCTGTGCTTCCCCTTCGCCGCCGATGAACGATCGCGTCCGGCCGCGCTGCTTTGTTTGGTTTTCTTCGCCCGAACCTCCGCCTTCCTTAGGAACCCGCACGGTTGACTCTGTTGCTGTTGTGACCTCGAACGTTTGATGGTCACGAGTACTGGTCAGACCGCCATCGCTAAAAGAAGTCAGCCGCGAAGGTCGTCTCAGGTGTTGTGTACCTGCAAACACGCGCCACGGTGACACTTTTCCCTTATCTTATCTCTTTTTCAGCACTAGTTTTTAATGTGGCGACGCCTCGCCCCGTCTGGCTGCTCAGTATTTCTACACACTTTGTGGTATTTCATCACGCTGTGAAGAACGGGCACGGCTTTGCCACACGACGGGCTGTTCATTAGGCCGGCCTCGTGTTATTTTGGTCTTCAACGCGACTTCCTTTGAACAGGAAGGCTCTGAGTTCTCAGAAACGGAGGCTCAGAGGATCCCGACGAGACCTGACACAATCGACGGGCGATGGCTAACGTGACAGGTTAAACACACACGTCGGGAGGCAGATTCGCTGATAAACTGTCATTTACGGCCAGAAGTCGGATTTAAAGCCTCTACACGAGGAATCAGCAGGAGTTTTCTTTTGAAATAACCCGTATTTACTGTATTTATGAAGCTTTTGTTGTGCTCGAGCTCATTTACTGGTGGACATTAAAGAACACGGACACGTTAAACCGTTTCAGCCGTTTCAGGTCCAGATGATAATCAGTGGATACGAGGAGAGCGAGGCGATTAAAGAGGAGGCCTCAGCGGGGTTTTATTACTGTGCTTTCAGATAAGACAAAAACGAGTTGACTTTTTATGACTGACGCGAATCCGCAATGACGGTGGAATGTTTTTATTGTTGTTTCACTTTCATCCGGTGTAATTTCCCCTGTTAGCTTGAAGAGCGTTCACGAAATAATCCGCCCAATGCTAGAAAAGGAGCCGAACAGGAGCCGAACCCTGCTCTTCCTCCTCTTCCTCCCCCCTCCCATTCACTGGCGCTCCCGATGCCTCTGAACTCTGCCCGGGGGCCCCCCAGTCGTGCTCCGGGGCCAACCTAAAGGCGTCTCACGGTGCCTGTTTGCAGTTTAGACGGCTGTAAAAGCCTTGACGTGAGTCAGATTTCTGACAATCTGCACTTCCTCCAGCGCGGCGATCTTCTCGTAGCACGGTCTCACTTGTCTGCTGAATCACGCGTGCACGGAGCAACCGTCACCTCCGTGTACACCGAGTGTGACTGTCTCCAGCCTCTGAGGCCCCTGGAAAATGTTAGAAACGAAATAACAGAGACAATAGGACACAACAAAGACTCTATAAAGACACTAAGGCTGCGACGTCTTCTGTCCACTTTGATCAAATCCTTCATGTGTAAAAATACCTGTTTGCTACTTTAGTGCTTTTCACTTCCTGTATTTTGACCAGGGATGATATAAATATGCGCCGTGCCATCCCTTTATAGCTGTTTAGTTTTCCACCATGCAGAAGGCAAACAGGCCTGCCTGCTTCCGGGGTCATAAATGCGACATTTGATCACCTACGATGATTGTATAATGTTTAAGAAGGAGGGGGGGTGGTTGACATCATCGCTCATCAGGAGAGCGATTACTCACACCAGACTTTTCCATAGGCCAGCAGCTTCTGGGGCCACGTCAGTGTTTAGTATGTTCAGCTCGATTTTGTTGTAATTCACGAGCAATCGGGCTCTGAGGGGCCCCTATTTTACATCCACGACACCTTCTTGATGTTTTACCTGTTTTTTTTGGCTCTTCCTAGGCTCTGTCCAATCGCGGCGTCTCCTCTAAATGATGGTTCCTGCCAAAGGCGGTGAAAGGACGAAAGGGCAGGAGCAGACAAGAGGATTTTTTTCCCGCTGTATTCACAGAGGTGTTGAGACGAGACGAAGCTCCGATGGCCGCAGCAGAGCGGCGAGGGCCTTGACTCTGCTGTGAATGGATGGTCTGGAGATGATTTGCAGTCATTCAGCCTTGGTTTTCCACCAACTGATGCCAAAATCACACAATCAAATCATGAATACGCACATTATTCTTTTTTAAAACAAGTTTTTGTAACTCAAACTACAGCCCTCATGAGATTATTGTAGTGTGTTCAACTTATAGTTGCTTGATCCTAAAAAGGACATGATCTACTATCGTGTTCTACTTGTTCTTCTCTCAGATCCCTCTTCTGTGTAATTGCAAATGTTTCCACATAACACATTCGCAACAGGAGCCAATAAAGTTTTTTTTATTGACTATTATAGATGCTTTTACTGTGTGAACACGTGGTTGGACACTCATCTCCTGTGGGTTATGACTTCCTCATATCTACCTATTTGCGATTCATGGCGTAATCCCAGATCTCGCCACTAGGGGTCAGTGTTGACTCGAAATCAGGCAGGTTCTTTCACACGTGTGAATACTAAAACTCACTCATTATGGACCAAATTATGCGACAAAAAGCCAATCAAATTAAATGGCTTTCATCATAAATATTATATGCAGTAAATATGTCCCGGACAGAATATTTTTTACGTACAATAGCGAGGATTTGCCTGCGCGTTACTCGGGTTCCTTTCACACATGTGTCTCCCTCCGCCGACTCTTATCGCCACTTATTTCCTTCCAAATTGCGTCCGTGCAGCAGAGAAATTACCGGAACCAAATGTTAGATGTTGAAGTCAGCAGAGAGGAGATAGAGGAGGCGGCAGGCGTGCGGTTTGAGCTGCTCTCAGGCAGATAATGTGTGGAGCCGTCCCCCACCTCCCTTCTCCTCCCTTCTCCTCCCCTCCCCTCCCCGCCCTCCCCTCATCCTCGCCCGCCGCCTCCCACATCATCGCCTTTCCTCCGGGCAATATGAGACGTCTGGGGGAGCAGGAAGGTGAGGCTGGGGAGATGGCGCACTCACTGGCCCATGTAATAGAACGATAGACGAGCGTGCCGCGGAGACCACACACGCACGCACGCACGCACGCACACATACATTTGTGTGTAAATGGCATGTGAATATGCTGAGCGGTTAGATCTGGGACAGTTTAAGCAGCGTGATCGTTTAACAGCAACTGCAGTTTTTTTCTTTCGTTCCCGCAGCTTCTTTTTTTTGACGCACACGATGATTTATGTCTGGATCTATTTTAGTCTAAAGACCATCTGTGAATGAAGTGGCTTATAATTTAAAAGTAGCATACTATATTAAAAAAACTACCTTTTTTAAAGTGAAATATTCAGGGAGACAACAGGCGGCTGAAATTTGCACCTTTTCCCAAGGTTGGTTCGGTGACCTGAATGGATCCAGAATGCCAGTGGGATTATCCTCCTGGAGTTGCGATGGGGGCTAAAACAAATAAATTGGGCTCGGAGTGAATCCTCACACAGAGGAGCCTTGTCTGAAACGGTTTAGCACCATCGCTGTGTTTAGTCTGTTTTACTTTAATAGCATCTCTTCTGACAGTTCGAGTCAACAGGCGTCGTGCGTCTCCTCCAGTACACCGGGGGAGTTGCTGGATAGATCCCAGACACTGAAACAAAAAAAACTGTAACATGAGATTACATTCCAATACAAAGCAGTTTTTTTTAGTCACTATTACAGCATTTATGGCGTACCTTTGAAAAACACGCCCCTGTACGTTTGCAGACGGATTTAAAGCTGCACAAACACGAGAGGGGGAATTTTTTATCTTGTTTACTTCAAGTAAATGTAGGGAATTTTGCTCTGCCCGTGGGCGGTAATTCCTCGGTATTTACCGCTGCCCCAGGGGCCTCAGCAGCGTCCTGTCTTGTGACCCGACTGTCTCCCAGCGGTCTGGACCAAACACCTGTTGTCAGCATGCGGGGAGGGGATGGCGGGACCACGGCTGACATAATAAACATAAACACGGGCGGGAATGCTTGGCTTTAAAATCCTGTAGATCAGGAGGCCTCTCGGGAGGAAACTTGGAAGGGCGGAATCAAAGGATCCAACCTGTGGACGGTGACGTCATAAATCCCTATCGCATTTTAATTGGCGTCTTCCTGTCTGACGGTGTCGCTTCCCGAGCGCCGCCACTAGATGGCACTGTGCAGACAGCCATCTTTTCCCTTCGGAGCACACTGACCTTATTCCCTATCTATCTAATTACACATTAGACCTGTAATATGCCATTCCACATCCCTGGGTCCCAGATGAATGGTCCCCCACCGCACACACATCTACACACTGTTCCAGCCAGCTTCCCTCAATTACTGTCATGGGCAGGCCACAACATCAGGAGGGGTGTGTGTGTGTGTGTGTGTGTGTGTGTGTGCGTGTGTCTGTGTGTGTCTGTATGGAAGGAAAGGGGGAGGAGATCTGTACATGGGTGTGATGAGAACCGGAGACGGTGGCTGACGTACCAGCATGTTTACAGGTGTGTCTGTCTCTGGGGCCACTGGTGTGAAATGCCCACGGGGCACCATTTATTGCCCCACACAGTTAGCACGGTTAAAGATTTAGAACATAACATAGCAGCTACGCTCTAAGTGTCTTTATTTGATAAATTTGTGAACCTTAATCGTGCCTAAACTCTGTTAAGCAGTTTGTTATATTTAAAAGTTTTGCATGTACAACATTTGTGTAATTTAGAAAAATCATCACTGTATTTAAAACCAGTTTTTTATGGGATAGGAAAGCTGTTATTTAGAACGGTCTACGTTTCAAAATGTTCTTTTTCCTTGTGGTTTCTTGTATGTTCTCGTCTTCCACGTCGCTCAGTAGAGGATAAAACCTTCACGGAACTTTCAAATTCTCTCTGGCAAAAATCCCTTAACAGCTTTCACACCATGATCCCACGCGTATATGTTACATATAATGGTTTCTATCTGACCGTGTGCAGGAGGTACCGCCGGAATCCAACATTGCAGACCCTGATCAGAATGTGCCCGTTAAATCTAACTGCTTCGGTTTATATTCACACTGTCCAGTGTAAGTTTTAGATGGAACGCTCACGTTTTGTGCCCAATCAATTAAGCTATTTAACATCAAAATGAATAGCAATCTTTAAAGGAAGGGATGTATGGCTAGGTTTAAATAGAAATTGTTCAAGGTTAAGGGAGGGACAAGTCAGGCTGTGTGAATCCGTCAATACTGTAGCCTTGTGTTCTTGTATAGGCTACAAAAGGAAGCTCTAAATCCGAATTTAACCAGAAGAGTGAGTACTTTTTCCAGAACAAGAACAATTTGGCTGGTCCAAGTCTGCTCGAGGGTTAAGACTTGTTAATAGGGTTCAGGTTGGAGTTGGTTAAGGTTAGGGTTATGGATTTAGTCCTGTGTTTGGGATTACTGATGAGGTAATAGTGTAAGGGTGGCACACGGGGAATGGAAATCGGCAACGATGACAGCCGTCCAAACGTGTGTGCGCGCGTGCGCGTGCATGTGTAACTGTCCCTCCACAGGTCATGATGCAATGATTCTCCTCTCCTCGTCAATGATTCTCCTCTTCGTCAGATATCTTCATTACCCGCCCTGGCAGGCTTGCTTCATTAAGGAGCCTGTTCACGCCTCCCACCCCAGCAAAATACTTCATACATAAAATCCCTAATTTCCTGTCTGGTTGAGTGTAAATAATTGGATCATTTGACACAGAAGAAAGATAAGCATCAGCTGGTGATGCCGAAAAGCTGTTCCAATGGCTGCTCCAGCTAACGTGGGGGGAGGGGAGCCCTGCGAATTTAGATTTTGAAGAAGTCTTGAATTCTTTTTTTTCCTGAAAAGCCAAAAAGGTTTTCCGCGGTGATCTATGGCTAAACACCGAAGGCACTGGCTGTTTGTTGTGATAGATTATCTTAAAAAGTCTCAAAAGGACCCTGCGGAACAGAGCTGGAATCCAGAGCAGCAGAGCGCCGGTCTCACCGAAGCCCGCATGCACAGCATAACTGTTCTCTCTGCGGAAATATTCATTTAAATATTCATTTTAAATCTCTCACAGCACAGAGATATTACATAAATGCAGGCCGTCAGGCGTAATACCGGCGTGGGTTTCCACCACAGTCCAAAACCATGAACATTAGGTTGAGAGGCAAATGACCCCTAAGTGTGTGAGCGAAAGGTGTGTGTGTGTGTGTTTCCTGTGATGGGCCGGCGACCTGTCCAGGATGTGTTCCTGCCTCTCCGGCGGTGACCACTGCAGGTTAATCGATGGACGGATGGCTGGATCACTAATGGTTGGGGTTTACAGGAATTTTCAGCTAAGTTAGATCACATTCTGGGTGTTCAGCTGTTAAACTTTACTCTGAGGTTAAGGTCTTTTGGATCCTTGTTCGTGTCTTGGGAAAGAAGCTGCCTCTTAATTGCAGACCTGTGTTGTAATTTGAAAATGCTTAAATTAATTAGCCTATGTAAATGCGTCGTCAGTTAGCTTTGATGCTAATTGCTACATAACCACCAATGGATGTGACCGTTTATACTGACATTATTCTGTCTAAATGGGTCGTTTCCTTTACATTCATTGAGAAATTCTCATGATCCTGAACATGTTAGGAACAATGTCTCGGTTGTCGTTTCAGTCCTGTCGATGCTTCGGTGCTGGGTGCCCCAAGTTAGGGTCCAGTGTAGGGTCCAAGCTTGGAACTCTGAGATTAAGAATAAATGAACTCCTGAAATTCGTTATTTTTAACCAACCGTATCCAACGGAACCGATGGAATCAAAGAAAACTGCAGGTTCTGATGTTTAGTAATGGGCCTGAGATTTGTCTTGAAGTGTTTCGCCACCGTTTTTCAGGTCCAAAGCATCAGAACAGCTGGGGATTCCAGCTGTGTCTGGAGGTAACAACCCATGTGTTGCGATCCCCATTGAGGAGATTCCCGTTACCACGGCAACACCACCCATTGGGTGCGCTTGGCACGTAAATAAAAGGACACATTCAGTAAAAAAAACCTCACCGGGTCAGATTCTTACTAACTGCTTCAAATGAAACCCAAAGATGAGTCTGGAGGGTCACCCTGTTTATTTTGGGTTGGGAGCGGTCCGCCACCTCAGGCGCAGCACGGCGACCTTCTCAATCACTGCGCTGGTTCTTTGATCGCACGTGTCCAACAATTCTAAAATCAGCAAGGAAGAGTTTTGGCAGCCGAGGTCGGTCTCATTGTGCTTTGAACAAATGACACCAAATGGCACGAAAACAACTTGCGGGTGAATTTTTCTAACGCGCTCGTTCTCGCCGCCGTCAGACGCCACTGCGACGCCACTGCGACGGCTTTTCCTTCCAGGCTCCACCTGCATCCTGTGAAATTACCAAAAAGCCTCCCGAGACAATGACGTCCTTTTCACTTCTGAAATGCTGATGATGCAGAAAAGGCTTAGAAGGGGCTTTTTAGGCCTCCGAGAGAGACAGAGAGAGAGAGGGGGGGTGGTGTGTTGGGGTGAAGAGCGAGGGTAAAGCTCCGGTGCATTGTGACGCCACATTAATTGAATGGGTTCGGGTCCTGAAATCCCTAATTAGGGACAATGGCTGTGACGCCGCCGACGCAGCCGCAGAGAGCTCTTCTGTGAGGTAAGTGGGGAGCTGAAGGACAGTGATGGGAAAGCGCATCACCCTTGTCAAACGCCATCCTCCAAAAGGCTCTAGAGGGCAATGTTCGAGTGTAGGAGCGTGCACGCACACACACGGACACACACACCTACACAACGAGACAGGGTGGTTGCGAGGTGGCGCTTCTCCCCCTTCTTCTGCCTTCTTCCAGTTTACTGACTGATGTCAGACAGAGAAACTGATATTGGGGGTGGCAGAGCCGAGGATGAGGGATCACGTGAGGGTTCGACCCATGCCGAGGCCCAAACGTTAACACTTTGATGAGGCCGCGAGGTCGGGTCGGCGTGTCAGAGTGCCTCTGTTACTGGACACAAAATGAGATCGATCCACATTCACACACGCCTGTGGAAGGCGGATATAAAGACAGGCCTCGCTCAGATTTCCTTCATCACGATAGATCAAATCACATCGGCGGCGAGAGATTTTGTGACCCTAAAAATAACTGGGAGACATCAGTCGTAATAATCTGAGGCATTTACGCGCTTCTGAGAAAACGGGTTAATTGCAAAAACCGTTTTACGCGTTTCGGTTCATTTATCGGGCCGTCCGCTCACGTTTGGTCTATTTCCTATCAGCTTTCTATGATTTTTCTGCTTTTTCACATGCGCAGGTGTAAAGGAGCGCAATAAATCAAATTTAAAGGTCTACATCGGAGAATCGGGGAGAAATCGCGGCGTGCTAATCGCTGTCATCTCACGATGCTGTTTACATGATCACTCGCATAATATGATCGCTCCAGAAATCAGATAACGATCCGATTTTTATGATGAGGTAAAGGCGCCCAATGGTTGGTCAAAGCGGTTCCAAAAACTCATTAAAATAATAAACCTCAGGTTAAACGTTCATCACACCCAGTTGAGATTGGCTCCTTTATTTGTGTTATGGTGGATAGTAAATGTGGACCGAATAATAGGGATCAAACTGCGGCTTAAATAGTTGGGGCACTCTGATGGGTGTCAGAAATAGCTGAAGAAGAAGGTCGTAGATGTTCTCCAGGGCAGCCGTAGAGCTGCAGATGCAGGAACGGATCTATTATCTATCTGTGCACACGAGAGGGAAAGTAAAGAGTGAGGTAATTGGACAACAGCGTCGAGCGCCTGCTGTCGTGGCAGGATTAGCAAACCGCCGGAGAAAAATCAAACAGCGGCCGGGCTTGTTTGATTCCCGGCAGACCCTTTCTGTCCGTTTTGCCGGGTCAATCGATACCGTCTCCAATACTGCCGGCTGTCCTCCAGGTGTGGTGTTAAAGGCTAGCTGTAGAACAGCAGCGCTGCGGCTCCAGATGATGTGCGTGAGCATGTGTCACGCCCCGCGCAGCTGGATCTTCTGGGCCCAAGGTGTTTAGTCGAGCCAGGAGTCGGCAGATCCCCCCCCCCCCCCCCACCCACCGCTTCCTCCTCCTCCTCCCTCCACCTGCCCTCCTCCGACAAGCCTCATTATGAGAGGGAGAAAGTGCGCAAATACCCTCTCCTCCCCCCAACTCCCGCTGCACCGCGGCTGTGCCGAGGGGGGGGCGGGAGGTGGAGGGGGAGTCAGGTGCTAAATGTGAACGTGGATTAGTTTCTATGCCAACGGCAGGAGGACGCACTTACGCAGCCAGCCAGGCAGCCATGGTCGCTGCAAGACACTTGTTTTTGTCCCTCTTGTTTTCTCTCCCCGCCTGCCCCCCCCCCCCCCCCCCGTCTCTGCTATCAGTCGGGGAGATAAGGCTGGGCCCAGCGCCTCGTATTAAACCTTATCTCTCCAGCTGGGGCTAAGGCCTGCTGGATTTGGCTACACAGACGCGCCGGTTCAAGTCAAACATGCCTTGTTTTAATGGCCACCCATTAGCTGCCCCTGTCACTGAGAGGGGCGATGCAGCTAATTTGGTGTACTTTTCTTTTTTTTTTTTAATCAGAGTGAGATGTCACAGGTCTTTTCTTCGATTGCACATAATTAATACCAACTTTTGTCTCCAGATGTTCTCGTTTTAATTGATTTCCGTGACTTTTCCCCTCGTGCTCCTGCGTCGCCTCCCCACCGGAGCCGCATCCACCCGTTCCTTTGTGTGGTCCTGATGCTGGCAGAGGCGAAGGATGGAGGACGGAGAGCGATAGACAGGGAAGAGAGAGACGTTGTGTGTGTGTGTGTGTGTGTGTGTGGGGGGGGGGGACAGGAATGAGATGGAGATGAGGAAGGCACACGCACATCCCAGGTAGGCAGGGACGCGAGCAGGAAGGGGTTAAGGTGAAAACAATAACAAGGGGAGCGAGAAGCGTGCGTCTGTGTGCAGCTCCCTGGAAGTGTCAGCCTCTCTGTTCATTGACAGTGTCGTGCACCCGCCGCCCCGAGAGCGCCGGCAGCCTCACAAAGACAGACAGCTCGAATTAATCCCACGGGGGGAGTGCGTGACAGTTTGGCAGAGCGGAGAATTGAAAGGGAGGAGGATGCGGAGAATGGGGAAGGCGCGTGCATTTGTCAAATCATAATTAAATGATGAATCACTATACCGTTATTAACGATGGGGCCACGCGAGTCTTCCTGGTTTCCAAAAGGAGATGGAAATGGAGAAATGGATGACCACCAGCACCGGGGCCGTGGAAAAATACAAGTTTTTAGGGGGGGGGCCCATTCCAATCTGCAAAATAAATGGGAAAATCAACTACGGCGTAGATCACGAGGTAATAAATCCACTTCATAGCATCTTTTTGCTGCTGGAGATGGAAGTTTAGGAGCATCTTTCAGGCAAAACTCCTTTCCAGGTAGCACCAGCAGAGAAATGTAAAAAAATATAAAAATTTATGCCATTATAGTCATCGTTTAATTAAAACCCCATTGGGAAACAATCATTTACAAAAGGAAGTAACATAATCTAAATATAGGTTTCTGAATAGCACCAGCTTCTATAATAAAAAAGACCTAAAACTTGTGTCGAACTAGATTTTCTGTTCTCTTTTGTGGTAAATGTCACACTTCAAAATACTTTCACCCTTAATGGTCTTAAGGTTGGTAAAAAAAAACCCACCTTCAACTACTGTAATTTGTAATAGCTTTGGTCATTTTCACCACTTAGGCTGAGCTCCATGTAAGAAAAAGGACCACTGAAGCCACGCAGCCAACATTTTTGAAGCTGGCAATGGTGGATTTATTTAATTTTTTAACATCCGTGACCCACGTCTAACATGTTGCTAATGAAAAGTTATACTGAGGACATCTTCTTCCACATAGTGATATATATGGTGTGTACATGTAAACACAGGCAGGAATATAGTTTAATCTTATGCACGAGCATGCTCGCTCCCCTTTTGCTGATGCACAGTCACGCACCTAATATTTAGTGTGTAAAATGGATGGAAACATAACAGATTGTTTGTAGGACGTACAGAAACGGCTCTGAAGCAAATGGGTCACTTTACTCGCCTGATAAACTAACGCATAAAAAAAGGCTTGGCATTTATTTAAGCCTTTTATTTATACATTTTTAATTAGTTTTAATGCATTATTTCTAATTCTCTTCTTTCTGTAGTTCTATTGTTTGATCTATCCCAGAATCTTAAGATCCATAATCAGGAAAAGCTAAACATGTTCTTCAGATATGCAAGAACCTGACATGGCGTTCCACAGGGTTACGTTTAGGCACACTTCTCTTTACATGTTCTACCATTCACAAAATAATAGTCCATATTTGCTAAATCTATTATCTAGTTCTACTGACACATGTGACAGCCAGATCTACCTTCAGTCCTTCAGTTAATGAGCGACAGTCATCACGAAGGCAGTGAATTCAATCTAGAAATGGTCGTTTTCCATTTACAACAGTATCCATGATAAGGATTTAGCTGTAATGTCTTTCAGTGACAAATGACCCTCCCCGATCCAACATTTTCAGATATATAATCATCCGAATTGGCGCATTTCCTCCCACTATCTGACCTATTGTGACATTTGCTTGATTGCTGGCGTATACGTGCTGAATGATGTACAGCCACTTCACTCGTACGCATCCATACCTCGGAAAAAAACACAAACGCTTCCAACTTATCTCCATGGGCCCACCCCTACATGATGACAGGGCTTTTTCTATGGCAGTATATGGGTACCTATAACCTGCTAAAGGTCATTCAGCACCTTGATATTCAAATTTCTTTGTGTTATCAAGCCCAGGTTTTGATTCAGGTTGTTCCCAAATTATTTCAAGTGATGTTTATATTTGCCACATGATATCCTTTTATTGTTTCAATCAAATCGGCGCAAACTTTAAGCGAAAAAGGGAAAGTTTGTGCGACACACAGCCGTGCCAGGAAAAGCCACCTATTTGCTGCCGCCAGAAGAGCAGGACTTAAAATACCAGCAGGTTGGCGAGGAAGTCGGAGCAATTAAAGAACCATTAGCAGCACCTTCGCGAAAGGGCCATTAATCAAGATGCAGGGGCGCCGCGCACAATGGCGAGCACAATTTACATCAAAGAAAATGAAAGACGGATGATTAAATGAAAGATATCTGTATTTGTAAAGAGTCTCTCCGGGCCTGGCTCCACACGGAGCCAGGTTGCATTTACAGAGAGAGAAAAGTACAAAGTGGAGGATGAGTACACTTACGGCTGGGACTCCAACCCATTTCCCAGTAGCATTTATTAAGACGCCAGCACTGACAAACATCTGAAGGCAGAAATAGAAGTTAGCCTCATCTACAGAAAGCAGAGGAGATTATTAATCATTAGTCAATCCCATAACGACACCGTACACAAGCACACATGTGATATATGATAAACTATGGGTAACTACCGTGCCCTTGAGCAAAGAAACCCAAAGAAATCAGTAGATGCAGTTTTAAAGGATAAAAGGAAGCCTCTGCGTCCTCCTCCTGCCACAACGAGCCCGTTACTTCCACCTTTCAGCGCAGAATTTGAATACTCTCACTATCGATTTCATTACTCAGCCATATTGTATAAATACTGTCAAAAATGTGGCGGCTGCACATTAATTAGCAGTATTGATAAAACGTCAGGGGCTGTGCTGGTTCAGCAGGCTGCACATTATTAGGGAAAGGTTAAGTGCCCGGCCGACATTTAATTTCCTCCCAACGTCTTTTCCCGACAAGTTGCTTTTCCCTCTCCTTCCTGCCACTTCCTGTTCTCCATTTTCACCGGCTCCTTCTCTCCCCTGTCCTCCGTTCATTCTGCACAAACACTTGTATCATAACTCTTAATATCGCATTTTGTAGAGGGTGAAGCCGAGCTGTAAAAGGTTTTCCACTGGTTCCCCCACAGCCATCACACACACACACGCACGCACACGCACACGCACGCTCGCTGTCATTTAGCAGCGTCCTCTTCAGCAACATGCTTACAAGATGGATGCCCTCTCACACGCATTTATCCGCCGGCGCAGCGGTGCTTTATTATCTAATTTTGACAGCTGGGTCCCTCCCATTGTGGCGCTTTACGGCGGCTGACGTTCCCCTCCAGGGACAGTCTGGGCGAGGCCTCTGCTGAACCCAATCGCAAAGTGCTAAATGCGCGGCGCCGCTCGAATGCTAATTTACTGTAACCAACCAGCAGAAAGACCTTCCGTCATTGCAGCAACCTCGTCGCCACCCCCACCTTCCCCTCCCTCCGTCCATCCTCGCCGCCACTAAACAACGCCACGGGCACAGCGTGGCTGGAGTGGTTTTTTTTTTTTTCTTCCTATAGTCCATAAAAAAACAAAAAAACGGAATCTTCAATGTCTGCCCTGGGTCCAAGGTTTACTGGGGCTGATAAAAATGATGATTTGGAAAGAGCGCCTCTGTGCCCGAGGGGAAGATGACAAAACAAGATTGAAATGTGTGTGGAGCTTGACTGTGATGAGAGATGGCTGTCTGCTCCCTCTGAGGTCTGAGTGGATGAAACATTAAGCCACCTTAGGATAACCGATGGTGGCTTGATGAATGACCGTAGTTAGCAACGTTTCTATTCATCACGGCAAGGAGAGCGATCGCGATTCATCAGCTCCGTCGTTTTTGTATCGCACTTTGCTTCTATTTGTTTTTCACGCCATCGGAGCGGCGATGTCCGTCATTAACGCGTGACGGCCGCGCTCGTCTCGTCCTGAAATGATGGCTGACGGCAAGTGACAGAGCTGTATTTAAGTTTGTCTGGTCGCTTTAATAGAAGCGTTCATCATCGTTAAGACATCTGGAGCTGAAGTATCTTGCGGCATTATACACCGAAATGAGATTTTTAAAAATTCTTTCAGCCCCAAAAAAATCCATGATGGAGAGGGAAATCAGCCGTATTCCTCTGGCAGCGCTCTGCAAATACCAATCCAGTGTTTCCAATAGCCAAGGAGGGAGCTTTCCTCTGGGCATCCGTGACCCATGGCATTGGATATTAAACCTCTGTATTAGATTGGCTCCACTGGGTTAAAAATACGCCAGCGTTTATCCCATCAGTCAAAATAATTTACCAGCCTCGCCTGGGATTGTTTTTAAATTGTGTAAATTTTAATCTGGGCGTGAATGAGGCGAGCCCGCTTTTTTTTTTTTTTTGTCTTTATTGGAACGATCGGATATCATTGGGAAGGAAGACGTATTTTTTTCATATCTATGTTTCTGCTCGGTGACAATTCGACGTTTGAGGATGAATAAGATGCTTAAGGAACATTACTCCCCCTTTCAACCAAAACAGGGAGTGGGTTTTTTGGGGTGGAGAAGAAGATCTATTTTGGTTTAGACAATGAGAAAAAGGTATAGTTGTGGGCGTCAGTTCTTGGGGACTGGAGGTTCTGTGCTGCCCCCTAAAACTGGATAATCCTCATTTTATGTCCATGGTTTGCCACTGTCATGCAGTGCTTTAGCCATTGAATTGGTAATTTCATTCCAATCCCCCCGAAGGCTCGCCCGGCAGTCCTAGCCGCCCCCACCTCACCTTCCCAATCCTTATATGCAGGCCCCGCGTTTGGTCAAATTGCCTAAACCCTGAGCGATTGTAATTTCTGAAGAGGCTGCTGAGTGGTGCTTTGAAGAAAGGGAAGAAGGAGGAGGAGGAGGCAGGAGCGCTACTGGAAAGAAAAAGAGGCAGTGATGGCGATGACATTGGGCATGCAGGAGCGAGGAGCAGGGCGCGAGCAGGGGTGGGGGTGGAGGATGGATGGCTGGGGAAACGATGTTAAGTGCTCTTGCGGAGGAGTCAAGTCCTCCCTCTAGCTGCTCGCAGCCTCGCTCTCCGTCTGATCCCCCCTTTGAAGCAATTACCCTTTCACCTGGACAAGCTCATCAGAGAATCTCCAGTCACCTCCGCGGCACCTTTACTGCCCCTCAGCTGGAGCTGGACCCCAACCCAGGCTGTAAAAAGTATAGGGAAGATAGGAATTGAAACAATATAAACAGTCTTTATGGGGAAATTCCATGTGAAATTCAATTCAGGACTGTTTTTGTTGCCAGGAAGAACTTCTGATTCAGCCAGAGACACAGTTGTGATGCCAAAATCTGATGCCAAATGTTACATTTACAAATTTACTGCAGTTTGTAAAGTGGCTTTAAACTGTGAAACCTTTTACAGATTGTTAGTTTGTGCAAACACATATGTCATTGTGAGTTCCAATTAGCAGGCCATTAAAGCCCTTCCCACAACCGCATTTGTTCCAGGAACTGTTGAGCAGTTCTCCCGATGTGAAAGGCTCTAACGTGTTATTTTTCAATCACGGTAATGATCTTGTGATCAGCGTCATTTAAGTAAAACCACACATTTAAATCCACGTTTGCCACCCAGCGCCGGGCTGTTGGCAGCCATTTCTGTCTTTGGGCCTATGCCGCTCATGCATATTTATGTTCTACCCTCGACTGAGCATCGCTGCGCCTCGGTAGCCTGCAACCCTCTTTAGAAGGACGTGATCAGAACGGTTCAAACCGGTTTTAGTGTTGGCTAAAACAATTAGCGGCACATTAGTTCTCAGATCCAGAGCAGCGTCGAGGGGCGACACAGTCAGCGCAGCAGCCTTATTTTGCCATGTGATGAGGCTGCATTTGCATGTACGTAAGGGTTTGTGCGCGTGTGTCCCCGGATGCGTGCACCAGTGCATGCCTGTCTGTGTACGATTTGGGCCCACACATTGTCCTGTCAGGGGTCTGTGCAGCTAATCTTTATGCACTCTATGACCTCCTCCCTGCAAACCCTGCTAAATATATTATTCCCCAGGGCCTTTCATTGCTGCTTGGTGTCAGAAATCAATATGTATGAGGCGCGTAGATGGGAATTTCTAATAGATCTCTGCGGCCCTGCGCTGCTCTTCAATATCTGCCTTGGACTATTAGTGCCGGCTCAGTGGCGGTGAAATAACCGAGATAATCTTTTAAGGTACCTTTCTTAAGGTGGAACGGCAGACTTCGCTTTGCATCCTCCTCTACGCAGCCAAAGGTTAAAATTTGATGAATTGTTTAGGAGGGATTTAGCAGGGATTTAATAAACATAACTCAAAACCATATATGGTAATGGTAGGCCTTTAGCCTTAATATGGACCGATAAAGGATTTTAGTTTTAAATAGAAAATAGGAACACACACATACTGTGCTGTGTGTGGAGGTGTGGAGGTCCAAGTGCGTCTGGAGGGATGTGCCTCCCTGCTAATTGCCCATATTCCTAATGCGGTATGATTTGCTGCAGCACTTAGCCGCAACGGCAACGCAGAAACCCAATTGTTTCTGCCTCTGCTCTCCCTCACCTCCATCGCCGACAAGCCCGCCATCTAAAAGGCACACACATGTGCGCACACACACACACACACACACACACACACACAGCCTCCCGCCTCTCTCACCACTACGTTGAGAAGGAGAAGAGACATCCGGCATCAGCAGGCAGTTAGGGGATTGGCAGGAGAGGTGGAGGGATGAAGAGGGGTGGGTTGGGGGGGTGGGGGTGGGGGGGGCGAGGACAGGGGCGGTGGAGGAGTGGTGATGGTTTGCTCAGACAGCGTGAGGTCTCCAGGGAGGGAGAAAGGCTGGAATTATTCTACAGTCACACACACGCGCACACACCGTGCGGGAACCTGTGTGTAATCCTTGGCGCTCGCCCGGCTCGTATATCTGCTGTTACTGAGACACAGGTTATATCTCGCGTCTCCAGGACCGCCGGCTCCAAACCAGAAACCCCCAAACCTGCAATTTTATCCCGTCGTCAGCCCCGGCAGAGGAGAAATAATCACACCAATCACGCAGATTTCCAAAATAATCATGTATAACTGTATATTTAACTTGTAGACCTGTAATAGTGAAATATTGAGACCGGCCTTCCTGAAGTGTCCTCATGCTCCCAAATGTTGTAACAGTCGCGGACCCTTTACAGCAATATATGTTTCTGCTTTGTGATTAAATTAATCTGGAAAAAAGATTTTCACTCCACACATTTACATGCAATTTTACTCAACCTGATCTGGCACTTCTATAGTGTAATATCACTATTTTTAAAAACCATTTTTAAAACCAATGGTGAAACTGTAGCTAGCGATAATACTACATCACCACTAGGGGGGTGATAAATGAGCTTTGGCCTCACATTCAAGAAGTTCTCAGTTGTTTGGCGGCTAAGGTGCCCAAATAATTAGTGCGGATTTTTTTTTTTTTTTACACTTTTAACCAAATGGTTGAAATTTTGTCTGGACCCATTTTTTGATTAATATTGCAAATTATTCAGGTTGGATTATTCTCCTCATTTCTCTCTCTGCCATTGCCAAACAGCCACCGTAAAATGAGAATAATTACTGCGCTCGCCCCTCGCTGTCATCTCAATCGCTCCTTGATGCAGGCGTTCTCTAATTTTGGTCAAAGTTTGGCCCTTCAGCCTCGCTACACAGCCTCTCTTCCACGCAGCCGCCCACGAACACACGAGGCCCCCCCCCCTCCCCCCATCTCTCGCTGCTCATCTCGATAATTACCTCCCCCGGTACTGGTACACAGGGATACACCGCGCACGTGCCGCCACCGGGGGCAACACGCCAGGGAGAGCAGACGGCAGCCATTCAGGGGGCAGCGAGGAGGAAAATAGGCGGAGGACTGATGGCGTATGTATGTGTGTGTGTGTGTGTGTGTGTGTGTGAGTGGTGGGATCTGTTGGGTTAGTGGTAGGGTAAGGGAAAAAATCCAGGGGGGAACTGGCTTCTGACAGACAGGCGTCATGGCAGGCGCACGGTCTCCTAATTACGCAAGGTCTCCCAGCGCCATTAGGAGCTGTCAGTAACATGAGTGAACATAACCAGCCGGAGACCGCCGCAATCCGCCACAAGCTGTGTGCATGCATGTGTGTGCGTGTGGGGGGGAGGTTCTTGTACGCGTACCTACTGAAATCTAAAATGCGCATTTCACTGGCAAAGGTTGGAAATTTTGGTAGGGGACATTTTAGCTGGTCCTCACCATTCCAAAGGATTATTAAGCGGCTGGAAAGATGAGTGAATGCTCCGTGTAAAATATATCACGAAAAATATATATGTCACAGTTTGAATTTTGATGTTTAATGGATTCAATAAAAAAAAATCTGAAAGCGGGATTCTGGGGGTTTAATGGATTTGGAGATTAAGCCGGCTAGAAAAAGGGTTTTCTAGATTTGCATGAGTGCATGTAGGCCTGCAGACACCCCCCCCCCCCCCCCCATCCCTGGCCCGTAGCGGACTGGACAAGGCTCCCGGCTTCTGTCTGATTTTGTCTCGTGGCTCGGATCGAGCGAGGGTGATGAAACTAGCAGCCAGCCAGGCTGGGGAATGATCTCTTTAAATACAAGAATGCATCATGGGATATATTTCTGAAGTCTGTCCCTGCAGCCACTAGAGCCCCTTTCACAGCAAAAGTTGTGTGTGCACAAAGTGTTTGAGGCCATTCCCACTGCCAAAAGACCAGGAATTGTCATCACGTTCGTAATGTCAGGAATGCACCCCGGTAGTAAACACTGGAAAGTAAGGTGGAAGCTAGTGGTAGCTTTTTCGGTCTCAAACAAACAATGCAGACTCAGCGGCGTTCACGCGCCGCTCGAAGGGAGGCGGAGGACTTTTTTGGCTGAGACGGGCAGTTGCAACATCTGAAACCACTGGAAACTGGTCTCAAGTTTCCAAGAATTTAAATCACAGGGTCATTTGACTTGGGAGTGAATGCCGATTACGTACATCCCACAACTCAAAAAAACGGAAATTAGTGGTTGTTAGTGGGTTCTTTTGACTGCTGGGTATGGGTGAAAGTCAGGGAAACGCAGTACCACATTCACATGTGCCGGGAAGAACATGGTAACGGGATAAAATCCACAACCTTCTAACTTGACGCTAGAAAGTTTGACTGAACAAAAACATTATCCAGCAGTTCAGACCACCCGATTTTGGAGAAGAGACACTCTATTCATTGTCTAGAGGGAGATGCGGATGAAAATTAATAATTTTTTTTTTTTAAAAAACAGTAAAAAGCACACTGGGACAGGTGTGTGTGCCATTGTGTTTCCAGGGAAGCAGCTTTTATGCACATTCCCAGTCTTTTGCTTCAGTTTTTCTTCAACTCTAACACTGAAGAAGTTGAAAACCCTTTTCTGAACACAGGCAGTTCTCAGCAGACCTCCAGCTCAGAGCAGCAGCCGGTATTAGAGATCTGCCTTACGTCATACTGTGTTGTCTACCTTCCTGCTCTCTCTCTCTGTGCCAGTCCCTCGTGCCTCCAGCCTTCCCCTTTAAAAAGCCACACGGGTGGCTGCGCTCCACTTGACACGTGGGCCCGTATTCTCACCTTAGAGACGGAGGATGGGCATGTCTGCATGCTTTGATGGCTTAATTACTGCTGTGGAAACAGGGGTGGTTTGGGAGAGCAGCGGAGGGAGGGGAGGGGAGGGGAGGGACGGGGGTCCTATGTGTAAGCGTTAGCGGCACTGATAAGCCTGTGGCATCGTTAGGATGGAGTCTAAAATGTCACAGGAGTCCCATAAGGCATCTGAAATGAATGTGCGGTGTGTGATGATGATACTCACAGATTATTGAGCCATTTTTAATAGTTTCTGATCAAATTATTATGGCACACTACTTCTTTTATTGAATTGTACTGGTGGTGCAGCCAACGAAGCTCCGTGTACCTTAAATCCTAATACCTGCTCTGGGGGTGAGATTATAACTCAAACATAGTGAGAAATGCCTTTTTATCTACATTAACTTCATAATGGTAATTTAAATAACTGCTGTGAGTATGAAATAACAAAAGAAATGATTTCTGAACCATTTACAAGTCAACAAATAGTAAAAATATACAGAAACATTGCATGTTAACACAAATACCGCCAAATGAATATTAACACACCTGCAGCATTGCAGAATTTGGGATGGTTGTAATATTTATTTCTGGAGAAAGTGTTATTGTGTGGGCTAAAGCCCATCAGAGTCAGAATGGGAGTATTGGGCGGTGAGGCCAGGCTCGGTTTAATTATAGATTGTCTGCTTAATTACTTAAGCACAGCCAGAGCTAACTAGTGTTGGATTAAGGGAGCTATATGTAATCTTGTGGCCAAACCTGGTACTGCAGTCTCATTCAAAATACTGTAGAGAAAATTAGCAACTTCCTGCCATTTCATGATTACTTTACATACGTTTCTTACATATAGCTCCTATAATGTAACCTGACTGGGGCCAATATCAGGTGAATGGGCTGTTTTCATGACATTTCATTTCCCAAGACAACAATAAATACGCTGCTAAACATGTGTGAAAGCAATATTCAGGCATTGCATCGTGACCTCTGCCACCCACAACCCTGTTGGTAAACAGCACCAAGGTCAAATTCCATTTGATGCCAGTGGGTTTTGTAATATTTAAATGAAAAAAATAGGGCCAAGTCAAGCAATATGCAGCCCAGTCTGACGGGCAAGACCCACAGCGAATGCTCTGCATCACAGGTGACATTGTTTAGTAGAGCAGCTGATCTCAGAGCTGTGAGGTGGTTTCTCAGAATCTTCGCTCGACGGCGGCACGCGCAGGTTCCCTGTGATGAAGGACATCTATTTTAATCGTCGGCTGGCAGCTTCTGCAGCAGCCACGCGCATGACTTGCAGTTTTCTGCTGAATTTTCCGCACGGACGCAGACAGATACGGCGAGCGAAAGGCGTGAACCGTCTGTGCACTTGACTGTTTTTTCTTTGTCTGTTGCACATGCAGAGATGGCAGCGGAGCAGGAGATCAGATCCGTCCATTAGCTCCTGGTTGGAAGTAGCAGGTGCTATAATGGGAAATGGGCAGGAAAAGAAGAAAACCTTTAACACCAGAGTCCTGCTGGCTTCTGTGCGGTTTACAGATTGCCCGTGCACTTTGAAAGTTGGCTCTCCATTGATTGGCGCTGGTGTTTGTCAAAAACAACTCAAGCAGCTGACTGAATGCTTAAACGCTTATTTTTCCGACTGCATTTAAAATTGTTTCATTTTCAAAAAACACCCAGAGCCCCATAATGTTCAAAGGTTTAGTGCAGCCTTGAAAAAAAATGATCTCAGATCTTCCGCCTTTGCCTCTCAGGCACCTAAACAAACACACATGTAGTGTGTTTAGGTGTGTGTTTGTCCTAGCAAAATATTCAATCTACTAGCAAACAGAGGCTCTTTTGGCTTTGTCACCACGACTTCAAAGAACTATAGGGGGTTAACACATCATTCTAAGATTGTAATATGAATTGGGTTTAAGTAAGGGTGAGTAGTGAGTTGGGATGGTTAGGGTTCGGGAAAGGAGCTGGGTAATGAAAGTCCCTGCAAAGATAGAAATGTGAGAATGTGTGTGTGTGTGTGTGTGTGTGTGTGTGTGAGTCACCCCATACAACGAGATTCGTGTAAAATACCGGCCTGCCCACCACCACCGCCACCACCACCCACCCCTGTTTACGATGCATTCTTTGTCTCTTCCCTTTATACACGATCCCTATTTTTCTCTCCGCTCCCCGTCTTCCTCTCTCGTCAGAGATGTTTCCGCGTCTCCAGACAGATGGCGAGCATCGCCGAGGCAAACAAAGCTCTGTTTGGCCTCCCGGCAGCCGGCAGCCACGTGAATTGTTGACAATTCTTATAGATGTCATTTCTTTACATGTTTTAATTACACGCCTAGCGGCGTTCATTTAGCCCGACGCAGTTTGTCCAGTTTGTCCAGACGGTGACCAGCAGAAAGCGTCGAGCCAGAACCGCGGTGACATTCACAGCTGGATTAGATATAACTCACCCCTTCCTCAATTTAATTATCAGCCTGACACAACAAGTTCTTTCTTTCCTTCGGTGGGGAACGCGCTGCGTGTCACCGCCAACAGCGCCGAGCGACGGCCCGTTCTGCGTGTCACATGACTAATGTGTAGAGTTTAAAAACCCGCTCAAATACACAACATACGCAATAGTGACGAAGAGTATATTCATTTAACTCCTTGCGAACAAGATGTCAGCAATGCTACAAAAGAAATTTACAGCATTACGCCACGGTGCGCCAGCTAGCTTCTTCTAGCGTCTCGCTATTGCTGCAAATTAATTAC